>NC_083243.1:105823941-106460986 GCF_032191835.1 Heteronotia binoei
GGGGGTGGCCTTAAAGAACCCCAGGAGTGCGGTAATTCACCACCCATTCCCAGGCATTAAAACTGTGAGGGAGGGAGGGAGGAGGTGCCGTGGATGGAGCGGTGGGGTGTGGCATGGTGGTGCAGCGGGCAGCAAGGCTGCCTGGGGCATCATGCAGCCTAGGGTGAGAGAGAAGTCAGAGACCCCAATCTTGCTGTTCATTTTGCATTCCTCTCAGAAACTGTGTAGTAAAGTAGAGATAGTAAAGAGTTAACGAGAACCTGAGTATAGGATAGTGGCAAACTTGACCCGTTAAACCTTTCTCTTTGTAAGTTGGTTGAAATACAGTGGATTGTTATATTCAGCAACTCTGGTGAGTAAAGCTATCTATACCCAGGGCCGGCCCTATTTATTTATTTATTTACAAATCCAATAAAATAAATAAATAGGGCTGGCACTGGGTATAGATAGCTTTACTCACCAGAGTTGCTGAATGTAACAATCTACTGTATTTCAACCAGCTTACACAGAGAGCGGGGGTGGGCTCCCTCTGGGTATCCTACCCCCCCAGGGAAAGTGTATGCGCAATACATAGCCTCTCCTCTCCCGGTGTAGTGAATGCCGCGTGGTCACTGTCTGGCTATGCCTGGTAGATGGTCACTGCAATGGCCTCTCCTGCATTACTGCATCCGTAGCAACACCTTCTCGCTGGTCCCCCCCGTTTTTCACAGAGTTTGCTACGTCATGGTGCGACCAAATTGTCCGGCGGTATAACCGGATGGGCAGGCTGGGCCCACCAACCTTGCCAGCCTAAGAGAAGGAAAACTCTAACATCAAACCCGGGCAGATAGAGCTCGTTAATGTAACACCTACCACCTGGAGGACTCGCTGCCGGCGTCCCGGCTTACTGGGCCATGGCAGATGACCCCCAGGTGAAAGGGTGGAGCCAGTATCACGCACACTGGGCTTCACCTAAAAAATTCCTCTGCGCAGGCCTGAAGGGCATATCCACATACACAACCCACAACACATCAAGTCCTGCAGCGATGGTCAAGGGGCGAAACGGCAGGTGGAAGGTGCCACTGGAAGCCGCAGTCCCGATCCTGCATGTAGGCGGTTCAGGGTATTGGTCGCCTGATGCTAACCTGGAGACGAAAGCATTTTTCGGCAGCACCCTGAACGACCAAGCAGCCTTATCTAGGGACAGCACTGCTTGCTCCACACGGAGAGGGGCCTAGAAAAGGTGGCCTAAACAAAGCTCGTCTCCTCCACCCCAGTTGGCTAGCCGCGGTCAACGGGCATCCTTACTTGCGGTCAAAAAATAACAACAAAGAAAAGGCATGCACCTGCCTCACAAAGTGTGCAAAGACTAAAGCTTGCGTGTTGGAACATCAGAACCATGCTTGACACAGTAGACAGTGGTCGCCCTGAACGACGCTCTGCTCTAGTTGCCCACGAACTTCTCAGGTTGAATATCGACATAGCAGCTCTCAGTGAGGTCCGTTTCCCTGAGGAAGGTAGTCTTCAAGAACACGGTGCTGGCTATACCCTCTACTGGTCAGGTAAGTCAAAGGCTGAGAGCCACCTTTCTGGCGTTGGCTTCATGGTCAGGAACTCCATTGCCTCCAAACTCGAAAACCTGCCAACAGGTCACTCAGATCGCATCATGTCCATGTGCCTCCCACTTCAAAACAAGCAGCATGCAACACTCTTCAGTGTGTATTCCCCAACCCTTCAAGCAGATCCTGCAGAAAAGAACAAGTTCTATGCTGATCTACACAACCTCGTACGGAAGACCCCTACAGAGGACAAGGTGATCATCCTTGGCGACTTCAATGCCAGAGTAGGTAAAGACTCGGAAGCCTGGAAAGGAGTACTTGGCAAACACGGCATTGGCAACTGCAATGACAACGGGCGCCTTCTGCTAGAATTCTGCATGGAGCACCAGCTCACCATCACCAACACTATCTTCCAGCAGAAGAACAGTCCGAAGACAACCTGGATGCACCCACGGTCCAAGCACTGGCACCTTATCGACTACATTCTGGTGCGCCAGAGAGACCTTCGAGATGTCTTACACACCCGAGTAATGCCCAGTGCAGAATGTCATACGGATCATCGTCTTGTACGCTGCAATCTCCGTCTTCACTTTAAACCCACACCCAGGAGAGGAGGTATCCCTCAGAGGAAGTTTCAGGTTGGCAGTCTCCAGTCAGCCGAAGTTAAAGCTGCCTTCCAGGCAAAACTCCAGTCAAGAATTGAGGACCCCAGTTGCCCCACAGACCCTTCTCCAGAAGCACTCTGGGAACACCTAAAAACTATCGTCCTGCAGATCTCTGAAGAAGTCCTCGGGTTCTCCACAAGGAAGAACAAGGACTGGTTTGATGAGAACAATCAAGAGATCCAAGATTTACTGGCGAAAAAGAGATCTGCCTACCAAGCACATCTTGCTCAGCCCTCCTGTCCTGGGAAAAAAGCAACCTTTCGCGCTGTATGTAGCAACCTCCAGTGCAAGCTTCGAGACATTCAGAACGAGTGGTGGACCAAGCTTGCTGAGAGAACCCAGCTGTGTGCAGACACTGGTGATTTAAGAGGGTTCTACGAAGCCCTGAAGGCAGTATATGGTCCATCATATCAGACTCAGAGTCCCTTGCGTAGTGCAGACAGCCAAGTGCTCCTCACAGACAAGGCATCCATACTGAACCAGTGGTCGGAGTATTTTCAGGTTCTCTTCAGTGCCAACCGCGTAGTTCAAGATTCAGCAACTCACCTCACCCCACTTCAACCAGTGAAAACAGAGTTGGATGAGATCCCCACTCTAGAAGAGACTGTTAAAGCCATCAAGCAACTGAAAAGTGGCAAGGCAGCAGGAGTTGATGGAATTCCACCAGAGATCTGGAAGCATGGGGGCACAGTACTACATAGCTCACTTCACAAAGTACTTGTCACCTGCTGGGAACAAGGCAAATTACCACAGGACTTTCGCGATGCAATCATCATCACCCTATACAAGAACAAAGGGGAAAAGTCAGACTGCTCCAACTACCGGGGGATAACCTTGCTCTCCATCGCAGGCAAAATCCTTGCCAGAATACTCCTGAACAGACTGGTGCCCACCATTGCAGAAGAACTCCTCCCAGAGAGCCAGTGCGGCTTCAGAGCTAACAGGAGCACCACCGACATGGTATTTGTTCTCAGGCAGCTCCAAGAGAAATGCAGGGAACAAAACAAGGCTCTGTATGTGACTTTTGTCGACCTTACCAAAGCTTTCGATACCGTTAGCAGGAAAGGCCTGTGGCAAATCTTGGAACATTTAGGATGTCCCCCAAGGTTCCTCAGCATGATCATCCAGCTACACGAAGACCAACGAGGCCAAGTCAGACACTGCAACGACCTCTCGGAGACCTTCCCAATAGGCACAGATGTAAAGCAAGGCTGCGTTCTCGCGCCAACTCTCTTTACGATCTTCTTTAGCATGATGCTTCAAAGAGCCGCAGTAGATCTAGATGATGACGATGGTGTCTACATCCGCTATCGCACCGATGGCAGCCTGTTCAACCTGAGGTGACTAAAGGCCCACTCCAAGACAATGGAAAAACTCATCCGAGAGCTACTGTTTGCTAATGATGCTGCACTTGTCTCCCACTCGGTATCAGCTCTGCAGCATATGACGTCCTGCTTTGCAGAGGCTGCCAAGCTATTCGGCCTAGAAGTTAGTCTGAAGAAGACAGAAGTTCTCCACCAGCCTGCACCTCTGGAAGATTATCACCCTCCCTGCATCACTGAAGGTGAATCAGTTCTGAAGACAGTCCAGCAGTTCAGCTACCTGGGGTGCATCATCTCCTCAGATGCTAAGATCGACAAGGAGATCGACAACAGGCTGGCAAAGGCAAACCATGCCTTTGGCCGACTGCACAAAAGAGTGTGGAGCAACAAGCATCTGAAAAAAGGCACAAAGATCAATGTTTACAAAGCGGTTGTGATGACAACCCTCATCTACGGCTCCGAATCGTGGGTTTTATACCGTCATCACCTGCGACTCCTTGAGTGCTTTCATCAGCGCTGCCTTCGCACCATCCTCAACATCCACTGGAGTGACTTTGTGACCAACACTGAAGTTCTCAAGCGGGCGGAGGTTACCAGCATCGAGGCACTGCTGTTGAAGACGCAGCTGCGCTGGGCAGGGCATATTTCTAGGATGGAAAACCACCGCCTTCCCAAAATTGCCCTGTATGGCGAACTCTCCACCGGCCATAGAAATAGAGGGGCACCAAAGAAGAGGTACAAGGACTCCTTGAAGAAATCCCTTGGCACCTGTCGCATCAACCATCACCAGTGGTCTGACCTAGCCTCAGATCGCAAAGCATGGAGGCACACCATCCACCAGGCTGTCTCTTCTTTTGAGAACGCACGCATAGCTGGTCTTGAGGACAAAAGGAGATTGAGGAAGAATCGCACTGCTACAGCACCAACCCTAAATCAGACTTTTCCCTGCAGCCACTGTGGCCGGACCTGCCTGTCCCACATTGGTCTTGTCAGCCACCAGCGAGCCTGCAGCAGACGTGGACTATTGCACCCTTCTTAAATCTTCGTTCACGAAGCCAAGCCAAGAAGAAGACACAGAGAGAGGTTTAGGGGGTCAAGTTTGCCTCTATCCTGTACTCAGGTTCTAGTTAACTCTTTACTATCTCTACTTTACTACATGGCTTCTGAGATGAATGCAAAATGAACAGCAAGATTGGGGTCTCTGACTTCTCTCACACACTCATGTGATTTTTCCTACTCATCCCCCCTACAGTTTCAGTTTCACTGAAATTTAAAAGCGCACAAATATACACCTTCCAAAACAGAAGAAGTTGCAAGCTTCTGAACCTGCCTGAGACCTAAAGGCACATGGTGCCTGTTGGGGCAGGGCTTTCCCCTCACCAGCCAGCTGACTGACAGTGGGAAGGAGCCTGCAAAACTGGGGGATCTCCCACCTGGACTTGGGAACTGTCAGTTGTCCGGTTGTAGTCCAAGTGGTGGTGGAGGCAGAGGTTGAAGCTATGGCCAAGTCCAAGAACCGCACCACTCACAACCAGTCTTTTAAATGGCACAGAAATGGCTTTAAGAAGCGCAGGCCACATAGATATGAATCTTTGAAGGGGATTGATCCCAAGTACCTGAGGAACATGCACATTACAAAGAAACATAGCAAGAAATGGCTAAAAAATTGCTGGCAAACAATGCCAAGTATCTGGCTTGTCTTTGGATGGGGAAAGGGACTGACTGCTTGGAATCTGATCAGCAATATTTCCTCTTACAGTCCCTCCCCCCCCCCTCCCCGAAGGTACTTAGTATAAATAAAATTCAGGTTAAAAAAAAAAAGACACCCCTAACAGTTATTTCCACTGTATCCTTCACATTGATTGCATCAGCTGTTCGTTCACCCCGCAGAAGAAAATATTCCGTTTTCTCACACACTGCTAGCTCTGTCTCATAATTCTTCTGCAACCAATCAGCCTGATCCTTATTTTCTCAATTTCCCAAGGTCTTCTCTTCAGTCTTCCTTCAAAGAGGAAACCCATCTTAAATGCCTCTGTTCCATTTTATTCATCTGCAGGTAATGAAAATAGATTCACGTGGATAGCTGCATTCGTCTGAAGCAGCAGAACAAAGTTTGAGTCCTATGGCACCTTTAAGACCAACAACATTTTATTCAAGGTATAAACTTTTGTGCGCATAAACACTTTTTCAGATGCAATGAAATGGAGATTACCTGTCTATACTTGTGGGTAGAGGGCAAGGGTGGAATTCTAACAGGAGCTCCTTTGCATATTAGGCCACACACCCCTGATGTAGCCAATCCTCCAAGAGCTTACAAAAAAGAGCTTTGTGAGCTCTTGTAGAAATGGCTACATCGGGGTGTGTGGCCTAATATGCAAAGGAGATCCTGCTAGAATTCCATCCCTGGTAGAGGGTGAGCAGTAAATTAGCATACAGCGTAATGAAGATTTCTTATTTGGAATAATAATTTAGGAAAGTAGATTGTAATGAATTGCTTAATGAATAAGTTGCTTCTAATTACAATGAATAAGTTGCTTCTAATTAATAGTAGATTGTAATGAATTACATAATGAATAAGTTACTTCTAAAGAGCAACTTATCCCACTCAGGCAGGACAAAGTTACATAATGAATAGTAGGATGTAATGTAAATTCAAATGGTAGACTGGAATGTATTTCTCTGGTCTGAGGACAGGGCAGACAATGCTACACAGCCTATCACCCCACTTCAAAGAAGAAGACGCTGTAAGGTTGCCTCCATGTTTCAGAGGAGACAAATGGAAAATAGTGGCAGGGTCTACTTTAATTATTCTCAGCATTCCACAGTTAAGGATACATCTGCCTAGCGATCTCCAATTTTGACATGTTTATTTCCTTCACTATGTCCACCCCACACACCCCCCCCCCGGGGAATTAAATCCAACTAAATGGTAACAATATAAACCAAGCTTGTTATTCCTGTTTGGTCCTTGAATCTATTAGACACCTTCACTGTGCTGTATGCTACTTTAATGCTCAAGTCTATATGTATAGACTTGTAATTTCCATTTCACTGTATCCAAAGACATGTGCATGGACATCTGTGGCTCTGCTCACTGTGCCAGATTCCTCGTCTGATGAAGTGTGCTTAGAGCACATGAAAGCTTACATTCTGAATAAAACTAAGTTGGTCTTAAAGGTGCTATTGGCTCCTATTTTGTTCTAATACTTTGAAATGTCCAGTTATCCTGAACTAGTACATAGACACTGGTAATGGATATACCTTCTAGCCTCAAAATTCTTTCTTTGGGGGGGGGGGGAATCAGTCCAGCTGTGCACATGACAATTGAATATTAAATATTTTTCTTATTTCCCAAAGGAAATAAAAGGATTGTCTCACAGTGTGCTCACTAAAATGTCACAACTAACTAAATTTCTTATTTACAAAACCCTTCAAGTAAAGTTTTATTGGAGAGGCATGTTCTAGAAAATTGGACTAAAGATACAAAGTGACTTCCACTAAAAGGTCACTTTAAATCACTTCCTATAACAAGCACTGAAAAGCTGTCCATGGGCACCAAGTCAACATGTCTTGGCTATTTTGTCCATGCCGTTAAGGAGTTTTGCTGTTTTTTCAAGCAGTGATTTACAGAAAATTGCCTGATTTATAAAGGGGAGGTCATGTATTTGAATGGTTTGCCAAATAGAGTCTGATGCCATGAAGAGTGAGGAAAAGTATCTTGTGTATACCACCCTGATTCATGACTGTTTTTCACCTGTAAGAGTTTGTGGGAGGGTCACCCCAGGGCTTAATGTTTTGTGCCTCTGAGAGACTTAAAAAAAAACAACAACTCCAAAACCCTTTGACAGATGAATGGTAATAGGGTAAAGAAGTTCTACTTAGACATAGGCTGACAGCCAAAAGGTTAGTTGACAATGAAAATCCAGATGTATGAGTTGTCCTATGATGAGTTAGTTTCTTCCTATCAAGATTGTGAGGTTAATTGCCTGTTAGTCTCAACCAAGCAGCCCCGTGGCACAAAGTGGTAATACTGCAGTACTGCAAGCTCTCTGCTGAGTTTGATGACCTGAGTTTGATCCCGGTGGAAGCTGGGTTCAGGTAGCTAGCTCAAGGTTGACTTCTGAGGTCAGTAAAATGAGTACCCAACTTGCTGCAGCGCGGGGGGAAATGTAGATGACTGGGGAAGACAATGGCAAATCACCCTGTAAAGTGTAATGTTGTTGGTCCCTAAGGTACTGTAGGACTCAAATGGAGAGCCAGTTTGGTGTAGTGGTTTAGTGTGTGGACTCTTATCTGGGAGAACCGGGTTTGATTCCCCACTCTTCCACTTGCACCTGCTGGAATGGCCTTGGGTCAGCCATAGCTCTGGCAGAAGTTGTCCTTGAAAGGGCAGCTGCTGTGAGAGCCCTCTCCAGCCCCACCCACCTCACAGGGTGTCTGTTGTGGGGGAGGAAGGTAAAGGAGATTGTGAGCCGCTCTGAGACTCTTCGGAGTGGAGGGCAGGATATAAATCCAATATCTTCTTCTTCTTCTTCTTAAATCAGAGATTGCCCAGCTTTCTATTTGCTCTCTGCCTTCATTCTGTGGCCAGAGTCCTGTTTGTTTGTTGTGGTGTAAAATGTATAGGCAAGGCAGTCTCAGGAGGGAGGGGGGTAACAAGGACAAAAGGTAGGCAGCAGAACAACATTGCATAGGCTCTACTCCGCAGGTACTGTTCAAAACAATTACATCTTGCAACTTAAGAGTATTTTCCTAAAATATTCAGGTACTGACAAGAGTTTCATTACAAATGAATTAGAATGCTGTCCTTGTGCTGACATTGAAAAATATGAGCTACACGTGCAGTCTGCATAACTGACAGAAATCCAATCCCACTGCTGAGTGTAATGGGACTTGAAAATTGGCTGTAATTAATAACTTAATCTACACATTCCATCTGTGACAGCAAGATGGTATTTTACAGAAGCAATGTGGCAGAGCATGTTACATTGTGTTCACATTTACAAATAAAGTCTGTGATTCTGTTCTCTTCTTAAGAGGATAACAGGTTACAGAGGGATTAGCCATAGGAATGTAACAAAATCTCCATTCCCCTGCCATGCTATTCTCTCAGTAGGCATGCTGCAACATACCTGACCAGTTACAAGTCAACACCTTCACAGTCTCATCTTGAAGTATCCAGTAGGTGATTTCTAACTACCCTCCAGGCTGCAGCCTACTAGCAGTAGCAAATGTGGACTATTGGATTCTTATGGCTAGATGCAATAGGGCTTTGCATTACTTTGAATGACCTTGCATCGGGGCAAGTCCATCAGTAGAAATATTTCTGAAACTTGTGTTCTGTATGCATAAAATATGAGTTTGGTTTCTTGATTGCTATTTATAAGGCACACTTGTTGTACTTTAGCAAATGCATCCCCCTGGGTATTTGATATCTAACATTTATGGCTGCTTTGTGAAACAACATGCAGGTTTATTCCAGCAGGCTCAACTTTGGTTTTTATTAGAAAATGTCTTGGTTTACCTGAGCATTAATCTGAGTTTAGTTCACTCATTTCTTATAAGTAGTGAAAGACCATTGTAACAGCAAACAATTTTGCTGCAGTCTAATGTGGAACCCCTCTGTATCCTCACACAGGTAGGGTACAAGCCAAAATCCTGTTCATACATTCATAAACTGTGAGTGAAATGCAGAGTAGTTAAACCATTAGGAGTTGTTATTAAGTGATTAAATATCACTGAAGGATCTCATGCTGAGGACAGATGTAACATATGAGACTCGAAGTACAATTTTTACCTACACTGCAGGCATGGATTCACAACTGAAAGACAGACAACTGAAAGGCTGGGTCCAGACTAGCAGTTTGAGGTGACACAGGGACAGCCCCCAGATGGATTAAAATATCAAGTCCAGACGCGAACATCTGGAGACTGTCCTGCTCCTGTACTCACCCCTTCCTCCAGCATCATAGAAGTGCCAGAAAAAGCTACCAAAGTGGTAGCAAATTGACAGGGTGCTTCCCTGCTGCCTTTCCCGGCCATGTGACTGACCAGGGAATGCCTGGGAAGTGCCGCTCAACTGTTTGAGCGGTCTGTTTGCTCCTCCAGAGTATGCACGGCCTAGCCCTGGCCTGGCAGCAGGCTGAGCACAGTCTGACTTCCCCCAGAGAACTTTCCCCTCTGCCGGCTTACTTCAGAACAGGAGGCTGCTACCCCAAGCTGCTGGTCCAGACACAGCCAAAGACACTGTGATGGTAAGGTATGGGTTAAACAGAAAACTGAAGATGCACAGAGCCTGCGTCAGGTGACCTGAGGGTGGGGGCCAGAGTGCTTGGAACTCTCAGTGTGAGATTGTCAGCTAACGGCTGAGGAGAAGCAGTTGGTGCCTGACAGAGTCTGAGAGAGTTGGTCTTTGAGGGAGCTAAGACAGTAGCTGTGGAGAGTCTTCGTGAGAATCAAAGCTGACTGCTAGCTCTATAAAAACAGCCAAGGGGCTGTGTGTGTGACAACAGAAGAATCACGGTGAAGACCTGAGCGGTTACAGACACTTATATACATCTCTTAAGATCTAGAGAGGTGGTTGAGGGAATATATGTGGGTCTGGAAGTCTGAAGGGCTGGGAGTAGAGGCTCCAGTCAACTTGAGAGACTTGGCACAGTATACCCGAGGCCAGCCTATGCTAGTGGTGGAGAGTGTGTTATATAGAAACTGTGAACCTGAGAGACCTAAGAAAAAGAAAGATATTATAAAGCCTGAAACAACTGAGGAACTTGTTAACTGTGTGAGATACTTTATAGCCCATTTAAATATCTCCCATACCCCAGTTTAAGACTTTGTGTTTAAAATAAATATCTGTGGTTTACGTTAAAGTTCTCTTGTGCCTATAATTTGGGAGAACTGTCAAAGCTGCTGTGGTCCCCTACAAATTGAACTATACATCCATCTGAAAGCAAAAAACCCCGAAGAGACTAGAAGAATGAAATCCATATCATACCCACCCCTTGAGTTTTATAGTCCTGAGGGGAAAGTTTTAAAAGGAAGAACTGAGGAGAAAGAGGGGCGGGGGTAGCCATAAACAGCACATAAAAGTGATCCAGTGGGACCGTGAGGCGGGTGCTGTTATAGATACCCTCTTTCTTTACCAATAGCTGACTGGAGAAAGTTCACAAAGATTCCAGTTCTCAAGTGCCTGTTCCCTTCACTGTCATCCCTTCATTTGTTGCATATTGGAAACTAAGCTTTTGGTACTTAGCTATTTTCTGCAACAGAAGGACAATGATAGCAAATCAGGGAAAAGCAGACAGAAGCAGATAAGAGTGATGGCTGAACCAGTGTTAGATTTGCTGATTGTCACAATTATCTTTCTAAGTACAAAGTGAGAAAGGGCCCATTATCATTCATATATATATATATATATATATATATATATATATATATATATATATATAAAGTATAAAATGTAATACTTTGTTATGAATACAATCCACTGAATTCCCCGTGTATTTATTTAATAAAGTAGTGTTTCAAGACTTTCACTCTAGAGATACAATGAATACCCATCAGTGTATACAATTCTCAATATGGCCATATTTGTGAATATTTAAATCCAGGGATTAGAGCCATGAATGGACAAGACAGATGTATCTACAAACCTTTTAAAAAAACACCACAGATTTGCCAAAATCGTAAATCTTAATAAAATAAAATAAATGGGAGTGTTAAAATCCCCCAAATAATAGAAACAGCAGATGTAGCTTTAAGAAAATCATGTTCTTAATGTACTCTCCATATAAATTAAATAAGCAGGGTGACAATATAGTTCCTTGTCGAACTCCTTTTCCTATTCTAAACCAATCAGTTGTTCCATATCCCACTCTGACAGTTGCTTCTTGACCCTTATACAGGTTTCTCAGGAGACATGTGAGGTGGTCTGGTACTCCCATCTCTTTAAGGACTTGCCACAGTTTGTTGTGATCCACACAATCAAAGGCTTTAGCATAGTCAATGAAACAGAAATAGACGTTTTTCTGATACTCCCGTGCTTTCTCCATAATCCAGCTAATGTTGGCAATTTGATCTCTAGTTCCTCTATCTCTCCAAAACCTCGCTTGAACTTCTGGTAGTTCCCAATCTACATACTGCTGAAGCCTAGCTTGTAGAATCTTTAACATGACCTTGCTGGCATGTGAAATGAGTGCAATGGTGCGATAGTTTGAACATTCCTTGGCATTACTCTTCTTTGGGATTGGAATATAAACTGATCTTTTCCAATCCCGTGGCCATTGTTGCATTTTCCAAATTTGCTGAGATAATGTGTGCATTACTTTAACAGCATCGTCTTTTAGAACTTTTAAAAGCTCAACTGGGATACCGTCATCTCCACTCGCTTTGTTGTTAGTAATGCTTTTTAAGGCCCATTTGACTTCACACTCCAGGATGTCTGGCTCGAGGTCAGCAATTTCACTGTGATGGCTGTCAAGGACACTGAGATCCTTCTTGTATAATTTTTCTGTGTATTCTTGCCACCTCTTCCTGACCTCTTCTGCTTCTGTTAGGTCCCTACTGTTTTTGTCCTTTATTATGGCCATCTTTGCATGAAACGTTCCCTTGATTTTTCCAATTTTCCTGAAGTGATCTCTTGTCCTTCCCATTCTGTTATTTTTCTCTATTGCAGGAGTGGCCAACGGTAGCTCTCCAGATGTTTTTGCCTACAACTCCCATCAGCCCCATGCTGGCCAATGTAGGCAAAAAACATCTGAAGAGCTACCGTTGGCCACCCCTGCTCTATTGCTTTGCATTGTTCCTTCAGGAACGCCTCCTTATCTCTCCTTGCTGTTCTCTGAAAATCTGCATTCAATTGGGTGAATCTTTTCTTTCCACCTTTGCCTTTCGCTTTCCTTCTTTCCTCAGCTATTTCTAAAGCCTCATCAGGCAGTCACTTTGCTTTCTTGCATTTCTTTTTCTTTGGAAAGGTGCAGATTGCTGCCTTCTGTAGAATGTCATGAACCTCCATCCATAGTTCTTCAGGCACTCTATCAACTCTAGTTCTTAAACCTATTCTTCACCTCCACTGTATATTTATAAGGTATATTCATAAGAATGGACTGCCTGCCAGAGTCTCGAGGCGGCAGGAGGAAGGTGGCGGGCCTAGCTTGCCTGGGAAATTATAGATGTTTGTACACAAATGCTAGAAGCTTCAAAGTAAAATTGGTGAGTTGGAATCTTTAGTGTTGGGAGAAAACATAGACATTGTGGGAATTTCAGAAACTTGGTAGAATGAGGAAAATCAGTGGGACATGGTGATTCCTGGATATAAGTTATATCAGAAGGATAGGGAGAAAAGGGTTGGAGGTGGGGTGGCTCTGTATGTCAGAGAGGACATATGGTCCAGTAAGACTGAGGTCAGAGAATTAGATTCACTTCTAGAAATGCTTTGTGTTGAAATAGAGGGCCCAAAAGGACATTTATCATTGCCCACCAAATCAAAAGATAGAGGACGACTGTAATATGATGGAAGGCTTAAAGATAGTGGCTAGACATAAAAACTGTGTCGTCATAGGTCTTTTTAACTATCCATAGATTGATTGGGTCAATATGTGTTTTGGTCAAGAGAAAGAGATTGAGTTTTTAGATGCTCTCAATGACTGTGCTATGGAGCAGATGGTCTCTGAACCTACCAGGGATGGGGCGATCCTGGATTTGGTCCTAAGTAATGTCTAAGACTTGTTGAGAGATGTAAAAGTGATCATACCGCTTGGGAGCAGTGACCATAACATTATTGATTTCACCATTTGTATAAATAGAGAGTTGCCCCAAAAGATCAGCACAACCACGTTTAACTTTAAAAGGGGTAACTTCTCTGAGATGTAATGTAATGTAATGTAGTGTAATGAGATGAGGAGGCATGTGAAGAGGAAACTGAAAGAAAAGGTAAATGCAGTCAAAACCCTCGGGGAAGCTTGGAGGCTATTTAAAACTACAATCCTAGAAGCTCAGATAAAATATATACCACAAGTTAGGAAAGGCACAAACAGGTATAAGAAAAGGCCTGCATGGTTAACAAACAAAGTAATGGAAGCTGTAAAAGGTAAGAAGGACTCCTTTAAGCGGTGGAAAGATAGTCCAAGTGAAATTAATAAAAGGGAACACAGGCAGTGGCAAATCAAAAGCAAGACTGTGATCAGGCAGGCAAAATGGAACTATGAGGAGCATATTGCAAAAAACATGAAGACCAACAATAAAAATTTCTTCAAATATATTAGAAGCAGGAAACCAGCCAGGGAGGCAGTGGGGCCCTTGGATGACCAAGGGGTCAAAGGATTACTGAAGGAGGATAGGGAAATGGCTGAGAAGCTGAATGCATTTTTTGCCTCCGTCTTCACTGTGGAAGATGAGAAGTGTTGCCTGCTCCAGAACCACTTATATTGGAAGGGGTGTTGAAAGACCTGAGTCAGATTGAGGTGACAAGAGAGGAGGTCCTACAACTGATTGACGAATTAAAAACTAATAAGTCACCAGGTCCGGATGGCATACATCCAAGAGTTCTGAAAGAACTCAAAGTTGAACTTGTGGATCTTCTGACAAAAATTTTTAATCTTTCATTGAAATCTGCCTCCGTTCCTGAGGACTGGAAGGTAGCAAATGTCACCCCCATCTTTAAAAAGGGTTCCAAAGGAGATTCGGGAAACTACAGGCCAGTCAGTCTGACTTCAATACCGGGAAAGTTGGTAGAAACCATTATCAAGGACAGAATGAATAGGCACATTGATGAACACGAGTTATTGAGGAAGACTCAGCATGGGTTCTGTAAGGGAAGATCTTGCCTCACTAACCTGTTACATTTCTTTGAGGGGGTGAACAAACATGTGGACAAAGGAGACCCGATAGATATTGTTTACCTTGACTTCCAGAAAGCTTTTGATAAAGTTCCTCATCAAAGGCTCCTTAGTAAGCTCGAGAGTCATGGAGTAAAAAGACAGGTCCTCTTGTGGATCAAAAACTGGCTAATTAATAGGAAGCAGAGAGTGAGTATAAATGGGCAGTCTTCGCAGTGAAGAATGGTAAGCTGTGGAGTGCCGCAGGGCTCAGTACTGGGTCCCATGCTCTTTAACTTGTTCATAAATTATTTGAAGTTGAGAGTAAGCAGTGAAGTGGCCAAGTTTGCAGATGACACTAAATTGTTCAGGAGGTTTAGAAGAAGCTTGAAACTGTGTTTCTGAATGTGTGTGTGCCTTTAAATCTGCCAAACAGAGAGTGTCCACATTCCAGGCTGTACGGCTTTGGGGATGGTGGAGCTTAGTGAGCGGTGATCATTTTGCTGGGCCGGCCGGGTCTGAGCCGTTGGGTTGGCTCATACCCGGGGCTTTGGGGCTCACCCATTTTCAGGTCAAGGAGGTGGTCTGGTTGGACCCCTGGCTTGACCTGTCCCCATGTTTGCCCTTGCTGTTAAGTTAATAAAGTGGCCCTTTAATCCAAATTGGTGTCTGTCTCATTATTCCGACTGGGGAGGCAATATAATTTTCAGAACATAATGTATACATCTACTAATCCAAAACAAAATATTCTGTAAATGCTAATTCTAATTACTTTGTGCCTACATGAAGTAGTGGTAAGAGTTTCAAACTAGAATCTGGGAGATCCAGGTTCAAATCTCTATTCTAAAAGGGAAAAGGCTGTGTACAAACAAATTATTAATATATACAGTGTAAGCAGTACAGTGCAATTAGTGAAAATAGTCCATATATACCAGACACCATACAGTGAAGCATGGCCATTAAGGTATAAAAATTCAGGGCATGATGCAGTGAATTATGATAATCAGTAACATATAACAATTGTAGGGGGCAAAAATATATACACTAAGTGGCAATTCTAAAATAAAATATAGGATGAGATTATTGGAAAGGAACATAGGAAGGATTTTTCAGTATTCAGTTTATTAACCAACAACAAATGGGGACAGTAGAACAATAATAAAACAGCTACAGCCACCTTATGGTGTAAACACATGGAGGAAATGTCCACAAATACATTTACTCCCTGTGATAATGGATATTGCTTTTTCAAATATTGCCTGTCACAGGAAAGGTACTGTATGTGCGGACACTTCCTCTGAATGTTGATCCTGTGCTGGTGAGTCTGTAATAAAGCAGAAGTGGGGGACAGGACAGCACTCTAATGCCTGATCTTGCTCTCCATCATTTCAGTCCACATGCAGAATCTTTGTATAAGGCTCAGGGAAATATCAATAAGAGAACACTCAGTTTCCTGTTGGTTCCAAGCAGCCTGGGAAATATATTTCATGTTCAATCCCAAGTAAGAGTAGCTGATTGTCTACATTAGGATTCAATGAGACTTCAAATATGTGAGATTATTCTGGCTATCCATAAATATAAAACTTGGATTCAGGAATATTTGGAATATCCTAAGTATTCCATTATTTGGTGAACTTTCAGTATATCTGGATCTTAATTGCATGGGTTGTTCTGCATGGAGGTTTTTGTTTTTGTTTTACTTGTTTTGGCCCTATAGCGCTTCAGTTTATCCCCTGATTTCTTCATACATTTTTATGCCTTTAGTTTTCACTTTGATTTTTTCCTTCTCCCTGGGGTTTTTCTCGATCTTTTGAGAACACTTTTACCCTGATGTTTTTCTGGAAGTGAATTCTGGGTCAGCTTTTTTCAAATGCAAAGTTCCTATCAAGTTTCTTTGTCCCACCTATCCTTGGCCCACTTTTCAGTTATTGAACTGATGTCATTAGTTAAACCATTCCCCTCTAATGATAAGTAATTTCATTTTGTTAAAAAAAATGGCCCTAAAATATCAATATAATGCTGTGGAATTTTAATTATTGTTTAAGCTGGTTCTCTGAATTCCCTGATTTCATTTTTTAAGTAAGTTAGCATCTTTCTCAGGTATTTTCCTTAATATCTTTGTGAGAGAAGATATGCCTTTTCTTTAATATCTCTGTGAGGGAAGGGGATAAACACTAACTTTTCAAAATTAAAGCTCAGAATTCAGAGAACCTGTTTAAATCATCATTACAACACAACAGTGTTATATCAATACTTTACAACCTTTCTTTAAAAAGGTGATGCTCTGGTGCCATCAATAATGTCAGCTCTCTTCCTTGGAGATCCTCATTATTTAAGCCACACAGGGAAAAAATAAACTTTAAAAATGCCCAGGGAGGGCATAGATGTGGAAGACCATGCTCATATCAATTTCAATGCTTGTAGATTGACTCTCATGAAAATCAGGAGTAATTTAAGCATGTGGAAATATCCCTAATTCAGATAGAATGTATAAAGGGTATAAAGGGCAATGAAATTCTCTCATGCAGAGTGGGCACATGGAAGTGTGGTGATTAGAGGTTGGCACAAACCAGGAAACTGCAGTTCATTTTGTGGTTCATGGTATGCACTGTTCACAAACTATGAACCATTACGAACTTTTAGCTGCCAAATGAATTGGTTCAGTTCATGAGGTTTGTGATGTGGTAGGATAGTCGTTCCCGCCCCCCCCCCCCCGCCTGATAAAGACACTAAACTTTCAGGGGTCTCTGGCTGACTCTCCTCTCTTCTACCTGCCTTCCAAGTTTGGCAAGGATTGCATTTACAGGGTCCAAATTACAGCCTTCCAAAGAAGTTGCCCCCAGAAAAGCACTTTCTGAGGAAATGACAAGCAGTCATTTTGACAGGGCCAGGTTCAGGAGTGTATAGAAACATCAGAGTTGAAGGGCATTAGGGGTGGGTATGAACTAGCTCACAAACTAACATTTGTGATAAATTTTGGCAAGTTTATAGTTTACGAAGTGAAGTTCATGGCTGTCAACCAGCACAAACTTTCCAGCAGTTTGTGGCAGTTCATGGTGATTTGTAAATGAACATAAGAACATAAGAGAAGCCATGTTGGATCAGGCCAACGGCCCATCAAGTCCAACACTCTGTGTCACACAGTGGCAAAAAATTTTATATACACACATACACTGTGGCTAATAGCCACTGATGGACCTGTGCTCCATATATTTATCTAAACCCTTCTTGAAGGTGGCTATACTTGTGGCCGCCACCACCTCCTGTGGCAGTGAATTCCACATGTTAATCACCCTTTGGGTGAAGAAGTACTTCCTTTTATCCGTTTTAACCTTTCTGCTCAGCAATTTCATCGAATGCCCACGAGTTTTTGTATTGTGAGAAAGGGAGAAAAGTACTTCTTTCTCTACTTTCTCCATCCCATGCATTATCTTGTAAACCTCTATCATGTCACCCCGCAGTCGACGTTTCCACACAGACAAATGGAGACATTTCCACACAGACTATATCCATTCAATCTGTTTACAAAACTTCAAAGCAACAGGGGGTGGAACTTGGAGGGCATGCAAAGGAGTATCCAGGGGAAGTCCCCTGCAACTTTGATATCTCTAGCTTGCCCATGATCCGTTCTATACAGTCCTGAACCTGCAACTGTCAAAAAGTCTGCCTATCAATGACAAAATGACAGGTTGTCTTTTTGACAGGAGCAGTTCAGGAGTGTATAGAATGGATCCTGTGCAAGCTATAGATACCAAACTCACAAAGGATCTCCAGCTGACTATCCTCTACCTGTGATCCAAATTTGGTGAGGATAGGATTTATGGGGTCTTAGTTATGCCCCCCCCCCAAAAAAAGAAGAAGATGCTTCCAGGAAAGTGCTTGCTGAGTTATTTTGAAAAGCACAGGTTCAGGAGTGTATAGAACAGATCCTGTGCAGGCGAGAGATGTCAAAGTCACAGGGTACTACCCCCAAAGGTTCCTTTACATGCTCTTCAAGTTCCTCCCCACTGTTGCTTTGAAGTTCAGTAAATATTTGGATTGAGTGGAGACAGTCTGTCTGGAAATGTATTCATCCACAAACTGCTTGAAAGTTTATGGAGAATGTGTGCTGGCTAACCTGCCCTGAACTTGAGTTTGCAAACCATGAACCAGCCAAAAATTGTCACAAACTTTAGTTTGTGAGCTGCTTCATGCGCATCCTTAGTAGTGATGTGTGTTTTTTTTCTCCATCCCTTGTTACCGCCAATACTTTTAAGTCTCTTATTTTTAATGGGGAAATTAGCTAAGAGATTTGGTAGAGCGAATTTAGGAGCGAGGATCTTTGCTTCCAATAATGGAGTTTGGGTTTTCAGCCAAGAATAGTCCAAGCAATTGTATTTTATAATGTTTTACTCAAATAAATGTAGGTGTTGTGATACAATCATTCCTTTACACATAAATAATATAAGCACATACACACAAGACCTAAGAAATAAAGAGGTGAGATATAGCAGAGTCAAAGGGAAAACACACAGGGCATACTACCTTTCCAGTTGTGTAGAGGTCCATTTGGGACCTTGAAGATGAAGCCATGTGCCATGACTGAGGCCCCCCCTCCTTACTTAGGGTAATGGAGGGGGAACAATCTGGTTACATGGTGTCCAGGCAGGAAGAGAGAGGGAGCAAGCATGGTTTGCAGTCCTGTATATAATCTTTGGAGGGAGTGAGACCAACCCAGAAAAGGGGCTGGCTTGTGTGGTGGTCAGTGGTCAGTCTATTATGGATATCTGATTGGGTGCCCACCTTAAGCCAATGAGTAGAGCAGACTCTGGTCACATGGATGGATCTTCAGGTAACAATAGTGGGGCTGATTTAGTAATGTCCTCCCAATAGGTTACAAAAGGTTAGGATGTGTTAATGGTTTGAGCAGTTCAGCAAAGATACCCCCTGGGGAGAAGCCAGCATAGAAGACAAAGAATCTGCCCAGATGCCAGACATTACCATAGCAGTAAACAAACAGAAATTGAGTCGCAGAAAGAGTCGAGGTGGCTGATTGATCAGTAGCTGAGAATTAGGGTGTGAACAATACATACCAGCAGTTCCCATGTTATTATGCATCCTGTCTGGGCAGAGGTGTTGGAGGGGGAATGGGTGAGATTACATTGAGAGACAGAATTCAGGCACCAATCAGAACAAGCTCTCTGCGGGGGTCCACTCCACCCTTTTAGATGGAGTGTTGTCTTGGCCTGTCTTTTGTTGGACTCCATTTTGTTTACCAGAAAATAGGAGACCCTCTCTCTCTTTTTTTCTGCATTGGGGTACTCCATTTATATCAGGTAGCACCTCTCAATAACACCCCTTCCCACTGCTGGGATACTGGTAAGGGTGGGAGATACGGTTCCTTCTAAACAGAAAATAGTGAGGGGTGTTAAGCTGGGGCTGTTTTGTAGAAAAATAGGTAGTGGAGCTCATTAGCATAACCCATTAGCATATGCCCCCCCTCCAGCCAAAAAGCAACCCAATGCAAGAAAGGAGACCCCCAGGCGAGCAAGGCCTGCTTGGGCTGGCTAGAGATCCAATTGCCTGGGGCTCTCCTTGCAGGCCGCCCCCATAGTCAAAAGGCCAGCAAGCTACCCGCCACCCAAAATTACATAAGAAGTGGAGAAAGGGTGGTGTGGACTTCTCCAGGGGTTAATGAGGGCTGCTGGGGGTGTGACAAAGCTCCTGGTGGCTGGCTGCCTGCTCTCCTAATCTAGGGATTGTTATGCAGCTGCATTCACTATTCAATGGACAAGGTAGGTGGGAAGGAGGGGGGGCATCAGAAAGGTTCAGGAGCTGTGCTCCTGTGAGCTCCTGCTAAATTCAAGGCCTGGTGCTAAGGCTTTTCAGAAATCATAGTTATAATAAGTGCTTTCTGGTTTAATGCTCTTTAGCTCCAAATGTTCTCTTAACAACAATTTAGAAAACATGCTGAAAAAATTGTTTATTAAAAGTTTTAAAATTAAAGAAGTCCCTAAATAACAATCCACTCTAACCTGGCTCCCAGTCAGGTTATTAACTCACCTATTATTATTTTAAAGACTGCAGTTTATCTACATGGAACTAAACTGAGCAACACACATTGAGGACTATTTCTAGAGACAGAAAACTCTCTCTAATTAATTGATATTTATAGAGAGGTTTCTCTCTGTGCTAGGAGAAAACGGATCATCCAAATGAGACATTTATGGAGTAATATAGAGAAGGTGATTTTGTGGAAGGGACTGAATCACTGTGAAGGTATTGAATTGTTCTGAACATCTAAAACTGCTCAATGAATTACATGAGGTTTTTTCTTTTTTAAAAGTGTGCAGTGAACAAATTACAATAACTTGTACATTTCAGAGATTCTAAAAGCTTTCTAGCTTTTTATTCCCTTTTTAGCTTTGGAAAAGAAAATAAGCCTACTTTGTTTCCTTATGTTTTTCTTCCATTACAGAAATATGAAGTCTAATATGTATAAATTATAGCAGAATGCTGCTATTTCTTTGACAGAATAAGAGCTGCAATAATTTATTTTAATGATGTCACTTCAAGCAAAATTTAAATATAATCATACTTTATGATGGTTCCAATTAACGTGTCAAATGGCTGTAAAGCTAAGAGTTTAAAAATCCAAAGCTCTATTATGATGATGGTTTGTCATGCTACTCTTATGCCTAAGGTCTTGTTCTGTGATCAGTGTCCTACCGGGTTAGTTGATGGATAGAATTGTACTTGAGGAAAAAAGTGCACTTTCATTGCTGGCTAATGGCATACAGAAGTGAGAGTTATTGATAATAGTAGCTCTATTATAAATAACATAGGAAAGCCCTTTCTGAAGTCATCTTATGATAATAATAGCTAGCTTTAGAGAATCCAATATTTTACATGAAAAGCCCACATTATAAAATATATTTATAGTATAAACATTGCAAAATTAGCTAATTTATCTAATTGTATCACAAAAAATGCATGCCTAATGAGGAGGAAGAAATCTAAGTTTTAAAATCCCTTTGGAAACATGCAAAAATTGATACTGATGAGCTTACTCATTATCTTGGGGTTAATGGCTCAAGTGGCAGAAGCCAACTGACAGGAACAGGGTAAAAGTTTTTCCTTCCTCTCAAATGAATATAGTGTTTATAAAGAAACAGTGAAGAAGGAGATATATATCTTCCTTATGGAAATCAGGCAAACGACATCAGCCAAATATCAACTGCTGCCATGGAACATTGCTGTTCTATGGAAGGGTTCATGTGAAGGGATCTTGGGCACAATTGGGCTCCCCCCCCTCCTGGTACCCAAGACACTGCCTAAATTTGTCTCTCCCCCCACCCCCACCACTGCTGCTGCCACTGCTGCTTGCCGCCAGCACCAGCTCCCTCCCTTCCCTTCTGCCACGCTCCACCCCCTCAGAGAAGCTTGCCACGATGAGACCAGACCTTACCGGCTTCGAGGCAGCCGACATCTATGCGTTTTTTGAAGGGAGCACTGGAGGAGGCTTCATTCCCCCCTCACTTCTGGTTCTGGAAAGGAAAGGAAGAAGGAGAAGCCTCCTCCAGTGATCTCTTTGAAAAACACGCAGATGCCAGCTGCCTCAAAGTCAGTAGGGCCTAGCCTCATCGCGCCTCTCTGAGGGAGGGAGGGGGTGTTGTGGAGGGAGGGAAGGAAGTGGCAGGAGCAGGAAGCCTGCCTAAGGTGCCATGCACCCTAGGGCCAGCACTGGAAGGGATATACTTGCACATTTTGCTTTGGATGGTACTGGAAACATGCATTAATAGGGTACCAAATTTCTGCTGTTTCCTACTTGGAGTTTTTTTGTTATTAAAAATACCTAGATCCTCCTCTGTTGGATATCTATGTGAAGGACAAGTAGTTTGTCACAAATGGCACCAAGGGTGGATTCACACAATTCTTTCTGTGCCCTACACTGTGACTTTTTAAACTTATCCACTGAAGAGAAAGTAAAGTCAGACTTCAGCCTTGTGAAAGTACTGGTTGCCATTTAAATTATAGTCACACAAATAGCAGAAAAAATATTCACTTTTTCTTACTCAACCCTCAACTTTTGTTGAAGCCTTTCAAAGTACCAAGAAGTGGTTGGATTCTACCAATGGAAAACATAATTTTTTGGATAGCAAAAATCTTTGAGAGGCTCATTATTAGCTCATGTTCCATCAACTGAGGAACCAGGCAGTAATTCCCAGATGGTAAACTGGGAGCTTCCAAAAGACCACAAACTCCTTATTAGGACAGAGAAGAATATTGGAAGTTCTAGATTAGGGATGGGCACAGAATGCAAAAATGGTGGTTTGATTCAGTTCATGGTTCATTGGGTTGACTGAATTGGTGGTTTGGTTCATTTTCTGTTTTTATGAATTTCCCAAACAATTTGTGGTTTGCTGATTCATTCAGTCTGGGAAGGCATAGAACAGCTCCCAAGTGGGCTAGAGACACTAAGCTTGCAGCAAACTCTTCAGAGGACTCTCCTCTACCAGCTTGCCAAGTTTGGTGCAAATTGGATTAGGGGGGCCAAGCTACAGCCCCCAAGAGCAGGTGCCCCAAGCAAACTGCTTTCCTAGGAATATGTCAAGGTGGGAAAAGAAAGGGAAGCCGCCCTGAAGCTTCCAGTCAGATTCATTCCCAGGAAGCTTGGAAACTGATTAGATGCTGCAGCTCCACTATCCTAGCCCCTGTACTTCTATTCATTTTCCAGTGAAACTGACTAGAAGCGACAGTGGGGTTGGGAGAGCAGAGCTGCAGCATCTAGTCCAGAAGCATTGATGCTGGGAATGTGGAGCTGCAACAGCTAGTCAGTTTCACTGGAAACTGACCAGAAGCACAGTGGCTGGGAAAGTGGAGTGGTGGCATCTAGTCAGTTTCACTGAAAACTGACCAGAAGTGCAAGGCACAGAGGAGAGCAGAGCTATGGCATATAGTCAGTTTCACTGGAATCTGACCAGAAATGCAGGGGCTGGGAAATCATGATGGTGCCAGGCTGTCTGGAAAAATGAACATAAGAGAAGCCATGTTGGATCAGACCAATGGCCCATTCGGTCCAACACTCTGTGTCACACAGTGGCCAAAAACCCCAGGTGCCATCAGGAGATCCATCAGTTGGGTTAGGACACTAGAGGTCTTCACACTGTTGTCCTTCCCAAGCACCAAGAATACAGAGCATCACTTGCCCCAGACAGAGAGTTCCAAAAATACACTGTGGCTAATAGCCACTGATGGACCTCTGCTCCATATGTTTATCCAATCCCCTCTTGAGTCCGGCTATGCTTGTAGCCACCACCATCTCCTGTGGCAGTGAATTCCACGTGTTAATCACCCTTTGAGTGAAGAAGTACTTCTTTTTATCTATTCTAACCTGACTGCTCAGCAATTTCATTGAGTTCTCATGAGTTCTTGTATTGTGAGAAAGGGAGAAAAGTACTTCTTTCTCTACCTTCTCTATCCCACGCATAATCTTGCGAACCTCTATCATGTCACCCCAAGTCAATGTTTCTCCAAGCTAATGAAGCAAACACAAACCAAATGACATGCCAAGAAAAAATGCTGATTTGTGCTCATGTTCAGGTGCAGCAGGATCAGATGAACCAGTTCAGAACCCCCCCCCCCACACACACACACAGATTAGCCATTTTTAGGACAAATCATGATTTGTAGTTCATTCCATGCCCATCTCTATTCTAGATCATAGAGTTACATTGAGATAAAAAAAACAACAAGTTTCTTTGTTAAGATATGTGAGGGCATGTTTACATTTCTGGTTTGGAGAAGTACAAACCAAGTCTGCCAGTTTGGATGCAATGGTCAGTACTAAATTGGTCCACATAAAGGAAAGAGATAGCACATGAGCAAGTGGGCTTGTTCATGGTTGTTCATGAGGAATTAGGTTACTTACAGTGCAATCCAGAAGGGGGGGCTGAAAGCGCTGTGGAAGCGGACTCACCGCTATGCCAGCGGTATGGAGACCTACGCCGGCAGATCCTCCACGCTGGGGGAAATGAGGTGTGCACCACTCTCCGGCCACCGCAGCATGCCGCCGCCACAGACTGATGGTGCAGCACCGCCGCACCACACTTGGGGAGCAGCAGAGGCACAGGGCGGCACTTCGGCATAGGAGGGGGCCAACCCAGGGGCGTGGCCACTGCTGGTTGGCTCCCAAAGAGCTTTCAGTGCGGGAAAGCCCCCCGCACCAGGCGCAAACTTGTGTCACACAAAATGCTGGTGTACCCCATAGGCACTAGTGGAAGCAGAAAGCACATGCCGGTGGCGCCGGAGCAGCAGTGCAGAAACCCCTTTGGGAGCTGTGTTATAGCCCCACCAATCCCCTCCCACTACAGGCTGGGCATGGCCCTCCTCCTGCACGCCATCAGTGCCCCACCCCTACAAAGGTTTTGACTTCTGCCACACACAACTCCCCAGGGAGGGCAGGGCACACAGCATGGCACTCTGCTCCGGAGGGCTGTGCCATGCAGACTTAGCATGAGGAAGGGTGCTCTTGGTGGAGGGAACGGCACATAGAAGGATGTTAGTTAAGTTAGAGATGCTGGAATTGGGGGGAGGTGAGCTAAGTTTGGGCTGCCTGCTTAACCACTTGTGCTTCCCAGTCCTAACAGGATGGGTAAGTCCAGCAAGAAGTCCCCACAACCCCCAGCCCCCAAGATTATCCAGTGTGGTTGTGGCTTCAAGAGGGGTGCCGGCCATCGCACATGTGCATGTGGGGGTGTGCCCTGGCCGTCCATTGCACTGGCACCCCCCCCCACCCTGTGTCTCGGGCATCCCCGTGCTGGGGCGAAGGGGGTGCGACACATGTTCCAGCTTTCTGCAGCCCAGCCAGTGACTCGCCATCTAGGGCAGGTCCAGCCACTCGCGCCAGCCCCCGCTACGGCTGCTGTGATTGCAGGCTCGCATGTGATTCAACTGGCCCGTGATGCAGGACAGCTGGAATTGTGTGGGATGGCTCTACCGGAGGCAGCTGGAACACTCACCCTGCTCCCCACAGGCTCGCCCAGGGGTGGAATCCTATACCTGAAGCCAGCGAGGCTCCCCCCCCCCATCTCTTTGTCTTTCAAGTGTGTGCTCTGCACACCAGCCTCTGCGGCTGCTGGAGCACAGCCAGCCGGTCCCATCAGCCCTGCAGCTCTTTGTGCGTCCTCCAGCAATGGCATTTCGGACTGCAGAAGCCAGGAACCTCTACGTGCGAGCTTGCTCTCCTTGCTGGCAGATCAATAAACTTAGCCCAGCACGCCATCTCGTCTTCTGTGTCTTTCACTTTTCCCACCTCGCCCTGGCCCCCTGTATCCTCCGAGCACTCTGCTCGTGGCCATCCCAAGGCATGGTCCTGTGGCCGGGGGGACTCTTGGGACAACCACTTAGTGCAGATGTGTGGGAAATGCAGTGGGCAATAGCAATGAAGGGTGGGGGCTGATAGGCGGTGAGGCAGACATTTGTCAGGGGCTGCACCATGTGTCCACGCCACCTGGGTCTGTGATGGAGCTGATAGGGGTGCTGCGGTCGGGCTAGGATCGTGTCCATGGCCACTGGCCACCTGTCCAGTCTCCTGGCCATGGCAAGGCAGTCGTAGGAGTGGGGTGCGAGGATGGAGCGGCTGCTCGCCAATATTGACCAGTCTCTGGTTGGCGGTGAGGGTGCTGCTCCTGCTGCTCCCACGGCGGCCCCCCTGGCGAGGCAGGCGGGAAGATGCTGCATGCAGGCTTCGTCAGGGACTATGTCCGGGATGCTGCACTCGGCCCTGACAGGACCGGTTGCCCCACGGCTCCGCCCCTTAGCCGGCCACCTCTGCCCACCGCAGCTCCAGGCAGCTTCCTGCAAGGGGACCCGATGGCAGCCATTCTTTGCCATTCCTGTGGAAGCACCCGCTCCTGTCCCTACCCTCGCGCTGCTCAGGGAGGCCACGCTCCAGTGTATTTTACGCATCTACTGGCAGCCGCCGCAGCTTGGCCGTGCTGTGCTCCAGCGCCACAAACTCCTTTGGAAGCCTATGAGCGGTGCCATAGATCCACCCACGCCTGAGCGGCCGGCAGCCACATATGTTTGGATTGGGCTGTTAATAACACCATGGTGAATATTAGGCATGGCCCCACATACTATTCATACATATTTGTGGGGTAGAATAGTGAAGGTTAAACTCAAAACATTCTGATAAATCTTCATACAAATCTCCATGAAAAGAAACATGTCTTAGTGACAAATTCAATAATCACTTATGGAAAAGAACATAAATAAAAGTTAGAAAAATAATTTTCTTTAGACATATTTTTTGTTTTAAAAACCACATACACAGGTTAGTTGATTAAAAGATTCCAAATTTATTTCCACTCAAGGCCTGTACGTAGATGAGCCAGTCCTACAGAAGATATCTTGGACTAGTATCTAGGAGGCCAGGTTCAAATTTCCATTCATGCCATGGAAGCTCACAGGGTGATCTTGGATCAGTCATAGTATCTCAGCTTTAATTACCTTAATAGGGTTGTTGTTGTGCAGAATAAAATGGAGGTGTCATGATCTTTGTAACTCCATTTATGTAGGCCATAATCTCCAGCCTACACACTGTTCAACATACTTTGAGTTTTTAAAAACAAGATTGCTGGATGTGCAAGCCGATATGCAACCTAAACAAGGAAAGAGGGATTAAGAACAGATTCATACAAAAAATCTACACTCAATTGCATGTCACTAGGCTTCCCAATCCCCAGATCCCAGTGGGGATCCTCCGGTTTTACAGGCTTCCCCCCACCCCCAGCCAGCTGTCCGGCAGGGGAAGCCCCGCCCCCACAGCCACCATGAAGCTCTAGATCTCCGGCAGGTTTGGAAACCTGCAAACAGGTCCATTTCAAAATGTGTGTGTGTATGTGTGCCTTTAAAGCTGAGCAGAAAGTACTTCATGGGAAGGGTCAGCAACAAAGTCCCTCGGTTTGTTTTGCTTTCATTTCAGAGCAACTAAGTGTGTGTGTGTGTGTGTGTGTGTGAGTGAGAGAGAGAGAGCAGCATAGCCTCTGTTCTTTTCAGATGTCGTTGTGGAGGAACTAGATCCAGTAAGTGTGTGTGTGTGTGTGAGAGAGAGAGAGAGAGGGCTGCCAATCCCCAGGTTTGGAGGTTTAGGGTCATCAGAAAGTGGTGGGGGGGGAGGGAAATGCCTACAGGGCAGTTATTCCCTATGGAGGACGATTCCTGTAGGGAATAATGGGGAATTGATCCATGGGTATCAGGGGCTCTGGGGGAGCTGTTTTTTTGCGGTTGAGGCACCAAATTTTCAGTATAGCATCTAGTGCCTCTCCCCAAATTACCCCCCAAGTTTCAAAATGATTGGATCAGGGGGTCTAATTCTATGAACCCCAAAAGAAGGTGCCCCTATCCTTCATTATTTCCTATGGAAGGAAGGCATTTTAAAAGATGTGCTGTCCCTTTAAATGTGATGGCCAGGACTCCCTTGGAGGTCAATTATGCTTGTCACACCCTTGCTCCCGGCTCTGCCCCAAAGTCTCCTGACTTTACCCCCAAAGTCCCCAGATAATTCTTGAATTGGACTTGGCAACCCTACATGTCACATTGAATAGAGTAAATAGCATCCCTGTTCGGATACACATTTGGATGTGTTTCCCCTTGAAAACAGCAGACTAACATCTAAATTTGGATCCACATTATGATCAACATCCATTATGGAAAGGAAAGGTCCCCTGTGCAAGCACCAGTCGTTTCCGACTCTGGGGTGACGTTGCTTTCTCAACGTTTTCACGGCAGACTTTTTACGGGGTGATTTGCCATTGCCTTCCCCAGTCTTTTACACTTCCCCCCAGCAAGCTGGGTACTCATTTTACCGACCTTGGAAGGATAGAAGGATGAGTCAACCTTGGGCCGGCTACCTGAATCCAGCTTCTGCTGGAATCAAACTCAGGTCGTGAGCAGAGAGTTCAAATCACAGTACTGCAGTACTGCTGCTTTATCACTCTGCACCATTATGAACTTGCTATGAATATAGGCTTCCCAACCCCCCGCCCTGCCGGGGGACCCCTGGATTAGCAGCCTAATCCCCCGCTCTCTAAAAATCTGATAGCGGGGTGGGGGGGTGGAATGGCGCAGTGTCTCTTTCCCTGCCTGGCTTAAGGCTTCTCCCTTCCTCCGAGTCACAAAGACCCGCCCACCGCTGGCCTGCTATTCGCTCCAGTCCGGCCTCCCTTCACGAGGTGCATGCTGGGACTTGTAGTCCTTGCATCCTCTCTGGCTGCCGGGTGGCGTCTCCTCGGAGAGTCTGGACCATGTGTGTTTCTACCTCCGGAGGCGTCAGTCGCTGATTGAAAGGCTTCCTCTTGGGATGGTGTGTCTGTGTTACTTTGAAGAAGTTGGCAGCAACTCATGAGTAGAAAGGCCCATCCCCTTCAGAGTCGGAAATGGGGGGGGGGCATTATTCTCTATGTGGAGATTGATTCTCATAGGGTATAATGGGGAATTGATCTGGAGGTTTCGGGGGCTCTGGGGGAGTTGTTTTTTGAGGTAGAGGCACCAAATTTTTAATATAGTATCTAGTGACTCTTCCCAAAGTATCTCCCAAGTTTCAAAACGATTGGACCAGGGGGTCCCATTCTATGAGCCCCAAAAGAAGGTGCCCCTATCCTTCATTATTTCCTATGGAAGGAAGACATTTAAAAAGGTGTGCGGTTCCTTTAAATGTGATGGCCAGAACTCCCTTGGAGTTCAATTATGCTTGTCACACCCTTGTTCCTGGCTCCGCCCCGATGTCTCCTGGCTCCACCCCCAAAGTCCCCAGATATTTCTTAAATTGGACTTGGCAACCCTATATGAATATCTGTGTAGTGGAAAAGTGGTAAACTCCATGGAAATGAAGGGGAAAATTGGTATAAATTCCAGGATATAAAATGGATTTCTAATATGTAATGTGTCATGTTGCTGCAGTTAATCACATGCTAGCAGGTGGAATTCTAGCAGGAGCTCCTTTACATATTAGGCCACACTCCATGATGTAGCCAATCCTCCAAGAGCTTACAAGGCTCTCTTTTTTTGTAAACTCTTGGAGGATTGGCTAATCTGGGGGTGTGGCCTAATATGCAAAGGAGCTCCTGCTAGAATTCCACACTTGCATGCTAGATATAGTAGTAAGTTTTTTTCCTCTGGCCTATGAACCTGATATTCATCTTCTTTGAAGATGGTGAATTTAAAATAGTCTCAAGTAAATAGATATTTTCAATTTGATAATAAAATTAGTAACCTACATGCTTTATTCTCTGAAAAAAGGAGTAGTTTTTAACATTTTGGTACAAAAATATTGATAATAACAGAGGAGTTAATGATGGCATCAAGTCTTTCAAAATACTGTATATCTCTGAAACTGTACACACCAATAGTATAGGCTGTGATAGTTATTCATGGCAATGCTATTGTGGTGTTTTACTTTTAGGAACAAACACTCTGTCAGGCAAAACAATCCATTGATTCATGTTGTTCTGTATAAGTTGGGGTAACTATATAAAGCTTGCTTTTGCAGACAGAAATCAATAGATTTTTTGATAAGTGGGAAATTATATTGCCCAGAGGAATCACCAGTATCTAACCTATTCATTTTATTTATTTATTTATTTATTTATTTATTTGGTGACTTCTATCCCGCCCTTCCCACAAGTGGCTCAGGGCGGCTTACAACGACAATAAAACAATAAAACAGTAAAATCAGAGCAAGTTATTACATTTAAAATCAGACAATTAAAACCTAAAAACCTTAGAATTATAACATTAAAACTATACAGTATAATCACAGAAATCTGGTAGCTACATTATCTAATCAGGCATAGGCTAACCAGAAGAGGGTTGTCTTACAGGCCCTGCGGAACTGAGCAAGATCCCGCAGGGCCCTCACCTCTTCCGGTAGCTGGTTCCACCACATAGGGGCCATTGTGGAAAAGGCCCTGTCTCTAGTTGCCTTGAGACGCACTTCCTTGGGCCCGGGGATGGTGAGCAGATTTTGAGTGCCAGACCTCAGTACTCTCTGGGGAACGTGTGGGGAGAGATGGTCCCTCAGGTAGGCAGGTCCCAGGCCATATAGGGCTTTAAAGGTGATGACCAGCACCTTGTACTGGACTCGGTATATTATTGGAAGCCAGTGCAGAGCCCGAAGGCCCGGCCGGATGTGCCCCCACCTTGGGAGGCCCAGTAACAGCCGGGCCGCAGCATTCTGCACTAGCTGCAGTTTCCGGGTCCGGCACAGGGGCAGCCCCATGTAGAGGGCATTGCAGTAATCCAACCTCGAGGTGACCGTGGCGTGGATCACTGTTGCTAGGTCGTCGGGGGCCAGGAAGGGGGCCAACTGCCTTGCCCATCTAAGATGAAAAAACGCGGACTTGGCAGTGGCCGCTATCTGAGCCTCCATCTTTAGGGACGGCTCCAATAGCACCCCCAGGCTCCTGACCCTGTCCGCTGGCCTCAGCGGTACACCGTCAAAAGCTGGCAGGGGGATTTCCCCCCCCCCGGTCCCCGACGGCCCAAACAAAGGACCTCTGTCTTCGCAGGATTCAGTGTCAGTCCACTCAGTTGAACTACCTACCTATATTTAACATATGTGATAGAAAAATTCTGGTATAATTTTTTATGCAATTGTTTCCCATGGTTTTCTCCTTTAGTTGGTACTGAAAAGTCACAAACTGCCAGACTTTGGTGACTTATACAAGTTCCCCAGTAGTTGCTGATGGGCCTGGATCTGAAGAGGCTTCCCTTAAAGGCATCACTAGAAAGGGCCCTGCCCCCACCCCATATTTTTTTCTGACAGAAACCAAGACTTGAAGGTTGATAACACTGTTGTCACTTAGCAATGGCCACTGAGGGCATTCATTTCTCAAGTCTATGGGAACTGCTTCTTTCATTTTGGCTGAGTGTTAGTGCTGAGAAAAAATAAATAAATAAATTGGGAGGGGGTAGATTTCAGAAACTTTTCCTGCGAGTGTGGAACTTTTTTCAGGTTTGTAGAAAGATCTGTCTTGTTTGTCCGTGGCTTCAGTGTCTAGATTAAAGTATCCACAGATTTGGTCATATGAGAATTAGATACATTAACGTACTCATTTTTCATCAAGTAGTTTCTATGAGCAGTTCAGATTTGCTGAGTAGGTTCCTCTCTGTAAATGGTACAGTACAGTGCAATTGTCAGCATTTTATGAGGCAGCAAGGCAAGGAGTCAAGAAACTTGGTTCATAAATGATCATGACTATTGACAATGGTATTTTCACCTGATGAAAATGTTTGCCACAAAGTTCTCAGCATCCCTAATTATGTTTTGGTTTGTTTATAGAGGCTGGAGCCAACAGTGCTGACATGACAGATGCTCCACCTTGGTTGCCCATCCTGTGTTGCTGATAGCTATTCTTTGTGCAATGTGCCTTTTCTCCAGAGTTTTCATTATCAACATTACCAGTTCATTTTAAAGCTAGGCAAGTTTACATAGTCCTATATTGCACAACTTAATCTATGAGATGTTCCATATCTAGAATTTATATACTGCCAATAGTATGTTCCCTAGAGTTAAATGAAGTCTCATTCTCCATTATAGTTGTGCGAATGGAGAGAGGAGAGTTGGTGAGCAAACATTTATGCCCCCCATTGTCTTCACTGAAAAAGTTTCAGTTTGCATCCCTGTATTTGCAAATACGACATCATGCAAGTATTGCTGGAACGGGGTGTTGGAGGCCATAATGGAGGACACCTGATCCAGTGGCTCCAGCCCGACCTTCCTTAAAAACGCATCTCTCTACTGCAAAAAGGTTTAAAAAATGAAAAAACTTGGGAAGAAAGGTTTCCCACATAAATCAAGGCTTCCAACCTCAGTAAAAGGCTTCTTTAATGCCGTAAATAACTCAGTTGGGGAGACAACTGCAGCCTCAAGCAGGAAAAAAATGATGTTGGAAACAGCATCAAAGAAAAAAGAAAGCAATTCAGACCCTATTACCTTGTCTACCCTTCAAAACCTTCTTAAAATGGCTTTACAGGATACTGAACCAACAATTTTAAATAAGCTGGACTCTAAACTTAAAGAAAGGGCCCTGGCTATACGTCATGGGGCCACTTTTGCCGCCCCAAAGGATCAGGAGGCTGAGGGCAGAGTGTCAGGGCTATATAGCCCTGGCCCCGTGCCAAGCTGTACAGTTGCTTTCGGCTCTCGGCCCGCCCACCCCCCTCAGTAGTACAGGTTTAACCAGTCACCTTATTAGGGACCAGGTAGGAATTTTTTCATTCTCACCTGATTGGCTGGCGGTGGAGTGTTTTTTGCCTAACTTGTACTGCTTGTTAGAGGTAGGGGAATGAAGGACATGTTATATGTTAATTTAGTTGGTCACTTGGCAGCAGGAGGAAGGGGTTACTGAAGTTGAGGGGAGCACCCAGGGCTCAGCACCCATTGAGTGCACGCGATCTGCAGGAGCAGCAGATGGGGTGTACGGTTCAATGCTGCACAATGAGGATCGTAAGTGAAGCCTCCCCAGTAAACGGGCTCCTTCTGGGTGGTGGAGGCCTAAGTTGGGGGAAGCTAAGTTTTGGCCTGGCTGGCCTGGCAATAGCCACATCACTGTGGCTCATGTCAGGGGCAGGGTGTCTCGTCTGTCACTGGACAGAGAAGGGTTGTGGGTCGACCCTGGGGCTGGTCCAGCTTTAGGTAGCCCTTGCCGTGCTAGTTAAGCTATAGTTATGTTTAATAAAGCCGCCCATTTTACCCAACATCAGTGTCAGCCTCTTTATTCCGATTGGGGGGGGGCAATTTTTTTTTCATGGTTTAAAACAATTTATTATAATGTAATATATTATAATAACATATTATCATTTGTTGTTAAAAGTTAATACACATACACTACATTTTCTCCACCCCTCCCCACTTTTGGTGACCCCCGGCAGTGCCAAACCCTTTAACAAACCATTCCCTATTACTATTTTATTTAATTTGTTAAAAGGTAATAAACTCAATCTATTAAAGAATCTTTCTTCATAATAAAAAAAAAATTCAAAAAGAAAAAACCATAGGTTATAATTGTAATCCATCTTCATAGTAGTCCGTTTTAGTCATTCACAAAGAAACGAAAAAGATATAATCCAATAATCTCATTTTTTTACTGTACTCCATATAAAGTTTCTTTAGAGATTAACCATTGTCAAAGATCAACAAATGTCCTTTAACGTTCTATTGTTTTTCAATATACTTTTGAAACTTTCCTCATTCATTTTTAAACTTCTCTAACTCTTGTTCTTTTAAAATTCTTGTAAACTTGTTCATTTCACTCCAATGCATAACTTTCAAAGTGTGCTCCCACATTTCTGGTATTTTGTCTTGTTTCCACATTTGCGCATATACAGTCCGTGCAGCTGAAAGCATATACCAAATTATCATTCTATCTTGTTTTTGAAATGTTTCCATTTGTAATCCCAACAAAAAAATGTCTGCCACCTTCTTAATATTATATCCCAAAACTTTTGAAATCTCTTGCTGAATCATTTGACAAAATTGTTTAGCTTTTTCGCAAGTCCACCACATATGGTAGAAAGATCTTTCTTGTCTTTTACATTTCCAACATCCATCCGACACCTGATTGTTCATTTTTGCCAATTTTGTAGGTGTTATGTACCACCTATATAGCATTTTAAAACAATTTTATTTAATGTTACAACATGTAGATATTTTCATAGAGTTCTTCCATAAGTATTCCCATGACTTCATCTGTATTTCCTTATTTATATTTATTGCCCATTTTATCATTTGTGATTTAACTACTTCATCTTCTGTAGACCATTTCAATAATAGTTTATATGTTCCTGATATCAGCATTCTCTCCAGTTCTGTTTGTTCTTGTCTTATTCCATAATCCTTAATGTCCTGTTCAAGCAAACTCTTTATTTGTTGCAATTGAAACCAATTGTAATTATATTGTATATCTTCGGCCGACTTTAATTCCACCTTTCCTCCTGGTATTTTTAATAATTGTTTGTATGATAACCACTTCTCTTCTTTGGTATCTGAATACAATTTTATTACTTCTGTTGGTACAATCCAAAGCGGTTTTCTTTCATCACCATATATTTTATATTCTGATATAGTGATGAACAAAGAAGCCATCCATCTTATCTTTCCCATAGTACATATAAGCATACCATCCAAAAACATTACCATGTCCTTCTAATGCTAGTAACTTTCTATTTGCTAATGTCATCCATTCCTTAATCCACACCAGGCATACTGCATCATGATGCAACTTTAGATTGAGCAGTTAAAATCCACCCCTTTCTTTCGCGTCTATCAAAATTTTCATTTTAATTCTTGTTTTTTTTCCGGCCCATACAAATTCTGAAAGTTTCCTTTGCCATTTATTAAATTGTTTGTTGTCTTTCACTATTGGAATTGTTTGAAACAGGAACATAATTCTCGGTAAGACATTCATCTTAATTGCAGAAATTCTGCCCAACACAGACAGATTCAGTTTGTTCCATTTTATCATATCTCCATTGAATTTATGCCAAAGTTTCTCATAATTATTTTTATACAAATCGATATTTTTTATTGTTAATTCCACCCCTAAGTATTTTACTTTGGAGATAACTTCACACTCTGTTAACCTCTGTAGTTCTTCCTGTTTGCTCTTTAACATATTTTTGCATATAATTTTCGATTTTTCTTTGTTTATGTAAAAACCTGCCAATTCTCCATATTCTTGTATCTTACGAAGCAACAGTGGTGTTACATGAGTGCGATTTTCATTTATAAACATCATCTGCAAATGCTCTGTACTTATAAGAAAAACCTTTCACTTTCAATCCCTCTATCTCTTTATCTTCTTGGAGTTGCATTAACAAAACCTCTAAAGTCATTATAAATATCAATGGAGATAAACGGCAACCTTGTCTAGTTCCTTTATTTACATTCATTTTTTCTGTTAAATCTGCATTAATACAGAGCCTTGCTGATTGCTCAGAATATATCGCTTTTACCATTCTTACAAAATCTTCTCCAAATCTCAATTTCTCCATCACTGCAAACATAAAATCCCAGTGCGCATTATCAAATGCTCTCTCTGCGTCTGCAAAAAATAATGCTACTTCTTTTTCAGGGTGTTTTTCATAATATTCAATGATATCTATAACTGTTCTAATATTGTCTCTAATTTGGATCTTGGTAAGAATCCTGCTTGCTCTTCTTTAATAAAACTGTTCAAATGTTGTTTAAGGCATTCTGCTAAAATTCTTGCGTATATTTTATAGTCATTTTTAAGTAATGAAATTGGTCTATAATTTTTCACATTTGTAGTGTCTCTGTCTTCTTTTGGTATCCAAGAAATTACTGCTTCTTTCCATGTATTGGGAATTTTCCTGTCTATTCTTATAATGTTCATCAATTTCTGAAGTTTTGGTAATAGCATCTCCAAGAGAACTTTATAAAATTTTGCTGTAAAACCATCTGGACCGGGTGCTTTTCCTAACTTCATTGAATTCATTGCCTCCTCTATTTCTCCTCTCTCAGTTGGTTTATTCAACACATTCTCTATGCTTTCTGTAGAGGAGTTTACTTTAAATTTCTCTAGATATGCATCAATTTTTTTTCTATCCACATTTTGACTTTTAAACAGCTTGGAGTAATATTTATAAAATTCCCTTTTAATTCCTTCATGATCAACAATGTCTTTTCCTCCTGACACGATTTTATTAATTACTTTATTCTCCCTTCTTTTTTTCATTTGCCAAGCAAGATATTTTCTAGGTTTATTCACTCCTTCAAAAGATTTCTGTTGGAATCTTTTTAAATTCCATTCCACTTCTTTATTCAGCAAATGTCTCAGTTGACTTTGTAATATTGTAATCTCTCTTATAATTTTCTTTTTCCCAGGTTGCTTTTTAAGTTCCTTCTCTTTTTTTCCAATTTCTTTCTGAATGTCCATCATTTGCTTATTTTTGGCTCTTTTATCTTTATTATTCAATGTAATTAAAATGCCCCTTATTACCGCTTTATAAGCATCCCACATGATTTGAAATTGAGTATCCTCATTTTCATTTATTTGGAAGAAGCATTTAGTTTCCTTTTCCAGAGACACCACTATCTCCTGTTTCTGTAGCAAGTCCTAGGGGCGTGGCAATTTATTCAACCATTAGCAGAGCAGATCACCGAGCTTTCTTCTGTACTGTAACAAATAGAGCTTACAGCAGACTCAGCTATGAAGCTGGGAAACACATTGCAAGCTGAGCAGAAAAAAAATGCATGAGGAAACCCAATCTTTGAGAGACAGAGTGCTGTTTTTAGAACCACAGGTCAGACTTCAAAACCTCAAATTTTGTGGTTTTAATGAAGACCCTCAAGAAACCCCTACTCTTTTAAATGACATGAGCACCTGGCTTGCAACTATTCTTCAATTTAAAGAAGGTGTTTATCCAGTGCTCTTAAAGGTTCACCGGATTGGAAACCCTAACAAGAGTAATAGACGCCAACCATGAGACATTCTTGTATCTTTTGCCAACATCAGACAAATCAGGTTGGTCCTAAGCAGAGCTAAAGAACTTGGGTATCTCATGTTCCAGGACCAAAGAATTTTAGTGTTTCCAGATCTACCACCAGAAGCTCTTACAATTCGACAAAGATTAAAAGCAACTACATCAAAACTAAGAGAGGAAAAGATTCCATATAGATGGGTCACACCTGGGAAGATACTGGTGAGAAGAAATGGCACTGCTCTTTATGCTACAAATGAGAAAAGTGGACAAAAATTATTACAGACTCTGGGATTGGAAATATCAATAGATACATCAAGGAAATCAGCGAAGAGGAAATTATCTTTTTTGGACACCCCAGACAAGCAATTATGAGGAAGGTTTTGAGAGTAAGACTGGAACTTGTTATACAATTCAATGTTATAGCTGAAGTTAATGCACTAATTATGGGGAGTTAATAATTTTGCACTGCATTATAACAATAAATGGGTGGGCAGTTTCTGGAACTCATAGGAGGGATCGTGCTCTTGTGTTTGGGCAATAGTAACTGAATTTTGGTTTTTATAGCCAATCTGGCAAACAAATAAGTAAGCTATCGTTGTTGTATTTTATTTTATGGTTTTATATAGAGTATAATTAATCATAGATCACTGTTTACTGTTGACTGTAATTTCCTAAAGGGTATAATTACTTAGTTGTAAATTTAAATACTGGTTTTTGGGATAGTTAGTATAAGTTAGAGTATTATTATTTACTGTAAATCTTCTTTTAGGTGTTAGAGTGTAAAATAGATTAAAGTAGAAAGCAGATAGACTCAGCTATCATGCTTTATACAATTTGGTCTTGGAACGTTCGAGGCCTTAATAATCATATTTTTAAAAAGAGAGTAACCAGCCATATTCTTAAAGCAAACCCCCAAATCCTTCTTCTCCAGGAGACTCACCATAAAAAAGAATCAGTCCCACTACTAACTACTACTTGGTTTTCGAATCAATACGCATCACCAGGATCATCTAAGGCTAGAGGCTTGGCAATTTTAATAGCTAAAATGATCAAGTTTGAACTTCAGGATGAATTAAAAGACACACAAGGTAGATTCAACTTTCCCCCCCAAATTAAACGTTTTATTAAATTTCAAATAAAGGAAAAGGGGAAGGAAATAATAGTACAGGGGGATACGGGGAAATTAGGGTTGGAGGGGGAGAGCAAATGTCTCTTTTGTTTACATTTTCTTTATTACAAAATATCTAGTTCTATTAATACACAATCTGAGAATCATTTACAATTTATATCTTTGGTTTTGCCTCTTACATCCTTCTATTGCTTTATAACTCTTTCTTTTGGCTTGCAAATACACATTTCTTATAATTGCACCTTATTCAGTACAGTATGTGGTACTAACTCCTTATCCTATATTCTTTTATACAAATATGTTGCCACTTAATTTCTTCAAATTCCAAACTCATACTACATTCAGCCAATTATACAGTGGCTGCCAGGCTGTGAATCTGTAATGTGATAAGAGAAGTAAGCTAACAGACTCACTGTTTCAGATTATAAGTGGCATTTTTGTCTTCCAGAGCAATCCTTTAAGTGATGGCTCTGTTAATTACAGTATTGAAGATCTGCCATTTACCTTCCATGCTGAACTCACTTGACCACTACTTTGATCTGTGACTTTATTAGCTGTATCTTTCAGGATTGAAGAAGCAAGAACTCATTATGGAAAGCCACTTCACTGATTTAAAAATGATTTTCAGTTTCACTGATTGATTCTTGAGACTCTGAAGCCTAATCTATCTAACAGGCTTACTCAAAATCTATGAAGATGCTTTACATATTTCCTACTAAATACCTAGCTAAGGAAGTGCAACAGATGTAACAAACTGTCAGAAGCTCTGCTGCTGGAGGCAATCTGATGCAACAGAAGGCAATGCACCTATACCTTATATAGTCAATAGAAAAAATAGAATTCTAGTAGGTGCAATTTACTGTGCTATTGTGTTGTCTACTAGTGGGTGAATTGCATTTACCAAATTTCCCAGCTATGCAAGGAGCAGAAACCCTGTCTGCTATTGCACCTGCCAAGACTGCCAGCTACCTTCAACTAGGAAGCAGCCAGTTCAGACACACAGGCTGAAAAGAATTCAAACATTTTATCAAACAAATGCAAACAAACAATGAACAGCAAAGACAAAGAAACAGAAAGGCTGAAACAATGTAAAGAAATTGAATACCACTGGTAAACAGCAACACAGGGCAGACAAACAAAATGTCAGTCTGACTTTACAGAATAATTTAAACAGGTATGATTAGTTTAACAATTATGTTTCTATGCGTGATGACACAAATGAGAGATCAGAAGAAAAAACTCTGTTACCAGTTGCCAATGACATTTGGTTTTTGGTACAAGTGGACTTGTATAATCAGTATTTGGTATATGGGCAAATGTAGTTTCTTTACTCTCCACAAACTGGCACTCCAAACTGAGATTAAACCAAGATTTTGGATTCACTGTCCCGTTTACTCCTTCCATAGTGTCCAACCAGCAAATTAGATCATTGTCACAAGCCCTTCTCTTTCTTTTCCCACTTGCAGAAGTGAGAAAGGTACAACCACAGATGGGGCTTTTTCACTGGTGGTACCTTTCCTGTGGACTGTGCTTTCCCTGTTTTACTCTCTTTTATGTTCCAGACCAAAATATATTTTTACCCAGGCATTAATTAAAGGATTGACCTTTTAAAATAGTTTTTACAGCCTGTTTCTAGCCTGAGAAATACTTTATGAATCTCCTTAAAGATGTGAAAAGTTTTGTGCTACTTTTTTTTGCTCTGCCTGGGTTTTTTATTATGAATTTTTATTAACATCAGGTTTTTTAAATAGTTAATTTTCATGTTTCTTATGCTATTTTATGTTTATCACATTTTACTTTGTAAGTTTCAAGGGGAGGGACGGTGGCTCAGTGGTAGAGCATCTGCTTGGGAAGCAGAAGGTCCCAGGTTCAATCCCTGGCATCTCCAAAAAAGGGTCCAGGCAAAGAGGTGTGAAAAACCTCAGCTTGAGATCCTGGAGAGCCGCTGCCAGTCTGAGAAGACAATACTGACTTCGATGGACCGAGGGTCTGATTCAGTATAAGGCAGCTTCATATGTTCATATGTCCTAGAGCAGGCTGTTTGGAGAGAAGGCCTAGAAATTCTCTAAACAAGCAAACTAATAAACAAAGGTTTATTGGACTCTCTTAGAATGTGATTCAACCAAAAAAGGTTTTTGATTGAATGACATGAAAAGTGAGGAGGAAGGTGGGAGAAGTGAGATGAGTAGCAAGTGGGATCAAAAGCTGGGATTGTTTTGTTATCAAAAAGTTTGAATTGTCATGTCCAATTTATTCTAACAGCCGAGCAGGAAAATGATAGATACAAAAGTGACACGCCAAAGATGTTGAGTGACTGGATTGAACTGATCACTTGAACTGCTCACCAGCTGGTCTAGAGGTTGGACAAAAGAACTAGGTGTGATCTGATTATTGTATCATGGGGAAATAGGGTTGCCAGCCTCCAGGTGGGGCCTGGAGATCTCCTGCTTTTACAACTCATCTCCAGCTGGCAGAGTTCAGATTTCCTGGAGAAAATGGGTGCTTTGAAGGGTGGACTCTATGGCATTGTATCGTACTGAGGCCCCTCCCCTCCTCAAACCCCACCATCTCCCAGATCCACCCCCAAAGTCTCCAGGTATTTTCCAACACAGACCTGGAAACCCTGCAGGGAAACAATAGGCTTATCTGATGGTCTGTACTTCAAAATCTTGTAGGTGCTGTATGGACTGTCTAATGGACTGTGGTTTAAGTTAAAGAGGGATCTTGACCCTTCCCTCAGGTTCCTGGGCTGAACCAGTAGCAAAATTTCATTTTGTGACCAGTTAGGGTAGCTATAGTTCTTCAGAAGCAACGAAAATTGATAAATAGGGCTACTTAGTCAGAAAGGGAGAGAACAATGGAGGGAAAATCCTGCCTCTGAGGAAGGAAAGTGGGTTAGATCATCGTAGGCATTATGATGGAAGGAAAGTGGGTTAGATCATCAGACAGGGATGACTGCCAACTAGATCCTTCCATGCATTATGAATATCATACCTAATTAATCTAATTAATGAAACATTGCCTGCATATTTGAGTTTAGAAGGGACTAATTCTATTACCTCCTATGTCAGGGGTGTCGAACTCATTTGTCATGAGAGCCAGATCTGACATAAATGAGACCTTGTCGGGCCGGGCTGGGCCATGTGTGTACCTATTTAAGATTAGGTAGCAGAGATATAAACTTTTTAAAGAACACAAACAAGACTAAAGATTTTTTTTAAAACTTAAAATAAAACACTTTGGGGTCTTAAAGGTGCTTTCTTTGTATTTCCCCCATGGGATCCAGGGAACTGGGCAAAAAGGAAGCTCTTTCCCTCCCTCCCCAGAGGACCAAGAGGGGGTGGATCCTAAAAAATGGAGAAAATTGAGGTTTTGCTCTATAGCTCTTGTGCAATTGAGCAAGCCTTGCAAAGCAAGTTGAGGTGCAGGAGGAAGCATGAGAGAGGGAGAAAGAAGCAGACAAGCGGTAGTTGCTTGGGGGGGGGGGCTGATAGGAGCCCTCTGGGGGCCTGATTTTGCCCTCGGGCAGCATGTTTCACACCCCTGTCCTAAGTAGACCAATTCAGGCTTCTTCCCTTTTGCCATGCCTGGAAGTTCCTTTAGGCTGAGTAGAATAATCCTGGATCCCCATCTAAATTTTATTGGAATATGAGAGCTCCCTTATGGATGACTACATGACTTGGAATCAGAAGTGTGTGGTAACTAAAGGCATGGCTTTCTTAGAGGTGGCACCTTACCTTTAGAAGGCCTACCCCTGGAAGGGCACTTTCAGATATTCTAAACAATGCAGTGTCAATCCACTTCAGTGAGTGTTCACAAGTGGATTTTGCCATTTCACACAGTAAAATCCAATTGCAAAGCACACTGAATATGTGTTATGGAATGTGTGTGAGAGAGAAAGTGTTCAAAGTCTGCTTTCCTGTCCTTTAGCTGTCAGGCCCAAACATCACAAGTCTTATATTTATGGTTTGTTGTTGTTGTTCAGTCGCACAGTCAAGTCCGACTCTTTGTGACCCCATGTACAAAGTCACGCCAGGCCCTCCTGTCTTCCACCATCCTCCGAAGTCTGCTCAAATTCGTGTTTGTTACATCAGTAACGCTGTCCAGCCATCTCATCTTGCCATCTCCTTCCAATTTTGCCTTCTGTCTTTCCCAGCATCAGGATCTTCTCCAGTGAGTGCTCCCTTCTCATTTGTTGACCAAAGTATTTGAGTTTCAGCTTCAACATCTGACATTCCAGGGAAGAGTCTGGGTTGATTTCTCTTAGGACTGACTGATTTGATCTTCCTGCAGTCCAAGGGACTCTCAAGATTCTTCTCCAGCACCACAGTTCAAAAGCATCTATTCTTCTGCACTCGGCCTTCCTTATGGTCCCGCTCTTACAGTCATACATTACTACTGGGAATACCATCACTTTGACTAAATGGACTTTTGTTGGCAGGGTGATGTCCCTACTTTTTATTATACTGCCCAGGTTTGCCATAGCTGTTCTCCCAAGGAGCAAACGTTGCTTAATTTCATGGCTACAATTACCATCTGTGGTTATCTTGCATCTCAGAAATGTGAAGTCTGTCACTACTTCCATGTCTTCCCCTTCTATTTGCCATGGTGTGATGGGGCCAGATGCCATGATCTTAGGTTTTTTTTTTTTATGTTGAGTTTCAAGCCTACTTTGTGTTCTGCTCTTTCACCTTCAACAAGAGGTTCTTTAGTTCCTCCTCACTTTCTGGCATTAGAGTGGTGTCATTGGCACATCTGAGGTTGTTGATGTTTTTCCCGGCAATCTTAATTCCGGCTTCTGCTTCATCCAGGCCAGGATTCCGGCATGATGTACTCTGCATATAAATTAAATAAGCAGGGTGACAATATACATCCTTGTCGAACTCCTTTTCCTATTCTAAACCAATCAGTTGTTCCATATCCTGTTCTGATAGTTGCTTCTTGACCCTTATACAGGTTTCTCAGGAGACATGTGAGGTGGTCTGGTACTCCCATCTCTGTAAGGAATTGCCACAGTTTGTTGTGATCCACACAATCAAAGGCTTTAGCATAGACATTTTTCTGATACTCCCGTACATTCTCCATAATCCAGCGAATGTTGGCAATTTGATCTCTAGTTTCTCTACCTCTCCGAAACCTCGCTTGAACTTCTGGTAGTTGCCCATCTACATACTGCTGAAGCCTAGCTTGTGGGATCTTTAACATGACCTTGCTGGCATGTGAAATGAGTGCAATGGTGCGATAGTTTGAACATTCCTTGGCATTACCCTTCTTTGGGATTGGAATATAAACTGACCTTTCCCAATCCTGTGGCCACTGATGTGTTTTCCAAATTTGTTGACATAATGTGTGCATCACTTTAACAGTATCATCTTTTAGGACTTTGAATAGCTCAACTGGGATACTGTCATCTCCACTCGCTTTGTTGTTAGTAATGCTTTCTAAGGCCCATTGGACTTCACACTCCAGGATGTCTGACTCAAGGTCAGCGATTTCATTGTCATGGCTGTCAAGGACATTGAGATCCTTCTAGTATAATTCTTCTGTGTATTCCTGCCATCCCTTCCTGATCTCTTCTGCTTCTGTTAGGTCCCTACCGTTTTTGTTCCTTATCATGGCCATCTTTGCATGAAACATTCCCTTGATTTCTCCAATTTTCTTGAAGGGATCTCTTGTCCTTCCCATTCTATTATTTTCCTCTATTGCTTTGCATTGTTCCTTCAGGAAGGCCTCCTTATCTCTCCTTGGTGTTCTCTGGAAATCTGCATTCAGTTGGGTGAATCTTTCCTTTTCACCTTTGCCTTTCACTTTCCTTCTTTCCTCAGCAATTTGTAAAGCTTCATCAGACAGCCACTTTGCTTTCTTGCATTTCTTTTTCTTTGGGATGGCACTGATTGCTGCCTTCTGTACAATATCATGAACCTCCGTCCATAGTTCTTCCAGCACTCTTTCTATCAACTCTAGTTCCTTAAACCTATTCTTCACCTCCACGGTATATTCATAAGGGATGTGATCAAATTCAAATCTGAATGACCTAATGGCTTCCCCAGTTTTCTTCAGTTTAAGCCTGAATTTTGCAATGAGTAACTCATGATCTGAGCTGCAGTCAGCTCCAGGTCTTGTTTTTGCTGACTGTAAGGAGCTTCTCCATTCCTTTCTCCTTTCTCTATTCTATAGGAAGAGAAAGGCAAGTTTGCTGATTAGAAAACAATGGTTTCAAGATGAATAAAGAACAGAACAGATTGAGTTCCATTCCTATGACAGTACTTTAGAATAATGTCTGCTTCCCCCACCCCCTTGCATTAAGTAATGCACCTAACAGCTGATCCTCATCTTTTCTTGTCAGATGACTTGAATGGAGGATTTTTTATTTTAAAGTTTTTTTCCAGTGTGGCATAGACATTAAATAAGAACATAACATAAGAACATAAGAGAAGCCATGTTAGATCAGGCCAATGGCCCATCCAGTCCAACATTCTGTGTCACACAGCGGCCAAATATATATATATATACACACACACACACACACACACTGTGGCTAATAGCCACTGATGGACCTCTGCTCTGTATTTTTATCTAACCCCTTCTTGAAGGTGGCTATGCTTGTGGACGCCACCACCTCCTGTGGCAGTGAATTCCACATGTTAATCACCCTTTGGGTGAAGAAGTACTTCCTTTTATCCGTTTTAACCTGTCTGCTCAGCAATTTCATCGAATGCCCACGAGTTCTTGTATTGTGAGAAAGGGAGAAAAGTACTTCTTTCTCTACTTTCTCCATCCCATGCATTATCTTGTAAACTTCTATCATGTCACCCCTCAGTCGACGTTTCTCCAAGCTAAAGAGCCCTAAGCGTTTCAACCTTTCTTCATAGGGAAGGTGTTCCAGCCCTTTAATCATTTTAGTTGCCCTTTTCTGAACTTTCTCCAATGCTATAATATCCTTTTTGAGGTGCGGCGACCAAAACTGCACACAGTACTCCAAATGAGACCGCACCATCGATTTATACAGAGGCATTATGATACTGGCTGATTTGTTTTCAATTCCCTTCCTAATAATTCCCAGCATGGCGTTGGCCTTTTTTATTGCAAACGCACACTGTCTTGACATTTTCAGTGAATTATCTACCATGACCCCAAGATCTCTCTCTTGGTCTGTCTCTGCCAGTTCACACCCCATCAACTTGTATTTGTAGCTGGGATTCTTGGCCCCAATGTGCATTACTTTGCACTTGGCCACATTGAACCGCATCTGCCACGTTGACGCCCACTCATCCTCTCTCCCCCCATCCTCTCTCTTTAAAAAACAATGATTATATTCACATAATTTACATGGTGTTGTACACATTTCAGCAGAAAATTTTAAGCCTTTATCTTTTTGACAGCAAAGGTGAATTACTGTCCATTTTTTTTTAAAAAAACCCTATTTTGTCCAAACATATGATTCATGCTTGAGGATTACTGGGTTTTTTTTGATGATTTTCTTTAATTGTGAGCAAAGCTATATGAAAAACATGACAACTCATTTTCCTCCAAATAACTTTTTTAAAAAATATGCTAAATATACTTGATCCGCCTTTCCAGTGTTGCAGGGATGAGTTGTAGCTCAGTGGTAAAAGTCTCCAGGTACAGATCCAGTTAAAGGATTTTAGACAGCAGAAGCTGCACTTCTGGAAGCCAGATGAAGACAGTCTGATTGATTTTCTTTTATGGATTTTAATTTATGGATTACCTGAGAGATTTGCATATTCTCTTGCCAGTTTTTAAAGCCATTCTCTAATATGTAAGGCTTTAACAATGCCATGGTATTGCTTCCATAAACTTAACTTTTATTTTTATTTTTCTATTCTTTGCACAAAATTTATCACATTTTCTCAGTTTACTGTTATTCTTTCCCAGGAACAATTTATGCTTCAGCGTGTGCCTGAACATTATTGGACTTTGCTTTCATAAAACAGCCATTATGAACATGGCTGTGCCATTTTGTTTGCAATCTGAAATATCAACAAATATGAAAATTAAATATAAAGAAAGTATTTTATCAACGCTAACAGTTTCATTCCAAACAGAGTTATATTAATCTAGGTCTAATTACTCCTGTAGACTTAAAAAGACTTAAAGAATATATGATGAGTTTTGAAGTAAATGAGGGTAAAGTTTTACATATGAACGTTGAGGAAAAGAGGATGATGCTGACTAGAGGATCAGACACTTAATAGACAAGCTACTCTGTCTTTTTGGACAGGTGGCAGCAACCTTTAGATTGCTGGAAGATGTCTCTAGCCATCATGTGATTCCTCAAAGCTGGAGTCTTACACTCAAATCTGGCTTGCAAACAGCAGAAGTTCTGCTTCCAGGGTTGGATCATGGAGAGTTAAGACGCTTCTACAAATAGAGGAGCGGAGCGGACCAGAGCCTTTGTTTTTGGTCAGAAAGGTGATTTCAATGCCAACTGCCAACTTTTCTCAGACAGGGAAAAGGCCAAGATATGCCTTGGAAATTCTGAGGGAATTTACTTTGGCTGCTGAGGAGTCCCAGTGGGGCTTCTCCAAGGCTTTGAAGGATCCCCAGCGAAGGATTTCATTCCAGCAATCCTTCTTAAACCCATCATGATTCAAGCCTTCTTTGGACTATTTTAGTATCTATTCATTTATCTTCAGCAAGGACGGTGTTAAAGAGGATATATTTGATTCCAAGTTAAGAAGATCGTTATCTATCACTGGGACTAATACAAGCTATTTGAGAAATAAGGACTAAAATTTGGAACTAACTACAGCTTTCTAAAGTTAAGAAGGGAAGGGGGTAATTTTGGGACTATTAGGATCTAAGAAGCCAAGTTAAAAGTAAAAAAACAACAACTTATGTTTGGAATACTTGTGGTTTCTGTAAAAACTCCCATCGTCACAGAGTTGCTGCACTGGAAGACGTCTCAGGAAGTGGCGTAAACATCACAAGAATATCTGATCATAGAGAATGGGACTTTGTGGCAAGAAAAGCAAAAAGTAAAACAGGAAGAAAAGCAGGAGGGAGCCATTGAAAGAAGGTCAAGTTTTCAACTAGGACTAATCAATCATAGAAAAACTTTGGTGGCCATTAAAGGAAGGTCAAAAATTGAAAAAAAAATTAAATTAATATCTGGAGTTAGGAAGCTCCTAGAACAGCGATTTTGGGCTCATTGGAAAGGTTGTTTCAAGCTATCAGAATCTGTGTTTCAATTTTGATTGAAAAGACCAAATTGGAGTCTATATTTATAATGGGAGGACAGTAATGTCTGAACATAAGGGGGGACCGAAGCTTTGTCTGAGAGCCAGGTCTTTGGAGGAGATAAAGATGGCCAAAGTTAATGAACAACTTGAAGCCATGAAGGCCAGATTGGTCAAAGTGATGAAATAATTAATAACTGAAAATATTAAAGAATTAAAAAAAGACATTCAAGCAAGTGTAGAAGCGGAAAAGATAGATATGAAAAAAGAAATTGAGGATCTCCAAAAAGACTCACAAGCAACATTAAATAAAGTGCATGTAGTTGAAAATAAAGTAAAAGATCAAGATTCCATGATTACTAAGTTGCAGGAGAAAGTAGTTCTACAAGACTGTAAGATAATGGAGAACCAGGTACGTCTGAGAGGAGTTCCTGAAAATGAAGAATTTGAGTTGAAGACATATATAATAGGTATAATTTTTGGAGATGGACCCTGATCAATCTAGCTATGCCTATGACTATATATATATATATAGGGTCAATTCAATGTATGCCAAGAAAAAAATAAGCTACCAAGAGATGTGGTCGTAAGATTTGTATCAAGAGACATGGTTGGAAAACTTTTAAGTGAACAATTTGAAAAAGCAATGGAGGTGGAAAGAAGCAGAGTAAGAATTATGAAAGAGCTGCCAAGAAAGGTCATAAATGACAGAAGACTGTACAAGAAATTAGCTGATAAACTACATGACAAAGGTTTGAGATACAGATGGATATTACCAGAAGGTCTAAGCTTTGAAATGGAAGGAAAGAGGATTACAATTAACAATGTCCAAGACCAGAGGAGATTTTTTGAGGAACATAGGGATTTTGGGGATACAGAATAGGTGAAGAATCATTATGGATTACAAATTATTATCTTGGAATGTAAATGGACTAAATTCACCGCAAAAAAGAAAGGCTACATTTAATTGGATTAAAAAGCAAAAATGTAGTATAATTTGTTTACAAGAAGTGCATATTAAACACATGGGTTACAAATTTAAACAAATGGATTACAAGCAATTGGGTATTAAACAAATGGATTACAAGCAATTGGGTACAGCATTTTTTTCATTGGCTAAAGAAAAAAAGGGGAGTGATTTTTTACACAAAACAGGAACTTAACCCAAAATTGGTTTTTAAAGATGATGATGGAAGATACATAGCAGTGGAAGTGCTATTAAATGACAAAAGACATTATTAGTGGGATTGTATGCCCCAAATGGGGCAAAGGACTCTTTCTTTAAAGAAATTGTACAGCAATTGGACCAAGTGGTATATGAACAAATAATGGTGATGGGAGATTTTAATGGAACAGTTAAAAATATTTTAGACAGATCTGGAAAAAGAAATAAAGAAGGGAAATTACCAAAGTCTTTTTTTGACTTAGTGAATCAAGAAAGTTTGGAAGATGTTTGGAGGAAATTTAATCCTATGGTGTGTGATTACACCTTTTTCCAGCAAGACATAATTCTTTCTCAAGGATTGATATGTTATGGGCTACAAAAGATCTTGGACTTATGACAAAAAAAATAGAGTCTTCCTAAAGTGGGGGCAGATCATAACCCAATAATGTGGTCGGCAAAGTATGCCAAAAAGACTAGGAGGTGGAGGATAAATGAAGATTTACTACAGAAAGTAGATATAGTGGCAACTCTAGAAAAAGAAACTAAAGCTTTCTTTCAAATAAATGAAAAAGAGGACATACAATTTCAAATGGTGTGGGATGCGTATAAAGCTGTAATAAGAGGCATTTTAATTACATTGAACAACAAAGCCAAAAGAGCAAAAGAGAAACAAATGTTGGATATCCAAAAAGAGATTGCTAATAAGGAAAAGGAACTTAGAAAGCGACCGGGGAAAAAGAAAATTATAACGGAGATTACAATATTACAGAACCAGCTAAGATATCTGCTAAATAAAGAAGCAGAATGGAATCTCAAAAGATTGCAACAGAAATCTTTTGAAGGAGCAAATAAACCTGGAAAATACCTGGTTTGGCAAATGAAAAAAAAAAAGAGAGAGTAAATTTATTAACAAAATTGTATCAGATGGCAAAGATATTGTGGACCAAGCAGGAATTAAAAGGGAATTTTATAAATATTATGCTAAGTTGTTCCAATGTCAGAAGTTGGAGCAGAGTAAAATAAATGTTTATTTACAGAAAATACAAGTAAATCCCTTTACAGAAAACATGCAAAAGGTCTTAAATAAACCAATTGGAAAAATAGAAGTTGAAGCAGCAATACATTCAATGAAATTGGGAAAAGCACTGGGTCCAGATGGCTTTACAGCAAAATTTTATAAAGTCCTCGCAGAGACATTAGTACGAAAGCTGCAAAAACTGATGAATATAATAAGAACTGACAGGAAAGTGCCAAATACATGGAAGGAAGCAGTAATTTCATTGATATCGAAAGAAGATAGAGACACCACAAATGTAAAAAATTATAGACCAATTTCATTACTCAATAATGATTATAAAATATATGCTAGGATACTAGCAGAAAGACTCAAACAGCATTTGAATAATTTCATTAAAGATGAGCAAGCAGGATTTCTTCCCAGGAGACAAATTAGAGACAATATCAGAACGGTTATAGACGCTGTTGAATATTATGAGAAGCACCCTGAAAAAGAAGTGCCATTATTCTTTGCTGATGCAGAGAAGGCCTTTGATAATGTGAATTGGGACTTTATGTTTTCAGTGATGGAGAAATTGGGACTAGGGGGAAATTTTATAAGAATGGTCAAGGCAATATATACTGAACAACAAGCAAGACTTTGTATAAATGCAGACTTGATGGAAAAAATGATAATCAGCAAAGGTACGAGACAAGGTTGCCCTCTATCTCCATTGATATAATGACTTTAGAGACTTTGTTTATGCAAATAAGAGAAGATAAGGAGATAGAGGGACTGAAATTGAAATGTTTTTCTTATAAATATAGAGCGTTTGCTGATTATGTAATGTTTATCAATGAAAATCCTATTTGTGTAATACCATTGCTGCTTCATACGATACAAGAATATAGCGAGCTGGCAGGTTTTTATATAAACAAAGAAAAATAAAAAAAATTGTGTAAAAATATGACAAAGAATCAACAGGAAGAATTACAATGTGTAGCTGAGTGTGAAGTTGTTTCAAAAGTAAAGTATCTGGGTGTGGAAATTGCTATGAAAAATATAGATTTGTATAAAAACAACTATGAGAAGCTTTGGTGCAAGATTGATGGAGATTTGTTAAAATGGAATAAACTGAACTTGTCTTTACTGGGCAGAATTTCTGCAATCAAAATGAATGTTTTACCAAGAATTATGTTTTTATTTCAGACAATCCCAATTGTGAAGGATTACAAACAATTTAGTAAATGGCAAAGGAAGATCTCAGAATTTGTGTGGGCTGGAAAAAAACGAAGAATTAAAATGAAAATTTTGACTGATGCAAAGGAAACGGGAGGTTTCCAGTTGCCTGATTTAAAGTTATACCATGATGCAGTATGCTTGGTGTGGATTAAAGAATGGATGACGTTATTAAATAGAAAACTACTGACACTAGAAGGTCATGGAAATATTTTTGGTTCGCATGCTTATATGTATTATGGGAAAAGTAAGATGGATGGGTTTTTTCACATCACTATATAAGAAGAAACTTGTTGAATACATGGTTAAAATACAAAAGATATGGGGATGAGAGAAAACTGCTCTGGATTGTGCCAACGGAAGTAATATATTCAGATACCAACGGAAGTAATATATTCAGATACCTACTTATATGAAGTAGTTGTCATATAAACAATTGTTAAAGATGCATGGTGAGAAAGCCGCCCTGAGCCTGCTTCGGCGGGGAGGGCAGGATACAAATAAAAGTTTATTATTATTATTATTATTATTAAGTTGAACTAAAATCAGTAGAAGAATTGGACTACAAATATAATTGGTTTCAAATGCAACAAATTAAGAGCTTGGTGGAACAGGACATTAAAAATGAAGGTATAAGACAAGAACAAACAGAATTGGAAAGAATGCTGTTTGATCATAATGACAAATTGATATCAAGAATTTATAAACTGTTATTGAAATGGTCTACGGAAGATGAAGTAGTTAAATCTCAAATGATAAAATGGGCAATTAATATAAACAAAGGAATACAAATGGAGTCATGGGAACACTTGTGGAATAACTCTATGAAGATATCTACATGTTATAGTATTAAAGAGAACTGTTTTAAAATGTTATATAGATGGTATATGACACCTAAGAAATTGGCAAAAATGAGCAATCAGACGTCAGACAGATGTTGGAAATGTAAAAAGCATGAAGGTTCTTTTTACCACATGTGGTTGACATGTAAAAAGGCAAGACAATATTGGCAAATTATTCAGAAAGAAATATCAAAAAATTTAGGTTATGATGTTAAGAGATCTCCAGACATATTTTTGTTGGGATTACAAATGGAAAGTTTTCCAAAATCAGATAGAACTATTGTGTGGTATCTTCTTTCAGCTGCAAGGATATTATATGTGCAGCTATGGAAGCAAGATAAAATACCAGAAAAATGGACTGGATTTTAAAAGTTATGTCTTGGAGTGAAATGGACAAACTTACAAGAATCTTGAAAGACTATGGTTTGGAGAAGTTTAAGATGGATTGGGAGAAATTTCAAATATATGTTGAAAAACATTGGAAAGTAAAGGGACATTTAGTGATCTTTGATTAAAACAATTTTATTGGTAACATATGGTAATAAATCTATTTCTTACATCTTTAAAAACTTCTTTTATCTACCCCATATATTACTTTCTACTCCCCCCTCTCCCCGTTACTTGAACCCCACCGGTGTTATTTACTTAAAATACAAATATTTAAAGGTACCCTTAACTATTAAAACAAAAATTTATATTCTTTTTAAAACTTAATCATTATCAAAAATTGTCCAATGTCCTTTTATTTTCCACTTTTTTTCTACATATCTTCTAAACTTTTTCCACTCCGTTTTAAAAACTTCTAAATCATAGTCTCTTAATATTCTTGTTAATTTGTCCATTTCACTCCATGTCATAACTTTTATAATCCAATCCCATTTCTCTGGTATTTTTTCTTGCTTCCACAACTGCGCATATAATGTCCTAGCAGCTGAAAGCAAGTACCAAATTACAGTTCTATCTTCTTTTGGAAATTTTTCCATTTGTAATCCCAATAGAAAAGTCTCTGCAACTTTCTTAAATTCATATTTGACATTTAGTGATCTTTGAAAACAGTTGAATGGTCATAAAGAAAAGAAGAAATGTTTTTTTTAATTGGATTAATAGTATCTTTTTTTGTTAAAGGTTAAGAGATTAGAGTATAAGGTTTTTTAAGAGTTATTACCTTGTATTTTTAGCAATTTAAGTAAACACTGGCAGGAGTCAGAAAAAGGGAGGTGGAAGGGGTGAAAAGTAATGTATTGGCAAACAGCAGAAGTTCCATGGAAAATGCCTGAAGGAGAAAGGGGGAGAAAGGGGAGGAAAGGGGGGGGGAAGGAAGGAAGGAAGGAAGGAAGGAAGGAAGGAAGGAAGGAAAGGAAAGGAAAGGAAAGGAAAGGAAAGGAAAGGAAAGGAAAGGAAAGGAAAGGAAAGGAAAGGAAAGGAAAGGAAAGGAAAGGAAAGGAAAGGAAAGGAAAGCCATGATCACAAATCACAGCAAAACCTACTTTATCAAAGATTTCAGGTTTTCATGGCTGGTAACATCATTAGGGTTTGTAGAATCTTTCGGGCTCAAGTACCGTGTTCTACTGGAGAAAGTTTTTCTTCCAGACGTTTCGTTCTCAGCTGCGGAGAACATCCTCAGTGGCGTTGCAGCTGGAGCTCTGACCTTCTTGGCTGCTGTGCATTGAGTGAGGCCAGGGCTGCTGGAGAGCTGCTATTCTAGGCTGGAGGGGGTGTGGTGAAAGGGCAATAGGTTTGTGGATGTGCCTATTGTTTGGTGGGGCTTCCTGGAAGGGTAGTAATAAGGAAACTGGCTGTTGAATGTGACCATTGTTCTGTGTTAATTGCTGGGAGGGTTGGAAGGGGTGTGAAGAAAAGGAAGATGGTTGTTGACTGTGCTGATTGTTCTGTGGAATGTACTGGTTGTTCTGTGAATTTCTGCAATTTATAGTCTGTAGGGTGTTTTGCATAGCTGGATACCAAGATTGGTGGATGGAAATGCCTTCTTCCTTTCTGTTAAAAGTTGTGCTGGTGTTTGTAAATCTCAATAGCTTCTCTGTTCAGGCGGGTATGATAATGTGAGGCCGTAGAAAGGACTTCAGTTCTTTCAAAGTGGATGACGTGGTCTCCTTCTTGAAGTGTATGTTCAGCTACAGCTGATTTTTCTGGCTGAAACAAGCGACAGTGTCTCTTGTGTTCAGTGAGGTGAGTGTTGATACTGCGTTGGGTAGTGCCAATGTAGACTGCATCACAGGAGCAGGGTATTTTGTAGACTCCAGGGGTTGAAAGTGGATCTCTCATATGTTTGGCCGAGCGCAGCAAGTGGCGAATCTGTTGTGTGGGTTTGAAGACTGTGTCAACATTGTGGCATTTGAGAATTTTGCCAATGCAGTCGGTGACAGATTTTATGTAGGGCAGGAAGGCTGTACCTACATTTGTGTGTGGCTCGGGATTTGGTGTGGATGGTCTCTTGGGATGGAGGGCTCTTCTAATTTCTTGTAGGGAGTATCCATTGGCCTGCAGTGACTGGTTGAGGTGGTGTAGTTCCTGCTGGAGTTGGCTTGGTTCACAGATGCGTGATGCTCGGTGGATGAGGGTTTTCACAACTGTACGTTTTTGACGAGGATGATGATTGGAATTCTTATTTAGATAGCAGTCGTTGTGCGTGGGTTTCCTGAATACAGTGTGGCCGAGTTTTCCGTCATCTTTCCTGGTAATGAGGACGTCAAGAAAGGCAAGTTGACCATTCTTTTCTTTCTCCACGGTAAACTGGATACGAGGAAGGACTGAATTCAGATGAAGGAGAAAGTTATTCAAAGCAGCCTCTCCATGACTCCAGATGATGATGTTTTTGCCATCTATGTAAAATATTTATATAATCATACACTTGGAACAGTTTCCAGCTATACAGATAATACCACAAACACTAAAACCAACAATAACAATAACTATGGGGCAAAGTAAATACACACAACAGAATGTTATATTTAGGATTATTTATTTTTTATGTGCATTTCCTTTCTATATACCTTGCAGATATATTCATAAACATAATACTTTGTTCAGAAATGTATGTAGGGTTTTTTCAATACTTCAGATTTTTTTAAAAAAAGATAATGCAACTTCTAGCCAATGAAGAAGGATTTGGTTTAACTTATTTTAGTTTATTTTGTCAGGCATACTTGACAACTTGTGCTAATTACTGGGATTCATTTACTTCTAAACTCATTATATATTCTTCCATCTTAAACAGAGTCGCACCGTTTTAAGTCTACTGAAGTCATTAGACCTAGATTAATATAATCTGTTTGGAATGAAACTGTTAGCGTTAATTACTTGCAGTTGGACTGTCCTTCATGGGCAGTTTGTGTGGCCTCTTGTCCAGTACCTCTCTCTAAGTGGAATGTATTAGGATCTTCTTATGCTGGAGTAGATCCCATTCATCTTCCATGTTCTACAACTAGAAAACAATGGTATATAATGGCATGACAATATCAATTTGATCCATTTTCACTTTGGCCGTTTTCCCACTCACGTTTTACTGGCGCCACGACCATCCTGACGCCGGCGAATCTGCCTGGATTTCGCATCAGAAGCTCCGGCGCTCCCAGAAGCGCCGGCTACTTCCGTCGCTAAGCCAGCGCAAACGGAAATCGCAAAGATGCAGGAAAACGTTTGCGCTGGCTTAGCGACGGAAAGCGCCGGCGCTTCTGGGAGCGCCGGCGCTTCTGTTGCGAAATCCAGGCAGATTCGCCGGCGTCAGGATGGTCGTGGCGCCAGTAAAACGTGAGTGGGAAAACGGCCTTTCTAAATTAATATTATTGGCCAATCCAGGTCTAAAAACTGGGAAGAAATCTGTGTGTGTGCGTGCGCATGCACGTGGGTGGAAGGCTTGTATGGATCCTACATTGGATCAGTTGATAGATTAGCAATGCAATCATGTGCAAAGTTACTCCAGTAATTGCCTTCAATAGGCTTAGTCTGGAGTAATTCTTCATAAAATTGCAATGTATGAAGATGAGTTTTTGTCATTTTCTCAGCTAAGATCTAGATGTAATTTGTTACCTTCTGTAGAATGGCAATACTTACAGTTACAATATTTGTTGGCGGCAGTCATTTTGTAGAAAAATAGGTGGTGGAGCTCATCCAGGGATTGTTATGCAGCTTCAATGCTATTCAATGGACAAGGAGGTGGAACTCTCAGAAGGAGGAGGAGGAACTCTCAGAAAGGTGCAGGAGCTGCGCTCCTATGAGCTCCCACTGAATCTGAGGCCTGTTTGTTGGTACCTGTGGCTTTAAATGTCTCAGAATCTCCTTTGTTCCTGGAAACTCTAACTTAATCAAGGCAGAAAATGAAACCTGTAAAATATGTCTATAAATATTTTATGTCAGTTAGTAAATATAATGTGCAGAATCTCATAAATGAATGGAATAAGGAATTCCACCAGGCATTCAACTGAAGTGGTGGACATTTTGTTATTCTGTGTCCTTCCTGCTGGCAGGGATCCAAATGAAATAACTCTGTTGACCCATTTATCTTATACCAGGTGGGAGATGTATGGAAAGAGTGGAGGCAACTGATACTTCTAACTGCAGAATTGGAGTTTATTTTTAGTTTTATTGCTTTTAGATTGTATATTGTTTTATTATATATATATCTGATTTTAACCTTGTATTATTGAAGTGTTACCCGCTCAGAGCCCATTTAGGAAAGGGTGAGCTATAAATTAAAAATAATAATTTTTTTTAAAAAAATATTTATTTACAAAGGCAGCCAAATGTGTGAATTATTTTAAGAAAAAAACTTTACTATATAAAGGAGGGGGAAGGGTTACATCGAAAACAAAATAACAAACATCCTATCTAACTAGTTCTAAGCTCCTTGTTGAGTGTTTGGATGCTAAACCTCATGTGTATGCGAGAGAACAAAGTATATAAAGTTCCCTACCAGTTGCTCACTTCCTGAAGACGTGCCCAAACACACGCAGCACCCCAGTAAAACTTAATCACCCAATAGACATTCTAAGGCTCTCTTCATTAGGAATATCAGGGATACTGTCACCTTCTCTTTGGCAGAACTGTGTGCATGAGCCAATCGGGCCTAATCTAAATAGCTAACATTAGAATCCATACACAAACAAGTTAACTCTTTCATGACTGAAGGATGAACTTGCAAACTCCAACATGTTCCCATTTAAAGTTCTCTAATCATGTGAGTATGCCAGCATCAGCTCAGCTGTTCATTCTTCGAGCTGAACCTCTGAAAGTACCCTTTTGCTGCTTGCAACTTGCAGGGCAACATCGTAAAAAACACTTAAAATAGTTTTTGCTGAATAAATCTCAGCGTAAGATCCTTAGAGAAAGTAGGTATATAAGCTTTAAGGCCATATCCCATTGCTCCTTCTCCCCCCAAAAAAATTAATGAAAGGAAGAAAAAGTTACTACTCATATCAATTTTGCACTAGAATGTTCATTGATTTTTTAGGATTCTTGTGTGCTTTTAAACTATCCGCCCATCTCTTTGAGGCTAACTGATGGTCAGTGAAAATCTCCACATCCTTACTACCACAAGACTCATATTAAAACACTGTAAAGATAAAAGCCCACCCTAGTAAAGCATTCTAAGAACTCTATCAACATTTGAATACATAGCATATAGACAGCAATTTCATGTGGACTTATTTTTAGATAGCATCCCCAAGGCGCAGAGTGGTAAAGCAGCAGTACTGCAGTACTGTGGTCTGAACTCTCTGCTCATGACCTGAGTTCGAGTCCGGTGGAAACTGGATTCAGGTAGCCAGCCCAAGGTTGACTCAGCCTTCCATCCTTCCGAGGCTGGTAAAATGAGTACCCAGCTTGCTGGGGGAAAAGTGTAAAAGACTGGGGAAGGCAATGGCAAACCACCCCGTTAAAAAGTCTGCTGTGAAAACATTTTGAAAGCAACGTCACCCCAGAGTTGGAAATGACTGGTGCTTGCACAGGGGACCTTTCCTTTCCTATTTTTAGATATTTGGAAATGGTTTCTAGAAACTTATGTGTTGATCTACCACCACTGTTGTTATATTTTTGTCTTGTCTTTATGTATCCCTCCCTTTTTACTATTGTCTTTTAAAAAAAATAGTTGCTAGGTTTTAAGTTTTCCCCCTCATTTTTTTGCTGATTTTTCAAAGACAGAAAATAATTTAAAAATACTTAAATAATTAATCCATCTATATGCTTATGGCTAAATATATGCCTATGCCTACATCTACATCTACACTTACATCTATATTTATATTTTAAGCTCTTATATTTTAAGCATACTTCTCTAGCAGCCCTATCCAAAAGATCTGCAGCTGCTACTAGAAAAGACTTGAGTAATCGCTGAATCTGTCCCAATCTCCCTGTGGTGGAACAGGCCTACTTGACTTGGATTCCCTGCTCTGTCCACCCCTCTTTGGCATTGCCAACTCCTGGAGGAGCTTGCTGCTTTCTTGCACTAAGGTACTCATTGCCACCACTGTTCTTTGGGGGGGGGGGGTCCTGCTAGAAGGGACAAGCTCCCAACTCTATCTAAAAGGAAGTACTTCTTCACCCAAACGGTGATTAACATGTGGAATTCACTGCTACAGGATGTGGTGGCGGCTACAAGCATAGCCAGCTTCAAGAGGGGCTTGGATAAAAATATGGAGCAGAGGTCCATCAGTGGCTATTAGCCACAGTATATTATTGGAACTGTCTGGTGCAGTGATGCTCTGTATTCTTGGTGCTTGGAGGGGGCAAAGTGGAAGGGCTTCTAGCTCCTCTTGTGAACCTCCTTTTTTGGGGGGCCACTGTGTGACACAGAGTGTTGGACTGGATGGGCCATTGGCCTGATCCAAGATGGCTTTTCTTATGTTCTTAACTCCCTTTCACACCCTGAGGCCTTGCCTATTTTCCATTGCCCACTGCCAAAGTTCCAAATTCAGCTTTGGGGCTCTCCTAGAGAAAAAGCAAAATGCCCACTGACTGCTTTTCTCCCAATCTGGAGGCCCCCTTCCTTTTTAGCATGCCCAAATATGACAAGGGGAACTAAGTGGTACAAAAAACCCCAATGTTAAATATTTACAAGCCTTTTTAAGCACAGCAACAGATCAGCAAACATAATTCCAAAGAAAATTTGGCCAGAAATGCATCCTCTTTCCCTCTTCTCTAAAGATCCCCTAAATGATCTTAAAAACAGGGCAGGTGTATTTTCCTTATAGCGTTACCAGTTGGTCTATCTATCCTTGCCTGTGGGAGCTCCAAGCAGCTGCCAGCCAGACCATATGACCAGCTAATAATGGCTGCTCTGAAGATCCGCCTGACAGATAAAGCAGCATTCAAAGACAAAAGACACAGAAAAAGGGTCATTCTCCTCCTCAGCAGAGCTATTTAAAATCCTCAGCAGGGCTATATAAAATCGCTGCACTCTTTCCAGAAACTCATCAACTTCTATCTAGCATCTTCTGTCTCCTAATTCCACATTGATCAGGGCATTGGACTAGATGGCCTGTATGGCCCCTTTCAATTCTGTGATTCTATGGGTAATACCAGACAAGTGTTTAAAGCTGCCCGGGGGATGGGAGGCAGGCAGACCAAAAAAGTGCGTCCACACACACACATCTGCCTGCTGTACCCGTTCCACCCTGATCCTGTCCCAGGCTTGCCAGGAGCCAGCTCGAAAACGCACCACTTTTGAAGTGGTATCTTTTCACTAGGGCACCTCTGTGGTTCTTCCCTGGCCATCTGGAAAGCCGAGAGGCACCTGGAGGGCACCTGGGGAGTCATGGACGGGACGTGAGAGCATTCCAAACACTCCCTGGGTGCCAACATCCTGCCCCTTTTCTGAGCACCATCCGGAAGCTCCGGGGCGCTCGATTTCTGGCTGGATCTCTTTGGAGGTCAACCCAAACCAGCTGTCTGGTATCAGCCTATGATTCTATGAAATTAATCCCTTTTCTGTAGCTAAGAAGGGAAGGGTGGAAGAAAGCTGGACAAGATGGGGACAGCTTATGGGGAAGCATGTGGATGATTTTTGAGCTGGCCTGTTTTGGGATGCCTCCATTCCACCCCAAAATGCCCATCTGGTATCAGCCAATGAGTGATCAAAGGTTACCCAATGAAGGCAGAGAAGCTGGAAACTGGGTCTCCCAACCTCCTAGTTTGATACTCTAACAACACTGGCTTTCTGATTGCTCCAATAACACCAGTTAGCCTAAGTGCTTTTCATACATATTCAGTTTTGCTTTTGGAAGGTTACCTAGATTGTGGTTAGACAAAGAAAGAGCTGAAAATGATGGCTCATTTTATTCAAATTTCTATTTGGCTCAACTCAAAGAGGCTGAATAAATTCATTCAAAGATGACAGAGGTTTAAGACAATCTCACAACCTCACACCATAAGGTCTTATAATGCATCTGAAAGATGCTTAGCTAGCACATCATCGAAATCTCCAATGCCCAAACCACACATTTCATGCCTGATGAGTTAAACATCAGACCAAGCTGTTTTTTTTTAATTTAAATTTTTATTAAAGAAGTTTAAATAACATTTCAATAACCAACAACACGCCCCAACATGGGGTCTATGACATTACCTTAAATGTACCGTCACATTCGATATTGTCAGCAATCACCATTCTTTTGCTCTTCCCATCTTCTTGGGTAGAATCAGAACCACAGGGAAACTAGCTCGGATGTCTCAGTTTTATTTACTATGTAACTGGGGGGGGGGGGACTAAGCATTCTGCCACTCCAACCTTTCTTTTTCTCTTTGTCCACAGATACTGTTCATCTAATGTCATTATTAAAATGCATGTCCAGTTAAAATAGTTGCCTATGCACTCTGTGTAATTTACTTTTCTTGGTACTGTACTCATCCCTTATTTTGGAGAGGATTTATGAGTTCCTTAGTCCTGCACTCCTCTGCTCATTTTCCTCAGCTTCCTGTTTCTAGTACAAATACTTTCCCTTGGGCCAAAAATACATAAACAGGTCCCAGGAGGAATAAAATGCTACAACCCAAATTTTGTTCAGCTGAAGTGAGTAGGGAAACTGGAGACATCCATCTGAGGACAAAGAAGAATTTTAGTACCTATTCATCCATGCATTCATGTGTGTGTGAGAGTGTGTAGCTGCATCTTCCTTTTACCACATCTCCTTGTGTTTGAAAAATAGCAGAGGGGCATGGGAAATTGGTTTTACATGACTTGAAATGAAACTTCTGAACTCCAGCACAAAAAACTGCATTTATTTGTATATTTTTATCTTTCAAGTCCATCCTTCCCCACCATTCATAGCTCATACTGTTTTAGGCTCATTGTGATCATTTTTTCTAGTGGCTATCTGTCCCATGACCTGGTTATTAAGTTTTTAATTATCTTTCTGCCTGATCAACTACTTTTCCATTCTGTCTGCTACTGCAGAATAAATTGAACTGAATGGGACAATATTTTGAAGATCAGGACACAAATCTTAGCATGGCTTCATTCAAACGAAATTGATGTCATTCCAGTTATTGGAAAGAAGTATGAGACACACATTTGGGTGTCCTTTAGATATATACTAGGATAGTCTATGTTTAATATTTGGCACTGACTTCTTTATTAAAGAAAAGGTGGACAACTTGTACCCAGTGCTGACTTCTTTTAAATTGTATATTCTATGGCAGATTCTGTTTCACAGCTATTTTTGCAGTAACTGGGTTTAGTAAAATCAATGTTCCTTGTTTCTCTGTCCCTGACTGACTGGTTTTCCTTCATATTTTCCTTCACAGAAGGGGTTGAGGCTAGGGATGTGCACCAGGAAAATGATATTATTTGTATTTTGTGACCAGGTCCCATGTCAGTATTCTGGAGTATTCAGGTCTTCCCATACCATTCTGGAATTATGATTTTGGATTTTATTTATGTATTTATTCATTTATGGATGGGGGGGGGGCGGGTTCTGACATTTTTCATGTCCATTATTCCCTACATGGGGACACTACCAGGGGAGGGGGTGTGTGTGCTTGTTTTGCAACCAAATGACACCAGAATCACATATGAGCTAGTTCTTCCCATCCACTAAGGACCCTGCTCCACTAAGTTTTGAGTGAATTGTATTAAGGGGTATAGCTCTACAGGTGCCTGAACAAGGTGCCTCTTTGTCTCCATTGTGTCCTATAGTGTAGGAAGGGGGAACAGCTATGGCTTCTCCAGGACAAAGGTGCCAATGCCAAATGCACAAAAACATCCACTGTCAAAAAGCTTCCAAATGCAAAAAGAACCAATAAGCCCAATGGAACTGACATGAAACCAGAGGATCCCAGAAGAACTGTGGGCCAGTGTGGCAAGCCCATCAGAACCAATGGCAAATCAGAGAATCCAAGCCAAAGCAAATAAAGAAGCACTGTTGGAGGCCCAGGAGAACCATAGGCCAGTGTGACAAGCCCAGCAAAATCAATGCCAAACCAGAGAATTGAAGCCAAGCCAAGCAGCCAGATCTGGCAAAACACTGATGCACATGCACACTAATGTCATTTTTGCATTGAAGGCCTCAGCAAGCAAGAATCATAGAATCATAGAGTTGGAAGGGACCTCCTGGGTCATCTAGTCCAACCCCCTGCACAATGCAGGAAACTCACTAACACCTCCCCCTAAATTTACAAGCTCTTCATTGCTGTCAGATGGCCATCTAGCCTCTCTTTAAAAACCTCCAAGGACGGAGAGCCCACCACCTCCAGAGGAAATCTGTTCCACTGAGGAATCGCTCTATCAGGAAGTTCTTCCTAAAGAAGGAGGAGGTTTGAGGCTTCCAAGTGCTCTTCTCTCTGCTGTCTGCAGCCTATACCATCACTGTCTCACAAAAGCAGCCCTAGGAACTGCAGCTTGCTCACCAACATGTGTACTCTTGTCTCCTCCTGTCACTGTAAACAAAATGCATGGGATTCATTTTAGGTGCTTCTGGAGCTTCAGCTTATTTAAGTTGACATGCTTATGTACTTTTCTAACATGACTTATTCCATTGACATTGGCACTTTTTTAAAGATCAGACTAGCAATAACATTTTTGACATCATATTTGTTAATTTTCTGCAGGTACCAATCTCAATGGACTGATAGAACATAATTCATAGGGCTCAGGTAGGGTGTGCCTCACCACTGTGTCCACCAAAGACATTTCAAGAGTTGTTGCCGGGGAACCTGCCCAGAAGTGGAAGATTAGAGGAGCAGCAGAGCTGTTTACTGCCCTCTCTCTATCAGGCAGTATACTCTCAGCCCCACCTACCTCACAGGGTGTCTGTTGTGCAGAAGGCAAGGGTAAGGAGATTGTAAGCCACTCTGAGACTCCTTTGGGTAGTGAAGGGTAGGGTATAAATCCAATCTCCTTATCATCATCATCATCATGAGTGTTCCCACTAAAATGTGCTAGGGTGCACTGGAACACAATTTTTTTAGCCCTTCGTGCACAGTTTTTTAACTGAGTGTAGGGTGACAGAATCTCTCCTGCTTTTTTGCAGGAGAGATACAAAGCCATGCCAAGGCTTCCCTCCATTGGCTTAGGTCTCCCCCCTCTTCCTTCTTTGAGGAAGAAGGTAAAGGGAGGGAAATGGTGAGAAAGAGCACCTGCACATGAGAGAGAACTCAGTCAGAGTCCCATGGCACCAGCGGCTGCAGCTCTCAAGCCAAACTTTCTCATTGGGTACCTGCCATCCTTCCTCTTTCTCCCCCCTGCCAGCTGCTCGCTCTCCTCACATGCTTAGCAACCAGACAACTTTTGCATTATTGGGAAGTTCTGCCCTTAGTACTTTTTGGGGGGGTTTTGTTTTGTTTTGCTTTCAACACCCAAAGACATTTTGCAAAGGAGGACAGGAAATTAGCACCTGCCTGGGGAGGAAGTGGCAAAGGGTGTCTTCCACTGTCTTCCACAGCTGCCTTCAGAAGCACCCTGGATGCAGGAGACCTGGGCTGGAAGCCAAGAGTTGCTTCTCTGGAAACCAGCTGGTAGAAAGAGAACCCTTAAGCTTCCAAGGGGAAGGCTAGCTCCTGCAGGGTGACACAACAGACCTCAGTGCGCCAAGCTACTCAAAAGTAAACAAAAAATGTAGTTTTAGGCTTTTCACTTGAAATCTCATTTTTTCAGCAGGCTCTTGTTTTGTTAACAAAACACTCCCTTCAGGAACACTCCCTTCCCTTCATATCCAGTTGAGTTGACAGCCTTTTAGTTGTTCCAGGTAATGCCTGTTTCACATACTTTGCAGGCAAATTTTCTCATCTGTTGCTGTTCCTGAGCATGCTGTGTTATGAGTGGTGGGAGTTCATACTTTTTGTGAATTAGTTTGTTTTGCTGCCTGAATGCCTTCAGCTTTGGAAATGCACTTAAACAAGAACATTTGGTAAGGTTTCCATTCAGAACTTTGTGAGGTTTCAGGAAAACTTTCTTTCCCTCCACAATTGTCTAAGCCAAGGGTGGCCAATGGTAGCTCTCCAGATGTTTTTTATTTTTTAATTTATTTCGCATTTATATCCTGCCCTCCCCGCCAAAGCAGGGTCAGGGCGGCTAACAACATTGAAAATCAACAATAGAACAACTATTTGCCTACAACTCCAATCAGCCCCAGCCAGCATGGCCAATGGCTGGGGCTGATGGGAGTTGTAGGCAAAAACATCTGGAGAGCTACCGTTGGCCACCCCTGGTCTAAGCCAAATATCTATATTTTGGAAATGCTCTGATCTTCTTCATGGTCTCTGTGCTTCACACTCATGAGATATAGCGCCTGCGCCGATCCCCCAAATTGGTGCCTAAAAAGCCCGGGATTTTTTTGCGCTTGGCACCAGTGAGCATGTGCAGGCGTCCCAGTATGCATGCTCACCGGAGACAGCGTGAGGATCCTGCCAGTTCCTTTTGGACTGCCACACTGAGAGGATCTCCTTTTGATTGCTCTGGTTGGTACTGTAATCCTTCGGATTTTTCTTCTTGTTATATAGCCCGTTTGTTGTTTTCTTAGTTAGTAGTTAGATAGTTAAATAGTTAAAGATAGTTATTGTTGTTTTAAAAAAAAGACTTGTTGTTGGGCTTTGCCCCTCGGGGCTTTATTCCCCCCCCCCCATCCCCTCAGAAATAGTTCTGTGTGGGTTCCAGTGCCTATGGAAAGGTGTTGGGGTTTTTTTAAATGTTGCTGCAAGTGTGGTAGCAAGATTGCACCTCCTGATGGTCACTCCCTCTGCTTACTGTGCCTGGGCGAGGGACACCGAGTGCCCACATTGCTTGAGCTTCTCTAAGCAAACCCGTAAAAACTGGGTGGCAAGGCTATTGGCAGCTCTTGTGGAATAGTCTCTTCATCCCCTGAAAATGGCAACGGCCCCATCAGTATCGATGGGGGAAGCCACCCCGGTCCCGACGGTTACATCGGTCGATCCATCGTCACCAGTGCAGACCGATATGCCAACCAAGCGAGGCCGACCCACGAAACGACCCTCTGAAGGATTAATGGTGACTCTGGCCAAGAAACGTCAAGACGATTCGGGGACCCAATCGTCCCTCCCAATGAAGTCACAGTCAAAGGAGAAGCGAAAGAATAGACTTTCCCACACTCCTTCTCCTTCTCGGGATGCTTCAGCATCGATGCAAGCTGCTCTACCCCGGAAGATCCTGGCGTCTCCACATCCAAGGAGTCCTTCAGTGTCAAGAAGCAGAGGTTCACAGCCAATCTGCCTGTTGGGATCGGAGCAGGAGATAGACCTGACCCAGCGCACCCACTCATTGAGTTCGGGATCGCGTCGTCGGAGCGACAGTGGTTTGATATCAGAGATCGAGGCTTTGGTACTGAATGAACCCCTGGCACCTCTTGCACCAACTATGGAAAGGAGAGAGCTGGAACCAGCTGCTATGTTTTGTTGTTTCCCGCCACTTCTGCTGTGGGATCAACGTCAGTGGCCTTGCTTTTACGGTTACCTGTACCCGCCATACCAGTGGTAACCTCCACGTGACTTCCCCGAATGGGATCAGCAGTCGGAAGCCTCTCATCTCTCGAGAGTCTCGCATCACTCAATGCATCGAGCGCCGGCTTTGGTGTCGATCCCTCCTGAGAGATGTAAAGAGAGGGTGGAGGAAATGCAGGAGATCGTCGGTATCTCTGTGGTCACCTGATCGAGCTTCGACTCCGATACTCTCCGAGCACTCTGTGAGAAGAGACTCTTCGTCATCGGATTCCGTGGTCAGTACCGATGACCCTGACAGAGAGGTGGAACCTTCGCCAGAGTCCCATATTGCTGAGGATCTTCCCATATCTCCATCGGAAGATCTGAAGTCTTATGGGGACCTAGTGAAGTGGATGGCATACTCCCTCTCGCTCACAGTGGTTCAACTGCAGCCAGTCATTGATGACATGGTCTTCGATATTATGCAGAGGGACACATCGATGGCTGTAGCCCTTCCCATGAAAAAAGTTATCCTGCAGGCGGTGAAGGAGCCTTGGGCGAACCGGCATCTACACCTATTTCTTCCCGGAAACTGGACCATATGTATCGGGTCCAGGAGGCTGATGCTGAGTTTTTGTTCTCCCACCCCAAGCCCAACTTGGTGGTGGTCTCCTCATCATCCAAGGTGCGCAAGACCCATTCTTCCCCACCTGACAAAGAGGGCAAGAAGTTGGATAACGCGGGAAGAAAATTTTATTTAGCAGGAGCATTGGGAGTGAAGGTCTCCAATTATGCCGCGTGCATGGCTCTCTACCAATACTCCATTTGAGAGCAGCTTACACCCCTTTTGTCCTCCCTGAGCGAGGAGAAGAGATCTTCATTTAGGAAGCTGCAAAAGGAGGACTTTGCTGTGGCCAAGCAACAATTGGCTGCAGCAAAGCACATGGTGGATGTATCGGCAAAAACCATCACTTCTGCTGTCTCCCTACACCGTCACTCTTGACTAAGCTCCACAGCTATTCAGTCTGACACCAGGGCCTTCATTGAAGACCTGCCTTTCGAAGATGAAGGTCTTTTCAGTTCAACCACTGACAGTGTCCTCCAAGAGATGGACAAAAGTATAAAGACCTCAATAAACCTGGGTGTCCCGGCCTCCTCTAGGGCAGGCAAGCCTAAGCAGTGGCATAAATCTTGGCCCAAGAGGCCCTACCAAAAATTCTCCCCCGACCAGCCGTGGAGACCTCACTCTTCCCAACCAGAGACTAGGTCTCCCTATAGGGGAAACAATAAAAACAGGTTTGCTTCAGCATCCCAAACCACTGGCAAATCTTAGGGTGCTCGCCCACAAAAGCAGGGCCTTTGACTTTTCGGTAGCACGCATTGCCACCCCTCCTTCACTACTCATCTGCCTTTGTCAATACCTTCCAGCTTGGGAGTCCATCTCCACAGACAGGTGTGCTCTTTCCATCATAGCAGAAGGATACAAGATAGACTTCGTTCAGGTTCCGACTCAGTCAGTGATTGTCACCACACCCCCTTCCCCACCTCTGCTGGCGGAGGTGAGCAACCTCTTGCAGAAACAAGCCATAGAACCGGTCCCAGTAGAGGCCAGAACGGGGGGAGGGGTTCTACTCTCGTTATTTCCTGGTTCCCAAACGGGATGGGGGATTGAGACCAATTATGGACCTTCGGAATCTCAACAAGTTTATCGTGTACCAGAAATTCAGAATGTCCACTCTGCAAACAATCCTTTCTCTCATCAACCAAGGGGATTGGATAGCTACGTTGGATCTCAAGGATGCCTACTTCCATGTCAGCATCCACCCGGCGTACAGGCATTTCCTTCGTTTTGCAATAGGTTCCAACCACTTCCAGTACAAAGCCCTTCCATTCGACCTGTGCACTGCACCACGGGTGTTCACCAAGATGATGAGTGTTGTAGCCGCACATCTCCGGCTTCAAGGCATAGTCGTCTTCCCATATATTGACGACTGGCTCCTTGTGGCGGAGTCAGAAGAACGTCTATCCGGCCATATCACAACTACTCTTCATCTTCTTCACACCTTAGGTCTGCAGGTCAACATGACAAAGTCTCATCTTACACCATCATGGACAGTTCAGTTTATAGGGGCCTTGTTGGACACAAACCTTCACTGCGCTTTTCTTCCTCAGCAGAGAGCGATGGACATTATCAATCTTGTACATCTTTTCCAGAGTCAGAAATGGGGCACAGCACAGCAGCTACAGCGGATGCTGGGGCTGATGGCGGCGACTACAAGCGTGCTGCTGTTTGCAAAATTGAGAATGAGAGGTCTTCAACTGTGGTTTTTCAGACAGTTTTGGCTTTTACGGGACTCACCTCGGAAGAGGTTCACAATTCCACCCTCGATCCTCCGGTCCCTGCAATGGTGGAAATCCAGAGAAAACATCTGTCAGGGAGCTCCCTTCCACCTACCTGTAACAACAGTGATGATTACCACAGATGCGTCTTTGTGGGGCTGGGGTGCTCATATGGACTCTCTGTGTGTGGGGGGCCCTTGGCCTCTGCAATTGACTCATTGCCACATAAACTATCTGGAACTGTTAGCAATTCATTTTGCCCTTTGGTCCTTCTGTCCCATGGTGGCAGGGAAGGCGGTGGCCCTGTTGATGGACAATACTACAGCCCTTTGTTATGTCAACAGGCAGGGCGGGACAGTCTCTCGGCTCTGTGCTCTAGCACTAGAACTGTGGATGGAGTGCTTGGAGCACGACATCTATGTAAAGACTGCACACCTTCCAGGGGTGCTCAATCTGCAGGTGGACTCATTGAGCAGAGAAGCAGCATCTCCTCACGAGTGGAAGATACAGTGGCGCTTCCTTCGACCTGTGTTTCAGCTCTGGGGGTATCCTCAGGTGAATGTGTTTACCACAGCCAGTAATCGGAAGTGTCCTCTGTTCTGTTCTTGGGGGGGGGCATGGATCCAGAATCTTTGGGAGACAGCCTGATGTTTCCATGGAAGGACTGGTTCCTATACCTGTTTCCGCCTCTGCCAACAAGAGTTGTCAACAAAATTGCAAGAGAAAGGCTGCGTTGCATCCTACTGACACCATGGTGGCCTCGGCAGAACAGTTCCCAATCTTGCTTCGACTAGTGAGGGGGGTTCTTCATCAGCTTCTGGCAGAACTGGTTTTTCTGTCAGCCCTGGACGGTCAAGTGCTCCATCACAACATGCCTCACCTGAAGCTGATGGTGTGGTTCATCGACCTTGTGAGTTCTCCAGCAAAGACCAACACGTCTTCCTAAATAGTAGGAAGTTGTCTACCCGTACTTCCTATGACAGGAAGTGGGGGAAGTTTCTTCAGTTTTTGGCTGACCCTGCAGTCTCACCCCAACGGGTGGGTCTATCGGTGATTTTTGATTTTCTGGTATCTCTGGTGGATGCTGGACTTTCCTTTTCTACTGCTAAAGTATTTATCAGAAATATCAACGTACCATGAGTCCATGAAGGGGCATTCAGTTTTTGTGCACCCTCATTTGAAGAGCTTTCTAAAGGGTCTGCTCAGATTACATCCCCCATTAAGGTCACCCCCACAGTTGTGGGATTTGACTTTAGTGTTGGACAGGCTGACTCGACGTCCCTTTGAGCCAATGGCAACATGTTCACTACAGCTTCTGTCTTGGAAGACTGCCTTTTTGGTAGCAATCACATCTGCACACCGTGTAGGGGAGCTCATGGCTATGTGTTGTGACTACCCATATTTAGTTTTTCAGGAGTCCGGAGTGTCGTTGGCTCCTGATGTTTCTTTTCTTCCCAAGGTGGTTTCCCAGTTTCACCTTAAGTTGGATGTTTGGTTACCCACGTTTTATCCCATGCCTTCCTCAGATTAGGAACGTCGGTGGCACGCTTTGGACGTTAAGCGTGCATTATTGTTTTATTTGAGTCGTTCTAAGAGTGTCCGTCAGGACCAGCATCTTTTTGTTTCTTATGCTGCTCCTAAGTTGGGCTCCAGAATTTCATCTCAGCAGCTTTCGAAGTGGCTCACTGAGACCATCAAACTGCGCTACCTGCTGGCAAGGAAGCCGTTGCCTGGACCCATTCATGGACACTCTACTAGAGCGATGGCGACGTTGGTGGCGTTCCTGAAAGGGGTTTCCCTGATGGGCGTGTGCAAGGCTGCCACCTGGTCCTCTCTGCATACTTTCATGAAGCACTACACTTTGGATGTGCATGCTCAGCAGAGGACTCGTCTGGGAGCTGCGGTGCTGCAAGCTGTCTCTTCTGGTTGACCGTCTTAACGCCTCCAGGTATGTCTTGCTTGCTAATCTCCCATGAGCGTGAAACACAGAGACCACGAAGAAGATAGACAGGTTGCTTACCTGTAACTGTAGATCTTCGAGTGGTCATCTGTGCATTCACACTACCCGCCCTCCTTCCCCACTGCTGACAGTCTCCCTGTGTTAGGGGCTTCCAGTGGTCAAGAAGGAACTGGCGGGATCCTCACGCTGGCTCTGGTGAGCATGCGTACTGGGATGCCTGCGCATGCTCACTGGTGCTGAGTGCGAAAAAATCCCGGGCTTTTTAGGTACCGATTCGGGGGATCAGCGCAGGCGCTATATCCCATGAGTGTGAATGCGCAGATGACCACTCGAAGATCTACAGTTACAGGCAAGCAGCCTGTCTTTTTTACTTCTGCAAAGGCTAGTAAGCATTAATAGAGACATTGTGCTTATTTCTTTTGGAAGGGAGAGAAGTTGCTATTTGTTTCTATTGTTCTATGTAGTCTTTAAAAGTTTCTTACCTTAGTAAAGGTAAGAATGTTTTCCTATGTTTTTCTGTGGTCTCTATTAGCTATAAAATAGGGTTGTGGTAGTTTTTGACACTGAAAGTGTGAGGGTTCTAGATCCAGAATATTTCCTTTTTGGTTTGAATGTTTGTTGGGTAACTACTTACACATTGACAGTATGAACTCATAAACCCAATTTGGTGCTTTTCATTGTTTATTTCCCATGTCTTTGTTGTTTTTATGCAGTGAATAGAGCTGCAGAGAATGGAGATAGACTTTGACAACTTGGAACTTTAAGATGTGGGACTAGTTTAACAGTCCTTTGTAAGCTTACACAGTTTGATATTGGTTCTCTGTCACTGCTTGTACCATACCCATACCAAACCTTTAATGGCATAATAGATTCAGATAAAAATACACAGAATATAAAAATTTAAACATTGGAGATAAAATCAAAATAAAACCGAGCTTACAGATGCATTCAAACATGGTCAGAATTAAATTTAAGGATGTCAGCCAGAAATTTTGCCACAGCCTCACTAACCACCCCCTCAGTATCACTCAATAAATAATAACAGGGTGGCAGAATAGACAAATCTGGAGAAAAAGAAAGCTTGCCAAATAAATCTTTACGGAGGTTATGGTATAAAGAACAATCAAGCAATATATGCTGGATTGAGTCAGGGGTATTTGCTCCACAGGAGCAAAGTCTGTCGGCTAAAGGGACTCGCTGATATCTCCCTTGTAAAACTTTGGAGGGAAACGCGTTTAGTCTAGCCAACATAAATGCCCTGCGATGACTTGGAGTGGTTAGGTCTGATAGATAATTGGGCATTTTGCCACAAAAAGCATAAAGACCTAAGGAAGCTGGAGAGCAAATATAAGGGTCAGTTGGCCGTAATTTCGTTTCCTCCGATTCCCATAGTCTCAGTTTAATACATCTGAAGATATATGACTCATCAGCGGTAGAAAAGTCATCTACCTCTAACCCCAACTGATTGAGTTTAGACAGAAGCACTGCTGTCCAGGATGAAATATATGGGTCTCTTTTCATACAATCAAGAAGGCTGTTGGGATCTGTTCTAAAATGAATTTTGAGCCAGAATTTAAACACTGCAATCCAGGCTTTTGTCTCCACCAAAGACTGACCCACTTCAGAGCAGAGAGCAAAGTAGGACACACATTTTGGCAATCCAAGAATTTGTCTAAAGAATGAGGCTTGAATGCCCTCCACTTTCCTGGTAAAAGCTGAGATCCAAATAGGGATACCATAGAGGATTTGGGCAAGCGTTTTGGCTTTGAACACTTTAATAGCTGCTGGAACTAATTGGTTGCCCCTTGCAAAGAAAAACTTTAATTTGAGCAGCTGAACATTTACCCAAGTTGACGGTGTTGTTACGATGTGAAACCCAGCTTAACTTGTGGTTAAAAGTGATCCCCAAGTATTTAAAAAATTTTGTTTGCTCGATTGTTGAATTCCCAATAAACCATCTCTGTGGGCGCCAGCAGTTTGAAAAGACAACTACTTTAGATTTGGTATAATTGATAGTAAGTGAATTACAATTACAGTAGTCATAAAAGGCATTCAAATACCTTTGCAGGCCCACTCTTGTACAAGAGAGGATGGTAGTGTCATCGGCATAAAGTAATAAGGGGACCGCTCGGCCTGCAAGTTTAGGCGGATGACCATTGACAGGGTTCAAAAATTGTGCCAGGTCAGTTAAAAATAGATTAAAAAGATGCGAGGCCAGCACGCAACCTTGTTTAACCCCCTTTAACACTGGGATTTTACTAGTCAGGTCACCGCTAGAAGAAAATGTCACTTGGCAAAAGGTATTAGAATGAAGTTTCCTCAAGAGAAACAGCAGACGAGGGTCCATTCCCAGGTAACCTAGCTTGATCCATAGTTGGGCTCTATCTATTGAATCAAAAGCACCCTTCAAATCGATGAAGGCAGCGTATAATTTTTTTGACCCGGTATGCATATATTTTTCAGCAAGGAAGGCCAGAGTGCAGCAGTGATCCATAGCAGATTTACCTTTGGAGAAACCAATCTTTTCAGGACCTATGATGTTGCTTGTATCTTAAATTGGAGTTAAGCTCATTTAACTACCTTGATTTATCATACTTCAAATTGGGGGGCTAAGAGTTGGCATGAACCACAGACAAAGGCTGGAATCTTAACTATCTTAAAATAGTTTTAATTTTTTTTAATGTAGGCTCACTCACAATTTTAATGCTATAGTAGTTTACTAAGTAGAATTTTGGTTCACAACACTCCACAATTTAGAGGGAACATTGCTCCTCATGGTTTCAAAATGCTGCACCTGTCAAGAGTGCTAGTCTCTTCAGCAAAGGAACTGGCTGGTATGCTTGATGTTGATCACACATGGCCACCAACATATACACCTTCTGTTTTGTGAGAGCTGCCAGATGGGACTCAGTGGTCTTCTGCAGCCCCTGCACATATGCATACACTACCGGAACAATGTCTATATGTCCTGTGTCTGGGTCCAGGAAGGTGGCTGTTTTCCCTGAAATGTTTGGATCAAAGGAATGATGAGACATAGGCTCATCATGCCAGATGAGAATGTATCAGTGAGCTCTTTAGAGAGTTTAAGAATCTTCACTGTCTGGGAGAGAGTCAGCCACATTGTTGAACTGTCTCTCTCCCTGGACTAGTCCCAAGGCTACCTTGTTCCACCAGATGTTCAACAATGGTTCAGGTGCTGTTCTAGTTGGTGCTGATGTCACTGATCAGACATTGCTTGGGCATGCCTTTCAATGCCTACTTCTGATGCAGCAGATGGGTAGCCTTGTGAGGTTTGAAAAGTGACTTGTGAGGTTCTAGAAGTTGCTGAAAATCACAGGTTGCAATGTCTGGTTCAAGATTCTCTGAAGAACTCAGACACAAGGCATTCTGTATCACCAGGTGGGCTGCACAGTAAATCACTTCAGGTCCATGGCCTGTTCTGATACCCTAATACTTGTGCTAATACCCTAGTATTTGTCACCATATAGTTCATAGAGACATGGCTGTTTATGCCAATAACTGCTTCTTAATGGTTGCAGAGATGTTGGCCACCATATGCAATTCATGTAGTACATGTAGCAATTCATGTAGTACATTAGTGTGGAGCAAAGCCTGGCAATATTTAGCCCAGCAGCCCCTCTCACCCTGCCTAACACTGGTTGCTTGACCCCTACTCAGACCATCTTCAGGTTGTCACCAGTGGATAGCCATTGAGAGGTTTCTCTCTTTCTCTTTCTCGGCTTGGCTTCGCGAACGAAGATTTAAGAAGGGTGCAATAGTCCACGTTTGCTGCAGGCTCGCTGGTGGCTGACAAGACCAATGTGGGACAGGCAGGTCCGGCCCTACAACTGACAGCAGTTCCAGATATTGGATGTGAAGGGCCCCAATCTTGTACAAGACCCCTGGCCAGTGCCAGTAGCCATCTCGGTCATCTCTGCAGGTTGCACCCAAGCAGCAGCCTCAATACAGAAGGTCCTGTGTGGGCAGGCTGCCACACAGGTGGGGAAAGCTGCAGCCTCCCCCTTTTCCAGTTTGGTGTAGTTGTTAAGTGTGAGGACTCTTATCTGGGAGAACCAGGTTTGATTCCCCACTCCTCCACTTGCACCTGCTAGCATGGCCTTGGGTCAGCCATAGCTCTGGCAGAGGTTGTCCTTGAAAGGGCAGCTGCTGTAAGAGCCTTCTCAGCTCCACCCACCTCACAGGGTGTCTGTTGTGGGTGAGGAAGGTAAAGGAGATTGTGAGCCGCTCTGAGACTCTTCGGAGTGGAGGGTGGAATATAAATCCAATATCATCATCTTCTTCTTCTTCTTCTTCTTCTTCTTCTTCTTCTTCTTCTTCTTCTTCTTCTTCTTCTTCTTCTTCTTCTTCTTCTTCTTCTTCTTCTTCTTCTTCTTCTTCTTCTTCTTCTTCCCTCTACCATATTACATTTGTGAGTAGCCTTTCCCTCAGCATACCACTGCATTCCCTTCTGTCCCTCTGGACTATTTAACTAAAATAAGCTAGCTGCTGCACTAGGCTACACTGCACTCGATTTCTTGAAATCCGGATATTTCAGGAAATATTCTTTTTTTTTCTCTCCTGTAGGACTGGCACCTCTGATATTAATATATACCTTTCAGTCAAAATGGAAAAGGTCCCTCTCAGTGAAATTACAATCCATTGGATATTCTCTTAGCAGTTTAATAGCCTTGGGGTACTCAAAAGCTAAATCAGAAATTAAACAAAGAATCTGGGATACCAAACTCCAGCACCACTTGTTCCAGTGCAAAATAGGAACTCAAAACAAGAGCTATCAAATTATTTGGCTGACCTACTGATTCCCAAACATAGAATAGTTTTTACTCTGGAGTATTTTGATGCTCTTCTATCTGCCTTTTTAAAAGGGAGGTACCACAATATTTCATTTCACAAGTGTTTATGCCCCTGTGTTACTAAGCAAGTTGAAATCATTGGACATGTATTACTGCATTGCCCATTTTACAGTGACCTCACATACACTTTTATTCAGTCTATCCATAAAATTCCAGGAAGATTGGAGGAATGGTTCACCTCCTTTCTTCTAGCTGATCTTGAGCTGGAACCTCAGACACAGTTGTGCGATTCTGTGCAGCCACCAAAATCTACTGAGGTACAGTACTGGTTTAGTGCACCATGTTTACTAGCTTTGCATTTTTATTGTATTCTTCATGGTATATGAATACTTCTAAAACTTTTAGAACTGTCTTGCTGATATGTCTAGTTGTTTGATTTTGTATATTGGATTCTGCTGGTCTTTGACCATAATAAATGAAACATCACCTTAACCTTCAATATTTGGGAGCTGGATATTAGTAATCCCAAGAATTCCAAATATTATCTAGTTTTCCAAATATACCCCTAAATACCAGTAAGTTAGTTTTCAGGTATATATTTGGACTTGAAATATCTGAACACATATCCCTAGTAGAGGCTGTTGTGCATTGTGGGCAGGGCTTTTTTTTTTTTTAAAGTGTGCATAAATATGGCAGTGAACATATATTCTGGATTCACAATGCAATTCTATGCAGAATTACTCCAGTCTTATTGAAATTAATGGGCATGGAATGGAGTAACTGTAGTGTCAGTAACTGATTTAAATAGGGAAAGAAGTGGTTCCATTCCACTGCAGGAAAAGAGATGTGAAGCATCATATATTTTAGATTATGCTACATAGGTTCATAGGTTCATAGGTATTAATTGCTTATAATTGATAATTGTATGTGTTCATTGTTTAAAATGGATACTTCTAGAAGACACTTGTTGTCACTGATGACATTTGCTTATCAAGTGATGCTAAATTGAAAGGGACTGCATCAAATAAATAATAGTAAAGTATTTCATACAATGTTTAAGATGGGTAAACATATCTCATTCCCCAATGCAAATCCAATCAACGGGTTTACTTTCAATTTTTTTAAGGTGGGGAGGGGCTGTGCAAGATACCATCCAATAAACGTATCGTAAATGCATATGTATTCTCACATTCTTCAGGAGGAAGCAGAGTGCATTTTTTTAATGCTCTATTAAGTTCAGTGGATACCAACAAGGCTAGGAAGCATTATGTAGTTGCACTCCATTCCCCCTCCCAGCAGTTCAGAGTCCCCAGTGATGCAACTGGTACACAAGTGTTTGGAAAGGTAGGGGAGCATTGCTGGATCTTACTTTTAAACTCAAGCAATGTGTGTGAATCTTAAAAGTACACATGAGAGGTGTACTCTATGGTCTACCTCAATTTTCTCAACTGGGAAGGGACCTCTGAGATGCCAGTCAAATACTTCTTTCTAAGGCCTACTAAGCCCCATCAGTATTGGTAGGACTTTAAGTAGCAAGAAACAATTGCATCTTTAGCTGTCTTTGGCATAGCAAAAAGGCCCTGCAACATAGCAGGAGTTGTTTATTTAGGCTTATGAAACTGCCTGGCTCCAATTCCTGATCCTCTCTGCTGTTCTTCACTCCAGTGGCAGCAAAAATAGAAGCTGGGAAGCAAAACCATGTGACATCACAAAACTTTAGGAATTCTCTAAATGGTCTTTATCACAGATATAATGGAATTCCTAGAGCATTGTAATGTACAATTGGAGGTGATGTCATTACACCACATAATTTTGCTCTTCCTCATATTTTTGCTCTCTCTGGAGTGATGAGGCAAACTTGCAGCCCTAGTGTTTCCTGATGGAGATGTTCTGGTGACAGTGGAGATGGTTCTCTCATGTGGGAGCCATTTTCAACTGCCTCCAGAAGCATCAACTAACAAAGACCCAGAAGTCTTTGAGAAACCAAAGGTGATCTCTCAGTACTGGTAGGATTTAATGAACCACTCTTCAGTTGCTAGTTGCTCTTCTACTGTGCATCTTAGTACACTGACCATACCAACTCTTGTCCTAAGAGAGTTGTATCAAGACACTAGTACAATACACAGAGAAACTGTCCTGTACAACAGCCACTCAATGGGAAATAAATGGAAGCTATTCAAAAAGTACAATACTGATAAATTTATGTATTATTAAAGTGTAAACAACATGTTGCTTTTTGAGGTATTGAAGGAAACAAACAAGGCAATTTTATAAACACAAGCTACCAGCACTTGTTAGGAAGAAGCATTATGTAGACAGGTGCACCCCTCAGCCATCCACACCATTTATTTTATGGAGCCACTACTGCTTGAAAAGTGCCTGGCCCTACCACCACCACCACCACCATTCTCCTCAGCTGCCATCACCTGAGCAAGTGTCAACATGCAGTCTTTGGGAACCTACCATTTGAAGATTGTGCTCCACTGCGCCACACATGGCTTTTTACACTCATACTCTCTCTGGCACTGGAAGCAAGCATGGGAGAAACAGTAGTCCACATTGCTTCATCCAACTCTTTCCCATTGGCCACCATCTCAGGTGTTATGATCTGATTTACAAGACTGATTGCTGATTAGATTGTTCTAGCCAGCTATGCAATAAATAAAACTTACACCATGAATAAAAAGATAGAAAAAAGCATCAGGTTCATTATTCTTTGTTTTGTTCCATATACTACTTTATTTATTTATTTATTTATTTTAAATATATATGTCTTGACAAGGTCCACCGAAGAGGCTAACAAATAAAACATTATAACAAATTATACAGTCTATAACAAATTATGTATAACAAATTATACATGTTAAAACTACATTTGAAAACTGTTAAAATGAACTCCTCCAACACAAACATAATTTAAAAACAGAGCTAAAATACATACAAAGGCATAAAAACTGCAATTGTCTTGGTCATGAAGGAGGAATCACTGAGGGAATGATTAAACAAAAAAATATTCACTTGCTGGAGGAAGGTAGCAACAAAAGGGACAGAGAAATATCTCTGGGGAGGGAGTTCCAGAGCTTTGGTGTCATGGTCAGGGCTTTTTTTGAGCAGGAACGCACAGGAATGCAGTTCCGGCTGGCTTGGTATCAGGGTGTGTGACCTAATCTGCAAATGAATTCCTGCTGGGCTTTTTCTACAAAAAGCCCTATGTAAAGCAATGGTGACATCAGGGGGTGTGGCCTAATATGCAAATGAGTTCCTGCTGGGCTTTTTCTACCAAAAAAGCCCTGGTCATGATCAAGAAGACTCTGTCAAAGGTTGCCAATTGCCTAATCTCAAAAGGTGGGGGGAACTGAAGCAAGGCCACTAGTGCACCAGGAATGTACCCTTAATTCTTAGCCCCACCAATTCCAATTACTTAAAGTTTTAGTTGATTAATTCTCCAGATCAAGTTTTTGTTCCTACACATTTTACCTTTACTTTGCAGTTCTGTTGCTATGGCATCTTTATACATTCAAATAAATGGAATAAATAGGACCAGAGTCGTGGCTTTGGTGCAGTATCTTGGAAACAAAGATGCAGTGACTGTGATGCAAATGCGAACTTTGCAATAATAACTACTGTACATTATCGCCCCTCATTTTCTTTTACAATGAATATGTCACAACATTCACTTGCATGAACATTTCTCTTTCAGAATAATTATCTAAAGGTATGGAGAAAGGTAAATGGATCTCAGAGTCTCTTCTGAGCTTTTATTTTATATAGTGTGCCATATTATTGCTATCCTACAGGGAAATAATCAAAGAACTTTAATATAATACTGTGGTTCAGGAAAGAAACATGACAGCAGCACATTACTGCAAATTGAATTTAATGAGCTTCTTAGCACTACATGAGTGACTCTTTGAAACACAAGGTATTCAATTTAGATCATTTTGATTATAATTAAATCATTTCACATTTACCATGGGGGCAAGTTTAATCTTGATTAATTACTTGCATTGAAAGGTGATAGTATTTTACTTTTGTGGGCCTTTGACAAAATTATATGTGTATGTGTGCTTGTGTGCGCATAATAGGCAATTAAAATGGTGAACACAAACACACATGCAGAGGAGAGAGGAACATGAGAAGGGATAAAAAGCCACAAAAACTTGTCACATGATTTCTTTAGAAGAACAATTTTAGTGGTTATTTTTTAAAAATTAGTTTGAAATGTAAAGGTATTTCTTTGACTCCATAAACCCCTACACTGTGTTTGTACTGGCATGACACCTTCCCAGTATTAACTAACTACTGGTTTTGAAAGTATTTTACTTTGTGAAGAAACATGTTTGAAAATAGGAGTGTGCATTTGGCAGAAGCCAAGCCAAATATATACCCAAATTAGACCTTATCGGCATTATTCGGGCATATATTAGCCAAATGTGATTCTCCATTGTATTTGGGAGCCAAATAGAGAATCCCGAATATATTCAGGATTGTTGAATCTATTTGGCTCCATTATACCCCATGGAGCCCTTGTAGTCAGTGGCAAATCTCTCCTAAAGTATATTCAAGGGCCTGGGGGGAGGGGGATTGAGATAGAGGCACCAAATTTGCAGTGTAACTACTGGAGTCTCTCCCCAAAAGAATCCCAAAGTCTCAGAAAGAGTGGACAAGGAAGTCTAATTTTAGAGGCACCAAAATAGCACAGTACTAAACACTAAATTGTTCAGGGTGGTGAGAACAGGGGAGGGTTTAGAGACACAACAGGGACATCAACGTGACAAATGAGGTTCAACATAGGCAAGCATGAAGTAATGCACACTGGGGCCAGAAATCCTAACTATAAATACAAGTTGATGAGGTGCAAACCATGCTGGGGATTTAGGAAGAGAATTGAAAACAAATCAGCCAGTATCAAATTCCTCGTTTATAAATTGATGGTGTGGCCTCATTTGGAGTACTGTGTACAATTCTGGTCACCATGCTTCAAAAAAGATATTCTAGCATTGGAAAAAGTGCAGAAAAGGGCAATTAGAATGATTAAAGGGTTGGAACACTTTCGCTACAAAGAAAGGTTGAAGTGCTTGGGGCTCTTTAGTTTGGAGAAACATAGACTGAGGTGGAACATGATAGAGGTTTACAAGATTATGCATGGGATAGAGAAGGTATCAAAAGAAGTACTTATCTCTCTTTCTCACAATACAAGAACTCATGGGCACTCAATGAAATTGCTGAGCAATCAGGTTAGAATGGATAAAGGAAAGGAAAGGTCCCCTGTTATTTCTGACTCTGGGGTGATGTTGCTTTCATGTTTTCACGGCAGACTTTTTACAGCGTGGTTTGCCTTCCCCAGTCATCTACAGTTTTCCCCCAGCAAGCTGGGTACTCATTTTACCAACCTCGAAAGGATGGAAGGCTGAGTCAACCTCGAGCCAGCTACCTGAAAACCCAGCTTCTGCTGGGATCGAACTCAGGTCGTGAGCAGAGCTTAGGACTGCAGTACTGCAGCTTTAACACTCTGCGCCATGTGGCAGGAAAGAAAGTACTTATTCACCCAAAGAGTGATTAACACATGGAATTCACTGCCACAAGAGGTGGTGGCAGCTACAAGCATAGATGACTTCAAGCGGGGATTGGATAAACATATGGAACAGAGGGGATAGAATGAATCAGGGAGGGTGGGAAGGAGGAAAGGCTGAAGGCAGACTGAATGGAGGCAGGGAAAGGCAGTGATGAAGGAGGGGAATCTTAGCATAATCCAGTTGTTCATAATTTCCACCCTCATTCCACTGAATACACGTAGCAATCACTCTTCTCTTATCATTGCAGCTTTCTGTCAAGCTAACTTTTTCATCTCAGCTGTAAAATATTTCTCCTTTTCTGTCCTCACATTTGCAGCCCACTCTTTATTTTCCTTTTTCCTGCTTTTTCTCCATAGGCATTTAACTAATTTCAATAGATATTCTTCTTAGCTGGGACTTGTGGGATGGCCATCACCTGGTTTTGTACTGAAAATCTGTTGTTGGTCGCCAATGGTATCCACAAACAATATCATCTATTGAGGATCTTGAATGGTGACTTAGACCGAAGTGGTAAGTGGGTGCTGCCCTGTGGCGCCACACCCCACAGCCCTAGTGATCCTGGGATAAGGCAGGGATGGCATCACCCAGCAAACTGAATCACCACCCTGCAGTTGAATGTAATGGAACAGAATGAGAACAGAAGACAGTGAACTTAGAAAATAACCAACTGGGACAGCACCTGATAGAAACTGGAAGGTGGCTGAGTCAAAATGAACCTTCATCTCATAAAAGACATGGGAGGAACATCTTCCTGTACTTGGAAGCTGTTCCACCAGGCCTTTGTTTGAGGCAACAGTCATCCAGTCAAGTTGGTCTCCTTTGTTGCAGCCTTCTCCCCACCTTCATTTGACCCAATCTTCAGAAGTCCCTGTTGCCTCTCAGCTCCAGCCCTGGTTTATTTTATTTATTTATTTATTTATTTCGATTTATATCCTGCCCTACCTCACCGAAGCGGGTTCAGGGCGGCTCACAACACAAAAATTCTAACAATAAAATTAAGAATTAAAATGCATTAATAATTTACACAATAAAAATAAACAACAATTCACTGATGTGCTATCCCATAGTCTTCCTTAGAAGTAATCAGATGCCGGTCAGTTGTATGCCAACCGGAAGAGGACTGTTTTACAGGCCCTGTGGAATTGCCCAAGGTTCCGCAGGGCCCTCACCTCTTCTGGCAGCTGGTTCCACCAGCAAGGGGCTGTAATCGAAAAAGCCCTGTCCCAAGTTGACTTCAGATGGGCCTCCTTTGGCCTGGGGATTGTAAGGAGATTTTGAGAACCCGATCTCAGCACTCTCTGGGGAACATATGAGGAGAGACAGTCCCTAAGGTAGGCAGGTCCTAGGCCATATAGGGCTTTAAAGGTAATGACCAGCACCTTGTACCAAACTCGGTATATTATTGGCAGCCAGTGCAGTCCCCAAAGCCCCGGCTGAATGTGCTCTCATCTAGGGAGCCCTAATAACAGCCGGGCGGTGGCATTCTGCACTAACTGCAACTTCCGGGTTCGGCACAGGGGCAGTCCCATGTAGAGGGCATTACAGTAATCCAACCTTGAAGTGACCATTGCATGGATCACTGTTGCCAGATCATCATGTTCCAGGAAAGGAGCCAACTGCCTTGCCCGCCTGAGATGAAAAAAATGCAGACTTGGCAGTGGCTGCTATTTGGGCCTCCATAATTAGGGCACGCTCCAATAATACCCCCAAGCTCCTGACCCTGTGTGCCACTGTCAGGGGCACACCGTCAAAGGCTGGTAGGGGAATTTCCCCTCCTGGACCATGCCGACCAAAGCAAAGGACCTCTGTCTTCACTGGATTTAGCTTCAATCTACTCAGCCTGAGCCATCTAGTCATGGCTTGTAATGCCAGGTCCAGATTTTCTGGGACACCGCCAGGCCAGCCGTCCATGAGTAGATAGAGCTGGATGTCATCAGCTTACTGGTGGCAACCCAACCCATACCTCTGGGCAATCTGGGCAAGGGGGTGCATGTAGATGTTGAACAATATCGGGGAGAGCACTGCCTCCTGCAGCACCCCGCAATCAAGCGTGTGCCTCCGGGAAAATTCACCCCCAATCGCCACCCTTTGTCCCCGACCATCAAGGAAAGAGGAAAGCCATTGTAAGGCCAACCCCTGAATCCCCACGTCGGCGAGACGGCAGGTCAGTAACTGATGGTAGACCGTATCGAACGCTGCCGATAGGTCTAACAACATCAGTACCTCCAAGCTGCCTCAATCCAGATGCCGCTGAAGATCATTCACCAGAGCAACCAGCACTGTCTCCGTCCCATGACCTGGACGAAACCCTGCCTGATGGGGATCGAGAATGGAAGCATCCTCCAGGAAACTCTGTAACTGCAATGCCACTGTCCTCTCAATAAGTTTACCCCAAAAAAGTAAATTCGAGACCGGCCGATAATGTGCCAATTCGGCCAGATCTAACGTTGGTTTTTTCAGGAGGAGGCGGACCACTGCCTCTTTAAGAGGTGCTGGAAAATGCCCTTCCATCAGGGATCTGTTTATGATATCACGTACAGGATACCTAAGCTCCCTCTGGCAGGTTTTAATAAGCCAGGAGGGGCAAGGATCCAGATTACAAGTTGTAGGGTGTGCAGATAAGAGGATCCTGTCAACTTCCTCCAGACTGAGAGCATTGAAACCATCCAGAACACAATCCGAAGACATGCCTGGAGCCTCAGGTTCACATACTGTCTCCAATGTGGCAGGGAAGTTGCAACGGAGCGACGTGACCTTATCTGCAAAAAAGTTCGCAAAAGCCTCACAGCCAATCTCCAATTGATTAAAATTTGGACTGCCCTGTGGCAGTGTTATAAGAGTCCGAATTGTGTTGAACACTTGTGCCAGGCGCGAAATTGTAGATGCTATTCTTAGCCACAAAGTATGTTTTCTTTGCGGCTTTGACTGCCATCTCATAGGACTTCATAAATTCTCTATAAGATGTTCTAGTGACTTTGTCTTGAGTATGCCGCCATTGCCTCTCTAGTCGTCTGAGTCCTCGCTTTAATTGCCGCAACTCCTGATTGTACCAAGTTGCCAGCTTTAGACGAGGACGCAGAGGATGCCTAGTTGCGATCTCGTCGATGGCCCTGGAGAGTCTATCATTCCAAGACTCCACCAGGTCATCCAAGGAATCACCAGAGGGCCGGGGATCCCGTGGAGCCATCTGGAACCATTCTGGGTTCATCTGGCTCTGTGGGCGAGCTAAAATACGCTCACTGCCTAAACGGGCTTGGGGTGGAACATCCACACGTTCCTTGTATCCCTAGCCGATGGCTGTCTATTTAAATTTTATTTTAACTGTTTTTAATTCATTGGCTAATTATGTGTTTTATCTGATGTAATCTGCCCTGAGCACATTCGGGGGTATGGCAATAAACAAACAAATATTTGCCCATTTTTTCTAGAAGATATTTTTAAAAGGCTAGCAGAACTCAGCTGGACTGTGGAAGGATGCAATTGCACTGTACTTTATAGTGAGCATACCACTGCACGAGTATATGTCACAGTTCTTCATTTTTATATTTTCCTTCTACATTACTTTTGTTTGATATGTATTTGTTTCTTTCACTCTATTGTCCTCAGCAGATCTATTTTCAGATTGCTTGTAACAGTTTACAGCTTCATTTCCAATTTGAACTTATGGCAGGACAGAGTAAGTGAGAGTCTGCGATCCTTCAAAACACAATCTTTTTCTAAAATTCACACATGAGCACACATGAAGCTGCTGTACTGAATCAGACCATCCATTTGTCAAGGTCAGTATTGTCTACTCAGACTGACAGCAGCTCTCCAGGATCTCAGGCTGAAGTCTTTCACATCACCTACTGTGTAGTTCTTTTAACAGGAGATGCCATGGATCAAACCTGGGACCTTCTGCATGCCAAGTAGATGCTCTAGCTTTGAGTAGCAGCCCATTATATTTAAACTATTCCAAAGGAAGTATTTATAGGAGCAATTTGTTGGTAGTCTAAGATTACAGTGTTCTTTAAACTTCATTCTAAAAAATTTATTCTACAGCTGTTTAGTTCAGTAGGTAGAAGCAATGCTAACTATTTCAGTCTGTTGTATTTTTGGCTGTGAGGTGGAGTGTCAACAAAATTTGAAGTTAATTCATTAGAAATGTACAAAAATTCCTTTGGCAAATGAGAATCACTACTCCCATATCTGAATCATACCTACCAGCTGATTGTAATTTACTATTACATCACGTTTGTACGTAGAAATATGAGAATTATATAAAGTTCTGTAAAAATCTGAGGATGAAGTATCCTAAATGTTTGTAAAGCTCTTCTTTGACATAATAACAAGTTTATACCACCAGATCCCCATCTTCCAGTTGAAACTAAAGATCAGCACAAACCATTTTTTTGTGGTTCAGTCTGTGGTTCGTAGTTTTGTGTTCATGACTGACTACAGCATTTCCACCTCCCGTTTTCAGTCAGAGCTGACAAGAAGTTACTAATGATGGCTGAACCATGAACCAATACACCAGTTTGCAAACTGAACCAGTTCGTATTGATTTGTAAGCCATTTAAAATTTAAACCTCTATTTTCTACTCCCCATGAAAAGCAGTGGGGAGCAGAAAACAGATATTTAAATAGCTCCAAGTTATTTACACCAAACAGTTGAGCTCCCCATTGCTCTTCATGAACTGCCACAAAGTCCATCAAGATTTGTGGAAATTCATGGCAGTTCTTTATTTCACAAACATCATTTCGCAACCCATGAACTGGCCAAAATTCATCACAAACTTTAGTTTGTAGTGAGTCCAAGCCCATCCCAATTTGAGACAAAAGTCCAACATGCTTGGCTCCCACCCACCCCCAAATAAAATAGACTAATGTCGAAAAGGTGTCATCAATTAAAAGTTGGATATAACTAATAACTACACTTGAGTTCCTTCCTTCCTATTATTTGTATGCCTCCTTCTGATCCAACTCTGGGTCCCTAACATGATGAATTAAAATAGTAAAGCACTGAGAACACTGAAAACAGCATTTAAAATAGAATTGTGCATAAAATATTTTTAAAGGATTAAGCAAAGCACTTAAATGCATGTGAACACAGAATCAGAGAGGAGGGCTAATAAGAGTTAATGAGGGAATGCCTCCTCCCAAAGTCTTCACCCTCTGGCAGAAGACAACAATAAAGGGGGACAGGTCAAAGTTCGGGGGGGGGGGGGTGGGTTGCTGATGCAACTGAGAAGGCCTTTTCTCAGGTTACCATCAATCTAGCCTCAGATGGAGGGGGCACCCCAAGCAGGACTTCTAGAGATGACCAGAGAGGTCAGGTATCAATCAAGATTGTCCATCACTGATCCAGACATTGAAGTGGGAGGTCAAAGGGACAGGCTTTGTATGCTGCCCTATTGGAATTAACATCTGTTCCAAAACAACAAGGGTGGCAAATGTATCAGTCTCTTTATTGGAGGATGTAATTGTGCTTGGTTGGCTGAGATAAACATGGAAAGTGGCCACGCCTCACCTGGACTTCTCATGAGGAAGTTAGCACTTGTAGGAGGCCAGGCGATCAGACTGGAAGTTGTCCTAACAACTCATACTTCATTTAGGGCCAGAGACCAGGCCAAAAAGAATGGGCTCATGTTGCTTCCTGTTGACAGCTTCATTCCTGATTCGTCTTATGTTCAGAGCTTAGGGGTGCTCCTGGATCCCTCTTTAACGATGGAGGCCCAGGTAGTAGCCACTGCCAAATCAGCCTTTTACCATCTTTGGTAATAAGGCAGTTGATTCCCTACCTTGAATGTAGTGATTTGGTGACAGTGATCCATGCTACAGTCACCTTTGTAATGCCCTCTACATGGGCCTGCCCTTGTCTCAAATCTGGAAGCATCAACTGGTGTAGGATGCTGCAGCCAGGCTGTTATTGGGGGTGCCCTTGTGGGAACACATTTAGGATGGATGGATGGATGGATGGATGGATGGATGGATGGATGGATGATAGATAGATAGATAGATAGATAGATAGATAGATAGATAGATAGATAGATAGATAGATAGACAGACAGACATTCCAGTCAGCATTTAATCAAACACCTCAACTGATTGCCTTGATGACTTGTTCACAATTCAAAGTGAAAAGCATTTCAAGTAGTTCTGCAGTTGTGCAGTGGCAGCATTCAGCATGATGGCTGGCTGCATAGCCACTACTAATGCATGTTCAGAATTTACTGGCTAGCTGCTTGGATTACATATGCCTCAGGGTCATGATTTAAAATCAGTGCTGTTGGAGTATATGCGCTGATTTTGTCCCTACACTGTTACTAGTATTAATTATGTTGTTGTACCTCTTGGAATGTATTGGGTCAAATTACAGTTCCCCATTAATAGTGCAAGAACATGTTCAGTATTTAAAATTAATCAATATTACAGCATATGTGCTACTTTTGTGCTTGTATGTCATTCATCAGTAAGCAGCATTCATTTTTGGTGGTGCATATTCAGAATATATTGGACTGAACAACAGTTCCTCAGTGGCAATGTGAAAATATTTAAAATAAATGATTGTGAACATGCTGAATTTCAAATTTCAAATAAGGAGACAAAGGTTGCAATTTTAGGGACACATTTTTGGAAGTAAGTCACTCTGAGCCCACTTGTGGGATAGGGAGGGATATCAATTCAAAAATTAAATTAAATTAAATTAAGCCCAAGGGAATAACATGGGTCTTACTTCCAACTAGACTTGCTAAGAGTTTCTCCCCAAATGAACAAGGCTAGAACACTGAAAGTACAGGCATGTGTTTCCCCACTGTATCATCCACAACTGAGTCAATGAAGGATGGTATCTCTTTCATAAGGTTGGTTTTTTGGGGAATTTTTGTCTGTTTAGTTTTGAGTGAGCAGACAGAGTAAGGAGACAGCTATAGCAAAACAGCACATGGACAAAAAAATTTGTGACTCCAGCAATGAACCAGCTGAACAAAATGGTCTAATGCTACATAGCTTTCTCCTCCTACAGACAGACAGACAGATGGAAGGATGGATAGATGGATTATGGTGAAGGATAAGCGACATGGATAGAGGCACTCCAATTTTGATACAGAATACTTTTTTTAAAAAAAGTTTGACATTTCAGAGAGCTCTGGGATAGAGCAGAGAAGGGTGAGGTTTGTGGCTCAGCAGCTGGGGAAGTTGCTGAAAACTTCTGAGTTTGTGTGAAGGGCTGAAGGTGAAGGTGATTGTTGCTGATTGATTAGGAGTGGCTGTGTTCCCCACCCTCTTTGCATTATTAAGCTGCACCTTGCCAGAGGAGTGAGACTTTGGCGCGAGCTAAAAAGCTCTTGGCCTGTGGCTCTTAGCCTGGGGGCTGTGTAAGGACCAGGAACCCAGATTCCTTGTGTTCCCAATAAGGTAAGCAGACTCTCCAGATGGGGAGCCACATAAACAAACAGGGTTTAAAAGGGGACTGTATATTTTTAAAAAGCTATCATGAAGGTAGAATGCCAGCAGGGGGGTGGGGGCTTTCCAGTGTTTTGCACTGAGTGTCACATGTATGGCTATCTGTCCACAGGACAGAAGTCTTGGGTGTGTGCTCACTGCAAGGAGTTCCTGGTCCTGACCTGGAGGTGACTGACCTGGAGAAGCAGAGACGGTCAGTTAGGCACTCGGAGAAGACTCTCGGGGACATGTTAGATGAGCTCCGCTCTACATGTGGCAGCCCCGTTGCTTCCAGGGAGCATGAGGGTCGAGAGGGAACAGGGCACTGGGCTGAGGATAAGGGGAATGTGCCCTCAGAAGGGACCTCTTCTTCAGTTGGTGAGCAGGAATCCTTTCACGACAAGGAACCATCCCTGGGCAGGGAGGGGGGGGGGTCTTGGTAGTTGGTGATTTGATCCTTAGGCAAGTAGACAGCTGGGTGGCAAAATCACATACTGACCGTATGGTGACTTGCCTGCCTGGTACGAAGGTAGCGGACATTACGCGTGTAGTAGACAGACTGACAGTGCTGGGGAGGAGCCAGTGGTCGTGGTGCATGTTGGCACCAACGATGTGGGGAAATGCAGTCGTGAGGTCCTGGAGAAAAAATTTAGGCTGCTAGGTGGAAGACTTAAGGCCAGGACCTCCAAGGTAGCCTTCTCAGAAGTGCTACCTGTTCCACGTGCAGGGCTGGAGAAACAGGCACAAATTAGAAGTCTCAATGTGTGGATGAGATGATGGTGTAAGGAGGAAAGGTTTAAGTTTGTTCGGCACTGGGATGCTATCTGGAACAAGTGGGAGCAGTACAAAAGAGATGGTCTCCACTAGTCCCCAGATGCAACCAGGCTGCTGGCGCATAAAATCAAAAAGGTGGCAGAGCAGTTTTTAAACTAAAACTTGGGAGAAAGCTGACAGGAGATGAAATGTCTCTGGTTCGGGAGGACTCATCTCAAAGAGATGAAGGGTTAGCTGTTACTTTTCTACTGGGTAATGGATCAGAGTTGTCCACTGAGATGGTGACAAACAGTATGGACTGCCTGCCAGAGTCTCGAGGCGGCAGGAGGAAGGTGGCAGGCCTAGCTTGCCTCGGAAATTATAGATGTTTTTACACAAATGCTAGAAGTGTTCAAAGTAAAATTGGTGAGTTTGAATGTTTAGTGTTGGGAGAAAACATAGACATTGTGGGAATTTCAGAAACTTGGTGGAATGAGGAGAATCAGTGGGACATGGTGATTCCTGGATATAAGTTATATTGGAAAGATAGGGAGGGAAGGGTTGGAGGTGGGGTGGCTCTGTATGTCAGAGAGGGCATACGGTCCAGTAAGACTGAGGTCAGAAAATTAGATTCCCTTCTAGAAATGCTTTGGGTCAAAATAGAGGGCACAAGAGGAAATTTAACTAAGGGAGTTTGTTATTGCCCACCAAATCAAAAGATAGACGACGATTATAATATGATGGCATGCTTAAAGATAGTGGCTAGACGTAAAAACTGTATCATCATAGGTGATTTTAACTACCCACAGATTGATTGGGTCAATATGTGTTCTGGTTGAGATAAAGAGATTGATTTTCTAGATGCTCTCAATGACTGTGCTATGGAGCAGATGGTCTCTGAACCTACCAGGGAAGGGGTGATCCTGGATTTGGTCCTAAGTAATGCCCAAGACTTCGTGAGAGATGTAAAAGTGATCACACCGCTTGGGAGCAGTGACCATAACGTTATTGATTTCACCATTTGTAAAAATAGAGAGTTGCCCCAAAAGAACAGCACAACCACGTTTAACTTTAAAAGGGGTAACTTCTCTGAGATGAGGAGGCATGTGAAGAGGAAACTGAAAGGAAAGGTAAATACATTCAAAACCCTTGGGGAAGCTTGGAGGCTATTTAAAACTACAATCCTAGAAGCTCAGATAAAATATATACCACAAGTTAAGAAAGGCACAAACATGTATAAGAAAAGGCCTGCATGGTTAACAAACAAAGTAATGGAAGCTGTAAAAGGTAAGAAGGACTCCTTTAAGTGGTGGAAAGCTAGTCCAAATGAGATTAATAAAACGAAACACAGGACGTGGCAAATCAAATGCAAGACTTTGATCAGGCAGGCAAAAAGGGACTATGGGGAGCATATTGCAAAAATCATAAAGACCAACAATAAAAATTTCTTCAAATATATTAGAAGCAGGAAACCAGCCAGGGAGGCAATGGGGCCCTTGGATGACCAAGGGGTCAAAGGATTACTGAAGGAGGATAGGGAAATGGCTGAGAAGCTGAATGCATTTTTTGCCTCCGTCTTCACTGTGGAAGACGAGAAGTGTTTGCCTGCTCCAGAACCACTTATATTGGAAGGGGTGTTGAAAGACCTGAGTCAGATTGAGGTGACAAGAGAGGAGGTCCTACAACTGATAGACGAATTAAAAACTAATGTCACCAGGTCCGGATGGCATACATCCAAGAGTTCTGAAAGAACTCAAAGGTGAACTTGTGGATCTTCTGACAAAAATTTTTAATCTTTCATTGAAATCGGCCTCCGTTCCTGAGGACTGGAAGGTAGCAAATGTCACCCCCATCTTAAAAAAGGGTTCCAGAGGAGATCCGGGAAACTACAGGCCAGTCAGTCTAACTTCAATACCGGGAAAATTGGTAGAAACCATTATCAAGGACAGAATGAGTAGGCACATTGATGAACACGAGTGATTGAGGAAGACTCGGCATTGGTTCTGTAAGGGAAGATCTTGCCTCACTACCTTGTTATATTTTTTTGAGGGGGTGAACAACCATGTGGACTAAGGAGACCCAATAGATATTGTTTACCTTGACTTCCAGAAAGCTTTTGATAAAGTTCCTCATCAAAGGCTCCTTAGTAAGCTTGAGAGTCAAGGAGTAAAAGGACAGGTCCTCTTGTGGATCAAAAACTCGCTAATTAATAGGAAACAGAGAGTGAGTATAAATGGGCAGTCTTCGCAGTGGAGGACGGTCAGCAGTGGGGTGCCGCAGGGCTCAGTACTGGTTTCCATGCTGTTTAGCTTGTTCATAAATGATTTGGAATTGAGAGTAAGCAGTGAAGTGGCCAAGTTTGCAGATGACACTAAATTGTTCAGGGTGGTGAGAACCAGAGATGATTGTGAGGAACTCCAAAAGGATCTGTAGAGGCTGGGTGAGTGGGCGTCAACGTGGCAGATGAGGTTCAATGTGGCCAATTACAAAGTAATGTACATTGGGGCCAAGAATTCCAGCTACATATACAAGTTGATGGGGTGTGAACTGGCAGAGACTGACTAAGAGAGAGATCTTGGGGTCGTGGTAGATAACTCACTGAAAATGTCAAGACAATGTGCGATTGCAATAAAAAAGGCCAACGCCATGCTGGTAATTATTAGGAAGGGAATTGAAAACAAATCAGCCAGCATTATGATACAGTATCATAATGCCCCTGTATAAATCAATGGTGCAGTCTCTTTTGGAATACTGTGTGCAGTTCTGGTCACCGTACCTCAAAAAGGATAGTATAGCATTGGAAAAAGTGCAGAAAAGGGCAACTAGAATGATTAAAGGTTTGGAACACTTTCCCTATGAAGAAAGATTAAAACACTTGGGGCTCTTTAGCTTTGAGAAACGTCGACTGCGGGGTGACATGATTGAGGTTTCCAAGATAATGCATGGGATGGAGAAGGTAGAGAAAGAAGTACTTTTCTCCCTTTCTCACAATACAAGAACTCGTGGGCATTGCTGAGTAGTCAGGTTAGAACGGATAAAAGGAGGTGGAATAACATGTGGAATTCACTGCCACTGGACGTTGTAGCAGCTACAAGCATAGCCAGCTTCAAGAGGGGGTTAGATAAAAATATGGAGCAGAGGTCCATCAGTGGCTATTAGCCACAGTGTGTATATATATGTATATATACATATAAATTTTGTGGCCACTGTGTGACACAGAGTGTTGGACTGGATGGGCCATTGGCCTGATCCAACATGGCTTCTCTTATGTTCTTAAAGTGCTTTTTAGAAATTGTGATGAAATCTGAACAGAAGGGTGAGTGATCATCCATGATTTTAATGTGCAGTTTCTTTCCTGTTTCCTTTCTGCATTAAAACTCTTGAAATAAATCTTTATTTGTTTATAATTTAAACCATTCTAATGTATCTCTTTATTTATCTGTGGAATGTAAAATGGCTCTGCTCTGTTCATTCTGACATCTTCTGTCAATTCTCTCCTGTTTCCTTTTTTGCTCTCTTAGGAGTCTTATGTCTAAATCATATTGTTTATGTGTAATTTGGGTTTAACTAAACAATAGGAAATTCAGATTAGATTGGTTTTACCTCTTGTTTCACACTCTCAAGGAAACCGTTTCTGTTTAATGACAACAAGATCCTGGCATGCTTGAACCACCCATTTAACAGTTTTCTGGGATGAAATTCCTCCCAGGTTGCACCCTTTTTTGGCAGCATGCATACACAAATGGCTCTAACATATTCCTTTTAGGACATTGTCACCTGCACATTTGTAAAATATGTCTCCAAAGTACAGCTATTTACCACTTCATGTTTTTGTTCAGTAAACAAACAAGCACCTGGGATATAAAATGACCCCACAAAAATCAACTTAATTTTTGATTGGAGTGCTGTTTTTTAGCAATAGAACTCATCAGGGTATTGTTGTGGGGGAGTCTCCTGAGTTCCTCCTCCCCCCCGAAAACTCGTATCCAGGAAAGCCAGAGACGTGTCGCTAAGTGCCCTGAAGAGATATAATCCCTTCTACTTTTCACAGAAAGACAAACAGATAAAATTCCAAGTAACTGGTTTGAGTTATTAAATATGAAAAAGTGGGGGGAAATCTAAACAGAAGAAACATTTTGCTTCATATGAAAGTATATCTAGCTTAAGGGTGTTTGACAATGAGAGTGGTGAAATGCACTGACTTCTGCCACCAAAACTAGAATTCTGTGGGAATTGGGACATGTACCTTAAAATACATTGAAATTTAGCTTGAGGTATACAAGTTTGCTATTTGTGATTCATAAAAGATTGTTTTAATATCAGCTTAGATGAGTTGGAGTGGCCAGATGTTCCAATCAATCTATAGTCCATATATGAATTCAAAAATAGTGGTCATAGTGGAGAGTATAAAGTAGATGACTAATTTTCTCTGTGACTCCTTTCTTCTGCCCACTTGGTGTAGAGCTTGAATGGCTTGTGAAAGCTTGTCAACAAAGCTATTATTCCACTCATTGGTCAATATATGTTCATTTTCTGCTGACTGCCTGGGGAATCTATGCATTGTATGCTGATTATTTCCTTGAGTTTATTTTCTTAGAGATACTAATGTTTAATCCTCTGTTTGTCTACATCATGCAAACATCCTGATTATGTGGCTTTCAGGATGCTGAAACAGTTATTTACCTCAGTGGTGACTCGGGGACAAAAGGAAATGACAAATTCTTTATACATGTAACCTATTTTTTAAGTGAAACATTTAGCACCATCATTTTACCTCTGCTATTTTTATCTCACAATTTTCTTCATCTCACTATTTTATTCATTCAAATATAGTGCATTTATGGCTTGATGAACCAGTAACGTCCCAGATCAGAGCTTATTCTCTTAGTCATTAAGTGTTGGTTATTGACTAAATTTTCTCCTGTTTGAAAGGAGGACAGATTCAATTAATTCCAGCTTCCTGCTTCAAACCTCTGTTTTGCTGATGGTGCCATTCCTGATGGTCCCTTGGCCCCCAGAAGCAGCATTTCAGGGAGATCTCTGGGCTTCAACGGTGGCAGAAAGGCAGGAAAGTTCCATTCTGTTTATGGAAGTACATATGATTAGTAGAAAATGTAGTCTGGAGCCAGAACTATGTTATACCAGCTCCCAAAACATAAGCTAATAATATAAATCACTTATATCTTGGTTAGCTCCATTATCTTTCCCAACATCCCCAAGAATAAAACTTTTGAATTAGTATGGCTATAAATTATGTATAATGTATGTATGTTTCAAGTGCCTTCAGGTTGCTTCCAGATTATGGTGATTCTATGAATTAATGGCTTCCAAAGCATTCTATAATTAACAGCCTTGTTCAGGTCTTGCAAACTGAAGGCCATAGCTTCCTTGATTGAGTCAATCCATCTCATGTTCTGTCTTCCTCTTTTACTGATGCCTTCAACTTTTCTTGGCATTCCAGTGACTCCTGTGTTCTTAAACTGTGTCAAACTTAGACCACTAAGAATGAAATCCTGAGGGGGGTGGAGGCTGAAAGTGCTTTGGAGGCAGACTTGCCTCTACGCCAGCGGGAATGGGAGGTACACCACTCTAATCCCTTCCCTGCCAGCGCAAATGGGACTTACTCCAGTCATGCGTCCAACCCAGTATGCAGGCGGAGCGCTGCCCCACCTAGCCAGTGGTGCAACTGGGGCGTAGGAACATATGCTGGCGCATGAGGGGGCCGGCCTAGGGACAGGGCTGGTGTTAGGTATCTTCCTAAGACCTCTCAGCCCGGGCACACCATCTGCAAGAGGTGTAAAGTTACGGTGAGGTAAATCATGGCAGATCCCATAGAAATCCCATAGAAATACATATACATATACACACACACACTGTGGCTAATAGCCACTGATGGACCTCTGCTCCATATTTTTATCTAAACCCCTCTTGAAGGTGGCTATGCTTGTGGCCACCACCACCTCCTGTGGCAGTGAATTCCACATGTTAATTACCCTTTGGGTGAAGAAGTACTTCCTTTTATCCGTTTTAACCTGTCTGCTCAGCAATTTCATCAAATGCCCACGAGTTCTTGCATTGTGAGAAAGGGAGAAAAGTACTTCTTTCTCTACTTTCTCCATCCCATGCATTATCTTGTAAACCTCTATCATGTCACCCCGCAGTCGATGTTTCTCCAAGCTAAAGAGTCCAAAGCGTTTCAACCTTTCTTATAGGGAAAGTGTTCCAGCCCTTTAATCATTCTAGTTTCCCTTTTCTGGACTTTCTCCAATGCTATAATATCCTTTTTGAGGTGCGGCGACCAGAACTGCACACAGTACTCCAAATGAGACTGCACCATTGATTTATACAGGGGCATTATGATACTGGCTGATTTGTTTTCAATTCCCTTCCTAATAATTCCCAGCATGGCGTTGGCCTTTTTTATTGCAAACGCACACTGTCTTGACATTTTCAGTGAGTTATCTACCATGACCCCAAGATCTCTCTCTTGGTCAGTCTCTGCCAGTTCACACCCCATCAACTTGTATTTGTAGCTGGGATTCTTGGCCCCAATTACTTTGGCAAGTAATTACTTTGCACTTGGCTACATTGAACTGCATCTGCCACGTTGACGCCCACTCACCCAGCCTCAACAGATCCCTTTGGAGTTCCTCACAATCCTCTCTGGTTCTCACCACCCTGAAAAATTTAGTGTCATCCGCAAACTTGGCCACTTCACTGCTCACTCCCAACTCTAAATCATTTATGAACAAGTTAAAGAGCACGGGACCCAGTACCGAGCCCTGCGGCACCCCACTGCTTACCGTCCTCCACTGCGAAGACTGCCCATTTATACTCACTCTCTGCTTCCCATTACTTAGCCAGTTTTTGATCCACAAGAGGACCTGTCCTTTTACTCCATGACTCTCAAGCTTTCTAAGGAACCTTTGATGAGGAACTTTATCAAAAGCTTTCTGGAAGTCAAGGTAAACAACATCTATTGGGTCTCCTTTGTCCACTGAACCCAGGCTGCAAGCCCAGGCAGGGACGCATGTTGCTGGAGGCCCCATTCTCGGTTTGTCCTCTGCCTTGTTCCCACCCCTGGCAGGGGGGGAGTGTCTGGCAGCTCCTTTGATTCCTGTGGGGAGGTGGATCAGGGACTGCCTCTTTAAGAGATTCACTCAGCACAACATGTGTGCATGCTGCAGTTGCCGCCTCTTTGGGTGCTCTTGATCTCTGTTTCTGTTTTGCAGGTGGGAATGCAACAGAGAGGCTTCTATGTGGGGCACTTCCTCCCCCCCCCCCTCTCCTCTGTCAGCTTTTACATCCTCCTCTTGGAGTGAAGTCTCGCGCCCTCACACCCAGCAAGACTGTCCAAGGTATTCCTAGGAAACTGTTGCACCCAGTTCCCGACCAATAAAGTGTTGCTATGTGCTGCTCTTTGTGTCACATGCATGGTGTCTGCTGCACATTCCCTCTGCCCCACCCCCTTCCAAGTGTGCTGTGTGAAGTGTTCCCTCTGTCAGTGGGTGGGGAGGGGCCGAGTCTATGAGCTACCTCTGCGAGAGACTGGACAGGGGAGTCCAAAGGTCTTTCCCCCCCTCACCCTATGGCACAGAGCAGAGGGAAGTGCTGTGGGCGAGGCTGAAGAACTGGCCAATCCCACAGCTCTGCACTTCCCCTTCCCTTTCCCGCTCCCACCACGGCAGCTCGCCAGGCTTCTCTTTCTCTCTTGTGCGCATGCCCAGCCCAACAGATTTCTCCTTGCTGCATTGGTGGGACTTCTCTCCCTTGACTGTGACCGTCTGGCCATGATTGGCTCAGGTCTCTGTCGGGGCGGGGTAGGGAAAGTGATCAGCCTCTCTGGGGCTACCACTTCCCACCCCCGACTATCATCTACCACGGCGCCTGGCCAATCCAGGGGGACTGGGCTGGCCCTCCCTTCCTCCTGCATCTGCCTTGCCTGCAGGCTCCAGGAGGGTTTCCATGGTGACCGCCTAACCTGCAGCTGCCTTATACCTCTTCTCTCCCCCCCACCCTATGCCTGAGCATGCCAATCCCCTTAGAGACTCGACGAGCGGCACCGGACTTACGCCACGGCCAGGCACCGTGTATGTTAGGATTGGGCTGCCCATCACTAAATAGGCTTCCAACATGTGTATCTTTATACACAGCCTTCCTGGATCTCTTCAGCCTTTGACTCTGTTTCCAGGACCATTTTATAGAATAAACTAAGATCTACTAGTATAAACAGATGGCTATTATTTCTTATTCAAGCCCTTTACAATCAAACATCTATTTGAGTGAAATGCACCCAACAAGGCCGTTTGACAGATTACATTGGTACCACAAAAGGCATCAAACAAGGCTGCCTATTAACTCCCTTCCTGTTCGGTTTCTATATTAATGATCCGGTGACTTACGTAATCAGAATGTCATCCACCAAGGTTAGGCAATAAGCACATTAACATTCTCCTTTACACTGATGATGCTGTCCTTCTTTCAAGGACACCTATAAGCCTAAAGAGAGCACTGAATGGATTTTGCCAGAAGAACAATTTAGGAGTAAACCAGTCTAAAACCAAAGTAATGGTCTTTGTGAAAAGGTCCTCCAGAGGATACCATTGGTCATTAGATGATAATCCTATAGAGCAAGTTTCAAGTTTTAGATATCTGGGGGTATACTTCCAGGCAAATGGTGCAAGGTCATGTAATATGAATGTGGCTATTTTAAAGGCTAACAGTAGCATGGGAGCAATCAAAAAAATTTTTTGACACAAGGGTCGCAGATGCGTAATAGCAGCCCTCAGGTTGTTTATAGCCAAAGTACTTAATCAACTTGCATATGGTGCCCTAATTAATATCACAGCTAAGCACAAAAGGTTGGAAATTGTTCAATCTAAATTTTTGCGTTCTTTTCTTCAAGTAGAGCATTCTGAAGGCCTTTATTTGGATAAAAACTAGTGTAATCTTAGTGGAGGCAAGGCTTTAGATCATGATCATACAGTATTGGCTGAAATTATTTTTTTTCACTAAGAGGCCAACAAGCTTAATCTTCCAAGATATCTCGGTTCCACCATGACTTAGGGTCATAGAGGAAAAACTTCCCTATTTTGGCCTTACCAAAACAATATCTTAGCTCTCTTACATACGATAAAGCCAGAGAGCTGGTGAAACAGACAATATCAGATATTGCCAGACAGAATTATCTTAATAGTACCTCAAAATGGATTGTCCTTTAACAGGATAGCACCCATGCCATACTTATACCAGCTGGAAAATTATGGGTACGGGAGAATTTTTACCCTCATGAGGTGGGACACCCTCCCTTCTGCAGTCTTGGAGGGCAAATATAACAAAATACCTTTTGAAGATTGTATATGCTCCTGCTGTAATGAAGGGATAGAATCTTTAGTGCATGTCTTATCAGGGGTGACCAATGGTAGCTCTCCAGATGCCTACAACTCCCATCAGCCCCATCCATTGGCCATGCTGGCTGGGGCTGATGGGAATTGTTGGCAAAAAACATCTGGAGAGCTACCATTGGCCACCCCTGTCCTATATGATTGCAAGGTGTACAACATTCACTGTGACATCCTTCCTTTTCCTGCAATCTTGCCTACCATTCTTCATCAGAAAATGCAACAACTGAAGGATCTTCTGAATGATAGGAACCATATGGTTATACTCAACTATGCTAAATTTGGCTGACTTGCCACCTGAAATAGAAAGTCACTTGTAGCTCAGAAGGGTAATGGCTAGGCATTTTCTTTCTTTCTCTTAGTTGGCTGCTTTTAAAATGTTTAATCCCATTGTAAACTGTATGTATGTTTTATAATTGATTGTAGCAGTTTTACCTCTGTTCTCTCAGCATAATTTATATGGGTTACTGTAACCGGCATTGGTTTTCATCTGTATTGTTTTTTGCTGGCTTCTGCTGTGAATAAACTTGATACTGATATAATGTGACAAAAGTACAATAGCCTCAATTTAGTAATTTTATCTTCTAGGGAGAGTTCAGGCTGGATTAGATCTAGAACCTGCTTCTTTGTCTTTTTCATATCCATAAAACTCCACCATATCCTTAAAACTCTTTTCTAATACCACATCAAAAGCATCTACTTTCTTCTTGTCAGTTTCCCTCATTGTCCAACTATCACACCCATACGTTGTTATGGGGAATACTACAGCATGATCTTAGTCACAAGCAACACATCCTTAAAAATCTTTCCTAGCTCCTTCATGACTACCTTTTCCAGTCTCAATCTCCTGATTTCTTGAGTGCAGTCTCCCTTTTGTTTGATGATGGAGCCAAGGAATAGACATTTTTTTGAACAATTTAAATTTCTTCATTGTCAGCCTTAAAGTTGTGTAATTCCTCAGTAATTAGTTTTGTCTTCTTGATGTTCAGCTATTATCCTTCTTTGGCATATTCTGCTTTAACCTTCATCATGAGAGCCAGTGTGTAGTGGTTAGGAGCAGTGGGCTGTAATCTGGAGAACTGGGTTTGATTCCTTACTCCTTCCCATGCAGCCTGCTGGGTGACCTTGGGCCTGTCACAGTTCTCTCTGAACTCTCTCAGTCCCATCTATTTCATAAAGTACCTGTTGTGGAGAGAAGAGGAGAAGGCAACTGTAAGCTGCTTTGGCACTCCTTAGGGTAGAGAAAAACAGGGTATAAAAAGCATCTCTTCTTCTTTGTCAGGAGTTGTTTCAAGTTCACTCTTTTCTACCAGTAATCTGGTACCATCTGCATATCTCAAACTGTTAATGTTCCTTCCACCAGTTTTCACATAATGTATTCTGTATATAAATTGAAAATATAGGGAAATAAAATATATCCTTGTCTGATACCTTTATTGATAGGAAACTATTATGTTTCTGCATTGTCTGTCCTTACAGTAGCATTTTATCTGGAGTACAAGTTGAGCATCAAACAGTCAGATGCTGTAGCACAGCCATTTCTCTTAAAACCAGCCATAGATTTCATTATACACATAGTCGAAAGCTTTGCTGTAATTTTTGAAATACAAGCTAATTTTCTTCTGAAATGCTTTTGTATGTGTGTGTGTGTTTGTGAAGTTCTGTCAAGTTGCCTCCAATTTATGGCACCCCTTTGAATTAGTGACCTCCAAAATGTCCTATCATTAATGGCCATTCTCTAGTCTTGCAAACTGAGGGTCATGGCTTCCCTGATTGAGTCAATCCATCTCATGTTGGGTCTTCCTCTTTTCCTGCTGCCTTCATGCTCCCGTAACCACCATAAATTGGCAGCATGATCTCTAGGGCTTCTTACTTTTCTGAATCCAGCTTGAACATCTGCTGTTTCTATTTCCATATACGGAAAGTCTTTGTTACCAGGTTTTGAGCATCATTTTATTTGTGTGAGAAATCAATGTGATGATCCAATAGTTGCTGCAATCTCAGATGTCCCCCTTTTTCTGAATTGGAATGTAAATTGACCATTTCCAGTTTATGGGCCATTGTTTTAGTTCCCAGGCCAGTTCGCGAACTGAACCACAGCCTGGTTCACGAACTAGTTCACAAACTGGTCCAATTTTTTAAAAGCCCCCTACGGGGCCTTTAGGCTCCAAAATGGCAGGTTGTCTCCAGATCACTCTCCTCAATGTACACACCAAGTATGGACCACATTGGACTTCAGGGGGCTGAGTTATAGACCCCCAAAAAGGTCATTCAGTGTAATGCTTTTCAATAGGATATCACCTCTGCTGGTTGTTTTGGGGGGAGTTGTCCAGTGCCATTTTGAGACACTGCAGTGTGGATCTGGTTAAGCTACAGGCATTAGACTTCCAGAGTACCTCCCTAGGGAGCAACATCATGGCTGCAGGTGGCTGTGTCTTCCTGGGACCAGTCAACCAGCCCTGGTGACATGATGACTGATGGGGGCTGAGGTGACAGGGACAACCTAGTCTGGTAACTGGGACTCACTGCACAGCTGTGGGAAGGGGCACTGGTGGACTAGCTAAGGGAATGTATAGGAAAATGTGGCAGAGGCGAAAGCATGCTTTTGTGGAGGAGCAGAAAGGGAACCCCACAGCCAGGGAAGAGGGCAGTTAGCCAAACCCCCCAGAAATCTATAGATAGTTTGGGTGCCTGAGTGGGAGAGGAGAGAGGATACCCCCCCCCCGAGGCAGGGAATCAAGCAATGCAGGAAGAAATGGGGTGCTTTTTGGAGGAGCAGAAAGGAGACCTCACAGTTAGGGAAGAGGGCAGTTAGCCAAGCCCCCCAGAAATCTGTAGGTAGTTGGGGTACCTGAGTGGGAGAGGAGAGAGGATACCCCCCAGGCAGAGAATCAAGCAATGCAGGAAGAAACGGGGTGCTTTTTGGAGGAGCAGAAAGGGGACCCCACAGTCAGGGAAGAGGGCAGTTAGCCAAGCCCCCCAGAAATCTGTAGGTAGTTGGGGTGCCTGAGTGGGAGAGGAGAGAGGATACCCTCCAGGCAGAGAATGAAGCAATGCAGGAAAAAACTTTTTGGAGGAGCAGAAAGGGGATCCCACAGCCAGCATGCAGAGAAAATGGCAGTTTTCAGAACCCACAAAAGTGAACAGTCCACCCCTAAATCAAATCAAAAACATCTTTTAAAAGAAAAAAATATATATCCGTGTTTCCCACGCCTCACAGCAAAGAAAAAAAGGGGGGGGGGAGAATTTAGCTCTGATTGAAAGGAAAGGAGAAATAAGAGGTGATGCTTTTACTCTGGCAGTTTGTATAGAGGCCAGGAGATTCAATAGGTTTCTCCACCCACCCCAGTAATTCCCCCCCCCCCATCCACCAAAAGATATTCTTTCATGCACAAGGAGAACAAGACTCCCAAAAACCGGATGCAAACTGAGGACAGGAATGCGCCTTCAGTGATTATATACATCTCCCCCCCTCCCCATCCTAAGGAAGTCAGATTGATACCTGTCATTGGAAATCAGACTTGCCTGTCATCTTCAGATGTCACTGTTGGTCCCTCGATGACTGGAAATATCCCACCCATACCCACTTTTCAGTGCAAAACTCCATGGGTGGAGTTTCTTTGTCAAGAGTGCTTGAGAGGTTCCGAGCTTGGCAGAAAGTTTGGAGATTTCCTGATCTGAACATGTGACTTTCGAATTAAGCTGTCTGAGCCTTGAACAAGGTAAAGTCCGGGCTGGATTTTAGTTCAGTGTTCAGGTATGTGCCCATCCCTACTCCTGATTGCTTGTGCTACATCTTGCCTTACTATTAGAGCAACCCCCTTCCTTTTGTGTTTGTCATTTCCTCAGTACACAACTTTGCAATTTTTTGACTGAAAATGTCCTAATCCAGTCCACTTTAGTTCACTCATTGCCCCCCCCCCATTCGGAATAACGAGACAGACAACAATGTGGGATAAAGGGCCACTTTATTTAAACTTAACGGCAATGGGAAAATGGGGCCAGGTTAAGCCAGGGGTCATAACACCGACCACCCCCTCAACCTGAAAACAGGGCGAGCCCCAGGCCCTGGGAGTGAGCCAACCCAACGGCTCAAACCCGGCCAGCCAGGCACAAGATCCCGTTCACTGAGCTCCACCCTCACCCAAGCCGTGCAGCCTGGGATGTGGACAACTCCCTAGTGACGGGATCACAAGGCTCCCTGGAGCCAACCTTGAGCCGTGCAGCTTAGGTCACCCCAGGGATGCCGTACACCCCCAAAGGTGCGTTGCCATGGGAGCTCACCAATACCCCAAAAGAACATGTTCCCAACAGTAAAACCACAAGTGACCAACTATAAACAGCACCGCCCTAGCCAATTGCCAACGCACCTTCCACAGTGTAAGGTAGGCGAAACACTCCCAAGCCGGCCAATTTGCTTGAAAGTGAAAAATTCCTACCTGGCCCCCGTAACGGGCGACCAGCCTATGCTTGCACTGCATGACGGGCGGGCCGAGAAGCCCTAAAAGAACTGCGACACAGGGGGTTGCCCACCCCCTAGCAGTTCAGGGCGAACCATTGTCTCTCCTCCAGCAGGGGAGGCAATGGGTGGCCCCCAGCCTAAGGCGGCCGCTTGGCTGCTCGGCTGGGTGGGGCCAAACTCCCAAGATTGCAATGCTTGGTCGTTCAGGGTGCTGCCGAAAAATGCTTTCGTCTCCGGGTCAGCATCAGGCGACCAATATCCTGAACCGCCTACATGCAGGATCGGGACTGCAACTTCCAGTGGCATCTTCCACCTGCCGTTTCGCCCCTTACCCATCACTGCAGGACTTGGTATGTTGTGAGTTGTGGATGTGGATACCCTTCAGGCCTGCGCAGAGGAATTTTTAGGTGAAGCGCAGTGTGTGCAGTACTGGCTCCACCCTTTCACCATGGGGTCATCTGCCATGGCCCAGTAAGCCGGGACGCCGGCAGCGAGTCCTCCCGGTGGTAGATGTTACATTAATGAGCTCTGTCTGCCCGGGCTCGATGTTAGAGTTTTCCTTCTCTTGGCTGGCGAGGTTGGTGAGCCCAGCCTGCCCATCCGGTTATACTGCCGGACATTCGGTCGCACCATGACGTGGCAAACTCTGAAAACGGGGGGGGGGGGACCAGCGAGAAGGTGTTGCCACGGATGCAATAATGTAGGAGAGGCCATTGCAGTGACCATCTGCCAGGCATAGCCAGACAGTGACCACACAGCGTTCACTACACCGGGAAAGGAGAGGCGATGTATTGCGCATGCACTTTCCCTGGGGGGGGCAGGACACCCAGAGGGAGCCCACCCACCCCCCACTCCTCATCCTAAGTATTTATTATCCAGCACATTTAATAAAAATGTTACAGTATTATACATTCACAGCTGCTTGACTAGAAGCACTAATGAAGTTGTAGGATCTGGCCAGAGAAGTACTACCAAATGAGCAAATTGCATTCATGGCCACAGTCCAGAAGAAAATGTATCTTTCACAAATCTCATCAGAATGAACAGGGGATGCACAAGAGTAATGCCATGATTTTGCATAGTTCTCATTCTTTTTGCCGTAGTGCTTTTGTGGAAGGTTCCTTTCATATCAGTGGACTGTATGCAGGAGAACTTCACATTGAATTGTGTTCCATTTTACTTTAAACTGTTAATTAATGTTAATGATGTGTTAAGTGCCTTCCAATTTATGGTGAGCCTATGAATTAATGACCTCCCAAAGATCCTATAGTTAGCAACCTTGCTCAGGTCAACCCATTTCACATTGTGCTGTTTTCAGCTTTTCATAGCATTATTGTCTTTTCCAATGACTCTTGTCTTCTCATAATGTGGCCAAAGTATGATAGCCTCAGTTTAGTCATTCTCACTTCTAGGGAGAAGTCAGGCTTGATTTGATTTGGAACAATGAGTCCACATATAATTTTAGGCAGAACACACAAAAGAACTATGAAAAGGAATTTTGCTAGCTAATCTCAAAAATCCTTTATATTTGCTTTCTTGGGAATGGGTCTAATACAGAGAATCTTGACATAGACTGTAAGAACCTGTCATCCTGATTTCCAAGTCTGACACAGAACTCCAATCCAAGATTTTCCTGCAGCTTTGGAGTTCATTTTTAAGCCAATCAGCATTTAGGGATGCAGATTCAAAGTTTTCTGCCAAGCCTGCTCTTGGCTAATCAATTCAAAATGTCTAAATTAAAGGAGTTTTTAAAGTGCCAAGGAGGAGCCAGTAATGGTTAATCATGACCCCCCCCCCCCCACAGCTTAAACAAATGGTATAAATTGAGACTGGGTTTCAGTTTCCTTTCTCAACGTAATAGATCACTCTAAACTTGTCCTTCCCTTCATGGGAAGTAATTTAGGACTTAATTGCTGCATCCTCACATAAAATATTGTGTTATCCTTTCATAATAATACTTAGTTCATATAACTGTTTACTCTGATTGTCACTCAGCCCATGGAATGAGTATGCCAGTTGGAAAGAATTACAGAGGCATGCACTCTAAATGGTGCATCTGGCTACCTACCTGTTTGATAGATGCAGCAGCATTTTTAAGGCGATTTAGGAATGCTTAGGAAATTTCAAAAGCATGCACACAATTCACAGCCAGGAACAAGAATGTCTGAACTGAAGCCAAATCCATTTTCATTTCTTACATTGCCAAGACACATGTTCAGGATGTTATATAGGAAGTGTAGCATAACAACATCTGGTTGAATCAGCAATCGTCCTCTGCCTTATGTTCAAAGAAACACACAGACTAAGTTTGGTTCACCTAAACTATTTTTGACAGAAGTTATTTCCAGCTACAGCAAGGAATAACAATAATAATCAAGACAATAATGCTACTTGTTCAGTTTCCAGCAGATTAAAATACCATTCTTATATTGGACATCAACTGCAAGGGTAGATTTAGGTGTCTTTCAGCCTTTGGGTGCCAGAGTATGAGTAAATCCCTTTTGTCCCTATTTTTCCCTTCTTCCTAGGTGCCATGGCCGGGCCTGGTACACCATCACTTACCAGGTTGTCAGTTTGACTCTATTATTGCCCCCCCAGGCGGAATAACGAGGCAGACACAAGGTTGGGTTAAAGGGCCACTTTTATTAACTCAAAACGGCAAGGGCAAAACATGGGGACAGGTCAAGCCAGGGGTCAACCGGACCACCTCCATGACCTGAAACTGGGCGAGCCCCCAAAGCCCCGGGTGTGAGCCAACTCAACGGCTCAGACCCGGCCGGCCCGGCACCTTGATCACCGCTCACCTGAGCTCCGCCATCCCCACAGACAGCAGCCTGGGATGCGGACGCTCACACTTGCCGGGATCATCGGACTCCCTGGAGGCAACCTTGGGCCGTACAGCTTGCAGTTCCCCAGGACAGTCAGCACCAAATGGCGCGATGCTACGGGAGCTCACCAATCCCCAAAACATAATGCCAACCACAAACTGCCAGTGACCTACCTAAATAACGGCACCGCCTAACCAATTGCCAGCACCACATGTCAGCAGTACAGGGTAGGCAAAAACACCCCCGGAAATGGCCAATCATCCGAGGGCGAAAAATTCCTACCCGGCCCCAAAATTAGGCGACCAGCCTCTGCCTGTACTGCATAAAGGGGTGGGCGGGCGGGCCGAGAGCAATTTTTTACTGCGTTTGAGGGGGCGGGAGCAGCCTTTTAAGGCTGCTCCTCACCCCCTCCCATCCGGAAAATCCCATTGCCTCTCATCCGCGCGGGGAGGCAATGGGCGGCCCCCAGCCTCATCAGTCCATGGACTGATCGGCTGGGAAGGGGCCGAATTGCCCCCCCAGGCGGAATAACGAGGCAGACACAAGGTTGGGTTAAAGGGCCACTTTTATTAACTCAAAACGGCAAGGGCAAAACATGGGGACAGGTCAAGCCAGGGGTCAACCGGACCACCTCCATGACCTGAAACTGGGCGAGCCCCCAAAGCCCCGGGTGTGAGCCAACTCAACGGCTCAGACCCGGCCGGCCCGGCACCTTGATCACCGCTCACCTGAGCTCCGCCATCCCCACAGACAGCAGCCTGGGATGCGGACGCTCACACTTGCCGGGATCATCGGACTCCCTGGAGGCAACCTTGGGCCGTACAGCTTGCAGTTCCCCAGGACAGTCAGCACCAAATGGCGCGATGCTACGGGAGCTCACCAATCCCCAAAACATAATGCCAACCACAAACTGCCAAGGACAGCGCCAAGCCTCTGCTTAGGCCGCTGAACCCCCAAACTATAAAACACGCAGCAGCCCTTGCCGTAAGTCAGACAAAAACAACTCATTGCCCTTCTCTGACAAATGTACCCCGTCACCCCGGTATAGCTCTGGCAAACCAGATAGAATCAAAGGATGGGGTACATACTCCCCAAGCCCGCCGAGCAGGGCCTTGCGCACCGCCCGGTTGGCTTTTATTCTGGCGCGCTCCAAACCTTCAGGGTCCCACGCCGTCCGCCACACACGGCGCGGCAACATGGCCGACCACAAAAGCAGGACGCCCGGCCACCGCCTCCTTATCAATGCCAAATCCTCCTGGGCCTGAATGGAAAGGGCCCTGCCCTTGATCAGACCCAAGTCGTTCTCCCCCAGATGGATTACAATAATCTGCGGAGGAGGGCCCACCCGCTCTTTGAATAGCAAAGACAGAAGCCCAGACCACCTCATTCCCCGGCGGCCAAGCCAGGTGATTACCGCTCTGTCACTAAGGCCCAGCTGTGAGCCGATCGACGTCCGACGGGCCTGGTGAGCCGCCCAAAAGACAATGCTGTGGCCGCATATAAGGATCCTCCTCCTCTCATCGCCGGCCACAGCCCCTAGAAGAGAAAAACTATTAGAACTGAAACCAAACAACACATAACTTTGTCAGCCCAAGTTAAACAGTATTAAGGGGGAAGCCGAAGAAAACCGCCCTATGGCTTCAAAGGCCTAACATAAGATCGATAGGCCCCTGACTTCCACCGCCCGACCCGACGGATATCATCGCCCCCGTAACCAAGCGCTGCGGCTGTCGAAGCCGCACCGATTCTAAAAGAATGGGTACCAAATTTTCGGCCACCAAGGCCTAACCGTTGCAATGCACGGCTGGTGACGGCCCAAAATTGGTACTTCGTCAAGGGAGCCCCGTCGGCATGGCGAAAAAGAGGGCCATCCGAGCTGCCGCGCAACTCAAGGTAAAGTTTGATTGCCGCGACCGGACATAACTCCACTTCCGAACAAGACCCGATCTTAACAGTGCAGCCATGCTGCTTCTGGTCGGTCTTGGAACGTCGAACTCTAAACTCCACCCGGTCTCTGGATAACAAAACATCCCTGAACTGCAGGGCCCTTGCAGAACCGTCATTACGTGAAAGGGTGACCAACTCGGATACCCTGAAGGCCCCGAAAAAGGCAGTCAATGAGGCGCCATGAAAGAGTGCCTCCTCATAAGCAGACCCGCAAACCTGAGCCCAAGAAGCACGAAGCCCACGCAGGATGGATGGCGAAATGGGCTGCCTCCCATCAGCCCTAGGACCGGCTTCCCGGGACCAACCCTCAAATACCTTCTGAATGCGAAAGTCCTTAGTGACATCGCGGTGCCCCCTGGCCTTACTGATAAAGGCGAGGGCTGCCATCTGTCCTCGAATGGACCTAACTGACAAACCTCGTTGCTTCTGATGCACACAGAATTGCAACAGCTGGTCGACAGGAATCGGCCACACTTCCTGTAATCCTACCCCCCTTCTAAACGAGAAAAACTGGCTAGCCGCCCGGTCATACGACCTTTTAGTGCTTGGCGCTATAGCCAGCTGTATCGCCCGGCTCACTTCTTCCCTCCAATCTGCCATAATTCTGCCGGGATGCGCTCGGGCGACAGGTCGGCCTCCGGGGCTAATTGGCGGAAACGGTCCATCTGTTGGCGAGACAGAGCGTCCGCCACCCCGTTACAAATGCCAGGAACGTGCTTAGCCAAAAACAGTATATTTAACTTCAAACAACGCAAGGTAAATGCCCTAACAAGGCGCATAACAGCCGGAGACTTAGAGGTCAATCTATTGACAACATGGACCACGGCCATGTTGTCGCACCAGAAGTGAACCGTGCAATTGGCCAGGGTGTCGCCCCAAAGGAACACGGCAACGAGAATAGGAAAAAACTCCAGGAAGGTAAGGTTCCGACACAGCTCAGTGCCCAACCAGTCCTGTGGCCAATGCTCGGCACACCAGTGCCCCCTAAAATACACCCCAAAGCCAATGGAACCGGCGGCGTCGGAAACTATCTGCAACTCAGCTTCGAGCTGCATGTCTCTACGCCAAAAGGAAATACCATTAAAATCCTGCAGAAATGACTCCCATACTGCCAAGTCCTCACGCATCTCTCTGGTGACTCGGGTAAAATGATGGGGCAAGCGAAGATCCACCATACCATCGCAAAAGTGCCGTAAAAAGGCCCTGCCTGGAGCCACCACTTTACAAGCAAAATTCAAGTGACCAACAAGCTGCTGTAACTCCAATAAGGTGACCTTGCGCTTGACCAAAACCGCTCGAATCCGGACTAATAGGCTGAGTCGTTTATCCTCGGGCAGCCTGGAGAACTGGCGCACCGTGTCAAGCTCGATGCCCAGAAAAGTCAAAATCGTGGCCGGACCCTCAGTCTTCTCCGGAGCCAACGGTACCCCTAGCTCCTCAGCCAAATCCTCAAAAGCCTTCAACAAGAACAAACACTGGCCCGCCCCCGCGGGGCCCACAAAAAGAAAATCGTCCAAATAATGAACGGTATCCCGAATTCCAGTCCTAAACTGTAAGGCCCATTCCAAAAAGGAACTAAAACACTCAAACGCCGAACAAGAAACCGAACACCCCATGGGAAGGGCCCTGTCAACATAGTAACTTCCTTCGAAGGCAAAGCCCAGTAGATCAAAGTCGCCAGGGTGAACTGGGAGGAGGCGGAAGGCCGATTTTATATCGCACTTTGCCAGCTCCGCACCGGGCCCACACCGTCGAACTATCTGAACCGCCCGATCAAATGAAGTGTATTTAACAGAGCACAATTCCGGAGGGATGGCATCATTCACAGATCGCCCCCTGGGGTAAGAAAGATGGTGAATCAGCCGGTATTCACCTGCTACTTTCTTAGGTACAACTCCCAAGGGGGACACGCGCAAATTCGGCAGGGGAGGAGACTTAAACGGGCCTAACACGCGGCCCTCCGCGCATTCCTTACTAATCTTCTTCCTGACAATACTCTCCAAACCCCTAACTGAACGCAAATTGGAGGAAAAAACTGAAGTACGAGGGCCCTCGTATGGGATTCTGAATCCCACAGAGAACCCTTCAGCAAGGTAACGTGCGTCCTCCCGACGAGGGTAACATTCCAATAACCGCCTAAGAGCCCTCAGACGAATGGGGCTGGGGCCCTTTTGGAGGGTGTTGCCCAGCCCCGCCCCCTGCCCGCTTGATGGGCCAGCGCTGCTTAGATCTGGTGCAAGCCGTGAAGGCGTGAGGGCCCGCGCAAACCGGGCACTCATGTTTGTATTTACAGGCCTTCCTGGAGCACGACCCTTGGGAGGTGAACTCCCAGCAAAGCAGCCGTGGTTGAACCGACTGCCCCGCGGTCCCGCGGGCACCAGAAAAGGATGTTACTGATGACTTCTGCACCAAATGACCACTGTCCGATCTCTCCCCCACATTTGGTTTAGCAGGCGCCATGAGTTGCAGCCAGAGCTGCTGATTAATTTGATTCCATTGCAGGAAAGGATTCACAGCCGCGCGCATGCGGAACTGCTCATCATACTGGAGCCACGCTCCGCCAGCAAAGTCGTTGTAAGCACGATATATAATATCGCAATACTGAAACAAAGGGGCTGCTCTCCACGGCTGGGCCCTAGCAATGACGCCCGCATAAATGAGAAACCCAGGCAACCAATTTGCCCACGTTCTGTCAACCTTACGACGCTTGAGCTTCTCTTTATCCTTCTCGTCAAGCTCGTCTTTCGATTTTTTCTCTAGTTCTCTATATAACAAGCTGAATACATCTACGTATTCGCCTTTCAAGATTTTTTCCCTGGTCGCAGCGGTGAGGTGGTCACCCAAAGGCATGGCCGGGTCACCGAACGGCACAGCATGAAAATCCAGCGAACCATAAGGGATAGGTGGGTGAGAAGGAAAACCCCAAAGGGCGCCCTGTTGCCCGGGCCAAGGTAAGGACGTTGACTGGGCTTGTTGCCAACCCCACGGTGGCACACATGCGGCTGGCCCCTGGCCGCCTAAGCCAAAACTGCCTACAAAACCTTCACCCCCTGGCGCTGCCCCCCATATAAGGCCAGAAGTACCAGGCGTGGGCACAGCAGAAGCAGCACCCACCTGAGGCAGTGAGCTGGGACCCAAATGACCCCCGACAGGTGGCGCAGCCCCCAAATAAGTGGCCGCTGCACCTTGGGCCCCACCCAATGGCCTGGAGACCGAAGCTGCATTGGGACCCAACGGGCCCCATGGCCATGCCGTACCCTGCTGTGGTGTGGGAAACTTACCTTCCCCAACAGGGGGCATCACCACCACGGCGTCAGGCTCCTCGCTCTGCTCTTCCTCATGCAAGACTCCCTCCTTGGACCCACCACTGGTCCCTTCGGCTTCCTGCAAGACAGAAAGGCGAGCCAGCACCTCCTTCTGAAAGGAGATGGTGGCCGCTCGACCCGATCCCAACAAGCCTGAGACCCTACGGGAAGGGCCCGCCACGCCCCTTGCTTCCTCCAAGGCTGCGAGTTGGGACATAATGGCTTGCCGTGTTTGCGCCTCGTCACCCTCTTCCAGCGGGGGCGCCTCAGGGGTGGGCCTCTTGGCCGGTCGCTTGGCGGGCTGTTTGCCCTTTTTGTTGCCTTGTCCCTTCTTAGGGGCCATAGTTATAACTCTCTTCCCCCTATGAGATAGCTTCCCACGCCAAAGCCCCCAGGCCAGGCCACCCGTCCACTTGCAACAGGCCTGCCAGAAAATATGGACCGTGGGGAAGAAACCTGTGCCAAAAACCCTGGCAGAGCTGCCAGCAAGAGCCAGCCAAGGCCTCAAACACAGAACCCCCCAGCAAGGAACGCTGTCCCCCAGGCCCCTTATGCCAAAAGGCAGGAGCTAAAAGAATAAGAGAGGGGGGGGGGTGAGGCAGACAACCCCCAACAACCAGGGTGGAAGGGGATGAACAGGGCCCCCCGCGACTCAGCCCACGCACCCCCGGACCCTCCAAAGGCTAAGAATAGAGCACGCTGCCTAACAAAGGAAAAACCCCGACGCTGCCGCCGCCAAAGCCCCGCGGCCCGGCGGACGGCTCCCGGCCTCGCTAGGCCTACCGCGACGCAGGAGGGGAGGGAGGGGTAAGCCCCCGGACAAACGAGCCGCTGTAGGTCCCACGCCGCCGATCAGCAACCCGAGCCCGGCTTCGGCGACGCCCCGACGAACGGCTGCGTCAAACAGACGCTCCAGCCGCACCGGCTCCCTCCGCAACGCTCTCAAGGCCCCGACGACAACAGCCACGTAAGTGCCTGCCCGGGCCGAGAGCAATTTTTTACTGCGTTTGAGGGGGCGGGAGCAGCCTTTTAAGGCTGCTCCTCACCCCCTCCCATCCGGAAAATCCCATTGCCTCTCATCCGCGCGGGGAGGCAATGGGCGGCCCCCAGCCTCATCAGTCCATGGACTGATCGGCTGGGAAGGGGCCGAAATGGGTGAGTCTGACCTACAGCCCCATCACAGAGCATGATATGTCTCACCTTTACAATGGTGATGGAGGCGACATTCAGAATCACCAGCAGAAGTTACACTGAGAAATAAGAAGTTCACCTAGATCTTTTCCATACCTCAATATTGCCACTGTTTCCCAGTGAGTTGAATCCCCAGCTGATGTTCTGATTTTGAGGCACCGCTTCTGCAAAAGGGCATTTATTTTGATGAGTTTTTCCTTGAATTTGGATCTGATGCTCTTCATGTGCTCAGCACTTCTTTTTTTTTGTGCAGCTGTGTTGTCATGTACTTCTTCAGCAATACAATCCTTTTTTGTACATGTGCAGTAATGTTATAACACCATAACATTGTAAAAATGGTTGGATGTATCATGGGAAACAGCATGGTTGCCGCTGTGGCTGGTGACTGTCGAACTGGATACACTAATTTGACCAGATAAAGGCCCGGGTAATTCAACTGGGCCACATCAGGCAACTAGCCATATACCTGTCTTATCTTGACCTAGCCGCTGCAATCCATGCAACAGTTGCCTCCAGGTAAATTACTGTAACTCACTCTGTTTGGGCCTACCCTTGAGACTGACCTGGGAATTCCTACTGGTACAGGATACAGAGACGCCATGCACAGCACACATCCATCCTGTGCTGTGTGAGCTCCACTGGCTTCAAGTTGGAGTACTGGATCAGGTTCAAGAGTCTTGTATTGACCTTCAAGGCCCTAAAGAGTCTGGGACCTACATATCTTCAGGACAGTCTCCTCTTGTCCCAAGAAAGAACCAGGCTGCTAGCACTTAAAATAAAAATGGTGGTAGAGCAGTTTTTAAAGGGTTAGCTGTTACTTTTCTACAGAGCAACAGATTAGAGTTGTCCGCTGAGATGCTGACAAACAATATGGACTGCCTGGCAAGGTCTTGAGGCAGCTGGAGGAAGGTTACAGGCCTAACATGCCTGGGAAATCATTGATGTTTATATACAAATGCTAGATGTGTCCAAGGCAAAATTGGGAAGTTGGAATGTTTAGTGTTGGGGGGAAACATAGACACTGTGGGCATTCCAGAAACTTAGTGGGATGAGGAAAATCAGTGGGACACAGTGATTGTAAATTACATTGGAAGGATGGGGGGGAAAGGTTCGAGGTGGGGTGGCTCTGTACGTCAGAGAGCGTATACAGTCTAGTAATATTAGGAAGTAAGAGAATTACTAGGGGAGGGATGGTGGCTCAGTGGTAGAGCATCTGCTTGGGAAGCAGAAGGTCCCAGGTTCAATCCCTGGCATCTCCAAAAAAGGGTCCAGGTAAATAGGTGCGAAAAACCTCAGCTTGAGACCCTGGAGAGCCGCTGCCAGTCTGAGAAGACAATACTGACTTTGATGGACCAAGGGTCTGATTCAGTATAAGGCAGCTTCATATGTTCAATTAGATTGGCTTCTGGAAATGCCATGGGTATAAATAGTGGGCTTAAATAGGAAGCTTAACTCTAGGAGTTTGTTATCACTACACAGATCAAAAGATAGAGGACGATTATAAAATGACAAAAGAAATAAAAATAGTGGCTAGATGAAATAACTGGGTTGTAATAGGTGATTTTAACTACCTACACATTGATTACGTCAATATGTGTTCAAGTTGGGAGAAAGAGATTGAATTTCTAGACACTCTCAATGACAATGCTCTGGACCAGATGGTCACAGAACCTACCAGGAGAAAGGTGATCCTGGATTTGGTCCTAAGTAATGTCCAAAACCTGGTGAGAGGTGTAAAAGTGATTGCACCACTTGAGAACAGTGACCATAATGTTATTTTCAACATTTGTATAAATAGAGAGTTGCCCAAAAAGACCAACACAACCACTTTTAACTTTAAAAGGGGTAACTTCTCTGAGATAAGGGGACATGTGAAGAGGAAACTGCAAAAGAAAGGCAAAAGGGGTCAAAACCCTTGGGGAACCTTGGAGACTATTTAAAACTGCAATCCTAGAAGCTCAGATAAAATATATACCACAGGTTAGGGAAGGCACAAATAGGTATAGAAAAAGGCCTGCATGGTTAACAAACAAAGTAATGGAAGCTGTAAAAGATAAGAAGGATTCTTTTAAGTAGTGGAAAACTAGTCTAAGTGGGGTTAATAAAAGAGAACACAGGCTGTGGAAAATAAAATGTAAGACTGTGATCAGGCAGGCAAAAAAGGAATATGAAGAGCATATTGCAAAAAAAAATTATAAAGACCAACAATAAAAAATTCTTCAAATACGTTAGAAGAAGGAAACCAGCCAGGGAGGCAGTGGGGCCCTTGGATGACCAAGTGGTAAAAGGTTTACTGAAGGACAATAGGGAAATTGATGAGAAGCTGAATGCATTTTTTGCCTCTGTCTTCACTGTGGAAGATGAGAAGTGCTTGCCCACTCCAGAACCACTGATTTCAGGAGGGATGTTGAAATACTTGAGTCAAATTAAAGTGATGAGAGAGGATGGTCCTATGACTGATAGACAATTTAAAAAAACTGATAAATCACCAGGCCCAGATGGCATATATCCAAGAGTTCTGAAAGAACTCAAAGATGAATGTAGATCTCCTGACAAAAATCTAATCTTTCATTAAAATCTGCCTCCATTCCTGAGGACTGGAAGGTAGTTTATGTCACCCCAATCTTTAAAAAGGGTTTCAAGGAGATACAGGAAATTACGGACCAGTCATTCTGATGTCAATGCTGGGTAAATTGGTGGGAACTGTTATTAAACGGAGAATTAGTAGACATATTTATGAACAAAAGCTATTGAGGAGAACTCAGCATGGGTTCTGTAGATGATCTTGTCTCACTAATCTGATGGTATTTTTTGAGGGGATGAGCAAACAATAGATGCTGTTTACCTTGATTCCCAGAAAGCTTTTGATGAAGTTCTTCATCAAAGGCTCATAGGTAAGTTCAATAGTCATGGGGTAAAAGGACAAGTCCTCTCATGGATTGAAAACTGGCTAATTAATAGGAAACAGAGAGTGAGTATAAATGGGCAATTTTCACAGTGGAGGGTGGCAAGTAGTGGGGTACTGTACTGGGTCCATTGCTTTTTAATTTGTTCATTAATGATTTGGAGTTGGAAGAAAGCAGTGAAGTATCTAAGTTTGTAGATGACACTACATTGTTCAGAGTGGTGAGTACCAGGGATGATTGTGAGGCACTACAAAGGGATCTGTTGAGGCTGGGCAAGTGGACGTCAATGTTCAACTTAGGTTCAACATGGGCAAGTGCAAAGTAATGCACACTGAGGCCAAAAATCCCAACTATAAATACAAGTTGAGGGAGGAGCAGAGTGTCCACAAAAGATGGCGGGTGCAATCCAATAGTTCTCCCAACTTACCTCCTTTAGCACAAACCTGGCAACCTCTTAAATGTCTCTTTTTATTGCTGCACATGAAGAAATTTGGGGGGGGGGGGGCAAAGCAGAAGACTGGCACAACCAAAACTCACCCGGTAAACACTTATTTTAATCCCAAACTGCAAGAAAGCAAAAATCGCTGTAGATCACCCCTTAAAGACAAAATGGCAGGTGCTACTGAAGCAGAGCAGACAGAGACTGAAATGGAGGCATCCTCTGCCCAGACGCTGCAGGATTCCTTGCAAAAATCATTAATGACTTCCTTTGAAAAATTAAAAGAGAGAAAATTGCACAGAGACTGCAACCAGTCTCTATACAGTTAAAGGAAATGGCTGACATCTTAAATAAAACAACTCAAGTTGCAGATTCCAATGAATTTGGGACTAAAACTGAAAGAAAATTATACACATACTCAAGAGGACATTAAACAGCTGAAAGATAGACTATTAATAGCTGAAATGACCATGAAACAAAATCAGTTAAAATTCTGTGGGATGGCTGAAAATACTGAAGGGACTTGAGGATCCTAGCGCTTTTATGTGCCAGTGGCTTACAGCAGAAATGCAACTGCAAAAAGAATTTTCTCTAAGAGTTGTTAAAGCATACAGAATTGGCTCTCTACAAAGAGCAGGAAAAACATACCAACGTGATATTTTGGTTGTCTTTCTGGACTTGAGAGAATGCAACATGGTGCTTAATAAAGCAAAAGTGAATGGACATTTGAACTATAAAAATTACAGTACTTCCAGATATCTCTTCAAAAGCACTGGAACTCCAGAAAACTTTAAAAAAAATGTGACTGTAAAACTATGGTATGTAAACATATATTGCTGGTCTATGGCAGGAAGATTGATTATATTTTATAAAGGGAAAACACTGCAAGCATCTGACTCAGACTCAGGACTATTTTTATTAAAAGAACTAAAATTGGATACTTCAGCAGATACATCTACCAAAACAAATAAAACGAAGCTTTCTTTTTACATCCTCACAAATGAAGACAAGTAAGATTCCAGTTCCAGAGGCAACAGGAACACAATTGCCAAAATGCTGATTAATGTATATTAAAAATGTTATATGATGTGCATCAAGGTTAAAACTGGTTATTTTCAACAAAATTGAAGTTAAAGATAAAAATAAATAATAATAGGAAGGAGAGAGTGGAAGAACTAGGGGGAAAAAAAGGTTAAAGCTCCAAAACAAAGGTAAAAATTACAATAGGAATTTTAGTCTATAAGGTCTGTGATAGTTAGGAATGGATCAAAGTTCTGTTAAAATACATTGCAGAGTTAAGTTTTAGAGTTAGTTTGGAGTAGTAGGTTAGTGTAATATTTAGGATTAAATTTTCTATGTAGGAGAATATAGAATGATTAACTAAAATTAACAAAACAGATTATCACTATTTGGTTGTGGAATGTCAGAGGTCTTAATAAGATCAAAAAATGAGAATAACACAGCAAATTATGCAAAGCAGGCCAGAAATAGTTTTGTTGCAAAAAAAATGCATTTAAGAAAAAATGATTAGTTGGTATTAAGCACTAATTGGTATGGTCAGCTATTTTACCAGGATTGTCAAAGGCAAGGGGCACTGCAGTAATGATTTCCAAAACTATTCGGTTTGAACCCACAGATATTCTTAATGATGTCCAGGGTCAATATATTTTTGTTAAAGGTAAATTAGAAGGCACAGAAATTATGTTGGGATCAGTCTATGCACCTAACAATAATCAGGTAAATTTTTTAGAAGAAACCTTGCAAACTTAAAAAAAATTCCAGACAGGTGAAATCCTGTTAGGCAGTGACTTTAATTTTCTTTTAAATACACACTGGGATAGATCCAGACGTAGGAAAAACAATACCCAGGCAGATTCCTCCTCACCTTTACAGCATCTAATTAGATGTTTACGATTATGTGATATATGGAGACTAATGCATCAAGGTGACTATACTAATACTCACCTAGGTATAATTCACATACATATATAGACTACATATTGTCAACTCGCATATTGGCAATTTTAATTAAAAATATTGATATTGTTTCATGAAAATTACAAATTTAGACAAAAAGACAAAAAATGGGTTTTAAATAAAACAATTTTATTAAAACAACAACATAGCAACTAGCAGAAAATATTCTCAATTATTTCAAAGAAAACAAATATATGGATATAAAGTGCCACAAAATGCATGGAGATATTTAGGTATCTATATACTGAAAAATATCCTTATATCAATGTAACTTTTTTAAACTATAGGATGAGAGTAAAAGCTCATTAAAAAACTGGAACTCAGAAGTGCTCACATGGACTGATAGGTTAAGTCTATTGAAATCATATACGTATATATTAACAAACTATTTGTTTTTATTCAGAGCCTTGTCCATTTTGATTCCATCTAAAACGTTACAACACTGGCAAAACTTTCGTAATGAATTTTTTTGAAATGATAACAAACCACGTATTAATTTCAAAATGTTGATTAGGACTGCTAATAGAGGAGGTATAGATTTCCCAAATCTGAACCTATATTATGAATCTATTCACATTTTGATATTATTAAGAGCAGCCGCTGAGCATGCATTACCAGCTTGGGCAGCAATTGAGATGCAGCATATAAAGCATCGGTCATTATATGAGTTATTATGCAACAAAGAATCTATAAAAGGAGAATTCAAAGAGGATAAGAATTTCTTTAAAAACGCATTACAAATATGGTTTAAAAGAAAAAAAAATAGCCCCAGAAATTTTTTATCAGGCCACATTTATAAATCAAAAATGGTTTCCTCCAGAGCTATTCCCATCTATTTTTGAAGCATGGAAAATGATAAGGTATAACAAGAATTGTTCATTTACTGGATAGAGAAAATATTTTAGACAAAAATCAGCTGGAGCAAAAATTAGATCAAGCTATCCCATGGTATGCTTACTTGCAATTGAAGCATTTTTCAGAATCTTAATCTGTGCAACCTACAAGGGAAAGACAAATGACATTGTTAGAACAATTGCTACAAACAAAGGAGAACAAAGGAGAACAAAAACCAGGTTTAATAACAGTTATGTATAAAATGCTTACAGCCCAATCCAGAGATAAGGTGCGGCCAGCCATGGCATAGCTGCTGTGCCACTAGTAGACTTCCTGAACACTTCAGCACTCTGGAGCATGGGGAAGGGAGAGGCGTAGCTTGCCATGAGGGAGACGGTTGCTATGGCAATGCCACTGGTGGAGGCACAGAAGGAAGGCGGAGGCAGCTGGAGGGGAGGGCCAGCCCACTTCCCCATTGGCCAGTCCTGGTGCATGCACCCCGGCTCATGACAGTTAGGGATGGGGAGAGGCGGCCCCAGAGAGGCTGATAGCCATCCCCAACCCACCCCCAAACAGAGAACAGAGTCAATGATGGGCAGACCATCACAGGCAAAAGAGAGACGGCCCACCAACATGGGGAGGGAACAGGAGTGAGGCTGGGCATGCGCGCACGAGAAGCCTGGCTTGGTGGTGAAGTGGGGGTGGGGGCGAGACAGGCCTGCATGGGACCACAGAGAAGCCGTCAGTCCCCTCACACCCTCCTGCTGTCAGACTCTGCCAATGGCAGTCAGACAAGTAGGAAGTACCAAGTGCAGGAGTTCGCTGTCATAGACAGCAACTGGAATGTGTGTCTGGGAGTGAGCAGCCCAGCAGCAGACACCCCCCCCCACACCCAAAGACCCTCTGTGCTGCCCTGATGCCCCCTGCCATGTGCATGGAACACCTCCCCTGGGGGCCACAGAGCTCAGAGTGCGAGTGCAGCATCCGTAGAACTCTGAGTCCACTTCATCAGCCCCCCCCCTTAGTGCCCTGCGCACAACAGCCCTGTGGGGTCAGGTAGGCTGTCAGCCCGGACAGGCTGAGGGGCGGCACTCCCCTCTCCTGTCCAGCCACGCGGGGGCAGCGTGGCGGCTCATAGACTGCCCCCCCAAACCAAGTCTGCCCACCCTCCAAGGCATTCCCTTGGAGAGGCCACTGACAGGGGAGGGGTTGCCCAGGGAACATGCAGCAGATGCCAAGCGGGAGAGACAACAGAGGGCACAGCTCAGACTTTATTTTTCCGGAACAGAGTGCAACAGTCTCCCTAGCATGTGCTGGGCAGTCTCGCCATGGGCGGGGCTCCATTCCAAACAGCGGGCAGAAACAGCTGAGGGAGTGGGGGGCAGTGGAGTGGCACATGTGGAAACCTCTGTGTTGGAGTCCCACCTGCAAAACAGAGATAGAGATCAAGAGCACCTAGAGGGGTGGCAGCTGGAAGAGCGGGCTGCTGGGCACTCTCTTAAAGGGGCAGTCTGTGACCCACCATGGAGGGATTGGGTGCTGGGGAGGGGGCTTGTCAGCCGAGGCTCACCGATTGGTGAGGCAATCACGCCGCTCCCTAAGGGGTTTGTGAGCTTCCCAGCGGCGGAGGAGACTTTTGTTTTTGGTTTCAACGAGTGCCTATGGGGCATGCCGCCGTTTTTGCAGGTGTAAAAGTGCGCCTCTCGGGGGGGGGGGTGTCGTGTCATTTTATTTATTTATTTATTACTTCCCATTTATATCCCGCCCTCTCCGCAAGCGGACTCAGGGCGGCTTACAACATTATAAAAACAATCAATCCAATAAAACATATAAAAACATAATTTACATATATTAACTTAAAAATCATTCTATAGCGCTATGGGCCAAACTGCTCAGGAAGCTGCCTAAGCCTGGCCGCGCCCCCAACTCCACCCCCTCCTCCGTCTGAACGCCACGCTCTGCCTTCTGCCCACGCTCAGCCGCAGCCCTCAGGTGTCACCGCCCTCATACGGAGTGGTGCTCGGGTATTCCGCTGCCCATGGAACTCCCCTGCGCCCATGTACCAGCTCGTCTGCTCCCAAAAGACTTTCCACCACCCCCACCCCCGGATTGCACTCTTAATAGCTTAAAAGAAGAGAAATTAACTCTTTACCAAAAGCTATGACATGCTGATCTGAAGACAAAAATAACAGAATTTGAATGGGAACAAATTTGGACTTCACCTAATTATACTTCAAACACATATAAACAGCTCTCCTGAAAAATATGAAAATAAGGTTATAAGACCATGGTTTCCAGTAATCGTCTTTTTGTTACAAAATGACTATATACCTAATAATCCTTTATATGCAAAGTTGATTTATTTTTGAAAAAAACCCATGAAAGATGTATGTATAAGATATCTCAAAGGAATAATTCTGTACTTGGAATGTTAAAGTATGGTTTATTTTTTATTTTCTTTTGATTTTGTTATGTAATTATAAAAATCCAATAAAAATTAATTGTAAAGAAAATAATAATAAATACATGTTGATGGGGTCCAAACTGGTGGAGACTGACCAAGAGAGAGATCTTGGAGATAACTCACTGAAAATTTCAAGACTGTGCAACTGCAATAAAAAGGGCCAATGCTATGCTGGGGATTATTAGGAAGGGAATTGAAAACAAATCAGCCAGTATCATAATGCCCCTGTATAAATTGATAGTGCGGCGTCATTTGGAATACTGTGTACAGTTCTGGTCACCACATCTCAAAAAGGATATTCTAGCATTGGAAAAAGTGCAGAATCCAGCCCCTTCCTGCCCGCGCCGCCGTTCGGCTTTAGGGCGAGGGCCGCGTTTGCATCCCCGGATGGAGCCGAGGCAAACGGACCTCCTCCCATCGGGGGATGTGGCTGGGCTGGGCTTGGTCTGGGGGCTTTATAAGCCCGGCCACGCCCGGCCCTATGCACTTCGCTTGCTGTTTTGGCCCACCCTCCCATTCTGCAATAGTACAGGCTTCTCCGGTCGCCATGTTTTTACGGGGCCAGGTAGGAATTTTTTCATCTTAACTAATTGGCCTTGGTTAGGATGTTTTTCGCCTAGCTTGTACTGTTTGCCTTGGGGTTGGGTTAGGTTTAGGTAACTTTATTTGGCAGGACTTTAATTAGGTATACTTATTTGGTGTGTACCCACGGTTTTCCCGGTTTAAGGGAAGTAGCAGGGGCGGATGGCAGCGGGGCTGTATGGCTCTCTGCTGTCTTGCCTGCTACAGGGTTACCTCATCTGGCAGGCCGTTCCTGGGTGGGTGGCATGGCCATTTGGGGGGATACCCGGCCTGTGCCGGCCTGGCAGCAGCTGGTTTAAATGTGCTGCTGCTGGGGGCTGGGTGGCTTGCCCCATCCGGACAGGGAAGGGTCTGGGTGTTTTCCCTTGGCCTTTCTGGTAGTTGTTAGGTTGCCCCAGGCTGTTTGGTTCAATAAAGTTGCCCTGTATATACCCATATACCGTGTTGTCTCATTCTTCCGACTGGGGGGAGGGGCAAAAGGGCAATCAGAATTATTAAAGGGTTGGCATACTTTCCCTATGAAGAAAGATTAAGGCGCTTGGGGGGTTCTTTAGCTTGGAGAAACAGTGACGGAGAGGTGACATGATAGAAGTCTACAAGATTATGCATGGGATAGAGAAGATAGAGAAAGAAGTACTTTTCTCCCTTTCTCACAATACAAAGACTCATGGACACTCATTGAAATTGCTGAATAGATAAAGGGAAGTATTTCTTCACTCAAAGAGTGATTAACACATTTTATTCACTTCCACAGGAGGTGGTGTAGCTACATGCATAGATGGCTTCAAAAGGGGTTTGGATAAGCATATGGAGCAGAGGTTCGTCAATGGCTATTAGCCACAAGGTATAGATAGAACTCCCTGTCTGGGGCAAATGATGCTCTGTTTACTCGATGCTTGGGGTGCAACAATGGGAGGGCTTTTAGTGTCCTGGCCCTATGTTGGGCCTCCTGATGGCACCTGGATTTTTGGCCACTGTGTGACAGTGTTGGACAGGATGGGCCATTGGCCTGATCCAACATGGTTTCTCTTATGTTCTTATGACTGCTACTCCTAGTATACCCCCAGAATAGCAATGAGCTCTGCAGATCAAAATCTGTTGGCAGCCCTGAGCCTGAAAGACATCCAGCTGTCCTTGACTAGAGCCAGGGCTTTTTATGCCTTGGTTCTAATCTGGTGTAACATGGCCAATGGCTGGGGCTGATGGGAGTTGTAGGCAAAAAACATCTGGAGAGCTACCATTGGTCACCCCTGCCCTATGGGACTTGTTACAGTTCCCTGGGCCTACAAGGCAGAGATGTTCTGCCATATGTTCAGTTGAGGACAGCAACAGTTCCATCCTGGCACTTCCACCCCCTCCCCTCCCATGAGATAGTGGCATCTTTCTTATGCCATCTCCAGTTGCATTCTGTTGTTAATGGTTTTAATCTGTTTTTAATTGACTTTTTATGACTATGTTGTAGTCCACTCTGAGCCTGGTTTGCTGGGGAGAGCAGTTGACAAATCTGAAACAAACAAACAATAAATAAATGCGTTATTCAATAATTATGAACTCATCATGTGTCTTCATGTATTTCCTCAGTGATGGAACATCATTTTTTTGTGCATCTGCAGTAAAATTATAACATCATAACATTGTTTGGTTCTTGCCATTTCAAAAGTTCCCCGTTCTTCCTAAGTAGCCAACTAAGAAACTGGCCAACAAAGATTCCTACATAATCATTATGAAAATAGTATTCTGTTCACAATAATCAAACTGAATACACCCGTTCAATTATCATGATGTATTCTAAATGAAAATACAGCATATGTTGAGTTTCCATGATTATAAAATCAGTTATATAATTCCATTATTTTCAGATGTTTAAAAGACTACATTGTCATCAAAAACATACTGGGAGCTATAGGAGAAGAGAAGGGGTGGGAGAATGAAGAAACAATACAAGCACGAGGTGACAAAACTTACCAACAAAAAAAGGAAAGGAAAGGAACTTCTTGGATGGGTAATTGCATGGAGAAAGCTACATTAAACCTCACTGCTCATTTTGTCCCTGTGTTATAATGCAGCGATATATTAATCCTTTTTTTAAAAAAAAAATCATTCTCATATAGCAATCAAAACTACACTTTAAAAAATCAGTCTGTTGTTTGAGGGATGTTGGGTGGTATGGTGTACATGTGATGCAGATGCCACAAAAGGGCAGCAGGAAACAAAATTCAGTTTCAGGAATTCCACACTTGAAAAATGTGAGTTAATAGCCGAAGGGAAAAAAATCACAGGGAAAATGGATGTGGAAAACACAGGGTAATGAGTATTAAAACTGGAACAACTATGGGAACAGCCCAAAGCTGTTTGGAAAGTTTTACAAACATTGATTATTTAAGACCACCAATGCAGCAGTTTGCACATGTGCAAAAATGGTCCTAGGTAAGTACTGCCAGTTTCTTTCACATTTCAGAATGCCATTGATCTTGCATAAAACAATCAGAGCTGTGTTAATTTATGACTGTTCATTTTTTAAGAAGACTTCGTTTCTGTAGATTGCTTTTAAGAGCCTCATCAGTTTTTGTAGACTGCAGGTGTTTGGCAAGTACTAAAATGTAAGAAGGAAGCTATCTAATTTTTAAAATAAATGTATGCTTTTAAACAAATAAGAATTAGTGGCAACTGGAGAGGCATTCCTTTGCCATGGTGGTTAAACTAGTACATTCTGAAGTGTACTTCAGAATACCATTTGCTGGAGGCAACAGCATGTGGAAAATTTGCCTCCATGTTTTGTTTTCCTGCTTCCTAAAGATATGTTTGGCTACTCTGGATGCTAGACTAGATGAATCTTTGGTGTGATTTAGCAGGGTTGTTCTTATATTCCTGTCTGACATATTCTTCCTATATTCTTTCCATCTTATGTGGGAACAAAAAAACTTTGTGGCCAATACCATTATGTTCTGGATCCTTTCATTGACAAAAAAAAGTCTTAAAATATGTATAATGGTAAGGAGAGTACTATATACTTCAGTCTCACAAAAAGGTAACTGAAAAAACCCACATAGGTGAATAAATAAATAAATGAATGAAATAAATAAATACACTTAGCTGTATTTATTTGATCATTAAAATACTGGATTTCTTGTTTTAATTTTAAATCCAGAAAGTTTTCTCCTTGAGTTTTCAGCTTCTGAAAAATAGGTTTGTATGATCTAATCATTTGCAATATGACATGTGAAAACAGATATTTTCTAGGTTTTAGGAAATGAATGCAGCTAATAAACATTAGGATTGAGCACCTGCTGAGAAAAAAATATATAAATCTAATGGATTAAGGTGTTATATTCTCTCAACTGTACGCCCTACAACTTGTGATCTTGACCCATGCTCCTCCTGGCTAATTAAATCTTGTCAGAGGGAGCTCAGATATCCTATACGGGATATCATAAATAGATCCCTCTTGGAAGGGCAATTTCCAACATCTCTGAAAGAGGCCATGGTCCGCCCTCTCCTAAAAAAGAGTACAGCAGATCCGGCCGAATTGGCGAATTACCGACCGGTCTCAAACCTACCATTTTTAGGTAAGGTTATAGAGAGGGCAGTAGCGTTACAGCTGCAGAGCTTTTTAGATGACACTTCCGCCTTAGACCCTTACCAGTCCGGCTTTCGTCCGGGTTATGCTGGTCGCCTTGGTGGATGACCTCCAGCGGCATCTGGATCGAGGCGGTGTGGTGGTGCTGATGTTGTTGGACCTGTCGGCTGCGTTCGACACGGTCGATCATCGGCTACTGGCCCGCCGGCTCGCCGACGCAGGGATAAGGAGGTTGGCCTTAGACTGGCTCTCCTCCTTCCTTGATGGACGGGGACAAAGGGTGGCAATTGGAGGGGAGCTGTCCCGGAGGCACCCACTAGTGTGTGGGGTGCCACAAGGGGCAGTTCTCTCCCTGATGTTGTTTAACATCTACATGCGCCCCCTTGCCCAGATTGCCCGGAGGTTTGGGCTTGGGTGCCATCAATACGCAGATGACACCCAGCTCTATCTACTAATGGACGGCCGACCTGACTCCGTCCCAGAAAGACTGGACCTAGCATTGCAAGCCGTGGCAGGTTGGCTCAGACTGAGCGGGCTGAAGTTGAATCCAACGAAGACAGAGGTCCTTTGCTTGGGTCGCAGTGCTCTGGGAAGGGAAATCCCCTTGCCGGCTTTTGACGGTGTGCTGCTGAAAGCAGCCCATAAGGTCAGGAGCTTGGGGGTCCTTCTGGAGCCTTCACTATCAATGGAGGCACAGATAGCGGCCGCTGCCAAGTCCGCGTTCTTTCATCTTCGACGGGCGAAGTAGTTGGCCCCCTTCCTGGAGCGCCGTGACCTAGCAACGGTGATCCATGCTACGGTCACCTCAAGACTAGATTACTGCAACGCCCTCTACATGGGGCTGCCCTTGTGCCGAACTCGGCGGCTGCAGCTGGTGCAGAACACGGCGGCTAGGCTATTGTTAGGGCTCCCAAGGTGGGAGCACATACAGCCGGGGCTACGTGGACTGCACTGGCTGCCAGTGGTATACCGAGTTCGTTACAAGGTGCTGGTTATTACCTTTAAAGCCCTATATGGCCGAGGACCTGCCTACCTGAGGGACCGTCTTTCCCCATATGAGCCCCAGAGAGCGCTGAGGTCAGCTGGGAAAAACCAGCTGAATATCCCTGGGCCAAGGGAGACCAGATTGAAGGCCACCTGAGACCGGGCCTTCTCTATTGCTGCTCCACTGCTGTGGAATCAACTCCCGGAGGAGGTGCGGGCCCTACGATGCTTAGATCAATTCCGTAGGGCCTGTAAGACCCACCTCTTCAAAATAGCCTTCAACCAATGACAAACCGGGAAGTGCCATTGAAAATGCTTTTAATTACTGAATTCTGCTGAAGACCTAACGCTTAGTACCATGTTGATATTGCTATTGTTAATTTTAATTTTAATTGTAATAATTGTAAATTGTTTTAACTGTGATTTTATAAGTAAACTGATGTATAATGTATTTTATGTTGTAAGCCGCCCTGAGCCTGCCCCGGCGGGGAGGGCGGGATAGAAATAAAAAGTTATTATTATTATTATTATTATTATTATTATTATTATTATTATTATTATTATTATTATTATTATTAGAGTGCTTAGGTTTTAATGACTGCTTAGTGTCATAGGGGTTGTTTTTTCCATGCGCAATGCTGATCTTATGCAATAGAAAAAACTTCTATGCATCTTCAGACTACTTCTTCTGGAAATTATTATATATTAATTTATTATTATTTGTTATTATTTATCACCTCCAAATCCTTTAACCTCCCTTTTTAGATCACAAAACTTATAAGAGCTGTGATTTGCTCCAAGTTGAAAATAATAGGGTTGACTGTAAATCTAGAAAGAAAGATCAAATTACATGAAGTTTGGAAAAAAAAATCAGTCACAGAGTTTGGGGCTCCCACTTAGGGAATTTTAAAATGGCTACTAAAGTATACTTTTTTCAGTGTGTTTTGGGGTTGTGTTCAGTACACTGGCCTTTGTTCTTTCACTAAGAATGTTGATTTTTTTTAAAAAAAAACGTTAACTATAGTTACCCAATCAGCAGTTTGAAAGAATTCTTGTTAAATGTAAGAGAGGAGTGGATGTGTGATTGTGTTGTCTGAAACATGGTAATAATCTCTGTTGTAGAGCTGGGGGGAAAAATAAGTCCAGGCAAAATTCATTTTGAGATATCAAAATTTATAAAGCAGAAAATAGAAGCTGGTGATGGATGACAACCTTTTGTCAACCTGACAAGAAGTGCAGCCCAATCAGAATCTAAAATGTGAGGGCCACAAAACAAGCTGAAATGATTGGGTGGGGGCAAATGGACTTGATTGAAACATAATAGAGGGATTTTTTAAAAAAAAAAAAAAGCATACATGTGCTGCTGATGGATAGTAGGTCATTTCCTCCCCTTTTTAAGGCTGCTGCTTTCAAAGCTTTACAATCAAGGCTGTGAGTTCTGAGAGGCAGTGGGAGGAAGAGAAACAATCTTGAAGTTGTGGCATGGGAGATTTCCTTTTATCTTCATCTAAATCAGAACAATTGTATTTTAGTGGAGAAATCTGCATTGTTAAAATGGCTTTTTTGAGAGGATACAGCTGAAAATTGCATGTTCTGCAACCTTTTGAAATCAGCACATTCTTTCTTTAATCTGTCAGAATTTGTTGATACTGGGGATGGTGAGCTACATTATGGACAGACATTCCAAGAGATGTAGGGTTGCCAAGTCCAATTCAAGAAATATCTGGGAACTTTAGGGGTGGAGCTGGAGGACTTTGGGGGTGGAGCCAGGAGACACTGGGGGCGGAGCTAGGACCCAAGGGGTGACAAGCACCATGGAACTCCGAAGGGAGTTCTGGCCATCCCATTGAAAGGGACCACAGACCTTTCTAAAGGCCTTCCTTTCCTAGGAAAGAATGAAGGTTGGGGCACTTTCTTTGGGGGCTGGTAGAATTGGACCCCCTGGTCCAATCTTCTTGAAACTCGGTGTTATTTTGGGGAGAGGCACTGGATGCTATGCTGAAAATGTGGTGCTTCTATCTCAAAGAACAGCCCTCCAAGAGCCCCAGATACCCGCGGATCAATCCTCCATTCTTTCTGATGGGAATCGGACTCCCTAGGGAAGAATGGAGTTCCCAGCAGACACTTCCCTCCCTCCTGCTTTCTGATGACCCTGGACCGGGGACAGGGCCTCCAAACTGGGGGATCCCCTGCCACCCTCGGGGATTGGCAACCCTGAAGAGATGTGAGATACGGTATATTATGTACAGAAACCTGCCCTTTTAATGAAATTGGGCCTGCATCAAAATTCCATACTGTTGCTAGGGAAAGTCCCTGCTATTCAAATATAATATGATGTGAGACAGTCAACCAGACATTTTCTTGGTCAAGTCAAATCAATATGTGAAAATATGACCTACAAATAACCCATAACCTGAATAAGAGAGGCTGTAGATAGTGGTAGACACTCTGCAGGTGAAGGAGTATCACACTACCCTATGTCACTTCTGTGGAAAACCTGGAAGTGATGTAGCGACATACAAAAGGCCAACTTTTGTTTTCCCTCATAGCCACTTGGAGCTGTGGAAGACAATGAAAAGGACTCCAGAGGGAGGCCCTATTTGAAGCTGCATTCTGCCCTCATGCTGTCAGCGTTCCATATTACGACAGGATCACATACACCTAGGGTTGCCAATCCCCAGGTGGGGCAGGGGATCCCCCAGTTTGGAGGCCCTCCCCCCAGTTCAGGATCATCAGAAAGTGGGGGGGAGGGGAGGGAAATGGCTACTGGGAACTCTATTATTCCCCATGGAGTCTGATTCCCATAGGAAATAATGAAGAATTGATCTGTGGGTATCTGAGGCTCTGGGGGAGCTGTTTTTTGAGGTAGAGGTACCAAATTTGCAGTGTAGCATCCAGTGCCTCTCCTCCAAATACCCCTTAAGTTTCAAAAAGTTTGGATCACGGGGTCCAATTTATGAGCTCCAAAAGAAAGTGCCCCTATCCTTCATTATTTCCTATGGAAGGAAGGCATTTAAAAAGGTGTCTGGTCTCTTTAAATGTGATGGCCAGAACTCCCTTGGAGTTCAATGATGCTTGTCACACCCTTGCTCCTGGCTCCACCCACAAAGTCTCCTGGCTCCACCCCCAAAGTCTCCTAGCTCCACCCCCAAAGTCCCCAGATATTTCTTGAATTGGACTTGGCAACCCTACATACACCGTTCTCTTTCCAGCTCTTTTGTGATTTCCCACCCCAAATTTTGAAGTGAAAGGACAAATTATTATTTTTTCTACATAAATGGCAATGCAAAAATCTTCTTGTTAGTGAGCCTGTTGTGTGGATTTTGTTATTGATGCTGAACCACCAGTTTTCCAATGAGATTGACAAAACACAGGAAGCAGTATAATTTCTTATATAGCAACCTTTTTAGAAGCTCATCATGCATTCTAAAACTGTGACACAGTTTACATGTGTGACAGACTATTCCTATCAACTGAGGAGACCTACACAGCCTTCTATGATTTCAAACTATAAACTTTCCCCTCAGTTACCAGGTATTATAAGGGGAGCAGGTGTCTAGGCTTTTGGTTCATTGCTGTGAGGCAAGTTTTGTGGTGCACAGGTAGAATACGGAGGTCACTGAGGCAGGAATTATATATTAATAAGAAGATTTATTTATCTACAAATAGGTTTCAAGACATAGATCAGCAGCAGCACAGGTTTCCAGAAAGACAAAAGGGAAACCTCGCTGAGACACATCAATTTAGAGAGCAGTTTCAACTTTCTTTAATACTTTCAATGATAAATAGGTTTTCACCAATTAGCCACTATTTTGGATCATCACACACAGAAAGAATTAAATCTACCCCAGTTAATCGTTTCCCAAGAGTCCAATTAGATGGCACAAGGTCTGCTCATTGCCAGAGACAGGCCTAAGAATTTGGTACTCTATTCTCTGTCAGAAGTAGAGCCAAACCACTCTGTCATAATACCTAGCAGAGCTATTCTCCCCTTTGTCTACTCTTTTCCTGAGCCAGACCTGAGCTCTCAAGGCTCTCTCTTTGAGGCAGAACTGAACTTCAACTTTTCCCTCCAAAATTCTATCACCCTGCTGAAAGCTGATTGGATGCTGCAGTAGCACTTCCACAGGCTCAAGTGAATAGGTGTTTTCATTCTGTCTGTTGCAACATGTTCATTCAGAATTAAGATCTTCCTTCTGTAGTGGAGGTGCAGGGACACTTCACCATGCTTACAATGACAAACATGGTACAGATTCTACACCTTTTTGTATAGATATGTGCAAAAATGTATTTCTCTCTTTCTTATCCTCCCAAAGGAAAACAACATGTAATTGATCTATTAGTACATATGGTACACTGTTATGTGCATTATATAATTTCAGATGTTGAAGCTAAATTTTTTGTTGTTGTTCAGTCGCACAGTTGAGTTTGACTCTTTGCGACCCCATGGACAAAGTCACGGCAGGCCCTCCTGTCTTGTGCTACATTTGTGATTTTTGTGATTATGATAAAATGATCAGCTGGTAATGAATCTTCTATGTGACCATCTTTTCTTGATATATAGTTGGGTATAGTTATAATACTTGCTGCTGCACATTTAATGCTTTAAAAAATGAAAATATGGACCAATACAGCTTTATTAAACAACATGCAATTCTTACTAAAACTGATTTTGTAATGTCCTCTGTCTTGTAATATTCTTGTCTTTCTCTGTCCTGCATGTATCTCTTGTTGTTGTTCAGTCGCACAGTCAATTCCAACTGTTTGCAACTCCATGGACAAAGTCACGCCAGGCCCTCCTGTCTTCCACCATCCTTTGAAGTCTGCTCAAATTTGTGTTTGTTACATCAGTAACACTGTCCAGCCATCTCATCTTTTGCCGTCCCCTTCTTCTTTTGCCTTCTGTCTTTCCTAGCATCAGGATCTTCTCCAGAGAGTGCTCCCTTCTCATTTGGTGGGCAAAGTATCTGAGCTTCAGCTTCAGCATCTGACCTTCCAGGGAACAATCAGGGTTGATTTCCCTTAGGACTGACTGATGATCTTCCTGCAATCCAAGGGACTCTCAAGATTCTTCTCCAGCACCACAGCTCAAAAGCATCTATTCTTCTACGCTCGGCCTTCCTTATGGTCCAGCTCTCACAGCCATACATTACTACTGGGAACACCATCACTTTGACTATACAGACTTTTGTTGGCAGGGTGATGTCTCTACTTTTTATTATACTGCCCAGGCTTGCCATAGCTGTATGCCCAAGGTGTAAGCCAAAATGCCCTCAAAACGAGGTTGGGGAATTATCAGGTGGGCACCTGGCTCACTCAAGATCTTTTTACCTGTGTATACAGGATTCCACATCCAGAAAAGTAATGCTTAAAATATTAGGGACTCTAATTAGGTAAAACAATTATAATTTATTAAGGAAAATAGAGGCTTACATACAAGATAAAATACTCATAAAAACACACATTCAGTCCTAGGAAACATAGATAGAGAGATAGGGGAACACATGGGTAGACAAACAGGGCAATATTTACCTATTGTAGTCTTCAAGGAAGGCTCCAATGGCAACAAGCAAGGACGTGGGAGAAGGGACCCGAAACTTGGCCTTAGAATCGGGGATGGATCTATGCAGCAGAAATTGGGATACTGCTAGAAGCACACCTGTGGGTAGCTAGTCCACAGATTATAAGGACTCTCTTGAGCCCTCAGGGAATGGGAGGTACAAGGGAGGAGGAATGTGGTCAGCTGGTGCATGACCTCACGAAAAGGGGAGGCTTCGCAATGACCATAAGGGCTGGACTACTACGATAGCCAATGGGAAGTTCATTGGTGTCATCTAATTGGGTACTTGCTCTTGACCAATGGACTTGCCTGGATCCTGGATGCCTGAGAGAACTTTCAGGTTGAAACGGACCAGGGAGAGGCTCCAAAGTGACAGTTGCGGAGAAGAATGGAAAGATTACTTGGGTGGGGAGATGCTTAGGACTATTGGACTTATCTAAAAGGGTGACATTAGAGAGTCAAATCATGGCCTAGGTAACACCCAGTCTATACAAAGGAATTTGGCTCTGGCTGAAAATGGTCTTCCTCTTCTTCTGTCTTCTTCTGGGCACCAGTCTTTGTCTAGAGTTCCGTTAAACAAAGAAAGTGGCAGTTGGATGATTTAACCACTCCTGAGGTGGGTGGGTTGCTTGCAGGCATAGGTGACATCTGGTGTGTACGTGAGCCATCCGCTTCGCTGGAATGGAGTCAAGCCTGGTAGGAAGATGTCTGCGTGTGGTGTTAGCCCTCCACGGTGGATTCCATGGTCAGAACTTCATAACCGTTCACCTGGATAGCTCCTGGCAGTGCAGTTTCCTCCGCTCCAATGTTGGGATGGCTGTCATACGGAATGATGGGAAACCATCTGTTCTCCTGGTTTGCACTCTTGTACCGGTTTAGAGTGCCTTTGTAGCGTTGTGGCTGCTTGTACTGCATAAGTCCCTTTTGCCCCTGGATAGGTTTGCCCACACTCTCTGGCCAGACGTGTGCGAGTCACTTCTCCAGGTGCTCTGGCAACCAAGCTGGTAATCATGATGTTCTGTAAGGGGTTTTTCCTCACAAAGGAGCAAACGTCTTTTAATTCCATGGCTACAGTCACCACCTGCGGTGATCTTGGATCCTAGAAATGTGAAGTCTGTCACTACTTCCATGTCTTCCCCTTCTATTTGCCAAGGTGTGATGGGGACGGATGCCATGATCTTAGTTTTTTTAATGTTGAATTTCAAGCCTACTTTTGTGCTCTCCTCTTTACCCTCAACAAGAGGTTCTTTAGGTCTTCCTCACTTTCTGCCATTAGAGTGGTGTCATCTGCATATCTGAGGTTGATGTTTTTCCTGGCAATCTTAATTCCGGCTTCTGCTTCATCCAGGCCAGCATTCCACATGATGTACTCTGCATATAAGTTAAATAAGCAGGGTGATAATATACATCCTTGTCGAACTCCTTTTCCTATTCTAAACCAATCAGTTGTTCCATATCCCATTCTGATAGTTGCTTCTTGACCCTTATACAGGTTTCTCAGGAGACATGTGAGGTGGTCTGGTACTCCCATCTCTTTAAGGAATTGCCACAGTTTTTTATGATCCACACAATCAAAGGCTTTAGCATAGTTAATGAAACAGAAATAGACATGCTTTCTCCATAATCCAGCGAATGTTGGCAATTTGATCTCTAGTTCCTCTACCTCTCCGAAACCCAGCTTGAACTTCTGGTAGTTCCCAATCTACATACTGCTGAAGCCTAGCTTGCAGGATCTTTAACATGACCTTGTTGGCATGTGAAATGAGTGCAATGGTGCTATAGTTTCAACATTCCTTGGCATTACTCTTCTTTGGGACTGGGATATAAACTGATCTTTTCCAATCTTGTGGCCACTGTTGCATTTTCCAGATTTGTTGACATAATGTGTGCATCACTTTAACAGCATCGTCTTTTAGGACTTTGAATAGCTCAACTGGGATACTGTCATCTCCACTCTGTCAAGCATGATATTTCTGAGCATTAATTTAGTATGCATTTTATGTTCATACTTCCCCCCTCCTCCTCTCTATTATTCCTCTTTTCTGAATAAAGATCTCTCTTCAAAGTTACCCCACCTGTGGACTCTCAAGGATGCAGGATATGCAAGTAATCTTCCTATTGTAAAGCAAGAAGAGCCTCTCCCTCTTTTGCAAGTCAGGAATGTGTGGGAACCTAGAGATGTTATAGTATCCAAACAGTTAGTTGATAGTATGCTTTGAACCTTCTATGCAATTCACATCTGTATGTTATGTTTTGAAGCTATCTGAACTTTGTCTTTGAAGTAGCCTTTAAGATGCCATGCCAAGATGTAACATTCTGTATCACTTCCAAGGTATTGTTCCATGGGCAAGTGTTGGATTATCAATAAAATGACTCTTTGATTTAAACAATAGCTCAATTATTCGAAATACCGATGCTTGACTCATTCACTTTGTTGTTATTAATGCTTTCTAAGGCCCATTTGACTTCACACTCCAGAATGTCTGGCTCAAGGTCAGCGATTTCACTGTCATGATTGTCAAGGACATTGAGATCCTGCTTGTATAATTCTTCTGTATATTCTTGCCACTGATTCCTGATCTCTTCTGCTTCTGTTAGGTCCTTACCATTTTTGTCCTTTATCATGGCCATCTTTGCACGAAACATTCCCTAGATTTATCCAATTTTCTTGAAGAGATTTCTTGTCCTTCCCATTCTATTATTTTCCTCTATTGCTTTGCATTTTTCCTTCAGGAAGGCCTCCTTATCTCTCCTTGCTGTTCTCTGGAAATTTGCATTTAGTTGAGTGAATCTTTCCTTTTCAGCTTTGCCTTTCACTTTCCTTGTTTCCTCAGCTATTTGTAAAGCCTCATCAGACAGCCACTTTGCTTTCTTGCATTTCTTTTTCTTTGGGATGGTGCTGATTACTGTCTTTTGTACAATGTCACGAACCTCCGTCCATAGTTCTTCAGGCACTCTATCAAGTCTAGTTCCTTAAACCTATTCTTCACCTCCACTGTATATTCATAAGGGATGTGATCAAGATCAAACCTGAATGGCCTAATGGCTTCCCCAGTTTTCTTCAGTTTAAGCCTGAATTTTGCAGTGAGTAGCTCATGATCTGAGTCGCAGTCAGCTCCAGGTCTTGTTTTTGCTGACTGTAAGGAGCTTCTCCATCTTTGACTGCAGAGTATATAATCGATCTGAATTCTGTGTTGCCCATCAGGTGATGTCCGTGTGTAGAGTCGCCTTTTAGGTTGTTGGAAGAGGGTGTTCGCTATGACCAGCTTGTTCCCTTGACAAAACTCTATTAGCCTTTGCCTGGCTTCATTTTGTTCATCAAGGCCAAACTTGTCAGTTGTTCTGGTTACCTTTTGACTTCCCACTTCGGCATTCCAGTCCCCTATGATGAGGAGGACATCTTTTTTTTTGGTGTTAATTCTAGAAGGTGTTGTATCTTCATAGAACTGGTCCACTTCAGCCTCTTCTGCCTCAGTGGTTGGGGCATAGACTTAGATTACTGTGATATTGAATGGTTTGCCTTGGATATGAACCGAAATCATTCTGTCATTTTTGAGATTGTGTCCGTTACTTCCTTTCTCACTCTCTTGTTAACTATAAAGGCCACACCATTTATTCTATTGGACTCTTTCCCACAATAATAGATGTAGTGATCTTCTGAGTTAAATTCACCCATTCCTGTCCATTTTAGTTCACTGATTCCCAAGATGCTGATTTTCAGTCTTGCCATCTCTCGTTTGACTACATCCAGCTTACCTTGATTCATAGATCTTACATTCCACGTTCCAATGCAGTATTGTTCTTTGTAGCATTGGACTGTTCTTTCACTATCAGAGACAGTGAAAGTGTGCTTTCGACTTTTGCCCAGCAGCTTCACTCTTTCTCTGGTTACTTGGACTTGCCCTCAGCTCTTCTCCAGTAGCATATTGGACACCTTCTAACCTGATGGGCTTATCTTCCAGTGCCATAACTTTTAACGTTTTGTTACTGTCCATGGGGTTTTCTTGGCAAGGATATTGAAATGGGTTGCCATTTCCTTCTCCAGTGGATCACATTTTGTCTGGATTCTCAGCTGTGGCCTGTCCATCTTGGGTGGCCCTGCATGCAAGGCCTCTCGCCACGTTAAGGCAGCAATCCATGAGAGGGGAACCTAAATTAGTATGTGGAACCTAAATTAGTATGTGGAACCTAAATTAGTATGTGACTATTTTACTCCCAAACAATATTTTTCCCCCTGCTTGTTGATGGGGAATTCAAAAGTTCACCACAATTGCTTAGTCAATTATTATGGTCATCTATTGGTTTGGAAAAGTTTTGGGAGCTTTTTAAAAGGCTTTATAAAAGTTTTTGTGTTTTGATCCAAAATAATGTAGCATCTACTATCATCCTGTCATGCTTGAAAATGAAAGACAAGGACAAATATCATCTGGGTAGTGTTTTCTAATAGCTAACTCCTGTAAAGAAGTATTTGATCTTGCCTGGAAATTGATGCTTTCTTGTCCTTCATTGTGAACAATTCTCATAAACAATAAATAACTTCCTTGCTGAAAGTGAAATATATTGATGGCTGGAACAAGTAATGAAATATATGAAAGTCACTTAAGATTTACTAAAACAATATTGAGAGATGCAAAATGACTCCCTGTTCTCTGCTGACATAGTGGGTCTCATAGTTTGTATTAAACATATGTTTGAAGGTTAATTTCTAATGTTGTTCATTTGTTTTAAAGAAAATGACTTGAAGTGTATATGTAATGACCAAAAGTATGTTTGTATTTTTGATCAGGAATGAAGATCCTGATATCTTTGTAGAATTAACTGAGTTTTGACAGCAAGAGTCTTTTGGTATTACTAGAAGAAAATCATGGTTCTCCAAAATTACTAGTTCTTTTAGTTGGCAATCCATTTATGAAACTGCTAAATTTTCAAAGAAAAAATATTTCATTCTAGAGACTGCCAAGCAGTGATGATTTGCAGTAAGGGCAGAAGCCATGGGTTGTTTTCTATAATGTGTTAATGGAAATAATTAATGTACATAGATCTTTCATGCTTTCTCTAGTAATCCTATGCATATCTCTAAAATCTGATACCGGGTGTTAGGGGATCCTTCAAGATAAAATTTCATTCAATATGAGGTAGCAATATAGAGAGTGAATCAGGCAATACACCTTTACCTCTTGTGCTAGCAGAAAACTTGCTCTGTCAAGTTTCTTCCTCTGGTCTAGGAGGGAGTTGGCAATGTTATCTATTTCCCCTTGTTACTGCACACACCCCTTCCTGTGTGACTAGGAATTTTGCCCAGGACAGTCCTCCAGCATTGGCTTCTCTCTCAGGGGCCACAGGTGACTACTGCCTCCTCTATGAACACCTTGACCTCTTCATTGGTAGGATCTTGCCGTAAGACCAGGTGATTGTGTTGTCATTTCTTGTAGGCATATAGATCAATTTTTATTTGTTCTATTACGGTCTTTGGTCAAAGAGATTTTGCAGGGGTGCGAAACAGGCAGCCCATGGGCCGGGGCTGGCCCCTGAAGGGCTCAGATCTGGTCCAGAAGCAGCTGACCTCCCCCCTCCCACACACATCTCACTGACTGTCAGAGAAGCATAGGCAGCTGGGCTTTCCTCTTGCTTCTGCAGCCTAAGCTGCAGAAGCAGAAGGAATATCTCTCCTGGCGTGCCTCTTCGACTGTCAGAGAGGAGAGGCCGATTAGGCTTTTCCCATGCTTCTGTGGCCATGGCTGCAGAAGCAAGAGGAAGAACTTCTCTCCCCACATACACACACTTCCTGGGCTGTCCAGGAAGTGTGGGGTGGCTGGACTTTCTCTGGGCTCCTGCAGCTAGGTTGCAGGAACAAGGAGAATATCATCTCCCCTTCCCCAACCCCGCTTCCCAGGCAGTCTGGGAGGCTCAGGGTGGCTGGAAGTGGGGATTCTGAAGGAGTCAACAGCTGGAAGGAGGCAGCTTGTAGAGTGATAACGGTGGTGCTGGAGGTGCTGGCGGTGACTTTTGGGGGTCCATCAGAGCAGAGACATTGCTGCCACCCAGGCCGATGCTGATGGCCGAGGCAGAACCGGGGCGTGACCATGGGCTGGCGTGCGGAGGAGGCCGGGAGAGGCCGAGCCAGCTGGCATGCGGAGGAGGCCAGGGAGAGGCCGAGCCAGCGCCGAAGAGGGGAGCGTTGTGTGGGTCATGCGGGCCAGTGCGATGAGGGGCCTCTGCTGACCATTCTGAGGGAACATCGCTGCCACCTGGGCCGCCGCCGAGACGGGGTGCGACCGTGGGCCGGCGCTTGAGAAGGGCCGACCCGGCGCCGGAGAAGGATTGCAGCGCGGGTCGGCACGGCGAGGAGTGGTGAGTGGAGCGTGCAGTGTAGCTGAGGTCACCGCAGACAGAAACGGGGAGTTTGGGGGTGGTGAGCGAGCAGAGGAGTGGATTGGTCCCGGGGCGTAGGCCTCGGTGAGCATCCTGGTCTCCGTTCCCGCCCGCCTACTCCCTCGCTCCCTTGCTCTCGCCCTCATCCTCACCCCCGCAGCTGGGCCAGCAGTTAAGAGCTCTCCTGACCACAAAGCTCTGTACGGGGCTCGGACGTCGGGAGGCTCAAAGTGTGGGTGGAGAACTGTAATCACCACCCGCACCTCAAGAAACTCCATCTAAGAACTGCATTTAAAAACTGCCCTCACACTTTAAGAACCACACTTAAGAACTGTCCTCGCACTTTAAGAACTGCACCTGAACTTTAAAAACACTACGAAGCACTATGGACACCTACAAACTTTGGCACTCAATTTTAACTTTTAACATCAATTAACAGCACTTAAGAACAATGTCCTACTCCACCTTCCTTAACTTATTATCTTCGTTTCCCATTTGTTAATGACCACTAATTAGAATTATTATTAATCAACTAGAGATTTGTAATTGATTGGCAATTGGATTTTATTATGTATTATGTATTTATTTATTTAAATGCATATTGATCTATTTATTTGTTATTCGTATTGGCACCTTAATTTGGATAGGAACGGGGACTCTATTTTATTGATGTGCTAAGAGAGATGTTATTTGACTAATCAATTAGAGGGAGGATTAGGGGGTCTTGAGATAAATTAAACTGACTAAACTACAGCGAGCCAGACAATTAGGAACCGAGGGTGGAGGGTGGACTAGGGACTTACGCTGTTAACTTAGATTATCAGTTAGGTGGGCACGGCCATCCTATTATAATCACTAAGATCATACCGGAGCATAGGCATGGATGCCTGACCAGGGGATTCCAGTGCTCCTGGGGAGGGGAAGCTATGACGGTGGGAATGGACGGAGGTGTAAGGGAAGGAGGCCGAGACAAAACAGTGCTCGGCCCCCTTCCAGTCTACTTCCCATCCCAACGGTGACAGGTAGTGGGACCAAGAGGAATTGCCCACATCCGTCATTGGTGTTATGCAACACCAGGTCTGTAAATAATAAGAACGAGACCCTTAAGAACATAAGAACATAAGAGAAGCCATGCTGGATCAGGCCAACGGCCCATCAAGTCCAACACTCTGTGTCACACAGTGGCAAAAAATGTTATATACACACATACACTGTGGCTAATAGCCACTGATGGACCTGTGCTCCATATTTTTATCCAAACCCCTCTTGAAGGTGGCTATACTTGTGGCCGCCACCACCTCCTGTGGCAGTGAATTCCACATGTTAATCACCCTTTGGGTGAAGAAGTACTTCCTTTTATCCGTTTAACCTGTCTGCTCAGCAATTTCATCGAATGCCCACGAGTTCTTGTATTGTGAGAAAGGGAGAAAAGGACTTCTTTCTCTACTTTCTCCATTCCATGCATTATCTTGTAAACCTCTATCATGTCACCCCGCAGTCGACGTTTCTCCAAGCTAAAGAGTCCCAAGCGTATCAACCTTTCTTCATAGGGAAAGTGCTCCAGCCCTTTAATCATTCTAGTTGCCCTTCTCTGCACCTTCTCTAAAGCTATAATATCCTTTTTGAGGTGCGGCGACCAGAACTGCACACAGTACTCCAAATGAGACCGCACCATCGATTTATACAGGGGCATTATGATACTGGCTGATTTGTTTTCAATTCCCTTCCTAATAATTCCCAGCATGGCATTGGCCTTTTTTATTGCAAACGCACACTGTCTTGACACTTTCAGTGAGTTATCTATCATGACCCCAAGATCTCTCTCTTGATCAGTCTCTGCCAGTTCACACCCCATCAACTTGTATTTGTAGCTGGGATTCTTAGCCCCAATGTGCATTACTTTGCACTTGGCCACACTGAACCGCATCTGCCACGTTGACGCCCACTCACCCAGCCTCAACAGATCCCTTTGGAGTTCCTCACAATCTTCTCTGGTTCTCACCACCCTGAACAATTTAGTGTCATCCGCAAACTTGGCCACTTCACTGCTCACTCCCAACTCTAAATCATTTATGAACAAGTTAAAGAGCATGGGACCCAGTACCGAGCCCTGTGGCACCCCACTGCTTACCGTCCTCCACTGCGAAGACTGCCCATTTATACTCACTCTCTGCTTCCTATTACTCAGCCAGTTTTTGATCCACAAGAGGACCTGTCCTTTTACTCCATGATTCTCAAGCTTTCTAAGGAGCCTTTGATGAGGAACTTTATCAAAAGCTTTCTGGAAGTCAAGGTAAACAACATCTATCGGGTCTCCTTTGTCCACATGTTTGTTCACCCCCTCAAAGAAATGCAACAGGTTAGTGAGGCAAGATCTTCCCTTGCAGAAACCATGCTGAGTCTTCCTCAATAACCCGTGTTCATCAATGTGCCTACTCATTCTGTCCTTGATAATGGTTTCTACCAACTTTCCCAGTATTGAAGTCAGACTGACTGGCCTGTAATTTCCCGGATCTCCTCTGGAACCTTTTTTAAAGATGGGGGTGACATTTGCTACCTTCCAGTCCTCAGGAATGGAGGCAGATTTCAATGAAAGATTACAGATTTTTGTTAGAAGATCCACAAGTTCAACTTTGAGTTCCTTCAGAACTCTCGGATGTATGCCATCCGGACCCGGTGACTTATTAGTTTTTAATTTGTCTATCAGTTGTAGGACCTCCTCATTTGTCACCTCAATCTGACTCAGGTCTTTCAACACCCCTTCCAAAATTAGTGGTTCTGGGGCGGGCAAAAAGTTCTCGTCTTCTACAGTGAAGACGGAGGCAAAAAATTCATTTAGCTTCTCAGCCATTTCCCTATCCTCCTTCAGTAATCCTGTTACCCCATGGTCATCCAAGGGCCCCACTGCCTCCCTGGCTGGTTTCCTACTTCTAATATATTTGAAGAAAGTTTTATTGTTGGTCTTTATGTTTTTTGCAATATGCTCCTCATAGTCCCTTTTTGCCTGCCTGATCACAGTCTTGCATTTGATTTGCCACAGCCTGTGTTCCCTTTTACTAATCTCACTTGGACTGGTTTTCCACCGCTTAAAGGAGTCCTTCTTACCTTTTACAGCTTCCATTTCTTTGTTTGTTAACCACGCAGGCCTTTTCTTATGCCTGTTTGTGCCTTTCCTAACTTATGGTATGTATTTTATCTGAGCTTCTAGGATTATAGTTTTAAATAGCGTCCAAGCTTCCCCAAGGGTTTTGACCGTATGTACCTTTCCTTTCAGTTTCTTCCTCACATGCCTCCTCATCTCAGTGTATTTACCCCTTTTAAAGTTAAACGTGGTTGTGGTGGTCTTTTTGGACAACTCCCTATTTATACAAACGGTGAAATCAATAACATTATGGTCACTGCTCCCAAGCGGCGCAATCACTTTTACATCTCTCACCAAGTCTTGGGCATTACTTAGGACCAAATCCAGGATCGCCCAACCCCTGGTAGGTTCTGAGACCATCTGCTCCATAGCACAGTCATTGAGAGCATCAAGAAACTCAATCTCTTTCTCTCGACCAGAACACATATTGACCCAATCAATCTGCGGGTAGTTAAAATCACCTATTACAACACAGTTTTTACGTTTAGCCGCTATCTTTAAGCCTTCCATCATATTATAATCGTCCTCTCTCTTTTGATTTGGTGGGCGATAACGAACTCCCATAGTTAAATTTCCTTTTGGGCCCTCTATTTCAACCCAAAGCATTTCTAAAAGTGAATCTAATTCTCTGATCTCAGCCTTACTGGACCGTATAGCCTCTCTGACATACAGAGCCACCCCACCTCCAACCCTTCCCTCCCTATCCTTCCGATATAGCTTATATCCAGGAATCACCGTGTCCCAATGATTCTCCTCATTCCACCAAGTTTCTGAAATTCCCACAATGTCTATGTTTTCTCCCAACACTAAACATTCCAATTCACCAATTTTACTTCGGACACTTCTAGCATTTGCATACAAACATCTATAATTTCCCAGGCGAGCTAGGCCCGCCACCTTCCTCCTGCCACCTCGAGACACTGGCAGACAGTCCATATTGTTTGTCACCTTCACAGTGGACAACTCCGGTCCGTTACCCGGTAGAAAAATAGCAGCTAACCCTTCATCTCTTTGAGACGAGTCCTCCCGAACCAGAGACATTTCATCTCCTGTCGGCTTTCCCCCAAGATTTAGTTTAAAAACTGCTCTGCCACCTTTTTGATTTTAAGCGCCAGCAGCCTGGTTCCATCCGGGGACAAGTGGAGACCATCTCTTTTGTACAGCTCCCGCTTGTTCCAGAAAGCATCCCAGTGCCTAACAAACTTAAACCCTTCCTCCTTACACCATCGTCTCATCCACACATTGAGACTTCTAATTTGTGCCTGTCTCTCCTGCCCTGCACGTGGAACAGGTAGCACTTCCGAGAAGGCTACCTTGGAGGTCCTGGCCTTGTCTCCTGCCTAGCAGCCTAAATTTTTCCTCCAGGACCTCACGACTGCATTTTCCCACATCGTTGGTGCCAACATGCACCACGACCACAGGCTCCTCCCCAGCACTGTCTATCAGTCTATCTACTACACGCGTAATGTCCGCTACCTTCGCACCAGGCAGGCAAGTCACCATACGGTCAGTACGCGGTTTCGCCACCCGGCTGTCTACTTGCCTAATGATCGAATCACCAACTACCAATACCCCCCCTCTCCTCCTGCTCAGGGATGGTTCCTTGGCGCGAAAGGATTCCCACTCACCAACCGAAGAAGAGGTCCCTTCTGAGGGCGCATTCCCCTTATCCTCAGCACGGTGCCCTGTTCCCTCTCGACCCTCACGCTCTCTGGCAGCAACGGGGCTGCTACGTTCAGAGCGGGGCTCATCTAATACACCCCCGAGAGTCTTCCCGAAGTGCCTAACTGACCGTCTCTGCTTCTCCAGGGCAGTCACCTCGGCCTCAAGGGTATGAACTCATTCCCTGAGGACCAGGAGCTCCTTGCATCGAGCACACACCCAAGACTTCTGTCCTTTGGGCAGATAGTCATACATGTGACACTCAGTGCAAAACACTGGAAAGCCCCCAACCCCCTGCTGGCATTCTATCTTCCTTGTGTATATATATATACATATATACAGTCCTCTTTAAATGCTGTTTAAGTGGCTCCCCTTCTGGCGGGTCAACTTACCTTACCTCAACTTACCTTATTGGGAACTTACCTTATTTGGAGAACAAGGAAGCCAGGGATCTGGGTTCCTGCTCCTTAGGGAGCCCCTAGGCAAAGAGCCACAGGCCAAGAGCCCTTTAGCTCTTGCCCTTCGGCTCGCGCCAAAGGCTCGCGCCTTTGGCAAGGCGCAGCTTAAAATGCAAAGAGGTGGAGCAGAGGCACTCCTCAGCAATCACTCTCAATCAGCAGCAATCACTCTCAATCTCTTTCACCCTTAAGGCAGTCAACCAAACAAAGAGCAGTCAACCAAACAAAGAGCAGTTCCCCAGCTATCACACCTTAGAATTTTAGGCAGCCCCACAAACCTTAGAATGTAGTCCTTCAAAACTCAGAAATTCTCAGCAATTTCTCCAGCTGTCTCAGCTATCAGAGCTGCTCTGCTCTGCTCCTCTCAGACCTCTGTGAGACTTCCTGCTTAGGGACTTCCTGCTCCGGCAGGACGTAGACCTGGCTTGCGTGACCGAGACCTGGGTGCAAGAGGGGGAGACGGTGGCTCTCTCCCAGATGACCCCCCCGGGATACTTGGTCTTCCCCCAATTGTGGATTATTGGGCAGGGGGGAGGGGTGGCGCTTTTCATAGGGAGGGTTACGCCTTCTGGGCTCTCCCGCCCCCAACAATAAATGGTATTGAATGTGCCAGCCTGGCGTGGGATGTCGGAGAGGGGTTGGCGATCTGGCTGGTGTACCGTCCGCCAAACGCACCAGCCAGCGCCTTACCATCCCTGATGGAGGTGGTGTCGGGCTGGGCGTTGGAGTACCCGGGGCTTATGGTCCTGGGTGACTTCAATGTCCATGCCAATGATGCAGCCTCCCATCAGGCAATGGATCTAGTGTCTTCCATGGCGACACTGGGACTCTCTCACTCTGTTATGACTCCTACGCATCAAGCGGGACACACATTAGACCTGATCTTTGCGTCCGGGATTCGGGTGAGCGATATCGCAATGGAGGCAGTGCCATGGTCGGATCACCTAGCCCTCAAGGCCTGTATGGAGATGCCACCCCAACCCTGTAAGGGCGGAGAGCCTATTTTGGCTCACCCGCGGAGTCTGATGGACCCAGAATGGTTCCAAATGGCTCTTCGGGATCCCTGGCCCCCTGGCGATTCCCTTGATGCCCTGGTTGATGCCTGGCAAGATCGGCTGTCCGGGGCAATCAACGAGATCGCACCTCGACATCCTCTACGCCCTCGTTTGAGGCTGGCCCCAACGACTAGAGAGGCAGTGGCGGTGCACTCGTGATGAAGCGGTGAGAACATCCTATAGATCGTTTATGAGATCTTATGAGATGGCAGTCAAGGCTGCGAAGAACGATTACTTCGCAGCCAGGATTGCGTCTGCAAATTCGCGCCTGGCCCAATTGTTTAAAATAATTGGATATTTCACCACACTGCCCCAGGGCAGGGCAAATGTTAGAGAATTAGAAATAGGCTGTGAGGCTTTTGTGAAATTTTTTGCAGACAAAATCAAGTCGCTCCGCCAAGACCTGCCCATCACATTGGATACAGTACATGAACTGGAGGCTCCGTGCCTGTCTTCTGGTTTAGTCTTGGATCATTTCGACCCACTCAGCCTGGAGGAAGTTGACGGAATTCTCTCCTCTGCGTGCCCAACAACTTGTGATTTGGACCCGTGCCCCTCCTGGCTAATTAAATTTTGCCCGAGGGAGCTCAGATGTCCTCTACAGGACATCATAAATAGATCCCTCCTGGAGGGGCGTTTTCCAATGCCCTTAAACAAGGCCTTGGTTTGCCCCCTCTTGAAAAAAAGTACAGCAGACCCGGCCGAATTGGCAAACTACCAACCGGTCTCGAATTTACTGTTTTTAGGTAAAATTATAGAGAGGGCAGTGGCGTTGCAGTTGCAGGGTTTTCTGGATGACGCTTCCATCCTTGCCAGTCCAGCTTTCGCCCGGGCCATGGAACGGAGACAGTGCTGGTCGTCTTGGCAGATGACCTCCAGCGGCATCTGGATCGAGGTGGTGTGGTGGTGCTGATGCTGTTAGACCTGTTGGCTGCGTTTGACACGGTCGACCATCGGCTACTGACCCGCCGCCTCGCCAATGTTGGGGTTCGGGGGTCGGCCCTACAATGGCTCTCCTCCTCCCTTGAGGATCAAGGACAAAGGGTGGCAATCGGGGGTGAGCTGTCCCAGAGGCGCACACTACATTGTGGGGTGCCTCAGGGAGCAGTTCTCTCACCGATGCTATTTAATATCTATATGCGCCCCCTTGCCCAGATTGCCAGGAGGTATGGGCTTGGGTGTCACCAGTATGCAGATGACACCCAGCTCTATCTGCTAATGGACAGCCGGCCTGACTGCGTCCCAGAGAATTTGGACCTGGCACTGCAGGCTGTGGCAACTTGGTTAAGGCTGAGTGGGCTGAAACTGAATCCAGCGAAGACAGAGGTCCTTTGCTTGGGTCGGGGCACTCTGGGAAGGGAAATATCTCTCCCAGTTTTTGACGGGGCGCCATTGAAAGCGGCGTGCCGAGTCAGGAGCCTGGGAGTCCTACTGGAGCCTTCATTATCAATTGAGGCCCAGATAGCAGCCACTGCCAAGTCAGCTTTTTTCATCTGAGAAGGGCAAGGCAGTTGGCTCCCTTTCTAGAGCATCAGGACCTAGCAACAGTGATTCATGCAACGGTCACCTCGAGACTGGATTACTGTAATGCCCTCTACATGGGGCTGCCTCTGTGCCGAACGCGGAAGCTGCAGCTGGTGCAGAATGCGGCTGCTAGACTGTTGTTGGGGCTCCCAAAGTGGGAGCACATACAGCCGGGGCTGCGTGAACTGCACTGGCTGCCAGTTATATACCAGATTCGTTACAAAGTGCTGGTTATCACCTTTAAAGCCCTATATGGCCGAGGACCTGCCTACCTCAGGGACCGTCTCTCCCCATATGAACCCCAGAAAGCACTGAGGTCAGCAGGGAAGAACCTGCTGACTATTCCCGGGCCGAAAGAGGTAAAACTACAGAGTACCCACGCTCGGGCCTTCTCTGCTGTGGCTCCACTCCTATGGAACCAGCTTCTGGAAGAAATGCGGGCCCTGCGGGACTTAGAACAGTTCCTCAGGGCCTGCAAGACCATCCTTTTTCGAATGGCCTTCACCGACTGAAGAGAGAGACTGCTAAGTAAACTCACCATCTGTATAATAGCACCAGCATATTCATATTCATATTAATTTTATTGTTTTAGAATTTTAATAGAATTTTAATTAACTGTTAAATTAGTTTTGTTTAAATATACTGTATAATGTATGTATTGATTTGTGCTGTTAGCCGCCCTGAGCCTGCTTCGGCGGGGAGGGCGGGATATAAATAAAATGATGATGATGATGATGATGATGATGATGATGATGATGATGATGATGATGATGATGATGATGATGATGGACCTCCCCTGTGCTCCTGTAGGCAGGCTGCAGAAGCACAGGGAAGATCTTCTCTCTTTCCCCCCATGCTTCCTGGGCTTTCTGGGAGGCACGGGTGGCTGGACTTTCCTTGTACTCCTGTAGCCAGGCTGCAGAAACACAGGGAAGATCTCTCTCTCCCCCCACACTTCCTGGGCTTTCCAGGAGGCACGAGTGGCTGGACTTTCCCTGTGCTCCTGCAGCCAGGCTGCAGAAGCACAATGAAGATCCCCCCCTCCAACCCGGCCCAACAAGGTCTCACTTATGTCAGTTCAGGCCCTCAGAAGAAATGAGTTTGTCTCCCCTGTTTTACAGTATTTCAATAAATGTGAAACTAGTTTCAGTAGTCTGGTCAACATAATAGTGGTGTCCATGGTGCCAGACTATGGCTTAGTATCAGGCAATTGTATCTCTCTACCCATTGTAGCATGATTGTGAAACATGTTTCCGAATATGTCTTCCTGACTCTTTGTCTCTCACTTGTGCATGTGTAGATGTGTGTGTGGGCAAATGACTTGAAAAGTAACCTTTTTTCCATTTTTTCCACTCAGGTCCATTAAAAAAAGAAAAGAAGACTTAGCTCTGTGAAATCTGTTGATGGGATAATATATGGAGCAGTAACAAAAACCAAATGGACTCTACTTTGGCGATGAGGGGAGCTGTCCAATGAAAAATCCTACATAGGTAATCAGTTGCTATTTTATTCCAGATTCCCTGACATCTTCTTTTCCAATAACATGTGCATATCCAAAATGTGAGTGCGATTTCTATTTCATCCATGTCATTTGTTTTTAGCAGTCTGTTATACAAAGATGGAAAACAACTCTGAAAAATATTACTGCTGATAGTGATTTATTTCTAGGGAATTGATATTAAACTGACTTTCAAATTGATGATTTTGGACACTTCAGTGAGAGTTGAAATAACAGTAGGATGGACTCATCTACATGAGTCTTATAGATGTGTCTAGGTTTGTTGACAGCTTTCATGTTCTGATGGTAGGTGCCAATTGTGACATTATCACAGAACATAGTGTTTGGGGAAATTGTTTATTTTTTCCATCTGTGGGCTCTGAAGTGGGCTCTGGCAGCTTGATGTGGCAGCAAAATGAATATGTTTTCTATTTTGTCTGGAATGGAACTTGCTGAATTCTTGTAAGCCGCATGAAAATATTCAACATCATTCTTCTAATTGTTGAGTCAAATGGTTTTCTTTGCTTTCTGTGTTGATCCTCGGAGATAAATCTATTTGATTAGCATGGTGTGTCAAGATGCAGACATTTTAGATGTTTGAAAGGAAAACAAGATCAGGGTAATATACATTTTAATCTAGTGGTAAGTTACGAACTTCAGATTTTTTTACCTGTAAGCCGCCCTGAGCCTGCCTTGGCGGGGAGGGCGGGGTATAAATAAAATTTATTATTATTATTATTATTATTATTATTATTATTATTATTATTATTATTATTATTATTATTATTATTATTATTATTATTATTATTTTAGCATGGTTGAGGAGGATGAGGTCTCAGATTCAGTGGGAACTCCCAGCTCCTGAACCTTTCTGAGAGTTCCACCTCCTCCTTCCCACCTTGTTCATTGAATAGTAGGTGCAGCTGCATAACAATCCCTGGATGATCTCCACCACCTATTTTTCTACAAAACAGCTCCTGAGGAGGATCATACCCAACAGAGAGTGCACCAGTTTTCGGTGTTCCTTTTTGGCTGATACACTTTATTCCCATTTCTTCATAGCGGAGTTCACACCAAATTGCTTCCCTCTCGAGCATAATGTAGGGCTGCTTCCCCATGGGATTTCTTATACATGGGCTTTTCCTGTTCACAACTGAGCAACAGAATCTCTTTCACTGGCATTCAGCTGTGAAATGGAAGTGAAACTGTTAAGCTGTGGATGTTTGTGCAGTTGCCTTCCCTCTTGAAAGGGGGAGGAAGAGGGGTGGGGCAGTGGCAGCAATAAGTGGCATGGGGAGAAGTGTCAGATCCCCTCCCCCTGCTGTTTGGGAGTTGCATAGGTGGAAGAAGATATTGGATTTATATTGGATTTATATCCTGCCCTATACTCTGAATCTCAGGGCCTTTCTGCTTTTTGTGTTTATTACGGCTTTCACCTCCCACCTCCGTCGCTTTAAAAACCTGCTTCCATATTCACATGCACACTCACCTCACTCTCCCATCGTATTTTTAAAAATTCCTTCCACATCCTTTTCCCAGCGTTCTGCTGTCACTTCTCTATATCTCCATAGTTTTCAAGAGTGGTTTTTCAGAGCAGTATTTTCCCTTCCTCCTCTTAATTCGCTTCCAACCCTTTAAAAGTAGAAACATTTCCTTGGATGTTTCCCCTCCCCTCCCCTGGCAGGCTAATTGGTCTGTTCTTATTGATCAGTTTCACACTATGCATGTCTTTTGAAATAGGAGATTAGAAAAGTAATTGCCTTTGTCTGACTCATTTGCAGGAACAGCAAGTTAGCTTGCTTGGTTTAGATGCTGGGCTATTTTGTATTTTTGTTTTGTTTTTTTTGGGGGGGGGTTCCTTTTACATTGCTCTGACCACAATGATTTCAAATGTGAGAATAATGCTGTTTAGACAGTTAGGATATTTAATTTAAGAAAATATTTGTTAACCATGCAGTGTCAAAGCAACTCTGGGATTTCCTGAAACTGACTATTTCAGCAGACTTCTGAACCAGTTATTGATAGGAAAATTTTTTGGTGGGACTTGTGGATGGTGTTTGTGGGAAGATTTAAAATGAATGTTGCTCCCCATTGAGTCTTCTAGACATCCCACTGGCACCTGGCACATGTATTGCAATTTTGTTTTTACATCACCTGGAATATTAGAACATTTTGCTGCTATCAAGGGCCAGACCCTCACATCATTCCTTGGAGCATGCTCCCAAAAGTAAGCCCTTCCTGCAACATGGAAATTGGCAGGGATCTGTTTTATTATTTTTTTGCTGTATTAATACATGCATTTTTAAAACACATTATTCATCAAGTAGCATATTTATATGAAGCCTCTGGAAGAATCTGTATGGTACATTCTCAGCTCCATAATTTATTATCTAAATTATCTAAGCCTCTCTCTCCCCGCCCCCCTCCAATGTCTTTCTGTGATGACTGAGTAGTTGTGGGTCAATATAGTGAATCCTAAGAAAACAAATTATTTGTTGGGAATATCTGCTATTCCTGTGGAGGTGGGTCAATGAGATGTTGGGCTTTTTGTTTTGTCTTCCCTCTTCCTGGCTAAAAGGGTAAGCTAACATCATTGCTAGATTAGGAGTAGTTCTGATGATTGCCCTCATCCTAGAGGTTTAATGGACTTGATTGTGGTATTTTTTTAACTTTTGGAAGCTGCTTAAAACATTACAGATGAGATGGGAAAATACTTCATGCATATATTAATATTTTATTAGTGTATTAATAATTAATTAATAATAAAAGAACACAACTGTGTTCTTCTCTGATCCCATGAACCACACAAGAAATATTGTTCTGGTCCAACATGAGGTTCAGAAATAAAATAATGTATAAGGGGAAAGCACATTTCTTAAACAATACATATGTAATGGCGTTGGACTAGATGACCCTGGGGGTCCCTTCAGCTCTATGATTCTATGTAATGATGGCTGAGGTGTAACCATGTCCTTGCCCACTTTCCTGGGACTTAGCCTCATTTAATAGATCTGAGTAGGATTCTGAGTAGGCCAAAGCTTGCTTTCACACAGAGGATATCACTTTTTCTGCCATCTGATGCTATTGAACTATATTTTTTCTTATGTCTGAACATTTAAAGCCTTACACGGCCTGGGACCAACATACGTGCGGGACAGTCTCCTTCCATGTATGCCCAAGAGGTCGTTATGTTCGACCTCCCAACATCTGTTGGCCATCCCTGGCCCAAGAGATGCTCGCCTCGCCTCAACTAGGGCCAGGGCTTTTTCAGTCCTGGCCCCGACCTGGTGGAATCAGCTCCCTATTGAGATCTGGACCCTACTTCCGTAGGGCCTGTAAAATGGAGCTGTTTTAGCTGAGGCTGCGGGCATCTATTCTTGATCTGGTTGGCCTCCCCGGCCAGCACTGTCATCTGTGCTAGGAAATGGAATAAAACTGCCATGATGTGAGATAGCTAGGGTGGGCAATATGTGATGACATGGTAATCTGAGTGCTGTTGAATTGTCTGTTTATAGAATGTTTTATTGTATTTTATTGTTTTATCATATGTTGTACTCCGCCCTGAGCCCTATGGGGAATGGGCGGAATAGAAATATACTAAAATAAATAATAAATAATAAATAAATAAAAGGGAAGGTATGTACTGTACTTGAATTAAAGGAAATGCCCTCTTTGCTGTATTCATCCACATTTTCTGTATGAACAGCTCTGCAGTTGCTGACACCAATAAAACTTTTTAAAAATGTTGTGGGTAAGAACTATGTTGCAGCACAGTTTCAGCTTCAGTGCTTCTCATTTTGGAGTTGTATTTCAGTGATGGAAAGATTCCTACCCCAAATGTTTTGAATTTCTTTCTAGGTTTGGGCTCCTTTTCAGCATATGAAAGTCTCCTCCATCCCCCCACCCCCCGCTCCTCTGTGCATCATTTCACATTATGGATTTCTTCCATTTGGGAGCTCATTTTCTACAGGTAAAAGATCACCCCAGATAGTATGTGACTTCTAAATTTCTTCCTAGTTTTTGGCACTGTTTCAGTATATGAATGCCCCGCCCCCAATACATTCTGCTGTGTATCACTTCTCATTATGAATTTCTTCCTTCACTGATCAGTGACATTATTCCGATCAGAAATGCCATGCAAGGTGATGGATGCCATTATTTCTTGCCAATTAAGTACACATCTTTTTTTGAAAAAGAAAAACAACTCCAGAACAGCATAATTGCAAGTTTTCTTTCACATTACAAATGGGTGTCTCCAAAAGAGCAGAAACCAGCTGGGAATTGTGGTCTTTTCCCCTCCCATGCAATGGTTCCTGGAAGGGAAGAGGTCCTGAGACAACACAGCAAAAAATAGTCTGGTTGGAGGTATGGACATTCTGGCAGATAGAAAATGAAAAGATAGTGAAATGGTGCTATTCCTATACAGCACTAAACATGTACCCCAAAGTTTTGAAAAGAGGTGAGCAGAGAATAATAATTTTCAGACAATGCAGCAGCTGGGGGGGGAGGGGGGGCTCAATCAACATCAGATGTGAAAAGGGGAAAGCAGATCTACAGAAAATCCCCCTAGTGTGGAAGGATCTCTACTTAATATTGCTCTCAGTGTACATTTTTTGTTAAGACTTCTGCGTCTAAAATAAAATTTACAGAATATCCAGTAGAAGAAAAAGACAAAAAAACCAAGTATAAAATGTATTACTGCCAGTAAAGACCATATGTCAGCCTCCTGAGTAAAGCAGACATATGGCCAGGTAGGGGAATACATAATATAGACCTGTAATAATAAGTGTACATGGAAAATAAAGGTCACCAATTATAGTTAATGCCAAGAAATAATCAGAAATTCTGGGGGACCTAGTAGTATAGACCAAGAGACTGTGTGTGTGTGTGTGTGTGAGAGAGAGTAGTCCCCTATGCAAAGGAGAGAACAAGTTGAAATGGTACTCCTCCCAAGGGAAGTGTATGTCATGGTGTCAAACTTACAGCCTGTGGGTTGTAACTGGCCCACCAGGGGCTTTAACTGAAGCAGAGAAATAACGAGGTCCACACAGACTTATTGGTTTGAAGTGAGGTTTACTTTATGGTACTATAAGCAGAACCCACTCGAGCATGGGCCCCAAAATTACTGAGATAAAATCATTCTACATACAGATAGTTTTATTCACACAGAAAACCAGCAGGCAGGCACACAAGCTTATTTGTTTTCAAAGGGTCCCGCCTCCACTAAGTTCCCCCATAACTAAGTTTCTTTACTTATCTATATACAGCAAGTCGCCTGTAGGAGGCTGTTCCCTTATCTAATCTTACAGCTGGAGTTCACACCTGCTGGGCAGTAGAGTCAGTTTCTAACGGCAGTTCAGACTCCTTAGTTTGAAGACAAAGCATATTTTACTCAATATGACAAATATTATTATTATTGGGGATATTAATTAATTATTCAGAGGCTGCCCCTTCATTTCCCCTCTTTCAGTCTTCTGAAAACTTATTTAATCTGAAGGAGACTGACCATCCTCAAACAAATTAATTCTGTATTACCACTCAGGAAGGGCAGCTAGGTGACAATTTGGTTTCGACATTCCCAGGAAAGACTGAAATGATACCACAATGGGGTAATGAAATAGTATATTGACAGAGATGGGGTAAAGATGGGTCATGGGAGGAGGAGGGTAAGTGATGGGATTATCCATCCACAATGGCACATCCCAGTATTTTTCCATATAGAGAAGATGTGTGTGTGTGGTGGGGAGGTCACTCAGAGGCATGCCTTGGCTATGCAGCCCAGCCTTCCAATATGGAGTTTTCCTGGTATCCATCATGGGGCCTTTCTGGGCACACAGGCTAGCTTGAGAGGGGCCCCCCATGTCTTTTACGGCTACCTTCTTTATTCGGCAGTGCTCTGGTATCAGTTTCAATCAATCAATCAATCAATCAACATTTTATTTATATCCGGCCCTCCCTGCTGAAGCAGGCTCAGGGCGGTTAACAACATCAAATACAGTAAATTATATAATAAATATTTAAAAACAGTAGCTAATTTTAAACAGTCTAATTTAAAATTTCTAAAATTAACATTCTGGTGCTATTTTAGCATGATGGTGAAAATCGCTTAGGCGAGTCCCTCTGTCATTTTAATTGGTGAAGGCCATCCCAAAAAGGATGGTCTTGCAGGCCCTGAGAAACTGTTCAAAGTCCCGCAGGGCCTGCACTTCTTCTGGGAGCTGGTTCCATAGGTGTGGAGCTACAATGCATTTCCCACTTTGGCACCGACCAATCCTTGGAGGGTGTGTGCCACATTTCATGATGCGCTGCCGATCAGACTACAAAAAACCAGGGTTGAGACACAGTTTGGGATAAAGGGGAAGGGCTAAGGAATGTCAACTACAAAAAAACAGGCTATACATGAGTTAAAATTTTAAAAAAGCAATCCAATCAGGAAAAAGAGGACTATGTGTCTTGGTACTGAAGACTAACTATCACTGAAATTTGGGACGATCTTGAGGAGGAGGTAGAGGAAAGAGGAGGCTAGAGATACATTTCATTTTTGAGATAATCACTTGAACAGGGAAATCCATTCATGGTATATGCATTGAATAATTGCATATGTCCAGTCTAAATTTGTGAACATAGATCTTGGAAGGATCCTAGGGAACTTATTTCTTTATCAGTAAAACATTACTAGCTATGATGCAAAAATACAGGAACTCATCTCAATTTCTAAAATGCATAAACAATAATAAGGGACATATGCAAGTGACATGCTATAAACTGGATCAAATCATGTGCCTTTATGGCAAACAACTTGTTGCAGCCTGGGTGATTAAGATACACACATTCAGTCATACTTGGAAACATTGCCAGTTGCGGGCAGTCCACATTTGGCCACATTATTTACAATAGAAAAACCGTTTCCTGACTAATTCCTTGTTCCCCTCCCCCCTTAGTCTAACAAAAGGTCTTCTTTCTTGAGTTTATGGAGGGGTTTGCATGCTTTATGCATGACAGCCTTTTCACAGGGAAATCTGTTTTTATTACAGCCAAAAGGAAATCTTTTACCGCCAAAGAAAATCTTTTTCTGGAAACGCAACTTGGAAGTGGCAGTGGGGCTGCTGTTGTGATCAGCTGAGGCAACTAGCCTTTTGCTAGGCAGAGGAATTTCCCTGGAAATGAGTTTTCTCCACAACTCAGTTTGGATGGGGTTCTGGGGGAGGCCTTCCTTCCAACAACAATGAGGCATAGCCAGGCAAATTTTAGGACCTCTGGGTAGATGTGGAAGAGCCTGGAAAACATACTTGGAGAAACAAACAAACAAAACAACAATAGTAGGTGCTTTCCCCCTTTAAAGCTTTCCTTGGCTGTCCACAGATTTCCGTAACTTGAGTCCAACCCTGTTGAGATAGGGTTGCACACATTATCTAAATTACCACACTTGCTTTGGACTGGAGACTTCCTCCTCCTCACATGGAGTTTCAATTTAAACCATTGGAAATCAGTGGGGTGATCAAGTCCCACTGACCCCCATTTTTCTCTGTGGCAGATTATCCAAAATTTGTTCTGTGGGTCTCACATAGGTGTGAGAGCGGGTTTCAACAAACTTTAACAACAAAATCCTAAAAGCAAACAATTCTTAGCAGACATACCAGCATTTCTTAAAACTACTATATAATGATAAGCGTGCACTAAACTTGACTTGCAGGTCCAGGTTTCCTGCATATATAACAAAACAATCCTAGAAAGAAAATTCTGGTTAATACACCTTGACAAATACACAAAACAATTTTTAAATCTACTTATAATAAGCATGCAATATATATGAACTTAGGAGAAAACCTAGTAAGGAGCTTGCAAAGCCGAGGAGATGTGTGGGGCAGTGCAAAGATATAATTCAAAACTGATGCATAAAGCAGGGTGCTAAAACCTTGATGAAGAAGGTTGAAATAATTGAGAGGCAGAAACTTAAAACAAGCAAATGGAAATGTGTTATCCAGTAGCAAGCCTGGCCAAGACTGGAGACTGGATTAAAACACAAAATCAAGCAGAACTGGAGTCCTACCATGGTAAGAACATGAAACATAGAAAGGATTTTCTAAACAAAACACTCAGAAAAGGTCAATCTATAACAAGATACTATAGATGGAGGCATAAAAGAAGATATATAAGCATGTAGATGCCTCTTTCCACAGGTAAGAGGTTCACCAAATAGCTAAATAGGAAGATTGATATGCACAGTTCATAGCTGGAACATAACTATAAATGACATTAAGAGAGCAAATGAAGATATACATTTGAGGAATGCAGAACATTATTAAAGTCCAGGTTTCTAATGAAGACCAAGAGTTTTCAGGAATTCTGCCTAGTGAATTACCAACAAATCTAGAAAAGGTATTTCTATGGGAAACACGACACTGAGATTAACTGGGTCACTGGTAAAACAAAGTATTAATTTATCAAAACTTAAGAGAGAAGCTGCATAATGAGAGGGTAGTTTTACCCAGAGAAGGGTACAGATGTTCTTCTATAACACATGCTGTAACTTCAAATGAAAAGAGGTCTTGTAGGGATCAAAATTTTTGAGGTAGAATTTTAAAACACTGTTCTTTTCAGAAAATAAAAATTCAGTACCAACAACAAAGGAATTTTCAGATTTAAATGAAAAAAAAAATTGGGAAGCAGTTCAAAGTAAAATAGAAAACTGTGTTAGATGTAACACTTGAAGACCACATGCTCCTGGTATGAGATGTACTTAACAAAAATCACAAGAGAAATAAAATTTCCAAAAGTTTTGATACTGTATTGCTTTAGCAGAAAAAGATGATCCACGTAAACCCAAAATTGCAAATATAAACTTTTAACCCACTGTCTCAGATTTAAAAACAACAACAAAAGATCTTCTATTAGGTGCACCATTTCTTTATAACAAAGGCGGTCACAAGCTGAATATATTAAAAGTATTCCTCGTAAAATTAAAACTACAAAATCTAAATACTGGAAAAACTGATATCAGCCACTAGAAAAATATTTTCAGACTCAAAAGGTAAAGCAAAATAAATAAATAAATAAATAAATAAATTATCAGAGGAAATCTAGGAGAACTCTTAGCCTCAGGGCAGTTTACAGGCAGAGCCTTTTCTCTAGCAGAGAAGGATTAGCTGTAAGTGGAACTTTGGAATGCCAGCTCCAGGTTGGAGATTTCTGAATATTTGGATTAAATTTGAAGATTACAAGGTGTGCAGTCCATTTTTTGGGACACTTTCTCTTCCAGAGGCACTGGCCTTAATGTTTTGGGCATTACATTATATTTTTGGGAGTGATCTCCAGGTTCCACCTGGAGACTGGCACCCTTGCAAAACAAAGTAGCCAAGGAGCAAGCCAAGGAGCTTTCAAAATGGCTTGCTTCTTTCAACATATGCACATCTTCCCTCCAGGCATCTTCCTGGCTGGGAGTGGTCTTCTAGAACTACTCATTTTGTTTGTGGAGACATTCTTGCATAATTTCAAAAGTTTGAATTTGTATATTCTCCCAAAATCTGGAGAAGATGAGAATTCAGAAAAATTGGAGCAAGTTTTTGCTGAAAGGAATACCTTGTGGCATGAGTGTGGAACTCTGTGTAGGCTCAGAGACCACATTCCCTCCATGATTTTGAGATGAGAGAACTGAAACAGGGGCTGTGTTCTCATTTTCATGAGGAGGAGAGGAAAGCTGAGGCTGAACTCGTACATTTATTCTGTTATATTTTCTCTTACCCAGTACTTCTAGAATTTCTAGCCTCTTCTCTGTGGATTTGTAAGATTCTAGGACAGTTTGCAAAAGTTTGGCAGTTTCCTTTTCTTTAATACTAGCTTCTAACTTTTGCTGGAGTTCCTGATTTTTCTTAGCAAGCTGTTTGATTTTACAGAAATGTTCCTTGAAGTTTTTACACATGTACCCTAGCGGGGGTTTTGACTGATTTCCACCAAAGGCAGCAGACATTTAGACAAGACACTTCTAAGGAAAACAGAAAACTGCAGCATCCAATAAGGGGTCTGGCAGCCAGGGAGCCCTGGGGGTTTTCACTTCCTCTCTCTCATGACCCAGTGAGGTCGCCCTACTGGGAACTGCACAAGAGAAAGTCCCTCTCGCGTAGAGGCTTCGTCTCCTCTCATTCACACATGCACACACACCACAGAAATCTTCCCAGATTCTAGCTTCTGTGCTTCAACTCCAAAGTGGAGCCTAATAGACAGAGCATAAGGGGTGATCAGACCCTTCGTCTCTCCTAAGTAGAGGTAATCAGAATTCTCAGACAGTTCATACAATCCTGAAGATCTTCCAATTCCCTGGACACGTCAGTTCAAACAGGCCCAGGATCTTGGTTGGTGAACCGAACACCTTCCCCCACCGGGGCGGAGGGAGCTGGACTCGATCAAAAATGTGACCATGGCGCCTAGTCCATTCTTCCCACCACGAGGGTGAATAGTGGACAGTTATGCAGCCACCCCAAAGGGAAGGAAATGTCCTACCCTGATATTTCCCCTGCCAATGCAACAAAATGAAGCAGACAAATAATGAGGTCCACACAGACTTATTGGTTTGAAGCGAGGTTTACTTTATGGTACCATAAGCAGAACCCAGTCGAGCATGGGCTCCCAAAATGACCTAGTTAAAATCACAAGCTTATCGGATTTCAAAGGGTCCCGCCTCCACTAAGTTCCCCCTGGTAAAATTCCATGACTAAGTTTCCTTACTTATCTATATACAGAAAGTCGCCTGTAAGAGGCTGTTCCCTTATCTAATCTTACAGCTGGAGCTCACACCCGCTGGGTGGTAGAGTCAGTTTCTACCGGCAGTTTTACAACAGACCCCTTAGTTTGAAAAAGCATATTTTTTACTCAATATGACAAATATTATTATTATTGTGGGTATTAATTAATTATTCAGAGGCTGCCCCTTCATAATCAGGCCTGTGACTCTTTTCTCCCCCTCTTGTCCTCACTCTTTGAAGTTCCCAGGTTTTCAAAGTTCCCAGCTCCTTCTGCCTTGTCTTTATTGCTTTCAGCAAGAAGCTATTCTGGGCTTGCAAAGCTGCAAAGAAAATGTGGAATGGATTTTCCATTAAAGTCTCTGAGCCCAGACAGACTACTCTTGGAGTCTATCTTGACCCAGAGACCTTAATGGAAAATCCACTCTGCATTTTCCTTGCAACTTCATCTGTGCTGCAATATATTTCAATGGAGTGGAACTCAAGTAGTTTCACTTTCCAGGATTTGTACAGCTAGCTGAAGCTGTTGGTTGCTGGAGTTGTACCCTTCAAATAAAGGGTTGATGCTTTTTGAACTGTCCCCATGGAGTGTAATGGAGAATTTCACTTGTTTAGTTGTGCGGAGCCAACTGGGGGAATGAAGTTACTTTAACCCCCTTCCATCCCTTCCTTCAGTTGTGGCATGACTCCAGAGAGAAGGGAAGGGATTTATCCCTTCCATCCCCTCTCAGAGTCACACCACAGCTGTTGCCCGACTCCGGGAGGGGATGGAAGGGGTTTAAAGTTTAACTCCTTCCCTTCTCTCTGGAGTCACACTGCAGCTGCAACCTAACTCCAGGAGGGGCTTAAATTTTAAACTCCTCCCCTTCACTCAGGATGCCTGAATAAAAGCAGGTATTTTTTATTTGGGTGGAGGTGCTTCAGTAGCAGTAGAATCTGTATTTGGCTGAAAAAAATACCTGAAAACTACTAATAAGGTATTTTTTCAGGTATTTATTTGGTTTGGCTTATGGTAAAAGCACTCCCCTAGTTTCCACCCTTTGTTTTCTCCAAGGGAACTGATCTCTGTAGTTTGTAAATCAGATGAAATTCTGGGTGATATCTGGGCCCCACTGGGAAATTGGCGGTCCATGAAGTCCTCATCTTATGTCTCTAGAAATCCCTTCCTGCTCCCACATACTCAAATTTGGACTAGAAACCTGTTGGGGATGAATGATTTCTGGAACATATTTCTTCTTCGAAACATCATATAAGGAAAAGATCAGCACAGTAACACAGAACATTTTTTACTTATTCAAGATGAACATTTGAATTCTGATGTCACATTAGTAATGGCAGCACACTTCTGTAAAGCAATAAAGCTCTTGTCTAAACTGCTCCACCTTTAGCATTTGTGACCATTTTAGAGGCTTGAAGTGTTAAACTTTCAATGAAATAGAATAACTTAAGACATTGTTGATTCAGTGGTGAAAGAAAACAACACATTGTCTAATCAGTCCTCTTTCTTCTGTTAATGTACTTTTAAAATGCTGATTCAGGCAGCATAGATTTGCAATATGTTGGTCTTCTCAGTTTGTCATTCTAGGAAGTGTGGGAATTCATCAAGAGCAGTTCAGTTTGTCTCTTTCTAGAAACTTGTGCTACATTTGTGATTTTTGTGATTATGATAAAATGATCAGCTGGTAATGAATCTTCTGTGTGACCATCTTTTCTTGATATATAGTTGAGTGTAGTTATAATACTTGCTGCTGCACATTTAATGTGTTGATACTTTAAGAAATGAAAATATGGACCAATACAGCTTTATTAAACAACATGCAATTCTTACTAAAACTGATTTTGTAATGTCCTCTGTCTTGTAATATTCTTGTATTCCTCTGTTCTGCATGTATCTCCTGTTGTTGTTCAGTCGCACAGTCGATTCCGACTGTTTGCGACCCCATGGACAAAGTCACGCCAGGCCCTCCTGTCTTCCACCATCCTTCGAGGTTTGTTACATCAGTAACACTGTCCAGCCATCTCATCTTTTGCCGTCCCCTTCTTCTTTTGCCTTCTGTCTTTCCTAGCATCAGGACCTTCTCCAGGGAGTGCTTCCTTCTCATTTGGAGGCCAAAATATTTGAGCTTCAGCATCTGACCTTCCAGGGAACAGTCTGGGTTGATTTCCATTAGGACTGATTGATTTGATCTTCATGCAGTCCAAGGGACTCTCAAGAGTCATCTCCAGCACCACATCTCAAAAGCATCTATTCTTCTGCGCTCGGCCTTCCTTATGGTCCAGCTCTCACAGCCATAAATTACTACTGGGAATAACATTGTTTTGACTATATGGACTTTTGTTGGCAGGGTGATGTCTCTACTTTTTATTATACTGCCCAGGTTCGCCATAGCTGTCCTCCCAAGGAGCAAACATCTTTTGATTTCATGGCTACAGTCACCATCCAGAACCACTTATTTTGGAAGGGGTGTTGAAAAACCTGAGTCAGATTGAGGTGACAAGAGAGGAGGTCCTACAACTGATAGATGAATTAAAAACTAATAAGTCACCAGGTCCAGATGGCCTACATCCAAGAGTTCTGAAAGAACTCAAAGTTGAACTTGTGGATCTTCTGATAAAAATATGTAATCTTTCATTGAAATCTGCCTCCGTTCCTGAGGACTGGAAGGTAGCAAATGTCACCCAAATCCTTAAAAAGGGTTCCAGAGGAGATCCAGGAAACTACAGGCCAGTCAGTCTGACTTCAATACTGGGAAAGTTGGTAGAAACCATTATCAAGGACAGAATGAGTAGGCACATTGATGAACACGGGTTATTGAGGAAGACTCAGTATGGGTTCCGTAAGGGAAGATCTTGCCTCACTAACCTGTTACATTTCTTTGAGGTGGTGAACAAACATGTGGACAAAGGAGACCCAATAGATGTTGTTTACCTTGACTTCCAGAAAGCTTTTGATAAAGTTCCTCATCAAAGACTCCTTTGAAAGCTTGAGAGTCATGGAGTAAAAGGACAGGTCCTCTTGTGGATGAAACACTGGCTAATTAATAGGAAGCAGAGAGTGAGTATAAATGGGCAGTCTTCGCAGTGGAGGACGGTAAGCAGTGGGGTGCCGCAGGGCTCAGTACTGGGTCCCATGCTCTTTAACTTGTTCATAAATGATTTGGAGTTGGGAGTAAGCCATGAAGTGGCCAAGTTTGCAGATGACACTAAATTGTTCAGGGTGGTGAGAACCAGAGAGGATTGTGAGGAACTCCAAAGGGACCTGTTGAGACTGGGTGAGTGGGCGTCAATGTGGCAGATGAGGTTCAATGTGGCCAAGTGCAAAGTAATGCACATTGGGGCCAAGAATCTCAGCTACAAATACAAGTTGATGGGGTGTGAACTGGCAGAGACTGACCAAGAGAGAGATCTTGGGGTCGTGGTAGATAACTCACTGAAAATGTCAAGACAGTGTGCGATTGCAATAAAAAAGGCCAACACCATGCTGGGAATTATTAGGAAGGGAACTGAAAACAAATCAGCCAGTATCATAATGCCCCTGTATAAATCGATGGTGTGGTCTCATTTGGAATACTGTGTGCAATTCTGGTCACTGCACCTCAAAAAGGATATTATAGCATTGGAAAAAGTCCAGAAGGGCAACTAGAATGATTAAAGGGTTGGAACACTTTCCCTATGAAGAAAGGTTAAAACGCTTGGGGCTTTTTAGCTTGGAGAAACGTCGACTGCGAGGTGACATGATCGAGGTCTACAAGATAATGCATGGGATGGAGAAAGTAGAGAGAGAAGTACTTTTCTCCCTTTCTCACAATACAAGAACTCATGGGCATTCAATGAAATTGCTGAGCAGTCAGGTTAAAACGGAGAAAAGGAAATACTTCTTCACCCAAAGGGTGATTAACATGTGGAATTCACTGCCACAGAAGGTGGTGACGACTACAAGCATAGCCAGCTTCAAGAGGGGGTTAGATAAAAATATGAAGCAGAGGTCCATCAGTGGCTATTAGCCACAGTGTGTGTGTGTGTGTATATATATATATATATATATATATATATATATATATATATATATATATATATATATATATATATATATATATATAATTTTTTTTGCCACTGTATGATACAGAGTGTTGGACTGGATGGGCCATTGGCCTGATCCAACATGGCTTCTCTTATGTTTTTATGTGCAGTGATCTTTGATCCCAGAAATGTGAAGTCTGTCACTACTTCCATGCCTTCTATTTGCCAAGGTGTGATGGGGCCAGATGCCATGATCTTAGTTTTTTTGATGTTGAGTTTTAAGCCTACTTTTGTGCTCTCCTCTTTCACTCTCAACAAGAGGTTCTTTAGGTCCTCCTCACTTTCTGCCATTAGAGTAGTGTCATCTGCATATCTGAGGTTGTTGATGTTTTTCCCGGCAATCTTAATTCCGGTTTGTACTTCATCCACGTTAGCATTCCGCATGATGTACTCTGCATATAAATTAAATAAGCAGGGTGACAATATACATCCTTGTTGAATTCCTTTTCCTATTCTAAACCAATCACTTGTTCCATATCCCATTCTGACAGTTGCGTCTGACCCTTACACAGGTTTCTCAGGAGGCATGTGAGGTGGTCTGGTACTCCCATATCTTTAAGGACTTGCCACTGTTTGTTGTGATCCACACAATCAAAGGCTTTAGCATAGTCAATGAAGCAGAAATAGATGTTCTTCTGATACTCCTGTGCTTTCTCCATAATCCAGCGAATGTTGGCAATTTGATCTCTAGTTCTTCTACCTCTCCGAAACCCAGCTTGCACTTCTGGTAGTTCCTTATCTACATACTGCTGAAGCCTAGTTTGTAGGATCTTTAACATGGGCTTGCTGGCATGTGAAATGAGTGCAATGGTGCGATAGATTGAACATTCCTTGGCATTACCCTTCTTTGGAGTTGGAATATAAACTGATCTTTTCCGATCTTGTGGCCACTGTTGCATTTTCCAGTTTTGTTGACATAATGTGTGCATCACTTTAACAGCATCATCTTTTAGGACTTTGAATAGCTCAACTGGGATACCAACATCTCTGCTCACTTTGTTGTTAATAATGCTTTCTAAAGCCTATTTTACTTCACACTCCAGGATGTCTGGCTCAAGGGCATTGATTTCACTGTCACGGTTGTCCAGGACATTGAGATCCTTCTTGTATAATTCGTCTGTGTATTCTTGCCACCTCTTTGTAATCTCTTCTGCCTCTGTTAGGTCTCTACCATTTTTGTCCATTATCATGGCCATCATTGCATGAAACATTCTCTTGATTTCTCCAATTTTCTTGGAAAGATCTCTTGTCCTTCCCATTCTGTTATTTTCCTCTATTGCTTTGCATTGTTCCTTCAGGAAGGCCTCCTCTCCCCTTGCTCTTCTCTGGAAATCTGCATTCAGTTGGTGAATCTTTTCTTTTCACCTTTGCCTTTCGCTTTCCTTCTTTCCTCAGCTATTTGTAAAGCCTCATCAGACAGCCAATTTGCTTTCTTGCATTTCTTTTTCTTTGGGATGGTGCTGATTGCTGCCTTCTGTACAATGTCATGAACTTCCATCCATAGTTCTTCAGGCACTCTTTCTATCAACTCTAGTTCCTTAAACCTTTTCTTCACTTCCACTGTATATTCATAAGGGATGTGATCAAGGTCAAACCTGAATGGCCCAATGGCTTCCCAGTTTTCTTCAGTTTAAGCCTGAATTTTGCAGTGAGTAGCTCATGATCTGAGCCGCAGTAAGCTCCAGGTCTTGTTTTTGCTGACTGTTAGGAGCTTCTCCATCTTTGACGGCAGAATATATAATCAATCTGATTTCTGTGTTGCCCATCAGGCGATGTCCATGTATCTCTACCCACTGAAAAAAACTCTTTCAGGAATTCATCTGTCTGTCCAACTTCATTCCCCATAGCATTCTATCTTTAATAAGTGTGTCATTGATCTCAGATTGTAAAGTTTGTAGCAGCTTTACAACATGCACACATGAATCATGGCTGTTTAGCTAAGCCTTTCCAAGATAATGGATGCAGAAATGTGGATATATAACAGCTGTGAATGTGTATTACTGCAATCCTAGGCAGAGTTGCCCTAAAATCAAGTAAGCATTCTATGGGTATGCAAAACAAATTCAGTAACATTCAGATTTGGGGGTATTCAGAGGTAAAGATATTCTGGGGGTTGAGTATGTCTGAATATCAGATTCAATGACTAAATCTAATTCAAGAGATGTTTGGCTATTCCTGAATATATGGCTCCGTTTTACCCTATGGGCAATTGAAGTTAATGGCAGAACATAGGGTGTGATGTCTGAGGGCTAGAGACAAGGGAGTCTGAGGGAGAGGCACCAGATTTGTAGTTACAGGAGCCTCTCTTCCAGAGAACCCGCAAGTTTGAAAACGATTGGACAAGGGGTTGCCTGCATTCTACCATTGTTTCCTATGATGGAAAAACTAACTCCTTTCATGGCACTGCCTGCTTTGGGGGGGGGGGATCTCTGGACTCTGTTATTTTGTGGGATCCCCCTCTGGCATGTCCCCCTGGCACTGCACTCACTGCTCCTGATGAACCCCTTTGGGTAGCCACCCCTCAGTACTGGATCCCCTGGTTTTGCTGTCTTCTGCATGGATCCTTGGGGTTTTGGGGTGCTAGGTTTTAACTGGAGGTGTCTCATAGGATCATATAGTTGGAAGGGGCCATACAGACCATCTAGTCCAACCCCCTGCTCCATGCAGGATCAGCCTAAAGCATCTCTGACAAATAATCATCCAGCCGCATTTTGAAGACTGCCAATGAAGGGGAGCTCACCACCTTCCTAGGCAGCTGCTTCCACCTCTGAACTACTCTGAGTGTAAAAAATTTTTGCCTAATATCCAGCTGGTACCTTTCTGCTTGTAAGTTGAGCTAATTGCTTTGGGTTTTATTCTCGGCTGCCAAGTGGAACAGCTTCTTGCCCTCCTCTAAATGACAGCCTTTCAGATATTTAAAGAGAGCTATCATGTCCCCCCTCAGTCTCCTCTTTTCCAGACTGAACATTCCCAAGGCCCTCAGCCTTTCCTCATAGGGTTCTTCCTCCTTGATCATCCTCGTTACTCTCTTCTACACCCACTCAATTCTGTCCACATCTTTTTTGGAGTGAGGCCTCCAGAACTGCACACAGTATGCCAGGTGTGGCCTGACCAAGACAGTATACAGCGGAGCTATGACCTGCTGTGATTTTGATGTAATAGCCCTTTTGATACAGCCCAGGATTGAATTTGCTTTTTTTGCCATGACATCACACTGACTGCTCATATTTTGTTTACAGTCCGTTAGTACCCCAAGTTCTCTTTCGCAAACACTACTTCCCAAAAGTGCATTCCCCCATCCAGTATTTGTGCTTCACATTTTTGTGGCCCAGATGTAAGATTTTGCACTTATCTTTGTTGAATTGCATCTTGTTTACAACTGCCCACTTCTCTAGATTATTCAGATCTTGTTGAATTTTAACTCTATCCTCCTGGGTGTTTGCTACTCCTCCCAATTTGGTATCATCAGCAAATTTTATGAGCAGCCCTTCCATCCCTTCATGCAGATCATTGATAAAAATGTTGAAAAGAACCAAGCCCAAAACAGAGCCCTGATGCACCCCACTGGACACATCTCTCCAATCTGATGAAGCTCCATTGACAACCACTCTTTGGGTACAGTCCTCTAACCATTTTCCTATCCACTGAGCTGTCCTACAGTCCAGTCCACAGTCTTCCAGTTTGCCTGTCAGAATGTCATGGGGAACCTTATCAAAAGCTTTATTGAAATCCAGTAAACCACATAAACAGTGTTCCCACAATCCAGTGAGCTTGTTACTTGATTAAAGAAGGAAAACTAGTTAGTCTGGCAAGACCTATTGAAGACAAACCCATGCTGACTTCCTCAAATCACCAGGTTATCCTTCAGATGCTCACAGATCAACCCCTTTAAAATCTGCTTTCCAGCAACAGAAGTCAGACTAACCGGTCTGTAGTTTTCCGGTTCATCCTTCTCTTTCTTAAAGATTGGGATAACATTTATCTCCTGAGGGACATTCCCAGTTCTCCAGGAGGTCTTAAAGATGATGGACAAAGGCTCTGCTAGTTCTTTAGAAAGTTCTTTAAGCACTCTTGGGTGCACACTATCCAGCCCAGGGGATTTGTACTCATCCAGTGCAGCCAGATGTGTTTTCACAATTTCTCTATCCATGTTAACGAACCTTTCAGGTGTTCTGTTAAGTTTTCTAGATGGACTTGAATTCTTCTTAAGGGGAAACTGAAGCAAAAAAGTCATTAAACCTGCCTGCTTTTTCCCTCTCTTTCATCAGAATTTCTCTTTTTACTACCAAGAGTGGATCAATTGCCTCCTTTATTTTGTGTTTGCTTCTCATGTATTTGAAGAAATTTCTCTTATTGTAGCAAGACCTCCGCGCGAGACCCAGCTCATACTGAGCTTTGGCCTCTCTGATGGCCAGTCTGCAATACCTAGTAACTCTCATATAATCTTCTTTAGAGGTCAGTCCTTCTCTCCATTTCCTGAACATTACCCTTTTCTCCCTTAGCTTATTCTGAAGTTCTCTGTTCAACCACATTGGTTTCTTGGATCCCTTACCATGTTTCCATCTTGTTGGAATAGTGAGGGCTTGAGCTTGCAAAAGCTCATGTTTGAGAAGACCCTTCACTCGCTCCATTCCCTTCCAGCACCCTTTCCCATGGTATAACCCTCATCAAGCCTCAGAGCTCATCAAAGTTAGCCCTATGAAAATCTAACCTAGAAGTCCGGCTATGAATCTCCTCCCCCTCCCCTCCAGTGAGAGGAATTCTAGGAGCATATGATCACTTCCCCCTAAAGTCCCCACCACTTTCACCCCATCTACTAACTCTTCTTTGTTGGTTAATATTAATTCTAGTATGGCTGAGCACCTACTGGCTTCTTCCACCAACTGAGAAAGGAAGTTATCAGCCAGGCTGGTCAGGAAGTTGCATGATTCTTGTCGCCTTGCTGAGTTTGTCTCCCAGCATACATTGGGGAAGCTGAAGTCACTCATAATTATAATGTTCTGATGTCTGGATACACTATTAATCTGTTCAAAAAGGGCAGCATCCAAATCCTCTCCCTGGTCAGGTGGTCTGTAGCAGACTCCAACACAATATCCTTTGTCCTTCCTCCCCTTATTTTTACCCATATTCTTTCTTTCTTTTTTTAAAAAACCGAATTTTTATTATTTTTGAAAAATATATTGAAAAGTATACCTCTATTAAACACCAAAAATAATCAGCCAATACATTACAAAATTTCCTCCCCCCCCCACCTCTGATTCATGACCTCCGCCGGTATTAAAAATATATCAAAAATAATCTAAAGGTAAAATTTAAAATTATAGAATCTTCACTAAGAATTACCATTATCTTAATTATTATATTTTGTCCTCCACTTAACTCTTATTCAACTAGCTTGCATATTAAATCAAATATCAATATTCCCATTTCCTCTTCCCATTAAAAGTTCAATTGATATTATCAAAAACCACTAAATGTCTCTTTACTTTCCACTGTTTCTCTATGTAATTTTGAAATTTCTCCCAGTCTTCTTTAAATTTCTCTAAATTACATTCTTTTAAGATTCTAGTAAGTTTGTCCATTTCACTCCAGTTCAGTACTTTTAAGACCCAGTCCCATTTTTCTGGTATTTTATCTTGCTTCCACATTTGCGCATACAATGTTCTCGCAGCTGAAAGCAAATACCACAACAAAGTTCTGTCTTGCTTTGGAAAGCTTTCCATTTGTAATCCCACCAGAAAGACTGTCAGAACTTGTATCTTTGCTGCTGGTCCCCTATAATGTGACCAATGCTGTATGGTAGTTTTACTGTGTCTTAGAGCTGTATTGTAACTGAACCAAACTGACTCCATGTTGTAACCTCTGCTTAACCCAGAGTGCCTGAATAGTAATTAACCTTGCCCCACTGGTATCCAAAATATTTGGGGCTGTAGAATGAATTATGTCTTGTCTCTGCACATTCTCACACTGGGACCCTTTGAAGCCAAACAGCATGGCCTTCGGAGTAGGGAGGCATCCTCTCTACTGATAGTGATGGTGAGAAGACAGCTGCGCCCTACAATGTGAATTGTGGCTTTGTGAGATGTTTGCTTTACGTGTATAAAATCAAGCTGATGCTGGCTCTCGCCATTACTGTTATCTTGCCTTTTCCAGCACCTAGTTCTCTTCAATAAAATCCTAGCTTTGTAACTGAGTATGGGATCCGTTTGCGAGCGCAAGGAGGGGCCGAGGGACGGGGAAGAGAGTTGAAGATTACGTTCGATGGGAATCCGGAGGACGTGGAATACTTTACTATTCAGTGCGACACGTTTTTCACCCACTGGGGTGCCGACTACCCTACCGAGGCCAGCCGAGTGTACCACATCGCGTCTCGACTGAGAGGGGCGGCCCGCAAGTGGTATGTGGGGCTTTTCATGGGAAGAAAGCCCGAATTAGCTACCGTGGCAGGGTTCCTGCACGCGATGCTCCGCCAGTATGGAGATCCCTTACGGGAGGAGAAGGCGGTCGCTGCCCTCCAACGCATCGAACAGGGCAACCGCTCCACCCGCGAGTACGCCACCGAATTCCTGGGGTACTGTGCGGCAGCGAGGGGATGGAACGAGGTCATGAAATACACCGCGTTCATCAATGGGTTGAATCCGAGCATCCTCGACCGCTGTTACAGTCAGGGAAGGCCCGACACGCTGGTCGGCTGGATCCAACTGGCCGGGGAGGTGGAGACCAACCTCCAACACGTGGGGATGAGGAGACAGCAACTAGCGAGGAAGGGAGCCAAACACACCCCAACTAAATCTGAAGGGAAGAAGGCCCCGACGACCTCCACCCCGTCTCCCGCCCGCAAATGCGTCCAATGCGGGGACCCAAATCATCTTGCTGCTAACTGCCCTGGGAAAGCGGGATCCACACCACCCACGGCGCGGCCAACCACCCCGGGCCCGAAGAAGAAGAAGAGCAGCCGATCGAAGGAGCCCAGTCGGGGCTCCGTCGCCACTTCCTTGGCGACTGACGAGGATTTTACCACCAGCCTGGCGGCAGTCGAAGAATCGACCGAGGAGTCGGACGATACCGAGTCGGCGGGAAACGACAGCGACCTGCTTTAATGGGTGCCGCAAAGCAGGTCCAACAACAGCCGGCACTCCTCACGGTGAGAGCAACTGGGGGTTTACTTTTTATGGCCGTTACCCTCCTAAACCCGAACCTAAAGAGATTCATGCACGCCCGAGCACTAATCGACTCAGGGTGTAACAGGGACTTGATCACCCCCCGCCTAGTTGAGGCGCTGGGATTAGCCACTTCGCCCCTGCCACAACCGATGCAGTTCCAGCAAATGGACGGGGGGCCCATGAGGGGGGAACCATGTATTTTAGAAACTCAGGCGGTCCCGGTAGGGACCGAGGAGCATTGGGGAATTGAGACTTTCGTAATCGCCCCCTCCTGCTCCTTCGACGTGGTAGTAGGCTCAGCTTGGCTCGCCCGCCACCAACCCGACATAAGGTGGGAGGAACAGATCGTCCGGTTCCCGGATTGGAGGTGCGAGCATCACCACTGGCGCCCCGAGTGGGGGCCGCACGCTCCCCCCCAAAACATGCGGGCGTGCCTCACACTTGAGGAAGTCGCCTCCATCCCCAAGGAGTACCGAGACTTAAAGCTGGCATTTAGCGAGAAGGAAGCGGACGAGCTACCGCCCCACCGCCCTACAGACTGCGCCATTGAGCTAATCCCAGGGCAGCAGCTTCCCAAAGCGAAACTGTACTCTATGGGTTGGGCGGAGAAGGCTGAACTCCGAAAGTTTTTGGACAAAAATCTAAAGCGTGGTTTTATTCGACCAGCCACAGCCCCCCATGCCGCCCCCGTCCTATTCCGAAAGAAAAAGGACGGGTCTCTTAGACTTTGCACAGATTTTCGTGCGATAAACGGGATTTCCATGTCCAACGCCTACCCGATCCCGTTGATAAAGGACTTATTAAACACTGTAGCAAAGGGGAAAATATTTACCAAACTCGACCTCCGAGACGCGTACTTCCGCGTCCGCATCAAAGAGGGGGACGAGTGGAAGACAGCCTTCAACACCCCACTGGGACAATTTGAGTACCTTGTTATGCCGTTTGGGCTACAGGGAGCCCCGGGTGTTTTTATGAACTTTATCAATGAAGTGCTGCGGGACTTCCTGTTCAAGGGGGTGGTAGTGTACCTTGATGACATCATTATCTATTCACAAGATCTAAAGTCTCATGTGCCTTTGGTCAGAAAAGTGTTAAGCACCCTTTGTAAACACAAACTGTATGCCAAACTGTCGAAATGTGAATTCCACAAGACCGAACTGGATTACTTGGGCTTCCGGGTGTCGGGGGAGGGATTGTCCATGGACCCCGCAAAGGTCCAAGCGGTGTTAGACTGGGAACCCCCTCGAACCCGCAAGCAGTTACAAAGTTTTATCGGGTTCGCTAACTTTTACCGCGACTTCATAAAGGGGTTCGCCACGGTCATGCTCCCTCTTACAGAACTCCTCAAAACCAAAGGGAAGGGTGACGAGGCTAAAAAACCCGGCGCACGCCTAACGTGGACGCCTGACTGTCAAAAAGCTTTCACTGAGCTAAAACGCCTCTTCACCTCCGAACCCGTGCTGGCTCATCCTGACGAACTAAAGCCCTTCGTGGTCCAATGCGACGCCTCCGACGCCGCTGTGGGAGCCATATTAATGCAGAGGGGGGAAAATGGGGTGCTCCGACCATGTGCCTATATTTCCAGGAAATTTTCCAATGAACAAAGAAACTGGTCGGTCTGGGACAAAGAAGCGTTTGCAGTCATGTTTGCCTTAAAAACCTGGCGCTCCTGGCTTGAAGGAGCGAGAGTCCCCTTCGAAATCTGGACCGATCACAAAAACCTGGAAGCCCTCACTGGGCGTCGCAAAATGACTGCAAAACAGATCCGGTGGGCAGGCTTCTTTGCTAAGTTTGATTTTGTGTTGAAACACATCCCAGGCTCAAAGAACTTTTTAGCGGACGCCCTTTCCCGCCTGCCCCAACACGACAGTCTCAGGGAGGAGGTGGTGGACTCACTAATTTCCCCCTCAGCCATCGCGGGGGGGGTCACCACCCGCTCCGGTAAACAGACCAACCCTCCGGACTTAGAATTACTTTCTCGATTCCTCTCGGAGTACAAACAAGAAGCTGACCGCCCCCCCAACTTGGTCAAAGCCGAGAACGGGCTCTGGTTACACAATGAAAAAATCTATGTGCCCGATCCCCTCAGGAAGGAGGTTTTGGACCGCTGCCACTCAAGCCGCTTGGCCGGCCACTTTGGCTATGTTAAAACACTCAACTTGCTCACCCGCCAATTTTGGTGGCCGAAAATGAAAAAAGATGTTTCAGAGTTTGTACTGTCATGTCCCACGTGCCTCATGGCAAAACGGAGGGGGGGCAAACCTCCGGGCCACCTAGTCCCCCTCCCTACAGCCACCCGACCTTGGTCAGTAGTCTCCATGGACTTCATTGTAGAGCTCCCGCCTTCGCAGGGCAAAACAGTCATCTTGGTCGTAGTCGATACCTTTTCAAAGCAGGCTCACTTCATTCCTTGCAAACAGTTACCTACCGCCAAAAAACTTGCCCAGCTCTTTTTCACTCACATTGTACGCCTACACTCATTCCCAGACAAGGTCATTAGTGACCGCGGAACACAGTTCGTTGCCAACTTCTGGCGGGAGTTCTGCAAACTAGCTGGTATTGAGCAAGGATTGAGTTCTGCCTACCACCCCCAGTCGGACGGACAGACGGAGAGGGTTAATGGCCTTCTAGAACAATACCTCCGCTGTTTCATTAATTTCCAACAGTCCAACTGGGTAGACCTCCTCCCCTTTGCAGAATACGGCTACAACAATAGCCTCCATAGCTCAACCAAAACCTCCCCTTTTCAAATCATCAATGGTTACGAGGGCAAGCCGTTCCCCACGCTCGCCCTCCCCGCCAACCCATCCCAACCGACATCATGCCAACAGTGGTGGGAGGGACTTCGTGAAGGCTGGAAGGGAATTCAGGAAAACCTGGAAGAAGCGAAAAAAGCCTACAAAAAACAATTTGACAAAAAACACTCTCCGGAGTGGGATCTAAAGGTGGGGGATACAGTTTTCCTGTCAACAAAAAACCTCCCCCTTCCCCAGTCCTGCCGCAAACTGGCACTGAAGTTCCTCGGACCTTTCAAAATCAAAAGGGTGATAAATAAAGTAACGGTGGAACTCGAACTGCCCAAATCTCTAAGTAAGATCCATCCTGTTTTTCATTGCAGCTTGCTTCGGAAAGACCCTGGTGCTACGTCCTTCCATCCCAGGGCCCCACCGCCCCCTCCGACGACAGTGAGGGGTCAGAGTCACCATGAAGTCCAGGAGATCCTGGACTCCAGAGTCAAACGGGGGAAACTGTATTATTTGATCAGGTGGAAACACTTCCCCCCGAGCTGTGACGAGTGGGTCGAATCTCAGAATGTAGTGGCTCCGCAACTGCTGAAAAAGTTTCACCTACTGTACCCGCACAAGCCCAAGGCCGGTCCCGCGGGAGGGGGCGCTTAGGGGGGGCAGTATGTCAGAACTTGTATCTTTGCTGCTGGTCCCCTATAATGTGACCAATGCTGTATGGTAGTTTTACTGTGTCTTAGAGCTGTATTGTAACTGAACCAAACTGACTCCATGTTGTAACCTCTGCTTAACCCAGAGTGCCTGAATAGTAATTAACCTTGCCCCACTGGTATCCAAAATATTTGGGGCTGTAGAATGAATTATGTCTTGTCTCTGCACATTCTCACACTGGGACCCTTTGAAGCCAAACAGCATGGCCTTCGGAGTAGGGAGGCATCCTCTCTACTGATAGTGATGGTGAGAAGACAGCTGCGCCCTACAATGTGAATTGTGGCTTTGTGAGATGTTTGCTTTACGTGTATAAAATCAAGCTGATGCTGGCTCTCGCCATTACTGTTATCTTGCCTTTTCCAGCACCTAGTTCTCTTCAATAAAATCCTAGCTTTGTAACTGAGTATGGGATCCGTTTGAAGTTCTTGAGTTCTGAGTTCTGGTGCTCTCTTGATATTATAGCCCAAGATTTTCGAAATCTCTTGTTGAATCATAAGCCAAAATTGTTTCACCTTTTCACAAGTCCACCACATATGATAGAAAGAACCTTCATGTTTTTTACATTTCCAACACCTATCTGAAGCTTGACTGTTCATTTTTGTTAATTTTTAGGTGTCATATACTACCCATATATCATTTTCAGACAGTTCTCTTTTATGTTATAACACGTCGATATTTTCATAGAGTTCTTCCATAGGCATTCCCACGTCTCCATTTGTATTTCTTTATTACAGTTTATAGACAATTTTATAATTTGAGGTTTCACCACCTCCTCTTCTGTAAACCATTTCAGTAACAATTTATAAGTCCTTGAAATCAGTTTCTCATTTTCACCCAACAGCATTTTTTCCATTTCTGTTTGTTCATGCCTTATACCTTTATTTCTGATGTTATTCTCTACCAAACTTTTAATTTGTTGCAATTGAAACCAATTAAATTTATCCTGCAATTCTTCAACAGGTTTCATTTCCACTTTGCCTCCATGTATCTTTAGCAGTTGTTTATATGATAAGCATTTTTCTTCCTGTGGATCTGAACTTCTGTTGGCATAATCCAAAGTGGTTTTCTCTCATCGCCATATTTATTGCATTTTTTCCAAGTATTCAACAAGTTCCTCCTTACATAATGGTGTAAAAAGAATCCATCCATCTTCTCCTTCCCATAATATATATAGGCATGCCAACCAAACACATTTTCATGGCCTTCTAATGCCAATAATTTTCTGTTTAACAAAGTTATCCAGTCCTTAATCCATACCAAACAAACTGTATCATGGTATAACCTTAAATCAGGTAGTTGGAAGCCACTTCTTTCTTTTGCATCTGTCAGAATTTTCATTTTGATTCTTGGTTTTTTACCCGCCCACACAAATTCTGAAATCTTTCTTTGCCAAAGATTAAATTGTTTCTTATCTCTCACTACTGGAATAGTTTGGAAAAAACACCATAATTCTTGGTAGAACATTCATTTTAATTGCAGATATCCTCCCCAGCATAGATAAATTCAATTTATTCCACTTTAACATATCTCCTTCTATTTTATGCCAAAGCTTTTCATAATTGTTCTTGTATAAATCAATATTTCTCATCGTAATCTCCACACCTAAATATTTTACTTTTGAGGTAACTTCACATCCAGTAACACTTTGTAACTCTTTCTGTTTGCTTGATGATAAATTCTTAGTTAAGATTTTCGATTTTTCTTTATTTATATAAAAGCCCGCCAACTCACCATACTCTCTAATTTTTTTTAACAACAAAGGTGTCATTTGTAATGGATTTTCATTAATAAACGCATCATCTGCAAAGGCCCTATATTTATAAGAAAAACCTTCTAACTTCAGTCCCTCTATTTCTTTATCCTCTTTAATTTGGATCAACAAGATCTCTAAAGTCATTATGAATAGCAACAGAGATAGAGGGCAACCTTGTCTTGTGCCTTTGCTAATTATCATTTGTTCTGTCAAGTCAGCATTCACACAGTTTAATTTGTTGTTCTGTATATATTGCCTTAGTCATTCTTATAAAATTGTCTCCTAGTCTCAATTTTTCCATCACTGCAAACATAAAGTCCCAGTTAAGGTTGTCAAAAGCTTTTTCTGCATCTGCAAAGAATAATGCCACCTCCTTTTCTGGTGCTTTTCATAATATTCTACAATATCTATTACTGTTCTGATATTGTCTCTTATTTGCCTTCTGGGGAGAAAACCTGCTTGCTCCTCTTGAATAGAAATATTCAAATGAGTCTTTCTGCTAGTATTCTAGCAAATATTTTGTAGTCATTATTCAGTAGTGAAATCGATCTATAGTTTTTAACACTCGTGACATCTCTATCCTCTTTCGGTATTAATGATATAACTGCTTCTTTCCATGTGTTTGGCACCTTCCCATCATGTCTAATAGTGTTTATCATTTTTTGAAGTTTAGGTACTAATAATTCTGCCAAAACCTTATAAAATTTTGCTGAAAACCCGTCAGGGCCCAGAGCTTTTCCCAATTTCATTGAACTTATTGCTGCTTCTATTTCTACTTTTTCAATTGGTTCATTCAAAGTTTTTTCCATATTTACTTTTAAGGGCTTCACTTTTATCCTTTGCAGGTATGCTTCAATTTTCTCTTTCTTTACTTGTCGGCCTTTAAATAGTTTAGCGTAAAAATTGTAAAACTCCCTTTTAATTCTGGCTTGATCCACAATTTCTTTACCCTCTGAAAAAATTCTATTAATATATTTTTTCTCTCTTTTCTTCTTCAATTGCCAAGCTAAATATTTCCCCGGCTTATTAGCACCTTCAAAAGATTTCTGCTATAGCCTTTTCAGATTCCACTCCACCTCTTTATTTAATAAATGTCTCAGTTGGTTCTGCAAAATTGTAATCTCTTGCAGTATTTTCTTTTTCCCTGGTCTTTTTTTCAGTTCATTTTCTTTTTTGCCTATTTCATTTTGTAAATCCACCAATTGTTTTTCTTTAGCTTTTTATCTTTATTGTTCAATGTAATTAATATTCCTCTCATAACAGCTTTGTACATGTCCCATATGGTCTGAATTATAACATCCTGATTTTCATTCATTTGGAAAAAAGCTTTAGTTTCTTTTTTTCTAGAGATGACACTATTTCTGCTTTTTGCAATAAGTCTTCATTTAACCTCCATCTTCTCACCTTTTTCCTTTCTTTCGCTAACCACACTAATGGATTGTGGTCTGCACCTATTTTCGGAAGAATCTCTATTTTGTTAGTGATAAGTCCCAGATCCTTAGTAGCCCATAACATATCAATTCTTGAGAAGGAGTTATGCCTTGCTGAAAAGAAAGTATAGTCATGTACATTCAGGTTAAACTTTCTCCATATATCTTCCAAACTTTCTTGCTTTGTTAATTCAAAAAATGACTTTGGCAGCTTGCCATCTTTATTTTTTTTATTTCCAGATCTGTCCAGAGAGTTCTTAATAGTTCCATTGAAATCTCCCATTAACATTACTTGATCATAAGTCACTTGGTCTAGTTGTTGCATAATGTCTTTGAAAAAAGCGTCTTTTGCCCCATTTGGGGCATATAATCCCAAAAGCAATGTCTTTTTCTCATTCATAAACACCTCCACTGCAACAAATCTACCTTCATTGTCTTTAAAAATCAATTTTGGCTCCAATTCTTTTTTAATGTAAAAAACCACTCCCTTTTTTCCCCTTTAGCTAATGAAAAAAAATCTTCACCAAGAGATTTATTCCATAAAAATTTGTAATCCATTCGTTTAAAATGTACTTCTTGTAGACAAACTATATTACATTTCTGTTTTTTAATCCAATGGAAGGTTACTTTTCTTTTTTTGCAGTGAATTAAGTCCATTTACATTCCAAGAAATTAATTTGTAATCCATAATGATTTTTCAATTATTCTGTATCTCCAAACTCTCTATTGTCCTCAAAAAACCTCTCCATGCCTTGAGTATCTATTATTGTCTTTCTCAGTCTTTTATACTCAAAGCTAAGACCTTCAGGTAGAATCCATCTATATCTTATTCCCTTCTCTCTTAGCTTGTCTGTCAATTTCTTGAACTGCCTTCTGTCACTGATGACCTTCCTTGGCAACTCCTTCATTATCCTTACTCTTTCTTCCACTACCATTGGGCTTTCAAATTGTTTACTTAAGATTCTTCCCACCATGTCCCTTGTGGTAAATTTTACTACCACATCCCTTTGTAGCTTGCGCTTTCTGGCAAATTCTGAGTTGACCCTGTAAACATAGTCACACATATGTCCCACCGCCTCAGGGTCATCTCTCATAACTCAGCAATTATTGTAGCAATGTACTTCTTTAAATCCTCTTGGTCTTTTTCAGGCACCCCCCTTAGGTGAATCATATTCTCCATTAACTTGCAGTCTTGTAGTATTGTTTTCTCCTGCATCTTCTTAATAGTGGCATCTTGATCCTTGATTTAACTTCTGTCTCCTGTGTCTTCTGTGCTATTGCTTGAGACTCTTTCCTGAGATCATCAATCTCTTTTTTTATCTCTTTCTTGACTTCCTCAGCACTAGAATTTATTTCTTTAGTTAACTTCTTCTCACTTCCAGTTACTAAGTCTTTCATTGCTTTCACCAGTCTTGACTCCATAGCATCCAATTGTTCTTGAACTTGCTTGGCCATTTTTCCTTCCCCCAATGAGGCTGCTCTCAGATGTGTAACTCTTGGTCCCAGCTTCTGATCAGACATCACTGTCCTCCCATTGCATAAAATGGGTTCTTAAGTTGACCTCACCAATCCACAGTCTGAAGACAGAATTCAATAGATTAGAGCATGCCCTTTCCAGCAAGCCCCAAATTGCCATCTTCTGAGCTTCCTGGATCAAGATATTAATTTTTAAAGTTCCAATTTTTTTCAAAATGGCAGCTGCGATATTTCCAAGCCCCCTTTTTAAAAAGTTTTCCTTTCCCCCCTAGGGCTTAATATTTACTTTCAAACCAATAGTCCAAACTGTTTCACCTTTTGGGGATGATTGATGTCGGTTTTATAAATTTTTAAAGTCCAGACCCACTTAATTTTATATAAAACCTTTGACCTTTCTTTAATGGCCGCCGATGTTTCTCTATGATTTCAGGCTCTAGAGAAGACTCAGACACTTACAGATGTCTCTTCTCTCAGTGTTTACTTCCTGACTCTCTGGCCATGAAGTCTTGTTCTCAGTGGTTGTAAATCCCATGATAGTTGTAAAAACGTCACTTCCTGTGTCATATTAGGAGTCTGCAGCTATGTTATGGCTGGGTTTTTTTTCAAAGCCACAAGAATTTCAAACAACAGTTATTTTTCTGCACTTTTCCACTTGCACTTAACTCCAAAAACTCCACTTTTACCCCCTTCCACTTCTCCTCAAGTTTATGGTCTTACAGATAGTTCCAGATCTTAAATCTTTTGTTTTAACAGTCTTATTTTAGTCCCGGAGTGAAAGATAAGGATCTTTTACTTTGACGAAGTCTATTCTTTTTAATACCGACCACTTTGCCTTCAGATGTTATTGTAGTCCATAGAAAGCTGGAACCTTGATGAGTTTATGTCAATTTAATGACTCTGGAGATTCTTTATAGACGATGGAATGCAATTCTTCATCGGGGATTCTTCAAAGCTGAAAAGTGTCAAGTAGACAGATTCAATGATGAGTCAAAGTGGCTACAAAGACTACGTTTATTGATAGACCGTTACTCTGGCTCAAGCCTTAGCTTGAGAAGAATGAAACCAATACATTGATACATAAGTTTTAAGGTACACTTCAAAGGGATTCCTACGGGGAGGGGGAGCAGGGGAGCATTCACACATAACCACAAAGATACATTCCCAGGGTGTTTATCAGACATTTTGGCCTGGTATTCACCAGATGGTTCTTCCTCCCTCACAAGGCTCTCTGGGAAGGTGCTGATTACTTTGCTCTCAGTAATTACCAGTCATAAAGCAGGGAGGGGCCAGGAAAGGGTAATAAACTAGCAGCATTTGGTTCATTATGACTTTACCCAGGCATGCTTGTCTCTCTCTCTCGGCTTGACTTCGCGAACGAAAATTTAAGAAGGGTGCAGTAGTCCACGTCTTCTGCAGGCTCGCTGGTGGCTGACAAGACCAATGCGGGACAGGCAGATCCGGCCACAGTTGCTGCAGGGAAAAGTCTGATTTGGGGTTGGTGCTGTAGCAGTGCGATTCTTCCTCAATCTCCTTTTGTCCTCAAGACCAGCTATGCGTGCATTCTCAAAGAAGAGACAGCCTGGTGGATGGTGTGCCTCCATGCTTTGCAATCTGAGGCTAGGTCAGACCTGTTACAGGCATGCTTGTAACAGGTCAGGAACCCATCAGTCTTTGGTTAGAATCAGTCGAGCTTGACAAAAAGAAACCCCACTGGGATCTCTCGTCAGCCAAAATAAGTCCCCTCAAAATTTCTAAGCATGTCTTAGACAGATTGTTTTTCTGGAAAATGTAGGCAGCAGGCGTTAGATTGCCTTTTATGCCCAAAACAAAGATTCCGGTCTGCTCCTCCTAGAAGAAGCAGATCAGCTCACTATGTTACAGCCCCGGAAGTCTTTACGCATATACTTTCCACTGGATTATCAACCACGTTCTGCAGAACTTCTTGACCATCAAGCCCCCTTCTCATATACAACACTACTCCACTCTGGAGAGCTCAGGGGCACTTGACCAAGCTCAGTCCCCCCTCAGCATACACTTTGGCTCCCTGAAAGGGGGCTTCTTTCCCCCCCTGCCCACCTATCCTGATACCCCATGGGAGCCGCTCCCAAAATGAGGAAATCCTTTCAATTTGACCCTGAGGACCATGAATCTATTACACTTTCCTCCACTTCCTTTTTTCTCCCCTCCAGATTTTGAGATCCTTAGGGTGGGCTGATGGGATCCTCCAGTCCCTCCAACCTTCTGCTGTGAGTTCTGACTAGGGATGTGCAAAAAAAAAAAAAAAATCGGAATTAATCGGGGCCAAAATATTTGGAATACTGTATATTTCCGAATACCGGTACTCGGAATAGCCGTATATACAGGAGATATATGGCTATTTCTGAATATACAGCCCCATTATACCCCATGGGCCATTGAAATCAATGGCAAAATGGGGTATATTGGAAGCAACCTGGAGGGAAGGGGGTTTGAGGGAGAGCCCCCAAATTTGCAGGAGACCTGCAGGGAACACTCTCCTACGAACCCCCCAAGTCCCAAAAAGATGGGGCCAGGGGTTCCAATTCCAGGGGCACCCAAAGAGGGTGCCCCTATCCCACGATTATAGCCTATGAGCCATTAAAATCAATGGCAACATAAGGCATAATCAGAGGCTACTGGGGGCAGGGGGTTTGAGGGAGAGCCCCCAAAACTGCAGGGAACCAGCAGGGGACTCTCTCCTACAAAACCCCCAAATCCCAAAAAGATTGGGCCAGGGGGTCCCTGTCTTTGGGCTCCCCAAAAGGTCCATTGCCACCAATGCTGGGGAAAGCCCTATTAGCCACTTTCTCCAATATAATTGCTGTGGAAAAACTGGCTCTGGCCAGAGTGGGGTTTGAAAGAGGGGCCCCAAAACTGCAGGGCAGCTTCAGGGGACTCCTCCGCATGCAACCCCCCTGGCCCAAAAAGACTGCACCCATCTGTGGGCACCCCAAAAGGCACACTTTTCCCAATTGTGTGGAAAAAAACAATTAGAGCCACTTCCCCCATTGTAATTATCATGAGAAAAGTGGCTCTGGGGAGCAGGGGGTTTTGAGGAGAGCCCCCCAAACTGCTGTGCAGCTTCAGGGCACTTTTGCACACAAAACCCACAAGGCCAAAAAAAAAAAAAAATTGGACCAGGGTGTCCAATTCCTGGGGCACCCAAAGTCAAACCTAACTTCACACCAGAGAATCTCTATAGGACCCAAATACACTACATCCATCTATCTACTCTATGAACCCTGCAGGCCTGGAACCAATATAAACCCAGTTGCCAGTGTCACTGCCACACAAAACACAATCTGCTCAAGGTCTGCTCTGCAGACCTGGCTGCAGCAAACCCAGATGCCAGCTTTCCAGCCCTGCCCAAACAATGAGGGGAGAACTGACCAAGCACAAGGGGCATGCTGGTTCTGGGTCTCTCACCCAGATGCCAGCTTCCGTGCCACAGAACACACAATCTACAGATGCCAGCTCTCCAGCCCTGCCCCGAACAATGTATGGAGAGCTGGCCAAGCACAACAAGCATGCAGGTTCTGGGTCTCTCACCCAGATGCCAGCTTCCCTGCCACAGAGCATGCAAACTATAGATGCCAGCTCTCCAGCCCTGCCCCAAACAACACAACACTCAAACAAGGGAAGCAGTGGACCACACCTAGCTCCACATCATTCTGTACCTGACACAAAGCAAGAAGCATTTAGACTTCTGGTTGGCTGGTCCAGACTCTTTTGTGTTACCCAGGGTGCACCATGAGGAGGCAATCCAAAGTTGCACCCCAAATGAGGAAGATCACTGCAAGGGCCTCAGATTGTGTGAGAGGAAGGGAACCATTCCTTCTCTCTCAGCTCAGCAGCAACACACCAGCTATCACTGTCCCATTAGAGGAACCTCAGCATTTGTATGGCTTCTGGCTGCCTGTCATCATCACTGGCATCTCCCTCTTTCTTCCTCCTGCCCCTGAAAAAAAACCTGGGTTATCCTGGCTGGGCCTGTGGGTGCTGTTGGTTACAGTTGGGGGCTGCAATGGCCCTTTCAGTATTATTAGGCATGTGTGGATGGGGACTGGGGAAATTTGGATTGCTTTGCAGATTTTAAACCAGCATTCACTTTTGGTTTGGGGATGGATGATGGGTGGGGGGGTGCACTGCCAATCAATTTGTGAGTGAGTTTTTGGGCTATCTTTGGGCTCTAGTCTATGTTTAGTGGGAGAGCATTTTACAACCACCTTCCAAGCGCGGGCCAAGAGAGGATGCAGGCACAAGTAGGTGTTCACTTCATTCACTCAAAGTCTACGTTTTGGGAGCCGGACATAGGCAAGTTGACCTTCAGGAAGACCAATTGCTCAACTGTCCAGGGTTGCAGGGGATTGCGATGTGGGCACACAATGTCGCCCATATGCGAAAAGATGCACTCGCTCTGCACGCTCGTCGGTGGGCATGAGAGGAATGCCTTGACCACGGAGGAGAGGGCCGGCCAGACCCCCTCCTTCATGACCCAGTAGTCCAAAGGAGGGATTTCCTGCCACCCGTTGGGCTCCCAAAGAGCGACTCATTGGGCTCACCATCGCAGCACCCATGCTCTCAGTCTGTGCTCTCAGGGGCCTACCACTCCCAGAGGGGCCAACGAGCCACCCAATGAGTGTCATCTTGGCACTCTTCTTGGCATGAGTCTGGTGGGAAACACTGCCTAGCTGGGGAGGTTGGGAATGAACTGCAGTGGAAGTGGCAGATGAACTGCTTCCACCCCCCTTCTCCTCAGCTACCGGCACTGGGCCCGCCCTGACTCTGCAGTGCTCGACCTTCTGGGAGAGCTCATCTCACCAGCAATCGAGCTCATTGGCCCGCTTGGTGATCGTGCCCTTAAGGCGCGGGTCTAACATGGTCGCCATCATGTATACCTTATCCTGGGTGAAAGTCTGAAAGCAGGCCTCAAGACCTTCCTGCAGCCTAACAACCAGGGTGTGCACTGCTTGAAGAACGTCTGCACGGCCTTGAGCTGGCACTAGAAATGAGGCCAGGTCTTCATGGGCCATGTGGACCATGGAGACGTCCAGTGCGATGTTCGCCGTGTCAGACAAGAGCATTTCTGTGTGGGTCTTGAAGGGCCCAAAAACCTCAACAGTCTGAGAAATGACCACCCAATCCTCTTGGGTGAGACGGTTCTCATCCCAAAAGACCCTCATCTCAGAGACAAAGGCATCCAGGGCTGCTCTCTGCTCCACCATGCGCTCCTGCATGGCACAGGTGGAGTTCCAGCGTGTGCTGATGTTACTGATCAGGCGGTGCCCTGGCACGCCTGTCAGTGTCTGTTTCTCATGCAGCAGATATGAGTCCGTATTGCTGCGTGAGAAGTGACCCGTGATGTACCAACACTTCTGGAGCAGAAGTCGATACTCATGGGTCGTGGCTAGATACTGACAATCCTGGCTTTTCATCTGGCCCAATGTGTCCTTAACCACAAGGTGGAGAAGGTGGGCCATGCAAGGAAGGCATTTTAGGCCCTGACACTGGACAGCCGCTTTGATGTTGGAGCCACCGTCAGTCACTACGAAGCCCGTGGTAACATCCCTGCTACCTACCCAGCCCTCTAACTTCCGTGAGAGGATGGCTCCGAGAGTATCCGTCATGTGTGGTGCATCATGCAGCAAGGCCCAGCGATGGCTAGCCTGGCAGCCCTGACCCTACCTGCCACTACTGCCACTCCCACCCTGCACCTCACTGGGTTGCCACCAATATAAACCCGACTTGGTTAAATCTGTGTAATACGCAGTATGAAAATGGTCCTTACTTATATATATATATATTATTCCACATTCATAGCTTTTAAAAAAAAATAGAATAGATAATACTTGTAAGCAGGCCTCACATTCAGCAGGAGCTTACAGGAGCACAGCTCCTGAACCTTTCCGAGGGTTCTGCTTCTTCCTCCCCACCTACCTTGTCCATTGAATACTAGGTGCAGCTGCATAACAATCTCTGGATTAGAAGAGTGGGCAGACAGCCAGCCACCAGGGGTTTTGCCACACCCCCAGCAGCCCTCATTAACCCCTGGAGAAGCCCACACCAACCTTTCTCTACTTCTTATGTGATTTTTGGTGGCAGGTGGCTTGCTGGCCCTTTGACTGTAGGGGAGATGGTCAAGGAGAGCCCCAGGTGAGCGAGGCCTGCTTGGGCTGCCTGGATCTCTAGCCAGCCCAATCAGGCCTTACTTGCCTGGGGTTCTCCTTTCTTGCATCGGATTGCTTTTAGCTGGGGGTGCGGTGGCATATGTTAATGAGTTGTGCTAATGAGCTCTACCACCTATTTTTCTACAAAATGACCCCTGCTTGTAAGTAGATTTCTTTGACCTTGGGGCTTGTGGGAAAATAAAAGGAAAATGCTGGTTATCCTCAAGGGATCTTATGACAGGGTCTTCGGTGAAGTTTACATATGCTTCCAGGTACTTAAAGTGCAAAGAAGACCAAGGGGGGGGGGAGTCATTTCAAGCCCTTTCCATTTCGGCTTCTCTTTCTGTCATTCAAAAGATATCATCCTTTTATGGAGGTCACCTTCCATCTGACTGGGTGTGATTTTGATGACAAGAGGGGGAAATGCCTTCTCTCCTTGTTTGTATAACAGAAGGCTTTCAAGCTGATCTCATCACTCTTTCTCTGCATGTTGTAGGCAGTGACATAAAGTCAAAACCATTTCCTTCTTCAGTGAGAGGCAGGGAGGAGCTGAATAGCCATTCTATCTGTTTCTGAGAATGACAGGTTGGAAAATAGGACTAAGGATGCTGAGGGCAAATGTCAGATAGCTAATATGATAGTCTGTGCTTGTCTTGCATTCAGGTCCAGTATGATAGGCCAACTTTAAATGTCAAGACTGGGGTAGGCATCAAGAATCCATTGTGAATATTAGCATCAAGACACATGATACACAAAAGAATGATGATGTAATCATATGGTCACATCAAGATTGCTTTTTTCAAGGATTGTTTTTGTGGTAAGTCAACTAGAGTATGCCCAATACCAGTACCCTGAGACCAGTGCCACCTCCTTTTCCCAGAACAAGATGTGAGGGCATTTCAGGCTGCTGCAGGAGGGAAAGGTAAGAAACTTGCATTCACTGTGCATATCCCTCTTCCTACAGAAATACTCTATGGAATCTAAGTCACTGCCTTTATGATCACAGACAATTATCCAAGTTAGGCTCAAATTAAATTTTCTACAGTAGAACTCTTCAGGCCTATAGCTACGGGGGCGGGGGGCTCCAGGCTGCTCTATTAAAAAAACCCTGCTCCCTCTGTAAGACCCCTCCATTGGGAGGCAAAGAGAGCAAGAGAGAAAGCACAGGGAAGGACAAAGCAGCCTCACTTTTGAAGCCCAGTAGCCCAATTCAGCCAGAAACTAGCTGGGAAGGGACTCATTCGCAGTGTTGTGGTTTTCAACCCCCCCTCCCTTTGTCTCAGCAATATTCCTTTTTCTGCTCAGTCTTCTGCCCAAAGGACAGAAGTCTTGGGTGTGTGCTCGATGCAAGGAGCTCCTGGTCCTCAGGGAACGAGTTCGTACCCTTGAGGCCAAGGTGACTGCACTGGAGAAGCAGAGACAGTCAGTTAGGCACTTGGGGAAGACTCTCGGGGGCATATTAGATGAGCCCCGCTCTGAACGTAGCAGCCCCATTGCTGCCAGAGAGCGAAAGGGTCGAGAGGGAACAGGGCACCGTGCTGAGGACAAGGGGAATGGGCCCTCAGAAGGGACCTCTTCTTCGGTTGGTGAGTGGGAATCCTTTCGCGCCAAGGAACCATCCCTGAGCAGGGGGAGAGGGGGGGTTTTGGTAGTTGGTGATTCGATCCTTAGCCAAGTAGACAGCTGGGTGGCGAAACTGCGTACTGACCGTATGGTGACTTGCCTGCCTAGTGCGAAGGTAGCGGACATTACACGTGTAGTAGATAGACTGATAGACAGTGCTGGGGAGGAGCCTGTGGTCGTGGTGCATGTTGGCACCAACGATGTGGGGAAATGCAGTCGTGAGGTCCTGGAGGAAAAATTTAGGCTGCTAGGTGGGAGACTTAAGGCCAGGAACTCCAAGGTAGCCTTCTTGGAAGTGCTACCTGTTCCACATGCAGGGCAGGAGAGACAGGCACAAATTAGAAGTCTCAATGTGTGGATGAGACGATGGTGTAAGGAGGAAGGGTTTAAGTTTGTTAGGCACTGGGATGCTTTCTGGAACAAGCAGGAGCTGTACAAAAGAGATGGTCTCCACTTGTCCCCGGATGGAACCAGGCTGCTGGCGCTTAAAATCAAAAAGGTGGCAGAGCAGTTTTTAAACTAAATCTTGGGGGAAAGCCGACAGGAGATGAAATGTCTCTGATTCGGGAGGACTCGTCTCAAAGAGATGAAGGGTTAGCTGCTATTTTTCTACCGGGTAACGGACCAGAGTTGTCCACTGTGAAGGTGACAAACAATATGGACTGTCTGCCAGAGTCTCGAGGTGGCAGGAGCAAGGTGGCGGGCCTAGCTCGCCTGGGAAATTATAGATGTTTGTATGCAAATGCTAGAAGTGTCCGAAGTAAAATTGGAGAATTGGAATGTTTAGTGTTGGGAGAAAACATAGACATTGTGGGAAATTCAGAAACTTGGTGGAATGAGGAGAATCATTGGGACACGGTGATTCCTGGATATAAGCTATATCGGAAGGATAGGGAGGGAAGGGTTGGAGGTGGGGTGGCTCTGTATGTCAGAGAGGCTATACGGTCCAGTAAGACTGAGATCAGAGAATAAGATTCACTTTTAGAAATGCTTTGGGTTGAAATAGAGGGCCCAAAAGGAAATTTAACTATGGGAGTTTGTTATCGCCCACCAAATCAAAAGAGAGAGGACGATTATAATATGATGGAAGGCTTAAAGATAGCAGCTAAACGTAAAAACTGTGTCATAATAGGTGATTTTAACTACCCGCAGATTGATTGGGTCAATATGTGTTCTGGTCGAGAGAAAGAGATTGAGTTTCTTGATGCTCTCAATGACTGCGCTATGGAGCAGATGGTCTCAGAACCTACCAGGGGTGGGGCGATCCAGGATTTGGTCCTAAGTAATGCCCAAGACTTGGTGAGAGATGTAAAAGTGATTGCGCCGCTTGGGAGCAGTGACCATAATGTTATTGATTTCACCGTTTGTATAAATAGGGAGTTGTCCAAAAAGACCGCCACAACCACGTTTAACTTTAAAAGGGGTAAATACACTGAGATGAGGAGGCATGTGAGGAGGAAACTGAAAGGAAAGGTACATACGGTCAAAACCCTTGGGGAAGCTTGGACGCTATTTAAAACTATAATCCTAGAAGCTCAGATAAAATACATACCACAAGTTAGGAAAGGCACAAACAGGCATAAGAAAAGGCCTGCATGGTTAACAAACAAAGAAATGGAAGCTGTAAAAGGTAAGAAGGACTCCTTTAAGCGGTGGAAAACCAGTCCAAGTGAGATTAGTAAAAGGGAACACAGGCTGTGGCAAATCAAATGCAAGACTGTGATCAGGCAGGCAAAAAGGGACTATGAGGAGCATATTGCAAAAAACATAAAGACCAACAATAAAACCTTCTTCAAATATATTAGAAGTAGGAAACCAGCCAGGGAGGCAGTGGGGCCCTTGGATGACCATGGGGTAAAAGGATTACTGAAGGAGGATAGGGAAATGGCTGAGAAGCTAAATGAATTTTTTGCCTCCGTCTTCACTGTGGAAGACGAGAACTTTTTGCCTGCCCCAGAACCACTAATTTTGGAAGGGGTGTTGAAAGACCTGAGTCAGATTGAGGTGACAAAAGAGGAGGTCCTACAACTGATAGACAAATTAAAAACTAATAAGTCACCGGGTCCGGATGGCATACATCCGAGAGTTCTGAAAGAACTCAAAGTTGAACTTGTGGATCTTCTAACAAAAATCTGTAATCTTTCATTGAAATCTGCCTCCGTTCCTGAGGACTGGAAGGTAGCAAATGTCACCCCCATCTTTAAAAAAGGTTCCAGAGGAGATCCGGGAAATTACAGGCCAGTCAGTCTGACTTCAATACCGGGAAAGTTGGTAGAAACCATTATCAAGGACAGAATGAGTAGGCACATTGATGAACACGGGTTATTGAGGAAGACTCAGCATGGGTTCTGCAAGGGAAAATCTTGCCTCACTAACCTGTTACATTTCTTTGAGGGGGTGAACAAACATGTGGACAAAGGAGACCCGATAGATGTTGTTTACCTTGACTTCCAGAAAGCTTTTGATAAAGTTCCTCATCAAAGGCTCCTTAGAAAACTTGAGAGTCATGGAGTAAAAGGACAGGTCCTCTTGTGGATCAAAAACTGGCTTAGTAATAGGAAGCAGAGAGTCAGTATAAATGGGCAGTCTTCGCAGTGGAGGATGGTAAGCAGTGGGGTGCCGCAGGGCTCGGTACTGGGTCCCATGCTCTTTAACTTGTTCATAAATGATTTAGAGTTGGGAGTGAGCAGTGAAGTGGCCAAGTTTGCGGATGACACTAAATTGTTCAGGGTGGTGAGAACCAGAGAGGATTGTGAGGAACTCCAAAGGGATCTGTTGAGACTGGGTGAGTGGGCGTCAACGTGGCAGATGCGGTTCAATGTGGCCAAGTGCAAAGTAATGCACATTGGGGCCAAGAATCCCAGCTACAAATACAAGTTGATGGGGTGTGAACTGGCAGAGACTGACCAAGAGAGAGATCTTGGGGTCGTGGTAGATAACTCACTGAAAATGTCAAGACAGTGTGCGTCTGCAATAAAAAAGGCCAACGCCATGCTGGGAATTATTAGGAAGGGAATTGAAAACAAATCAGCCAGTATCATAATGCCCCTGTATAAATCGATGGTGCGGTCTCATTTGGAGTACTGTGTGCAGTTCTGGTCGCCGCACCTCAAAAAGGATATTATAGCATTGGAGAAAGTCCAGAAAAGGGCAACTAGAATGATTAAAGGGCTGGAGCACTTTCCCTATGAAGAAAGGTTGAAACGCTTGGGACTCTTTAGCTTGGAGAAACGTCGACTGCGGGGTGACATGATAGAGGTTTACAAGATAATGCATGGGATGGAGAAAGTAGAGAAAGAAGTACTTTTCTCCCTTTCTCACAATACAAGAACTCGTGGGCATTCGATGAAATTGCTGAGCAGAAAGGTTAAAACGGATAAAAGGAAGTACTTCTTCACCCAAAGGGTGATTAACATGTGGAATTCACTGCCACAGGAGGTGGTGGCGGCCACAAGTATAGCCACCTTCAAGAGGGGTTTAGATAAAAATATGGAGCACAGGTCCATCAGTGGCTATTAGCCACAGTGTATGTGTGTATATAAATTTTTTGCCACTGTGTGACACAGAGTGTTGGACTTGATGGGCCGTTGGCCTGATCCAACATGGCTTCTCTTATGTTCTTATGCCTCAAAGCTGCAGGGTCCAGTCTGGCTGCAGAGGGCCGAGGGTACCTGAAGCTGGAAAGTTGCTGCCCCCCTCCCCTGCAGGAGAGAGCTCTCTTCATGCTTCAGAGAACGAACTAACACCTTGCAGAGCCCAGAAGTCCCTCTAGCCACCTCCCTGCAAGGAGGCCAGGGCACTTTAAGACTAAGTGCCACTTTAAGAGGGAGGCAAAGCTCTTCCCCCAAGGTTGCTGCCACTAGACTGGTATTTTTCAGAGCCCAATCCAACCCTGTTTTTCCTGAAGGATCAACAATCTCCAAATGACCAAAGAGATACTTATGGCATTCACACTCTCTTCTGAGTAGGTCCGAAAGGAACTGGTCCCTTCTGCAAGCCACTGACACCAAACAAAAGGTTAAAGAAAATTTATTATGATAGTGCAGGTATTTTCCCAACACCATCTAACAAAATAACAAAAACTTTAAAAGCTGTCTATTTACCTTGACCCTCAGGCCAATTGTAGATAGCTAAAAGGTTCAGAGTTCCACAGGCACTCCCTTCTGGGATGGTCCACTCAAATCCACCAGGATTCCTAATAATACCCTTACTGACCCTCAGGTCACCACAGCTCCTTGCCTAAGCAAGCCGTACAGAAGACTGAGAATAGGAGAAGAAATCTCCTCTTTTACTAGCCCACCAGCCTCTAATTGGCAATCAAAGCCTAATGCCTTGCAGCTGGTGGTTCCACCCTGGGGCTTGCAACAGAAGGTGAGAAATCCTGCAGCTTAGTCACTAAAACTTAACTCTGGCACTACATTCCTTCCCAAGTTTCAAAAGGTTTCTTCCCCCACACATGCTTGTACTTTGCAGGAGAGCGAGAGAGCAAGAGGAAGAGTGCGAGCAAAAGGGAAAGCAAGAAGGGAGATTGTTACTGAAAGCTGCTGCTAAAAATGAAGTACCCCAGTGCAAATAAACAGAGAGGGACTCCTACTTCTGTTAAACAAAATGGAGTTCGACCAAAGACAGGCCAAGAAAACACTCCATCTAAACAGGACCCAGTAGAGAGCTTGTTTTGGTTGGCGCCTGAAGTCTGTCGCTCAGCGTAGTGTCACCCATTCCCCCCTCCAGCGCCTCCGCCCAAACGGGATGCATAACAACATGGGAACTGTAGGTAAGTACTACTCTCACTCTGATTTTCTACTACTTGCCAATTGTTTCTTCCTCCAGCCTATCACCTCTACCTTGCTAAATCCAATCAAACACATAGTTTGATTGATCCTACCCTTAGAAGTCTTTGATCTCTTTCCGAGTGTCAGCCAAAAACCGGTAACAAATTATTCAGTCACTCCGAGCTTATCATCCTAGCAAAATATGCGAAGTTTCCCAACATAGCGATTCAAGATAGCCATCAATGGAACATCAAAGCCACTTGGTAACTAACGACCCCCCATCCGTTGAACCCCTATATAGTGTGGGTCAAAAACCCACCTCGGTGTGCATTCTGTAGGGTGCCATTTGCAGTTTGTACCACCTGTTACTTCTGTAATTGGGTCTATAGGGCGCGTTACGCTGGTCGTTCGTGTTCCTCTCCATGTACTTCCTATTGAACGGACGTCTCCTCTTCTGGATCAGGTGAATATTACCCGCTTCAACAACCCTTGAATTCCTCTATCGATAACCTCTATTTTCCTAGTCTTTTGATTGCTTGTACATATATCTGTGGGTGTGTGCAAATCCTCTTGCTACATATCCTAAGTAAATACTATAAAAATACAATTGCTTGGGCTATTTTTGGCTGAAAACCCGAACTCCATATCACTGAAAGAAAGATCCTCGCTCCTAAATTCGCTCTACCTGGTCTCTTAGCTAATTTCCGCATCAAAATTAAGAGACTTAAAAGCATTGCCTGTAACAAGAGAGCGAGGGGAAGAGAGTGAAAGCGAGCAACAGGGTGGGGGGAGCAAGAGAGCTGGGGCCAGGCAGGCTGGCTGCTGGAGGGAAGAAACAGCCAAGCTTTGTGGCTCCCCCCCACCAAATTTTTTTATTTCCTAGGCCCCTCCACCCAAAATTTTCTGGCTAAGGGCCTGCAACTCTTTCTACTATAAACTGTTTCTGCAATAGAACTGATGGGATATATAAAGTAAAATAAGATATGGAAATGTGGTAGATTTCAGCATTAACCAGTAAATCTTATCATTTGGTAAGGCCAAGAGGAAAATGTCCGAAAATTCTGATGTTTAAAATAAATGACAGTTAACCAAGTTGCTCCAGTAGATTTTCTAAATATCCAATATTTCAGGGGAAAGGACATTTATCAAGCTACTAGTGGATCAAAAAGCAGATTGCTCTCTCTCACACACAAGGTACAATCAATATTAAGATTTGTCTGTAAAGTTTACATTTTCAAAAATTCTGACCTTTACTATGACATCTGGCCAGCATTAAAAAGTAAAAATTGATGAGTACGATTGCCAGGTCTGTATTGGGAAATACCTTTTGGGGGTAGATCCAGGATAGGGAAAAATTAAGGGAGGGGAGGGGCCCAAGTATGATATAATGCCACAGAGTCAACCCTTTAAAGCAGCCATTTTCATCAGGAGAGATGAGCTCTGCCAGCTGAATATCACTTGTAAAAGCAGGAGCTCTCAAAGCCACACCTGGAGGTTGTTCATGGATCCCAGAAATGTGAAGTCTGTTACTACTTCCATGTCTTCCCCTTCTATTTGCCAAGCTGTGATGTTGAGTTTCAAGCCTACTTTTGTGCTCTCCTCTTTAACCTTCAACAAGAGGTTCTTTAGGTCCTCCTCACTTTCTGCCATTAGAGTGGCGTCATCTGCATATCTGAGGTTGTTGATGTTTTTCCCGGCAATATTAATTCCAGCTTGTGCTTCATCCAGGCCAGCATTCTGCATGATGTGCTCTGTATATAAATTAAATAAACAGGGTGACAATATACATCTTTGTCAAACTCATTTTCCTATTCTAAACCAATCAGTTGTTCAATATCCTGTAATGACTGTTGCTTCTTGACCCTTATACAAGTTTCTCAGGGGACATGTGAGGTGGGCTGATACTCCCATTTCTTTAAGGACTTGCCACAGTTTGTTGTGATCCACACAATCAAAGGCTATAGTGTAGTCAGTGAAGCAGAAATAGATGTTTTTCTGATACTCCCATGTTTTCTCCATAATCCAGCGAATATTGGCAATTTGATCTCTAGTTCCTCTACCTCTCTGAAACCTAGTTTGAACTGGTAGTTCCTGATCTACATACTGCTGAAGCCTAGCTTGTAGAATCTTTAACATGACCTTGCTGGCATGTGAAATGAGTGCAATGGTGCGATAGTTTGAACATTCCTTGGCATTATTCTTCTTTGGGATTGAAATATAAACTGACCTTTTCCAATCCTGTGGCCACTGTTGCATTTTCCAAATTTGTTGACATAATGTGTGCATCACTTTAACAGCATCGTCTCTTAGGACTTTGAATACCGCAACCAGGATACCGTCATCTCCGCTCACTTTGTTGTTAGTAATGCTTTCTAAGGCCCATCTGACTTCACACTCCAGGATGTCTGGCTCAAGGTCAGCGATTTCACTGTCATGGTTGTCCAGGACATTGAGATCCTTCTTGTATAATTCTTCTGTGTATTCTTGGAACCTCTTCCTAATGTTCCCTACCATTTTTGTCCTTTATCATGGCCATCTTTGCATGAAACGTTCCCTTGATTTCTCCAATTTTCTTGAACAGATCTCTTGTCCTTCCCATTCTGTTATTTTCCTCTATTGCTTTGCATTGTTCCTTTAGGAACACCTCCTTATCTCTCCTTGCTGTTCTCTTGAAATCCGCATTCAGTTGGATGAATCTTTTCTTTTCACCTTTGCCTTTTGCTTTCCTTCTTTCCTCAACTATTTGTAAAGCCTCATCAGACAGCCACTTTGCTTTCTTGCATTTCTTTTTTTTCTTGGGATGGTGCTGATTGCTGCCTTCTGTATAATGTCACGAACTTCCATCCATAGTTCTTCAGGCACTCTGTCTATCAACTTTAGTTCCTTAAACCTATTCTTCACCTCCACTGTATATTCATAAGGAATGTGATCAAGGTCAAATCTGAATGGCCTAATGGCTTCCCCAGTTTTCTTCAGTTTAAGCCTGAATTTTACGATGAGTAGCTCATGATCTGAACCGCAGTCAGCCCCAAGTCATGTTTTTGCTGAGTGTAAGGAGCTTCATCTTTATCTTTGATTGCAGAGTATATAATCAATCTGATATCTGTTTTGCCCATCAGGTGATGTCCAAGTGTAGAGTCACCTTTTAGGTTGTTGGAAGAGGGTGTTTGCTATGACCAGCTTGTTCTCTTGACAAAACTCTATTAGCCTTTGCCTGGCTTCATTTTGTTCTCCAAGGTCAAACTTGTCAGTTGTTCTGGTTACCTTTTGTCTTCCTTCTTTGGCATTCCAGTCCCCTATGATGAGGACATCTTTTTTGGTGTTAGTTCTAGAAGGTGTTGTAGATCTTCATAGAATTGGTCCACTTCAGCTTCTTCTGCATCAGTGGTTGGGACATAGATTGGATTACTGTGATATTGAATGGCTTGCCTTGGATATGGACTGAGATCATTCTGTCATTTTTGACAGAATGCCTTCCTCACTCTCTTGTTAACTATAAAGACCACATCATTTCTTCTACGGGACTCTTGCCCACAGTAATAGATGTAGTGATCTTCTGAGGTAAAGTCATCCATTCCTGTCCATTTTAGTTCATTGATTCCCAAGATGTTGATGTTCAGTCTTGCCATCTCTTGTTTGACAACATCCAGCTTACCTTGATTCATAGATGTTACATTCCACGTTCCAATGCAGCATTGTTCTTTGCAGCATCAGACTTTCCATTCACCATGACACATCCGCAGCTTAGTGTCCTTTCGACTTTGGCCCAACTGCTTCACTCTTTCTGTGGTTACTTGTATTTGCTCTCTGACCTTCCCCAGTAGCATATTAGGCACCTTTCAACCCAAGGAGCTCATCTTCTAATGCCATATCTTTTAGCCTTTTGTTACTGACAATGGGGTTTTCTTGGCAAGGATACTGGAGTGGTTTGCCATTTCCTTCTCCAGTGGCTCGCATTTTGTCTGGGCCTACATTATCCAGAACCGCACAAGGTTACAGAACCGCACAAGCCCTCTCGTCACGTCAAGGTAGCAATACTTTCCTACTTGAACCCAATCTGGATCATGGCTGCACACACATGTAATTTGCTTTCTGCAGACCAATAGAGATCTAGTATCTTAAACATGTCCATTTTAACCCTTAGATGACATTCAATAGTTTTCTAATATCTACTGTAAATATACAGTGAAAAGGAAAAATCAGAGTAAATGTCACAGACCTTTCATGAGTACAGTTATCAGGGAAAAATGGTTTGTGCCAAGAAGCAGTCATAAAGGCCAGTACCCCAATGCTTAGATCTCCTCCCCACAAATACCTATTTTTAAAAATGTTGTATCTTACAGTGCTTACTTGTACAACATGGCAACACGTTTATGTGTTCAAAAAAGTAGAATATGAAGTGATTCTGAATGTCTTTATATCAACCCTTCTGCCAGGGCCAGCGCGTGGGAGTCAGTGAGGTAGGCAACTGCCTCAAGCGCCACCTCACCTACAGTGCTCCTTCAGGTGCTTTCTCATACTGCTCCATGATCTCAGCTTCCCCAGTTTCACACCCCGGAAGCTGAGAGCAGCAGAACTGGACCGCAGTTTGTGCTCTCCTTCAAGCTTGGCTTCCTAGCCAGGCTTGGAGGAGAGCAGCGTTGCTCTGAAGCTGCCTCCCCTGCAAAGGGAGACAGCCTCAGAGCGAGGCATGGCAGTGCACAGCAGCCCCATGGCCCTTTCCCCTGCCTGGCAGCTGAGCAGAGGAAGGAGGAGGCGTGGTGTTGCTCTGAAGTTGCCTTCCCTGCAAGTGGAGACAGCCTCAGACTGAGGCAGGCAGTCCCACAGCCCTTTTCCCCTCCCAGCAGCAGGATGGAGGAAGGAGGAGGTGCAGCATTGTACTGAAGCTTCCTCCCCTGCAAAGGGAGACAGTTTCAGAGTGAGGCACAGCAGTCTCACAGCCCTTTCCCCCTCCTGGCAGCTGGGCAGATGAAAGAAACTACAGCCTCGCATAGACCCCCCCATGTGGCCGGCCTGGGGTGGCATAAACTCCAGCACTGCCCCTGCCTTCTGCTGTCAAATAAGCTGAGCTGATTTTGGTTTCCAACCAGTTGTTATAATGCTTTTAGCTTCAGAACAGATTTAGTCAGCTGTATGTGCTGTAATTAATTATTGCATCTTCAGTGGCAAGAAAGAAACAGATAGCATTTGTGTGCTAAACTATACCAACAGTGTCTTAGTATTAGAGATCAGTACATGTAACACATTTACCAATATTTTTGTCACACTTTTTCCTGCTTTTCTGCTGTTGGTTTTGTAGATTTGATTTATTATTTTTGCATGTTGTACAGTTTTTATATGCAATTAATACGGTATTTATGCCTTCAGTGTGTTTCATTGGTATGCATAATATATGTACAATGCTGATTTATTTGTATACAAGCATGCATTTCACATGAAAAAAATAGTTCCAAGTGAGAGGAATGACAAGGAAATGAAGAACCATGGCTTGATCACAAAAATCAAAATGGTGATTATTGGAACAAAACAGACTGGATAAGAAAGTCAAGATGATCCTTGCAGAGCAACTTCACAGTTCTAGTGTGCATAAACAATCTCACTTAAATGCCAGTTGTTTATAACACATTCATGACACTACAATTGTGCACTGGGATACTGAGCATTTCATAGCAGTCATTTTTTTGTAAGTTATAACAAATCATCAACCAACATTATTTGTTTATATACTTAAGCATTTCTACTCTATTTTTCTCCTTTATCTGGTGAGTCAAAGCAGCCTACAAAAGAAAGAAAAACTTTTCAGCAAATAAATAAATAAATATAATAAAATGTTCAAATAATGGCTGCTGTTTGTTTTATTAGCTTGTCTCCAGTACACATTCTTTTGGCCATGCTCTTGGCATCTTCCCTCTGGTCACACTCAGGCTTAAATTCCTGTAGTTGAGGAGAAATAGAGACTCAGCCTAGATCACATTCAGCCAGCAAAGAGATGCATCAAAACTTCCATTAAATTTGCTAACACTGGTTTGTATCCTACCACTCCACTGAATAAATTTTAAGAAGTTTAAGAAGGCCTCCACAAGAGCAGGTCTTTCGAACTCATGAGGGCTGAATATGACATAAATGAGACCTTGTCAGGCCAGGCCATATGTGTCATAAAATGTAATGCCAGGTAGCAAAGAGCAAGCCTGGCAAAGCAAGCTGTAATACAGTAGGAAGCGAGAGAGAGAGAGAAGGAGGCAGATGACAGTGAGTTGCTCGTGAGCCTCATAGGAGCTCTCTGGGGGCCTGATCCAGCCCTTGGCCAGCATGTTTGACACCTGTGTGCCAGAGGAAGAGCCATTTAAATCGTAGGAAGGCTTCTTAGTCTGGAGGAAGGCTTCAAACTTTAGTCAACAGAGTGGTAGGATTAGGAACACAAGCTGATAAAGGCAAATAAAAGGAACAACTTGCAGTGACAAACATTGGCTTCCATGACATTTTAGAAGTATTCTAACAATTCATGTATGTATTTACATTCCCCAGGACAAATATATTTCCTAAGGAGAACTTTTCCTCTTTGCAACAAAGAGATATTTTCACACAAATTATATTGATTTGATTCAGTGATTACCAATGTTAAATAGAGTGTTGGAAGTCCATTTTACTGGACATGAACTGTAGGGCGAAAGTCAAAGACCTGAAGTGATGTAAACTTCTGTTACACTTGACATTTTGAGCTTTTCTTTTCCAAAGGAGTTCTTTGTATAAAAGTCCATTCTTGGACATTACTGTCACTTCTGCTTTGGCTATGGAACATTAACTCTGTTTTTATTGCTCACATCTAGCCATGATCAGATGAAGTGTGGCATATCCAGGCTGATAAGCTAGCATTGTCATACTTGTAGATGAGTGTGCACACACAGAAACATGCACTATATATACACACTTCAAAGTCATCCTTTTCCCTGCTGGCTCCTTTTGTTTATTTTTTAATCCTCTCTAAAGTAGAACATCAAGAAGGTAATCAGACATAAATACATAAACGTACAGTGTTTTCAAGGACAAGATTTCTCTGCTTTGTTCAATGAGGAGTGTGGTTATGTTCAGAAACAAAGCTATCAAAAGATTTCATTTTTATAATGCTGAAGTCCCATGCATTTTGTAAGGTGCTGTAGAAATAACCAGATTTTTTTTTGGGGGGGGGGGGTGAATTCACATATTGCAAGCTCTGGCACAGGATATCTTATAACCCCACTTGTGGTTGGCTGAAGCTTTGTTATAATCTACTGACACAAATTATAGAGGTAATATAGGCCAAAAAACCCACAACCCCCCTCTAAAGTTCATACGTTCCTGTGCCATGTACCAAATTCCACTGGCGTCTCCTCTGTTGTTGTTTTTTAATATTTAATACAAAATTTCATACCTTCATAACAGCCCAAGTAGGCACGGCTCACCAGAACTTGGAAACTAAACAAAGATAGCCACAATCAATACTTGGATGGGAGATCACAAAGGAAGGCTGGGTTGCTGTGCATAGAAAGACAATGGCAAATCACCTTATCTCTTGCCTGGAACACCTTAGGAGTCAGTTCTTACTCCATAGCATCTCAATGGAGGTTTGAGGGATACTCTCCAATCAACATTCTTGAACTAAGTATTACTGCTGGCTTCCAAAGTGCTGTTCTGGTATAAGTAAGACTATTTAAGCTCTCAATATAGCCCACCAGGAAAAAATAATTACAGAAATTCTTCTTGTTCTGAAGGGATAAATATTCTTCAATTTATTTTATGTAGATACTTATAATCTACTTTTCTTTCCAATGAGGGCCCAAATGGTTTACAACTTCATTTTACCCTCCTCACAACAACAAGCCTGCAAGATAGGCTAGGCTGAGAGAGAGAGAAAGAGAGACAGTGACTAGTCCAAGGTCACCCAGTGAGCTTCAATGGTAGAGTGAGGCTTTGAATCTGGATCTGGCAAATCCTAGACTGGCCCTCTAATCACTGTTGGCTGTCCTATCATCTGTAATATAATAAAACCCTTAATGTACTCGTCACAACTCACCTACTCAGCCATTGGCCTGCCAACCTTCCATCACTCAAGTTTCCTGCCGTTCCATTGGCGGAGCCCACTCCCGTTCCCCACCTGCTGTTTCTGAGGAGAAAGTGGTCTCTGTTCAGGAAGGTGGAAGGCTGCAGCAGGCAGGCAGTGAACTAAGGTCCCCCTGGTGCCACCAAGAGAGATTGATGGCTTGTCAGGAAGGCAGCAGTGGGCAAGTGATGTCCTAAGGTGGTGCTGGTGCGGCCAGCCATGACTTCTGTTTTCCACCTCAAAACTGAAATCATAGGCAAGACCTGGCCCCTGTGGGAATGTCCCCTCAGAGCCTGTGACAGCCACCTCAGAGCCTGTGACAGCCCCTCTCTCCCTCCTTCCTCACGGTCCCCAATTGCCATCCTGAACCGCTGCTTCCATTCAACCCAGGTCAACCCACCTCCACCCGCCCTCATGCCCACTTGCCTGCAGGTGCCCATTCAATGTCCAGGGAGCCACTGCCACTGAGGCCTTCCCACAGCCTTCCCTGCCTCCATGATGTACACAATGCTGTAGGAGAGCACTAGGGTTGCCAAGTCCAATTAAATAAATATCTGGGGACTTTGTGGGTGGGGCCAGGAGACATTTGGAGTGGAGCCACGAGCAAGGTTGGAACAAGTACAATTGAACTCCAAAGGGAGTTCTGACCATCACATTGAAAGGGACTGCACACCTTTTCAATGCCTTCCCTCAATTAGAAATAATGAAGGATAGGGGCACCTTCTTTGGGGGCTCATAGAATTGGCCCCCCTGGTCCAATCCTTTTGAAACTTAGAGGGTGTTTTGGGGGTTTCCGGTTCCGGCGGGGCGGGGCGGCAGCGTTCCGAGCGAGCTCCTCGGGACGATTCGCGAATTCAGCCTGTTTGGGGGGCCTTTGGGTCCGCACAACCTCCAGTCGAGGGAGGTAAAGTGCGCTGAGAGAGCAAGGGGAATAGTGGGGAGCTCCTTAGAGTGCTCCCCAAGTGTTCACCCTTTGTCTAATGCACCACGGCTGAAGGCGTCTTCGGACGAAACAGCCCCAGCCACCGGTTTTTTGAGGTGGGCTGTGGTCGGCGGTGGCGGAGATATAAGTGGAGAAGAAGACGCTTTGTTGCTATTGTTTATTTGCTCTCCTCCTCTTCTGGTTTGTGTCTTAAGGATCCTTCTCCCCGGTCGGGGGGGGGGGAGAGAACGAGTCGGCGTCGTAGCAGGACGACCGGAAAGAAGAGGACTGTTTGTTTCTTTTCTTTTTTTTGGCTTTTTCTATTTTTCTTCCCTTTTCCCTTTTGTGTGGAAGTGGGCAGTATGAAGGGGGTCTTCACAGACAATTAATTCGAGGCGGAGTCTGAGGCATTTGTTGCAGTTTCTTCTGAGAAGGTGCCGGTGACGAAAAGGTTAATTCGAAGTGCCAGCGGGCGCTCCGACGCGCTGACGTTGCTGGCCGTTTCTGAGGGCTGGCTGAGGGCTGGCTGCGCAGTGCTTCCGGGTGGTTTGCCCAGAGAAGACTTAAGCGTGACGGATTCCCGAGGCGCGCTGTTGCCGGGAGAACAGGAAGTGAGCCGTCGCAATAGAAGTCCCGGCAAGATAAGTTTTGAACTGAACTGAACGGACTGGTTGGCAGTGTTCACCTTATCCTGGACATCTGCTGGGACTCAGATAAGAGTGGACAGTGAGACTTGATCGGTCTAATTGTGGGACATCAACTGGCAATTGGCAAAGAATATTTCTTGTTCACCTGTATCTATACTGGATGTTATAGGTTGGAGACTGAGACTGAGACTTTTACCATCAGCGAACTAAGGTTTACTGTCTACTGAGTTATATTCTACTTTAGTGGAGGTCTGAGACATTGGGCAGCCTGTGGTCTAGCAGTTTTCTGATTCACGTTTCCAACGCATAATTTTTTTATACCATTGTATTACTGTGCTATTGTTTTTCCTTGAGCTGCATAAGTAGAGTCAATTTCTTTGTATAGCTGGTCAAATTCTGAATCTGCCCTGATTGAGGTATAGCCTCTGATTAAGTTCTGTTTTTGCTTCTTCTTTTTTTCTTTTTCTTTTCGTGGCTGGGTTAAATAGCCTAATAATTTAACAACTAAAATTGATCTGCTGTTTAGTATAATGTCTCAGCCAGTGAAAACAAAATTTTCGCCAGGGCAGCCAAAGGCTGTAGGTGCCGCTTTATCACAAGAGGCGGTGAAAGATATTCAATCCAATTTTTTAGATGCTTTAAATCAATTGAAGCAGGATTTAACCAAACAGATGGAGGGGGTCGTAAACAAAATGGAAAGTCTTGATGACAAATTTAGTGAGACTAAGAAGGATATAACTGAGGTGGTTAAATTGACTAAATCAATTGAGGGTAAGCTCAGACTAATGGAAGGCAAAATGGAGGAAATAGAAGTTAATCAGGGAAAATCTGAGACGAAACTTATTCAAATGGAAATGGCCCAAGCCGAGTACGTACTCAGGTTTCTAAATATACCGGAGGAGAAGAACGAAAATCTGGTTAAATTAATGGGTGAAGCTTTAGCTGACCCGTTGATGATGGATAAGACTGAAGTTGAGAAGGAAATTGACTCGGTATACAGAGTTAATGCCACCTACGCCAGAAAGAATGGGCTCAATCGAGAGGTCCATCTAAGGTTCTCCCGTAAGATGATTAAGGAGAGGGTTTGGAGGGAGACAAGAGACCAGCAGTTGATTATTAAGGGGGTCAAAATAAAGATAATGAAGGAAATACCCTGGTCGGTTAGAAGGAGGAGAAAAGAATATTTGCAACTGGCCCTTGCCTTGCAAGAAAAAGGGATTATGTACAGATGGCTGGTTCCTGAGGGGTTGTTGTTTACGTATCTAAATAATAGGGTTAAGATAGACTCAGTTGCTAAATTGGAGGAATTTTTTAAATCACATAGAGGTAATTGGCAAAAAGGGAAAAACAAGGGCCAAAATTCCAACGGTTTTGAGAGGCAACTAGACCAAGTTGATCCATCAAAAGAACTTCAGTTACTAGATTTTGAAGAGCGGGAGGAAGGAGAGGTTTATCAATCCGAGGAAACTAAAAGGGAGACCAGGCTACAGAAAAAAAAGAGACTCCAATAGACCAGGGGTGAAATTAATATGGCAAACAAATTAAAAATCATCTCGGTAAACGTCAACGGTCTTAACTCGCCACAGAAAAGGAACAGAATTTTTTTACAGTTAAAGAAATTTAAGGCAGATATCATATGCCTACAAGAGACCCATGTCACGGCCCGAGTCTCTGACACGAAGCTGCGGCTGCTATCGTCCTGGCAACGAGCCAGGACCTCTCGCAGACAGCTCAGGCGAAGCACAGGGAGTGGTCGTAAAACAGTCCAGTTGATTGATAACGTAAACAGGCAGGCTGGAGGGTGAGACGGAAGCTTGGTCAGGGAAGCCGAGAGTCAGAAACCGGGGAGCCGAGCCGAAAGTCAGAAGCCGGGAAACAGAGCCGAGAGTCAGAAGCCGGGAAGCAAAGCCGAGATCAAACGATACCTAAGCCAGTCCGATAAGCAAAGCCAGAGTCCAGAATACCAGTCTATGAGTCAGGCCGGGTCAGGAATGCACAGGTTCTGTCCGAAGCAAGGGGTGCGAGACGCAGACACATCCAAGGGTGTTCGCTTGTTGCCAGCACAGTTTGGCCTGAGGCCAGGATCCCAGATATACTGCTGGCTAATTGGCTCGTTAGAACTCCGGGCTCAGATCTCTTCTAGCCCGCATGCGCGCCTCTCTACGCCTGTTCCTGAATTCCAGGCGTCTCCTCTCGCGCAGGCGGGCCCCAGGTGTTGGTGAGTCTGGGGGAGATGAGCTAGTACCTGGTGTGGCCAGATTGGTTTCAGGTGGCCCCTGCTGCTGGCTGGCTCCTTCAGGACTTACGTCCTCTGTTGCTGAAGGCATCTGCACAGCAGGGGCGGGGTCAGAAGCAGGCACCTGCTCTGAGTCAGCAGGGGCAGGCATGACACTATCCCCCCCCTCAGGCCCCCCCTCATCCAAGCCGCCTGGCTTATCTGGGTAGGCCTCATGAAACTGCCGGAGCAGGTCAGGGGTATGCAGGTGGGCAGCCGGTTCCCAGGAGCGATCCTCGGGAGGGTAGCCTTCCCAGTCCACCAGGTACTGGAGTTGACCTCGGTGCAGCCGGGAGTCTAGGATCTGGTGGACTTCAAACTCTTCCTCATCGTCCACCAGCACCGGTGGTGGAGGCGGTGGTGGAACGTCCCTGTTTGGGTCCGGCGCTGCCGCTGGTTGGAGGAGGGAGCGGTGGAATACGGGGTGTATCCGGAGGTGGGCCGGAAGGCGTAGGCGGAATGCCACGGGGTTGACTTGCGCCTCTACGGGGAAGGGCCCGATGAACCGATCGGTTAGCTTGGAGGACCGGCCAGGAGTCCGGAGGTACCGGGTCGAGAGCCAGACAGAATCTCCGACCTTGAGGGGGGCTCCGTCCTGGCGATGTCGGTCCGCGGCCAGTTTGTAAGCGTCCTTGGCGCGCTGGAGCTGGGTGCGCAGGAGGGCGTGGAGCGCGTGGAGTTCCTCAAGTCGGTCGGTGGCTGCGGGAACGTTGGCGGAGGGGCCGAGCGGAGGGAAGAATCGGGGGTGCAGTCCATAGTTGGCGGCAAACGGCGTGGTCCGCGTAGAGCTGTGGACTGCGTTGTTATACGCGAACTCTGCCAGGGGTAGCAGAGTGGCCCAGTTGTCTTGCTGATAGCTGGTATAGCAGCGCAAGTACTGCTCCAAGGTGGCGTTGGTCCGCTCGGTCTGCCCGTCGGTCTGGGGATGGTAGGCGGAAGACAGGTGTAGTTCTGTCCCCAAACCGTGCTGGAAGGCCTGCCAAAAGCGGGATGTGAATTGTGGGCCCCGATCCGAGATGACCTGTGTGGGTAACCCGTGCAGGCGGAAGACGTGGTTTAGGTACAGCTGGGCAGTCTCCGGCCCGGATGGTACTCTGGCACAGGGGACGAAGTGGGCCATTTTGGTGAACAGGTCCACCACAACGAAAATGCAGGTGTGGCCCTGGGATCGTGGCAGGTCTACGATAAAGTCCATGGACACCACGTCCCAGGGACCGGCGGGAGTCGGCAGGGGTTGCAGGAGACCGGAGGGCTTGGCCGGTACGTTCTTGGCTCGGCGGCAGACCTCGCAAGACGCCACGTAGCGACTAACGTCCGCTCGGACGCGAGGCCACCAGAAGTCCCGGGTCAACAGATGGGCGGTCTTGTGCTGCCCGAAGTGCCCAGCCGGGGGGGCATCGTGGGCCAGCCGGAGGATGCGGGATCGGAGAGGCCCGGGAGGGACGTACAACTGCTCCCGATGGTAGAGCAGCCCATCCCGGGTGGATAGTTCTCCGGCAGGGTCTTGCTGCGGTTCCTGCAGGTGTTTCTGCGCCCACGGGTCGGTGTCTTGGCTGGCCTGTATCTCGGCCACCAGGGCGGGTGCGGTCAGAGTGGCGGCAAAGACCGAGGGTGGCAGAATACTAGCCCTGGGGGCTTCGGTGGCACTAGAGGTGTTATAGTCCGGCCGGCGGGACAGAGCGTCGGCTCTCTGGTTCTGGGAGTGCGGGACGTAGGTGATGGTAAAGTCAAATCGTGAGAAGAACAGGGACCACCGGATCTGCCGCTGGTTCAGCCGGCGGGTGGTCTGCAAATGTTCCAGGTTACGATGGTCGGTGAAGACTTGGACCGGATGCCTGGCCCCCTCAAGGTGGTGGCGCCAGACCTCAAAGGCCACCTTGATAGCCAGGAGCTCTCTCTCCCAAATGGTGTAATTGCGTTCGGCAGCCGAGAGCTGCCGGGAGTAGTAGGCGCAGGGCTGCCATGGCTGGCTAGGCTCGTCCCGCTGGGAGAGCACGGCTCCGAGGGCCACATTGGAGGCGTCTGCTTCCACCATGAAGGGCAAGCTCGGGTCAGGGTACCGCAGAAGGGGACTGGAGGAAAAACTCTGCTTGAGCTGGCGGAAGGCCCGGTCGGCTTCGGGGGTCCATTGAAAGGGCTCCTTCGGTCGGAGGAGTCTGGTCAAGGGCTTGGTGAGGTCGGCGTAGCCCGCGATGAATTGCCTGTAATAATTGGCGAAGCCCAGGAGGCGCTGGATGTCCTTCCGACTTCGAGGGGCCTGCCATTGAAGGATGGCGTCGACCTTCCGCGGATCCATCTGGGTTCCCTGGGGGGAAATGATGTGCCCCAGGAACTCAACGGACTGGAGGTGGAAAGCACATTTCTCCAGCTTGGCATACAGGCGATTGGCTCGGAGTCGCTGTAGCACCTGGCGGACGTGGTGGATGTGCTCCTGTTCGGATGCAGAGTAGACCAAAATGTCATCTAAATAAATGATCAGGAACCGGTCTAGCAGGTCACGGAAAACGTCATTCATAAAATGTTGGAAGACGGCGGGGGCATTGGTGAGCCCAAAGGGCATGACCAGATGTTCGTATTGGCCATACCTGGTGCCAAAAGCGGTCTTCCACTCATCCCCGGCTTTGATACGAACCAAGTTGTAGGCCCCGCGAAGGTCGAGCTTGGTGTAGATCGTGGCCCCTTTGACGCGGTCGAGGAGCTCAGGGATCAGTGGGAGCGGGTAGCGGTTCCGAATGGTAATCTTATTGAGGGCCCGGTAGTCGTTGCAGAGTCGCAGGTCCCCGGTCTTCTTCTTAACGAACAGGACAGGTGAAGACAGGGGCGAGGTGGAGGGTCTAATGAACCCTCGGGCCAAGTTCTTGTCCAAGTACTCCCGGAGGGCAGCCAGTTCCGGGTCTGCCATGGGGTACAGGCGGCCTGCGGGTAGCGGAGCGCCGGGCACCAGGTCGATGGCGCAATCGTAGGGCCGATGTGGGGGAAGCTGGTCTGCTTCCTTCTCATTGAAGACGTCCGCGAACTCCTGGTAGGGAGTTGGGAGTGTGGTGGCGGCCCCCAGGAGGCTGGTGGTGCGTGGGGAACCGGGTTGGTTGACAGGCGGCACCTGAGTCGAGTCGGGTGGTAGCGGGGAACAGGGTGCGAGGGTACTCGAAAAACTCAGTTCACGTTGCACCCAGTCCACATGGGGGTTGTGGGCTTGCAGCCAGGACAGGCCCAAGATAACAGGGAAGCGTGGCATGCGGGCCAAATCGAAGGTCTGCTTCCCTTGGCGCTGTTGGACCCACAAAACGAGTGGTAGAGTTTCGTGGCGGACCGGCCCCGAACGCAGCAGACGACCATCCACTGCCTCGACCAGTGTAGGAGTTCCCTTTTCCCGAACGGGGACGCCATGCTCCTTGGCAAAGTGGCTGTCCATGTAGCAGCAGGCAGCCCCTGAGTCCAACATGGCATGGACGAAGATCCACCGGTCGTCGGGAAGCTGCAGGCGGATCGGGACCAGGAACGGGGTGGGTGGTGGATGGACGGAGCTAGAGGACCTCAAGGAGTGCCCCAGGCCAGGAGATCCGGCTAGACCTGGGGCTGGCCTTTTACCGAGGCAGCGGAGCTCGGGGTGCGCTTTGATTTGGCCGGGCAGGAGCTTGCAAAATGCCCGTCCCCTCCACAATACAGGCACAGGTTGTGGGTGCGCCGTCGGTTCTTCTCCTCGGGGGTCAGGCGAGGGCGGGCGCCGCCCAGCTGCATGGGTTCTACAGCCGGCGGTAAAGCTGGGGTACCTGGAACGGGAGCCGCCGGGGGGGGCCTTGTTGGAGTAGCGCCCCTCTTCTGCCTCTGGCGCCGACCTTGCAGTCGCCCATCAATGCGTAGACACAGCAGGATCAGGTCCTGGAGGGCGGCTGGGCGGTCGGTGCGTGCCAGTTCGTCCAGGACGGCATCCGAGAGGCCTTCAGTGTACTGGTCCACCAAGGCAGCTCCATTCCAGGCCAGGTCTTGAGCCAGCAGCTGGAACTCTGTGGTATACTGAGACACAGAGTTCTGGCCTTGGTGCAGAGCCCGTATCTTGCGATTAGCTGTCTCAGCACGCACAGGGTTGGCATAGGCGGCCTGGAAGTGTGCCTTGAACCGTGTGTAGTCTGCTAGCAGCGGCGAGGGCTCTAGCAGCAGAGGAGTGGCCCACTTGGCCGCTGGCCCTTTAAGCAGGCTCAGGATAAAACAGACTTTTGTTTTGTCTGTAGGGAAGTCGCCCTGCCTTATCTCCATGTATAGTTCACACTGGGCGAGGAAGGCAGGGAACTCTTCCAGGTTTCCTGCGAATTTCTCAGGAATGCTCACCGGGCAGCGAGAGCGGGGAGCGGCGGCGGCAGCCAAGGCCACGGCATTGGACGCAGTCTGCTGCTGCAGAGTAATCACCGCTTGGGTTAATTGCTGCACCTGGTCTAGGAGCCCCGGCAAGGGGTCCATGCCTTCTGCCGCTTGGTCCGTCATGAGCGTGCCTGGTGAGTTTTGGGTGCTGGCAAGCTGTCACGGCCCGAGTCTCTGACACGAAGCTGCGGCTGCTATCGTCCTGGCAACGAGCCAGGACCTCTCGCAGACAGCTCAGGCGAAGCACAGGGAGTGGTCGTAAAACAGTCCAGTTGATTGATAACGTAAACAGGCAGGCTGGAGGGTGAGACGGAAGCTTGGTCAGGGAAGCCGAGAGTCAGAAACCGGGGAGCCGAGCCGAAAGTCAGAAGCCGGGAAACAGAGCCGAGAGTCAGAAGCCGGGAAGCAAAGCCGAGATCAAACGATACCTAAGCCAGTCCGATAAGCAAAGCCAGAGTCCAGAATACCAGTCTATGAGTCAGGCCGGGTCAGGAATGCACAGGTTCTGTCCGAAGCAAGGGGTGCGAGACGCAGACACATCCAAGGGTGTTCGCTTGTTGCCAGCACAGTTTGGCCTGAGGCCAGGATCCCAGATATACTGCTGGCTAATTGGCTCGTTAGAACTCCGGGCTCAGATCTCTTCTAGCCCGCATGCGCGCCTCTCTACGCCTGTTCCTGAATTCCAGGCGTCTCCTCTCGCGCAGGCGGGCCCCAGGTGTTGGTGAGTCTGGGGGAGATGAGCTAGTACCTGGTGTGGCCAGATTGGTTTCAGGTGGCCCCTGCTGCTGGCTGGCTCCTTCAGGACTTACGTCCTCTGTTGCTGAAGGCATCTGCACAGCAGGGGCGGGGTCAGAAGCAGGCACCTGCTCTGAGTCAGCAGGGGCAGGCATGACAACCCACATGCGGAAGAAAGATGGAATGCTCTTGCATAATAACAGACTTGGCAAAGCGTTTATTACATCGGAGGTTGATAAGAGAAAGAGAGGGGTGGTGACATATGTTAGAGAGGGGATACAGGCAGAATTGATTTTTGAAGGCAAAGAGGCAAGAATGCACGGAATTGAAATAATAAAGGACTCAAAAAAGTTCCTTCTGGTTAATGTTTACGCGCCCAATGACAATCAAAGACTGTTTTATAAAGATCTACACTCTAGGGTTTCCAATGCGGATTATGAAAATATTTGTATTATAGGTGACCTAAATGCTGTTGAAAACCCAGAGTTAGATAGAAATTCTAAAAATGACAAAAGGAAATCTAAAGTTAAAAGTAGTAACATTCTCCCTGAAACTTTTCTGAGATTAGTTGATGAATTTGCCTTAGTGGACGTTTGGCGTACTCTTAACCCTAATACAAGAGATTATACCTATTTCTCAAATCGACATGCTTCCTGGTCCAGGATTGACTCGAGCTGGATATCATTGGGATTAATGAAAGCGGTGCAAGAAGCGGAAATTCTCCCCTCAACAATTGCTGATCATTCACCTATTATGTTTTCATTAAGTACTTCTAAAAGGAAGTCAGGATGGAGAATGAATCTAAGTCTGATGAGGGATAAAGGATTTATCCGGTTTATAGAGGAGGAAATGAAGAATTTCTTTTTGATAAATACGCAGAGTGATGTATCTTACTCAACTATCTGGGAAACCAGCAAAGCCTTTTTTAGGGGATTGGTCATTAGTTATAATGCAAAAAAGTGGAGGGAAGATAGCAGTAACTTGGCGAAATGGTCTGATTTAATTAAAACCAAGGAAACACTCTTGAAAATAAATCCCACATTAAAGGAATTGAGGTCGGAGATTAGGAACCTCCAACATAAAGTTCATTTAATGTTTTTAGACCAGGTAGAAAGAAAGATAGCTTATTCTAAAGCATACTTTTATGAGAATGCTAACAAACCTGGCAAGTGGCTTGCGTACAAAGTCAGGAAGGAAAGAGAGAAGAAAATGATTAAAACTTTAAAGGACAAGAAGGGGCAGAACATCTCGGCTCTGGATGAAATGAAACTAATAGTTCAGGAGTTTTACAAGAATTTATATAAAAAAGAGGAAAGGCATAAGTCTGAACAACAAGATTATCTTTTGAATAAGGTGCGGACATTACTAACAAACGAACAGAAAGAAACTTTAACTGCTCCAATTACGATGTTCGAAATTGTAGAAGCCTGGAAGAAAATTAAAAGTAACAAGGCACCCGGACCAGATGGTATTCCTCCTGAATATTATATAGCTTTTAAAGAGAATCTATTAGATCCATTCAAAAATTTAGTAGAGGAGGTCTGGTGTTCGACAAAAATTCCAGAGTCTTGGCGGTATAGTAATGTAGTTCTTATCCCAAAACCTGGAAAAGATCTCGACAATATAGGAAATTATCGCCCTATATCCTTATTAAATATAGATTATAAAATATTTACGACAATCTTGGCAAGTAGACTTAAACAGGTTCTGAGGGAGATTATACATCCTGATCAAACAGGATTTTTACCAAGAAGACATATGCAAACAAATATCAGGATGTTATCTAATTTTTTGGAATATGCTGAGTTTAACAGGGATAAACAATTAGCTTTTTTATTTCTTGATGCGGAAAAAGCTTTTGATAATTTAGACTGGAATTTTATGTTGGAACTTTTAGAAAAGACTAATTTCGGGGATAAGTTTGTAAACAATATACGGGCAATATATGACAAGCAATATGCCAAGATAATTGTTAACGGAGACTTAACAGAAGAAATCCATCTTACTAAGGGCACGAGACAGGGTTGTCCTCTATCCCCTCTGCTGTTCATTTTCTCTCTCGAAGTACTAATTGATTCAATTAGGTTAGATATCAATGTTGAGGGCTTAAGAGTCAAAGGGGAAAGCTATAAATTTTTAGCCTATGCAGACGACATGGTTCTTGTGTTGCAAAATCCTTTGGAGTCAATAGAGAAGGTTTTAAACCATTTGGACGAATACGGGAAAGTTGCCGGCTTAAAAATAAACAAAAATAAGTCGAAATTGCTGACCAAGAATATGACGGCACAGGCTATTGTTGATCTTGAAAGAATTTCAGGATTCAAAAGGGAGAAGAAAATAAAGTATTTAGGTATAGTCGTCTCAGACAAGTGCAGTGCTATTTATGAAAACAATTATGTTCCCTTATTAAAAGAAATTGAGACTCTAATCAAAAGCTGGGCTAATTTGAGACTTTCATTCATGGGTAGAGTGTCATTACTCAAAATGAATATTCTCCCCAAAGTTTTATTTTTGTTTCAAATGGTCAACTTTGCTATGAAGGACTCTTTCCTTAAGAAATTAAATCAATTGGCCAAAAATTATGTTTGGCAGGGGAAGAAACCCCGAATTGGTTGGAAAATATTAGCTGATAAAAAAGAGAATGGTGGCCTTGGGTTACCCGACTTCGAGATTTATCATACTGCTTGCTCAGTCTGGTGGTTGAAAGACTGGGTAATGTTAGAAGATTCTCGTGTGTTAGCAATAGAAGGTGCCGACTTACAAGCTGGCTGGCACGCAAACTTGTGGTATATACAGAAACCTCAAAATTATTTTAAAAATCATTTAATTCGTCAATCTTTACTCCAAACCTGGGTGAAAATAAAAAAGAAAATTTATGATAAAACGCCCAGGTGGATATCTCCAATGGAGGCATCAATCCGGCCACAACTGTGGTCTCCGGGAAAGTCTTTAAGATACTCAGATTTACTAGATGAACAACAAAATTAGGAAGAAGGTAGATCTTGAGCAAAGAGGGTTCTCCCCGGATTGCTGGACAATGACTCAAATTCTGGCAAAATATAATAATGATAAAATTGTTGGGTTTACGAAGACAAACTTTGATTTCGATATGTTAATTACCGCAAAGACCGGAAAACGATTAAGAAAGTTTACAATTACTTATTACAATTAAAATTGGAGGATGAAATGGTCAAAAACGTAATGGTAAAATGGTCAATGAATTTAAAGGGTAATATAACGTTGGAACAATGGGAGATGTTATGGAGGAATAACTATAAGATTATAAAACCTGTCAACTACCGTGAAAATTTTTTTAAACTCTTCCACAGGTGGCATATCACACCGGTGATAATAAATAAAATTAATCAGGAATTCCCACCCAATTGCTGGAAATGTGGAGTAAAGATAGGGACTTATTATCACCTATGGTGGACATGTAAGGTGTCCAAAAAATATTGGAAAGGTATTCATAAGACATTGATTGATATATTGAAGGTTAACTTTCCGCTCAAACCGGAGTGTATGTTATTATCACTAGTCAGAGGGACGGTCCCCCGAGAGGATGAATTTATTGCAGTCTATATTATAACGGCGGCCAGAATATTACTGGCCCAAAACTGGAAATCCAAAGCCCCCCCAAAGAGGGAAGAACTAATTTATAAAATTATGCAGTTGGCTGAAACGGACATATTGGCTAATACAATACAAGGGAAATTGAAGGAGGATGCAATAAAAAGATGGGAAAAAGTATATTTATGGTTAGGGACAAACTAAAGATAAGTTAGGAAAACCGAAGTAGTATCACATTTAGTTAATAATGTCAGTATTACTAAAATTAATGTTGACTTTCTATGAAAAGGATCGCAATAAGTTCAGTTTTGGGACTCTGATGCCACAGTCACACCCTAAACGGGAAAAAGGATTGTTGTTATAGGATGATGTTAATCCTATATTTTTTTTGTATGTGGGTTGAATTATGTTGTCCAAGATTTGGTGTTGTTAAACGAGGTTTGTTTATGTAATTTTTATTTTCTGTTTTGTTAGCATGGTTTAGGTATTATTGATTAGTATATATGTTTTGTATGGATGAATAAAAGAAATATAGTTTTAATTAAAAAAAAAGAAGAAGAAACTTAGAGGGTGTTTTAAGGAAAAGCATCAGATGCTATGCTGCAAATTTGGTGCCTCTACCTCCATACAAATTGGATACAAACACTGAGGCTTCACCTTGGCTTGCTCCACATGAAAAGAAATATATTGCAACAATGAGTGAGTGTTAAGAGTGTATGCTCCCTGTAACAGCTAAATTGTTCAGAGATAAAGTTTTGGTTTCACCCCTGGGTCTTTGAAATGTATCATATTAGTTCATAATCAACCTGTATTAGAGTTTTGTTATTTGTATTTTCAAGGTGGTGCCTTTATGAAGCCTCAGTGTTTGTATCCAATTTGTATGGAGAGTTTTGTGGCCAGCAATGGAGTGGAAGGCTTTGCTATGCTTCTGGTGAAATGAACTGGCTTACTCCCTTGTAATATACAGCACATCATAATACTGATGAAGTGGAAAACATGAAACACGTCTATTATATTATTAACTAGTTATTTGTATGCTGTATCAGTTAATCACTATGGGCTCTGTTTATAAGGATTTAATTGGTTTTTATGGTTGTCAATGTGAACTTTTGAGTTAAACATATTAAGTATGAAGCAGTTTTATATTTAAAAAGTATATAAACATATTTGAAAAGCATTAAAAAGTTTGGTAGTTTATTCATATCACAGAGATTTTTGTTGTTGTTTGTACATATCCTCACTGTGATTCCCCTCTTGTTCTTGCTGTCCCACCTGGGGATTGGCAATCCTCCCTCTCTCTCTCACACACACACACACACACACACTTACTGGGTCTGGTTCCTCCACAACAACTTCTGAAAAGTATAGGGGTTACAAGCTGCTCTCTCTTACACACTTGCTCTGAAAACAAAAGCAAAACAAATGGAAGGGCTATGCTTTGACAAATCTGCTGCTGACCCTTCCCCATGAAGTGCTTCCTGTTTCCTGCTCAACTTTAAAGCACACAAACACAGAAACACACACACACATTTTAAAACAGGACCTGTTTGCAGGTTTCTAAACCTTCCGGAGCTCTAGAGATACATGGTGGCTGTGGCGGTGGGACTTCCCCCCACCGCCCAGCTGGCTGGGGCCGAGGGAAGCCTGTAAAACCAGGGGATCCCCCGCTGGGACCTGGGGATTGGGAAGCCTAGAGAGCACCTAGCTCTTTGTACTGAATGCCACTGTGCTGTGAATGTGTTGGGAGCCTTATGTGCTCCATCTGATTTTTCTGCTGTTTAATAGTTATTGCACCTCAATTGAATTTTTACATCTCTTGAGAAAGAATCTCACACAATATGGCTCTATTACTGTACAAAGTGCCATTGGGAAATATACAAGACATTGCTTTATACTTGGTGGATTATACACTGTAGTTCCTGCTGGAACATTGTTTATGAATTCTACTTCACTTGTTTATGAACTCTATCTGTCAGCTTCTCTCTGCAATTGGAAAAGCATATGAAAGATTTGTCTTTAACTGTTGGAAAAATGCAAGTGATTACTCCTTATTTGTTACATTTTAATTCCTGCTGGAACATTATTTATTGTATACTGTAGTTCCTGCTGGAACATTATTTATGAATTCTACCTGCTTGTCTATGAACTCTACCAATCAGCTTTTGCCTGCAATTTGAACAGTATATGAAAGATTGGTCTTTACCTGTTGACTTTTTCATGAATTGCATATTTCAGTTTCTGATGGAACATTGTTTAGGAACTTTAGTCTTTATTGTATATTTATGTTTAAAATAGTTTGATTGTTTCCCCTTGATATGATTTATATATTCAGGGCTGGCATGCCTATTAGGCAACCTTAGGCAGTCACCAAGGGTGGTAGCCCTGGGGGGCACCAAATTGGGTGTCTCCTGGGAGGGTGGAGGCTGTCCACTCCCTCCTGGGCAATTTAAATCACATGGGAGGGCCCAAGGAGCATCCAGTGTCTTCCCACACCAGTGAAAGGTCCCCGCTAATCAGCTGAGAAAATAACCAAACAAATCTGTTCTCTTGGATATGGCCAGATCCTAAGCACACTTAATAAAGAGTAGGACACTGAGCTCAATAGGATTGAATTCTGAGTTTACATCCTTAGGGTTGTACTTCAAATGAAGTGGCCTATTGATGCTATGATGAAATACTGTAAATCATTCGAGGACAATCTAGTGTTATTCTCTCTGAGTTGTTACTGTGCTGATAGGCAACTCCAGCTGCTAACTCTTTGATTCTAGCAGTATCCATCAGGATTTTTAAAATTATTTTTAAGTGAGTGAACCAGGATGATAAGGGCTGGTATTCTAAACCTACTTCACAAACATGCCAGAATTTAGCTCCTGCTTTCTTCAGAGCATTGGGTATTGCCTGGCAGTGAAGAGAAAGGCCTCAGGTTTGCTATAAATCTGTGTGTGCTGTCTTCTGCTTGGAATCGCTAATTCACTAGGACTTTCTTCCATCCACCAGAGGGTCATTCATTTTCTGAATTGCTCAACCCTTCACACACAGACATGCACACTCTGAGTTTTAGAAGCAGCCAAGTGAATATGTGCCTCATTAATTTCCATGCCCTGCATTTAAAATTATCCAGAATGTTTTCCATTAAAATTCAAGGTTCATATCTGCACACCCTCTATGAAGCACTGCTGCAAATTAAGCTCACTTATACATTAGGAAAGGTGCCAATGCAATCATAGTATATAGTTTAACTGCTGGAATGATGTCCTGGATTTAAGCTAACAAATTCCTGGCCTGCCTTCATGTGTTTTCACCCCTCTCTAGCCGCTCTTTATCACTGAAGCAACATTTCCCAGATTGATAAGACTCTTGAGATCTTATGGTTTGTAGGGAAAGGAGGTTAGCAGACTTGCAATGGAAATGTGCTTTATCTTATACTGATAGATTTTAAGGTGATTTGTTCATATATGAGTGCATTAAAAACACAGAGTGTAGCACCACAGCTTAATGGTCTCCTCCCTGATACCACAAGGGTGTATCATATTTGAATGAACATCTGTTATGTAGCATAGCAATCTCTCTCCCAGACTGGATTCTAACAAATTGGAATTATCATATTTGTTTTATAGCCAAAGTTTCTATCCACCAGTTCAAAAACATGTTCCGAGAGTTGAATCCTTTACTGCCATCAATTGTTGCACACACCTCCCCTATTCACTCTCTTTAAAAAGCTGTGAATCAGGGACCCTCTGTAATGGCATGAAATGTGATACTGATGAGGCTTTGGTCAGAAGAAGGAATTAGCAGAAATCATCCCATTATATCCTTTTTTGTAGACTCTTCTATGGCCCTCCCTTAGAGAGCCAGTTTGGTGTAGTGGTTAAGTGTGCGGACTCTTATCTGGGAGAACCGGGTTTGATTCCCCACTCCTCCACTTGCACCTGCTAGCATGGCCTTGGATCAGCCATAGCCCTGGCAGAGGTTGTCCTTGAAAGGGCAGCTGCTGTGAGAGCCCTCTCCAGCCCCACCCACCTCACAGGGTGTCTGTTGTGGGGGAGGAAGGTAAAGGAGATTGTGAGCCACTCTGAGACTCTTCAGAGTGGAGGGCGGGATATAAATCCAATATCTTCTTCTTCTATTCAGCTTTGCTCCAGATCTAGTGAGCACTGAATCCGCCTGCTACAAACTCACATCATACAAAATGCTTCTACATTTAAAAAAATTGCTCCTCACCTTTTGTGGAGTTTTACTTCCATATTTGCAAAAGAAGGAAGAAAGCCTGCAGGCCCATGCGCCTCCCAGAGGCTGGAGGTTCAATTCAGATGTCTCTCAAGATTGCCCGCATATAGGTGGTAGTGGAGAGTTGAAACCCCAGTAAAAGCACTGCTGTCACACACACACACAACCACCCAAAATGGGCTTTGATTTGAGTCTGGTTGGAACTGGGCTTTTATTCCAGGAGGGGAAAGGAGAAATGGGCAGAGCCACCAACAACCTGGATGGGGGATAGATGCTTCTTATCAGGGCTGGCACTCGGGGTCCTGCCACCCCAGGCAAGGACTCCCACTCCCTACATGGTGGTGCGCACATGGCTGCTGTGGATCCAGGCAGGTGAAGGGGCAGCAGGGCACCTCTCTGCCACTCTTTCACCTGCCTGGGACCCGGGCAAAGCTGGTGCTAGGGCCTCTGGTGCCCCAAAATGGCACCTGCCCCATGCCCCCCCCACCGTTGCCTGCCCTGCCGCCACACCACTGCCCACAGGGAGAGCAGGCCCAGTGGCATGTAACTCCTTACATGTCACTGGGCCTGCTCTCCCTGTGGGCTCCAGCCAAGTCAGACCTGCACAATGCACTCTTGGAGGCGTGGAGCACAATGCACTGCGGAGGCATTCTCCTCTAAGTCACTGTCAGAAAAGCTGAGCCAATTCCCTGCTTTCGCCTTGAAGGTGAGAGCTGCTGGGTTGGGCATGTTCTCCTCTGAGGTGGGCCTCCCTTATCAGGGAAGCTCAGCTTGGAGAAGCTGCACTGACACCCTGCCTGGCTGCTGTCACCTTGAAGGCAAGAACAGCTGGGTGGGGCACGTTCTCCTCCAAGCCAGGCTTTCCTTATGAGGGAAACCCGGCTCAGAGGAGAGCACATGCTGATGTGCCTCTGAGCAAAGCACTTAGCGACTTCCTGGATCAGTGCTCTCGCAAACAAAAGATGAAATGTGGGATGGGGCTTTGGAGAGGAGTTTGAAAACTCAGAGGGAAAGTTCTACAATTACGACCTTAGATCCGGATGTTCAGGAAAATGTAGAGGTTTACTTTTAAATATGCACAAAGACAGGATTTTCTGCCAAGTGTTGAAACAGCCTATGTTTCCACCATGGGGCAAATAAACTCAGGAAAGGGAACAACTGACGTGTATGAGATCCACTTTCACTGCAGATCTATATAACTTGAGCTAGGGATCTTATCTGGTTTTCCCTTCCTCACAATGGCTGCTACAAAGCATTTTTTGGGGGGAGGAACCTGCCTAGGCTTCCCAAATCCCCCGCCGTGACAGAGGACCCCCGATTTTGCAGCCTCCTCTCCCGCTCTCCAAAAATCTGGAAGCGGGGGGAGGGACGGCGCTTCCCCCTCACAGGGCCGCCGCCGCAGCAACACCAGCGCTGCCGCCGCTGCCACCACCGCCGGCCCGGGCCCGGGCACAGACACAGGCAGCAGCCGCCGCCAGTACCGCCGCCAGTGCCGCCACCGCCACCGCCGCTGGCCCGGGCCCGGGCACAGACACAGGCAGCAGCCGCCACCAGTGCCGCTGCCGCCAGTGCCGCCGCCGCCGCCAGTGCCTCCGCCGCTGGCCCGGGCCCGGGCACAGACACAGACAGCAGCCGCCGCCAGTGCCACCGCCGCTGGCCCGGGCACAGACACAGGCAGCAGCCGCCGCCAGTGCTGCCGCCGCTGCTGCCACTGGCCTGGGCCCGGGCACAGACACAGGCAGCAGCCGCCACCACCATTGCCGCTGCCACTGCGGCCCAAGCTACAGGCTCCGAGGAGAGCGGCAGAGGGTCTCCTCTGGGCAAGTTGTGATGGAAGCCAGGAATGAGACCTGCTGGCCAGCCTGGCCCCACCCCCTGTTGTTGCTTCTCCCCCACTCAAGGAGTTGCTACTTGTCTTTCCTTTTGGTCAAGGGAGGACAATTACCGTAATTTGGCATTGATGAAGTTTTGCCTACACTCTTCTGGAAGTGGCACCCTGGGGGTACAAAAAAAGGACACTATTTATCTTGCCTCAGGTTGTAGCTTGGAAAAGGCATCAGAGCCAGAGCCCCTGCGGATGTTCTTGATAGCAAAACGTAAGCAAATACCTGCCACTCCAGTTAAACCCCTGCAGGGCTGTAGTCTGGACAGATTCTCTCCCCCCCCCCCGCCAGGTGAAAATGCAGCGCAGAAATATGCTAAACAAATCAACTGCAGATTCCCTTTGGTCTGTGTCTTGAAAAATGGCGGCTAATGATGTTTTCGGGATTTTGGTGGGTTTCTTCATCCCCTTCCCATCTTCAAATGCTTCTTTATTCCATAATTACATAGTTTATGGCACTGGTATTATCTTCTGGGACTTTGGTATTGCTGTTTTAATCTGCTGTTTGCGCCAGCTGGTTTTATGGCTGTGTTCTCTTTTGATCCTTCTGGTTTTGTTTTTTTTTAAATACAGGTTTTATGTCTTACTAGAAGTTGTTGTTCCCAGTTGCTATTTTGAGGCCTTGGAGAGCATGTGCGCCCCCCTCCCCCCCAGTTTTTGGAAATATCCCAGTGGGGTCTTAAGTGCCATGAGCAGCCAGAAGGCAGCCCCCCAAGGCTTGCTTCTTTACTGGCTCCTTGGTATGGTTCCTGTGGGAACCTTCTTTTTCCACCAGCACAACCATTCTCCCCCCACCCCCAGCTGAAGGGAACAGCAGAGAAGCCAGTAGACCTTATTTCTTGTTTTCCTTATGATCAAAATGACTCAGGTCAATTTGGGTGAAATCTCCAAGTTCCTTCTGATCTCTGCCAAAGTGATTTGAGTCATTCTGGTTTTGTGGGAAACAGACTTGTAAAAGCCTTCTTTGGTCAAAGCAGAACAGAGCTGGGATCCTTTGGTCTGTACCAGTGTTCTCTCTAAGTTGAGTTAGTGTGAGCTAGCTCACAGTTTTTTAACCTCCAGCTCACACATTTTTGTCTTAGCTCAAGAAAAATGGCTCCAGAGAAAACTAATTTATGCAGTAGTTCGCAACTTTAATGCCAGTAGCTCACAAAGTAGAATTTTTGCTCACAAGACCCCACGGTATTGGTCTATACCCTCAGTTTGAGCGAAGTTGCCCTCAGCTTTGCTGGGCAGCCAAAGCTTTCATTTCCAAGTAGGCGAGTTTCCAGTGTAGCATGTTTCCAAGTCAACGTGGCTCTGTATACCGTTGTGTGTGTGTGTGTGTGTGTGTGTGTGTGTGTGTGTGAAGGTTTGCAAGGCATGTTGGTAAGGATTGGTGGCTTGGCCCCAAGTGCCCTTGTATATCTGCTGGACACCTCTAATTCCCTCTTCTTCTTTCCCATGTCTTCTCCTTTTATTGCTGTCATTTGTCTTCCCCGAGCAGAATGTCTACTTTCAGAGAAACTGACTTGAGACTCCCACTGCATTACTGTGAGGAAAACACAAGTTAATTGAATCCCAGAATTTCTTACAGTGCAGCAAGGCAAGAGAGTAGGCTTCCCAATCCCCAGTTCCCAGAGGGGGATCCCCCGGTTTTACAGGCTTCCCCCCTCCCCCAGCCAGCTGGCCAGTGGGGAAAGCCCTTCCCCCAGAGCCATCATGCACCTCTATGAACGATTCCCATAGGGAATGATGGGGAATTGATCCGCGGGTATCTGGGGCTCTGGGGGGGCTGTTTTTTGAGATAGAGGCACCAAATTTTCAATATAGCATCTAGTGCCTCTCCCCAAAATACCTCCCAAGTTTCAAAAAGATTGGACCAGGGGGTCCAATTCTATGAGCCCCAAAAGAAGGTGCCCCTATCCTTCATTATTTCCTATGGAAGGAAGGCATTTAAAAATTTGTGCAGTCCCTTTAAGTGTGATGGCCAGAACTCCCTTGAAGTTCAATTATGCTTGTCACACCCTTGCTCTCGGCTCCACCCCCAGTCTCCTGGCTCCACCCCCAAAGACTCCTGGCTCCACCCCCAAAGTCCTCAGATATTTCTTAAATTGGACTTGGCAACCCTAAACCTGCCAGAGATCTATGCGGAGATCCCCCAACATCCCATCTACTTTGTTTCTTAACTAGGGCTGAGCATCTTGAAAAATGCTGCTAGTCTTACTGAATTTCTTTTTCTTCTCTAGACTTCTATAATGCTTCAACTGATCAGGAGCCTCCACATTCTCCTTGACATTTTTGCTTCAGATGAAATGTGGAGGCAATGCTAGTCTTAGCAAGTTTCTTCACTGACATGCAGCTATAAAACATTTCTGTATTTCCAGGATTCTCCTGTGAAGTTCCTGCCCTTCTCTACTTCACATTCCCCCAAGACAGTGAGAATATTCTGTTGTGATATGCCAGAAAAGAGGAAGATTTGGGCATAGTTACTGGCAGTTAGCTGACAAAATGCTGACAGCAGCATAATAGCTTGTCTGTGATTAAATCCCTCACCTTGGGCTGTGTTCTCCTTATCTCTTATAACCTAGTAAGCAGCATCTGGTCTCTTTATGAGTTTCCCCCAGTGAAGCATAGCTGAGGCACATGAGTGGTGCATGTATGATTTGCTGGGAGAAAATTGCTCTTTAAATGAAATACCTTCTATCACTTTGCAAAGCGAAGGGATGACTGGACAGGAAAAAATCAGTTTTCTCATCAAGGAACAGCACCTTCTATGCTTGCATAGATTTCCTTCCAATGTGCATTTTGAAGCATATGACTGCAGCATGTCTCTACAGTACTTGGGTCTTTATTCTAATTTGGAGAACTGAGTTTGATTCCCACTCATCCACTTTAAACCTGCTGGCTGACCTTGGGCCAATTACAGTTCTCTCAGAACTCTCTTAGCCCCACCTACCTCATAAGTTGCCTGTTGTGGGGAAATAAATGGAAGATTATAAGCTACTTTGAAATTCCATAACGTAGAGAAAAGTGGTGTATAAAAACCTACTCTTCTTTATCTTCTTCATTCCTATCTGCATCTTTGGACTACTCTGGAAATTAGAGAATGGATGATGTTTCCATCATTTCCAAATGAAATAGCAGTGGGATGACCAGATCAGGCAAATCAGGGCTACCTGTTGGGCTTTGGATCACTCTTACTTGGCATGTTCCATTCTGAACATTTAGAAAGTTACCAGGCATTGGCTATAGCATTGTTATGGGGAAGGGGATTTCTTTTTCCAAAATTAACTTTTTTAGATATAGATCCATGTGGACAGCCATATTGGTTTGAAACACTAGAACAAAGTTTGAATCCAGTAAGACCTTTAAGACAAACAAAATTTCATTCAAGTCATAAGATTTCATGTGCATGCACACTTCCTCAGATACATTGAAATGGAAGTTACCAGTCCATACATGTAGGTAAAGGTTGAACAGCAAATTAGCATATTATATAATGAAGATGATTGATCAAATAGGAATGACAAGCTAAGTTTATACGGCTGCAATTTGTTTGAATTTAATTTTGGGGGAGGGGCAACCGTGAAGCAAATAAATATGTCAAAATTGGAGATAAATGTGTAAATGAGACCCTGGTGTTACATTTCATCCATCTCCTCTCAAGCATGGAGGTAATAATGGACATTTAACTATCCAGGAAGAATTGTCAAATATCAGCAGTCCGCATTTGGTTGGGCTAGTTAGTTTTGGAACCAGAGCTGCAACTAGGTGGTTTCATTAATCTAGCAAATACAGAATTCATTTCTATGGTTAAGATTTCTTTCAGGTCCTCACAGGGCACATGCAAAAATCCTTACAGCAGATGTTGCTTATACTGATCCATAGGATTCAGGACCTCAAATTTCTGAAAGGAAATTAAATTATCACAATAATATGATGATAATCTATGTTTCCTGTGATTTAAGAAATATTAACCAAGATATATTTGAAGCTCTAAAAATGCTCATTTAGCACACTGGGTCCAGTAGCTCATTAATCTCTCCAAAGATGCCATTTTAGATAAAATGCACCATCAAACAATAGTGCTTCTGTCATAAAAGAATATACTACCAGAGCATTCAAAACTGAGTTCCTAATGTTCCATTTCCTAAATGAGGCAGCCTATTAGCTTGATCAAACCTTATTAGGTGAGAGGAAGATCACATGTCATCACATGTCTTTCCATATCTGAAAGACAGAACACAGCCTATACCCTCTCTCCCCACCCCACCGCCGCTGTTGCTAAGGTTTTATTAAGAAAGGAATCCTTTTGGATTCATCAGTTAAATACCTTAATTCTCAGTAGCTTGAACCAAGTACAAAATGTTTCATGCGTCATATAATAAGTTTGCAATATAAAAGCTACATCTGTTGGTAGCCTGCCTAGAACATACAGAAGCAATCTTTATGGTACAATGTCTCTTTAAATGCTATTATAACAGTTTCATTGAGTTAAGGTAACTGACAGACGAATCCTGGGATCTGCAGTGTAGCCCCACCTGAGTGTAGAACTAACGTTGCCAGCACTAGTCGGCTTCCAAAGAGGAGAAGTTGCACCAGGTGGAGAGGGGGGTGGCACATAAGCGGGCATGAGAGACAAGCTGTCGCCATGGTGATCCCACCCGTGTGTACGCTATTGGCTTGCTGCCAAGGCAGAGGGAAGGAACAGCACAGGACCACAGGATTGGCCAGTTCATTGCATGTGATCGGGAGGGGAAGTGGAAAGCCTGTGCCTGAGAGGCTGGCAACTCCCCGCGCCCTCCCACTGTCAGAGACTCATGCCAACGGCAGGCAGACAGGCAGAGGCACGTGCCTCCTGGCTAGCTACAATCAGTAAGTACAAAGTGCAGAAGTCCGCATCCAAAGACAGCAGCCGGAATGTGTGTACGGGAATGAGCAGAATCCCAGCCTGCCACCAAGTCCAATAGGCAACCACCCCGCAATACAGAATCAGAGACCCTGTGTGCCACCCTGACACCCCCTGCTTTGCATATGGAACTCCTCCGCTGGAGGCTGCAGAATCATAGTGTGAGGTGCTGGCCATGCATCCACTCCATTATGGCCCCTCCCAAGTTGTCCTATGAGCACAACAGCCCTGTGGGGTTGGGCAGGCTGTCTAGGCCGAGGGGCAGCAATCAGTGCAAGGCCACCCTTCCTTCCATGGGGTGCATGCATCAAAGACCCCCCCTCCCCTGTCCAGCCATGTGGGGGCAGCAAGGTGGCTCATAGTCCTCTCCCCACCCTCTCCCCAAGAACCAACTGCGCCTGCCCTCCAAGGATTTCCCTCTGGAAGCCCACTGCCAGAGTGTGGGGGAGGGGCACAGGGAATGTGCAGCAGATGCCAAGCAGGAGAGACAAAGTAGGGCACAGCTCAGACTTTATTGTGCTGAAACCGAGTGCAATGGTATACCAGGTGCAACTTGGACAGTCTCGTAGGGGGCGGGGCTCCACTCAGAGCAGCAGTCAGGAACAACTGCTCTGTTGGAGCACCACACACAGAAGCCTCTGTGTTGAATTCCCACCTGCAAAACAGAGACAGAGATCAAGAGCATCTGAATGGGCAGCAGCTGTAGCAGGAGGCTGTGTTTCAGCAGGGAACTCTCTTAAAGGGACAGTCTCTGACCCACCTCCCCCAGGCACCGGATCAACTGCCAGAAACCACCCCCCCCCCCGTGCCCTGTCAGGGGTGGGAACACAGCAGAGGACAGACCAAGGGAAGGGGGCCAGCAACAGCATGGGGGAGGGGGCTGGCAACCACCCCCTGCCTGAGCCCTCTGCTGGAGAGGCTGTCACACCAGGTTAGCAAATTCCTGGAAATTTGGGGGGTAGAGTCTGGAGAGGCTAGGGTTTAAGGAGCAGTGGGTCCTCAGACAGGTAGAATGCCATAGACTCCACCCCCAAATCAGCCATTTCCTCTTGGGAATCACTTTTTCCAATCTACAGGTGAGTGCTGGAGATCATTCAGAGTTACAACTGCTCTCCAGATGGCAGAGATCCACTCCTTTGAGGTGCCTTCACTTGGGTCGGTGGGCACTCACCCAGAGCCTCTTTCTAGACCCCATTGTGTTTTTCTCCACAACAGGTCTTATCCATAGTAGATAATAATTCACCTATGGTTGTGACAAAATGGAGCTCTTCCATTGGCTCTCCATGCACATAAACCATTGACCTATCACAGTTCAATCAATGTCTCTAGCCTCCCGTTGGCTGACTCCCCTACCCCTACCTACTGCAGGCTTGGGAATATTGAACAAACTTCCAAAACAGTCTTACCTCATAGACAGACACATCTCAGATTCTTCTCTGTCTCCTCCTCTCCTCAGAGGCTATGGTGACTGCCTCTTTCCTGTCACTGGGGAAGCTGCTAGACAGAGACTGTTGCTAGGCAACCATGGTCCACCCTCCAAAGGAGTTATTTTTCCCAGGGAGAGAGATCTGTTGTCTGGAGTTCAATTGTGGTACCAGAAAATCTTCAGGCTCCACCTGGAGGTTAAAAAGCTGGGAGAGAAGTCACTTCAGGAACAATGATATAAACAACCACTGAACAAAGCAGGAGTCAAGTTTCACCTTTTAGACCAACCAATTTTTATTTAGAACATAAGCTTTCATGTGCTTTTAAGTACACTTCTTCAGATGAGGTGAAATTAACAAATTGAGCAAACCTTTGATCCGAGTAGCATGAGCATGGGAAAGCAACAAAACAGCAGTATGCAGTAAAATTAACAAATTGAGCAAACCTTTGATCTGAGTAGCATGAGCATGCAAAAGCAACAAAACAGTAGTATGTCAAAATGTGAGATTGTCTGTCAATGACAATGGGAGATAGGTTCAATATATGTAATGGGATAAGCAACCAAAGTCCCAGTTTCAGTGTGTCAATGATCATGCTACTCAGATCAAAAGTTTGCTCAATTTGTTAATTTTACTGCATACTGCTGTTTTGTTGCTTTCAGATGCTCATGCTACTCAGATCAAAGGTTTCCTCAATTTGTTAATTTTACTATTCTGTCATTGTACCATTTTACATTCTAAACCACTGCCTACCAGATAATTTTACTTCACTGTCATTGGTTCTTAAATTGTACCATGTTGCATTCTGTTCTAAATAAAAATTGGTTGGTCTTAAAGGTGCAACTTGACTCCTGCTTTGTTTAACTGCTTCAGAGCAACACGGCTGCCCGCTTGGATCTATAAACAACCACTGGTTATAATGACCAAATTACTAATAGTACATGTATACAAATTAACAAAAAAGAAATACAAAGTTCATGAATAATCTTCCAACAAGGAGTCCTGATGTGTAGGCAGTCGACTTAAAGAGTCCTGCTTCGATTATTCTTCCAGCATAGGGTGCTCCATAAAATCTTAAAGCTGTAATGCAGACATAAAATACTACATTCATTCCTATATAATACCATAAAAGTGTTGTGACCATAGCTAAAATGTCCTGTATAAAGCATAAATACACACCAGACGTCCCCATTCAAAATACACTTACAGTAACACTTTCAATGTGTTCCCCACTGCTTAACTGTAATAAAACAAATCATAAACCACTCTCCAATGGAAATACAATCCAATAACCCCATATATTTGGACCATACTTACTATTTGTAATGACTATATGGGAATATAAATTATCCAAAAAACTTTAAAGCGGCATTACACTCACAAGCGGCTCAAGGAAAAAACTGCCACCGTCTAGACATGTTTAAAGCTGTAATCACCAACACCTGTATTTACTTCATGTACATAGTTACAATCACTACCAATATTCAAAAATCCATTTTCAGCATACATTACAAAACACAAATAAGAGAAAATATAACTCTGATATAGATTAATCAAGGTTACAAGAAGCATGAATAATCCAGACAGTTATTTAAACCATATGGCGTGACTGAATTTAATTTGTGGATCCAAAAACATTCTTCCCTAAGTAAAATAGTTGCAACGTCCTCCAAGTCACCCCACGGTTTGTACTTGTATAGCACAAAAAATTTAAAACTGTCAAAGTCATGATTTTTCTCCTGGAAGTGGCTAATAAGAGATGCATTCATCACTAAATTCTTGATACGACTCTGGTGTTTCAAAATTCTCACCCTGACTGGGTTAGGCTGAGGAAGAAAGCAAAACCGTGAGGAGTCCTTTTAAAAGCAGTTCCTTATTCTCTCCATACAATCACAAGTGAAACACTAAGGGATTAAAAACTTCACCCACATCTTCATCAAGTCCCACTTTCTAAGACTGGAAAGACTTTGTGGAAAAATTTCAAGTATTGAATGTTTAGTGTTCCTTAGTTTTGTTGTGTTTAATTTTCACTAAAACGCATATTTACACACTTTGTGTGAAAGTTTAATTGCTTCTCCTGGAGAAAATGGCTGTTTTGCAAGGTGGACTCTGTCATTATACCCTGTTGAAGACACTTTCCTCCTGCTTTGGTCCACATTATGGAGAAAGACTGTCTTTTTCCTAGGTAGAGGCTGCAAGGAGGGGGGAGGAGATGGAAAGCTGAAGTCAGATCAATTCCCCTATAGAAAATGGCCACCTTGATGTGCATATTCTATGGTATACCATAACACAACCATGCCAGGCAAAAAAAAAAACAGATCACGCCACAAGCTGACACTGATGCTAAATGCCTCAAGGCTGAATATAACAGGACAAGGTGACAAAAATGTACTGCAAACAAAGGAATGCTGATCTTCAGCGTCTGTGTAACTGTTGTCATGCAACCCTCAGAACCTCTTTCTAGAGACCATTGTATTTTTCTTCACAACAGGCCTTATTCCTAGTGTCAGGGGTCATTTTGTAGAAAAATAGGTGGTGGAGCTCATCCAGGGATTGTTATGCAGCTGCACCTACTATTCAATGGACAAGGAGATGGAACTCTCAGATGGAAGAGGTGGAACTCTCAGAAAGGTTCAGGAGCTGTGCTCCTGTGAGCTCTCACTGAATCTGAGACCTGCCTAGTGTTATGATAATTTTGAAGAATATGAAAGTAGAATGAGAAATAATTGTAAATATAGAAGTTTTTAATTATAATTTTGGAGTTGCATATTGGCACGGTTCCATTAATCTTTGTTTGTATTCACTCTTACTGTGACCTCCTTTTTCTGTGTTTCTGACTTGGTGGAACTCTCTGCCTACCACATCAGGACCCTGTAACACGTTACAATTCTGTAGGGCCTGCAAGGCAGTGATGTCCTCCAAGCATATGGTTGAAGAAAGCAACAGTTTTTTAGAAACAGTTTTTATGAATTTTTTTTAACAGCAACCAGCTAATTTACCACATTCTCTTTCCCTCGCCTTCCCCTTGTTGGTGTAAATTGGGGGTTAGAAATTCTGTATTATGGCATGATGTACATCTCAGGTTTTTATGGTGTGGTATTCTAGATTGTTTTAACATATTTTTGTATGTTGTTTTACACCACTCTGAGCCTGTTTATGGGGAGGGTGGTATAGAAGCTTAATGAAATAAAAATAATAATAAAATTAGATATAGTTGCTTGTGACACTTCAAAGCAAGGGAGAGTTAATTAATATTATGGAATATGAACTAGGTAATAGCATAGCTGTTCAATGACAGCAGATTTTATTGTTCCTATATTTCTAAACAGCATACTATTGTTATGTGATACCCCCTTACATGAGCATTACACCATCTACCCTAACTGAATGGAATTCAGCACATTACATCTATGTTGCTTGTCTGGTGCTAGCTAATCTCATTCTGTGCAATATAAAGATATACATGTTAGTTTAGGTGCTCATTTGACTGTGATTTAAGCTCAGACATCTTTCCATTTTCTCAGCAGTAACTAACACTAATGTACATAAGCCAGCAACCAATGTGATTATTACCTTTTGAAGATATAGCCCTTGACTATTTTCAGTGGCTAAGATTTACTTGTGATTGTTTCTTTCTCTGTATGGAGGAGCACTTATTACATAACCCAGGGGTGTCAAATTCATTTGTTATGAGCACTAGATTTGACATAAATGAGACCTTGTTGGACCAGACCATGTGTGTCATAAAATGTAATGTCTGGTAGCAAACATATGAACTGTATAAAGGGCGCAGACAAATACATTAAAAAAATTAAAATAAAGTATGCTTAAAACATTAGCATACTTGCAATATTTTGTGTTACAGTCTCTGAATTATTTCATCAAAATTATTTCATCAAAATTTTGATGAATTATTTCATCTAAAACTGCAGACAATGTCTGTCCTGTGCCAGTCTTGAATATGCTGTTCAGGTGTTGTTCAAGTGTGCACACTGTAAGTTGCAAACTGACTTTTGATTTATTGACATTCATTACAGAGATCTCATGGTCAGTTATTTGAGCCTAAGACCCAGAGGAAAACATGAAGCAGCTAGGCATTGTGGGCTGTTGTACATAGTTGCTTCATGTGCTGGTCAAAAACATGTGAAGGCACCATGGCATAGACTGAGGGCTATGTGCTTGCTGGCAAAACTATAGTTTTCCCCAGAAAAATAACTACAACTCCTATGTGGCAGTGCAAGAATAGAGAGATAGCCATGTACAATGGTTAGTATCAGCTTACTATCTGGGAAGTCTAAGTTCAAGATTCCCAATCAAACAAAAATGTGAAAGAAAAATCAAGGGAACTTTGCTGGGTAAACCTGGGCTGGACACACACTCTCAGCCTAATCCTAGCTTGTTGTTATTTGTCTTCTAAATAGTTCACATGCTTTCCTATTGAGAAAGACTGGAAGGCATGAATACAGTGAAAAAGAGGAGGGGAGCCCAATTGTATCCATAACCAGCCCAACAAAACTCTCTCTCTCTCCCTCTCTCTCTCCCTCTCTCTCTCTGTAGCAAGACAAAAAGCTCATACCTTCAGTAAAACGTTGTTAGTCTTAAAAGTGCTCTTTGTATCTTTCCAGATGGTGGCAACTGGGCAAAGGAAGCTCTGGCTCTTCCCTCCTTCTCCAAGGGACAAAGAGAGGGAAGAGCTTCAGCCAGTAGGCTTGGCTCAGTAGCTCTGCTATTCAGGGCCAGATCTAGGGGGGGGCAGAGGGGGGTGCTCGCCCTGGGTGCCAATGGAGGGGTGTATGCCAAATTGGGTATGGAGTCCATTGCATTCTATGGGACCATAAGATAGAATGGCCCATAAGGGGGCACCATTTTTAATTTTGCCCCCCCCCCTCAGAAAACATGTAGATCTGGTCCTGCTGCTGTGTGATTGATTGAGCCTGGCAAAATTAATAAACACAGCAGAGCTATAGAGCCAAGCTCCTTCATTGGCTGAGGATCCTGCTTTCTCCTCCTCCCTTTGGGAAAAGGGAGGAGAAAGAGGGAAAGAGTGAGGAGAGGCTGCTTCACTGTCTGGCTTATTGCAGGGGAGAAACACAGAAGAATGCAGGCAAGGGAGAAGGAAGCAGACAATGGCCAGTTGCTGGTGGGCCTAATTGGAGCCCGCTGTGGGCCTGATTAGGCTCATGGGCCACATGTTTGACACCCCTGAACCATTCGTCAGAAAATTATAGATTTTTTAAACTCATGGTTAGAAATCTGTAAAAATGATCTTGTACCCTTATACCTTTAACTTTGACATGACCAGTTTGGATGGGCAAATTCCGCTTTTACTCAGCACTGCTGTAATGGTTGAAATGTGATCTTCACCTTTAACATTGGCATAAGCGATAGGGTTAAAATAAAACAATATTTCAGCATAGTTCTCATTGGATTTTTCCTTCATGTTATAAAGATGGGGATACTTCCCAAGACTCACACAGTAAAGAGTATGGTAACTTATGAACATCATTAAGAAATTCCCCAGAACAAAATCTTTGTTATGAGAGGTCTAAATGTATAATCTTAGAGCTTTTCCTGTGGGTTCTTCAATTACTTCACAACCTAAAACCAACATACACCATTGCCCACAACCAGCCCTACAAATCCCCAAACCTCAACAGTTGTTGAGGCAGTGGTGGTAACTACAGGCAGGTGGGCAGGTGCGATGAGGGAACTCTTCCTTTCCATTCACCTTCTCTCTTTTTGTGGAACCTCAAAAGGGTTTGGGCAGCATTGGAAAATGTGTTCCTGGGATTCCTGTCATTGTAATGTGAGACACAGAGTGTGATCACATGAGGGAATTGGCCTGACCTAGCCACACCTCACCTCTGGATTTAATGTGCAGGATTACACATGCACATCTGCCCCCCAAGTCCCATCTATACTTACCTTGACTTAGGACAGGTTGGGACCAAATTAAATAACTACCGGGAGCTTCCCACATGCAAATCTCTAAAGTGCATTTCCTGACTTTCTGAATGGCTGAGGTGCGCAATGCAAATGCCCTGCACACACAGGAGCAGTCTGTGCAGCCTGTGCCTCTACCAGAAGCAGGGAAGGGGCTGTGTGATTGCCATGCCACACATTAAAGAGCATCAGCTTTTTCAAAGGTGGGATTCTGCCACACCAAATTCCCAGTGTGATCCCATCCACAGTGCATTTCTCTGGAAACAATATTTAATACACTGGGAATTATGAGGAAGAGAACACAGAGATAGAGGACAGTTTCCTCTACCTGGCTACTGTAGCTATTACCACAGCACAAGCCTCTGGAACTGTATAATCAGAGGTGTTTGAGAAAGAAAAAGGGGGGAAAGGAAAAGGGGGAAAAAGCATTATGAAGCACATGGTTTGTACCCCATGCTTAGGGAATATGAGTTTTGGTGTTATCATTATCTATATCAAATAAATCCCGTGTACCTACAAAATACTACATGAAAGGAAAGGCTAGGCAAGAACCTGCTCCATGACATCAAGTTTCTATGAGGAAGAATGTATGGAGAATTATGTCATATGAGCACATGTAAGTGATCATAACACATACACAGGTTTACATTTCTGTATGAAGTATTTTCATATGCCATTAAGGTTGCCAGATGGAGGCTGAAGAACTCCTGGGATTATAACTGATCTCCAAATGAGAGAAATCAGTTATTCTGGAGAAAATGGCTTATTTGGAGAGTGCACTCTGTCATTATACCTCACTATACTCTCCTCTCCAAACCCCACCCTCCCCAGACTCCATCCCCCAAATCTCTAGATACTTCCAACACAGTCTTCAAGTCAAAGGTGACATGCATCACGAAATGACAGCTATCATTTACTGAAAAGGAAAGATAGACTAGAATACTTACTATAAGAGACAGCTGCACTACAAATTTCTGAAGAAATTGTCAGTGCTATGGTAGCATTGCATTGGTGCAGTCCATGGTCTGAACTGTTTTGGAGGTAGAATCAGGGAAGGAGACATCTATGCTCATTTCCAAATAGAGCATGATTGAAAGGAAAAGGGCCCAAGGGACTGTCTACCAACACTGCCTTAAAGATAATTGGTAGAGCATGTGTATGACATTAAGAGCTAGTTCTGCCTTCATTTTCAGTCCCTGCATGCACATATTATGAATTAATGATTTTAAAAACATCAATATACTTTGCCCTTTCAGTTAAATCATCCAGTTTTCTAGGATTCTGGTCAGTGAGTGCTGAATGCTATGTTCAGAGATATGTGGAGGTAGATCAGAAATATATAGTAGTGCTATTGTAACACAAAACTGAAAGGGAAATATAACTTTCAGATCACTCATTGTTGAGTGTGAATGTCACTTCTTACAGGCTTCAGTGTGCCCACTCTTGCTGTTTCTCAGAGAAGATGGTTTCAGTTTCACCATTCTTAAAAAAAAAAAACCCCTATAAAAACTTGACTTTTGTTTCAAGTCTGCTCCTTTTGAGTGAGCTGAGCACACATGTAATGCTGGTGTAGCCTTGGTCCCAATTCACACAAGAAATAGAAGGAATGGGTTAGGAGAAGCATTATCGGTGGCACACACAACCTTGCTAATGGTCTGAAACCACAGCTTGAAATTTAACTAGCATATTCACCACAAAACTTTAGATCTCAAGGTAAAATGACAATACTGAAAAAGAGAAAGGAGAACATGGTCTCTGGTAAATAGTTGCCAATAAACCACACAAGTGCAGTTACTTTTATTAAAGTATTTGTATTGTAGCTTGTAGTGAAACTGACTAGAAGCAGCAGCTCTGCTCTCTCCAGCCCCCTGTGTTTCTGGTCGGTTTCCAGTTAAATTTACTAGATGGGGCATCTGCTTTTTGGGAGCTGTAGCTTGGTTTCCCAAAATCCAATCCACACCAATCTTGGAAAGCAGGTAGAGATGAGTCTACTGAAGAGTTTGCTACAAGTTTGGAAATGGGAAATGCTGAATTCCTCACCTTGAGAGCTGAATTAGGGTTTGGGGGTGTCACAAGACTCTACTATCTTCTACATTGATTAATATATATGTAAGGCCTCTTAATGATATTGTCTGTGGTTTTGGAGTAGGTTGTCATTAGTGGTGTTCATTTGGTTCAGCCAAACCAAATAAAATTCCAAATAACAGCTGAATCAGATTCTCTAATGTTATTCGGGGGGAGGGGTGAATATGATTGTCCAAATACCACCGAATCAGTATTCAGCAGTATTCAGCTCCATTATACTCTATGGGCCATTGAGGTCAATGGCAAAAAAGGGTATAATGAATGGCAGCAGGGGGACAGAGGGGTTTGAGGTAGAGGCCTCAAAATTGTAAGGCAGCTGCAAGGGCCTCTTCCCCACAGAACCTCCAAGTTTCAAAAAGATTGGAATGGGGGGTCCAATTCTAGAGGCACCCAAAGAGACCCATTTCTTGCTATGGTGGGGAAAAAAGCAATGAGTCCTTTCCCAATGTAATAACATTGGGAAAAATGACTTTGGGTAGGAGGAGGTTTGGGGCAGAGGTCCCAGAATTTCAGGACAGCTGCAGGGGCCTCCCCCCCCCCCAGAACCCCAAAGTTCCAGAAAGATTGGAATGGGGCATCCAAAGAGGCCCTTTTTTCATATGGTGGGGGGGGGGAAACAATCTGTCACTTTTCCCACCATAATCGCTGTGGGAAAAATTACTCTGTGTGTGAGGCAGTTTGAGGGAGAGGCACCAAATTTGCAGGGCAACTTTAGGTGCCTCTCCCCACCAGAACCTCTATGGTCCAAGAAGATTCTACCAGAGGTTTCCATCCTAGGGGCACCCAAAGAGAGTCATTGTTCCCTTTGGTGGGAAAAACTACCCCAGGCAGTAGTCAGATTCTCCTAGAGAATCTCTGCAGTGGAAAGTCAATTGTGGTGAGGGTGCTTGCTTGCAAGAAGCATAACAGTATATGTGCCCAGCAGAACAAGGTCAGCGTTAAAGGATTCCCCACAGGTGTTTGTTCTGTGCAACTGCTTTGCATGCAGAAAGTCCATGCCCCGCCTCTGCTTCTTGACATTAGTGCACACAATGCACTGGTTCTATGCAGTGGTCCCTGTAGAAAGCTCCCAACTCAATTTGTGAATCAGAGAGATTCTCTAATGTGAACCAAGGTCCTGTATATTGCATCTAAAACTGCCATGCAAATTTGGTGCCTGGTTGCTTTTCCCCCACGATAGGGAGAAATGGGCCTCTTTGGGTGCCCCTAGAATTGGACCCCCAGTCCAGTCTTTTTGAAACTTGGAGGTTCTGTGGGGGAGAGGCCCCTGCAGCTACCCTACAATTTTGAGGCCTCTACCTCAAGCCCTCTACACCCCAGCTGTCATTCATTATACCCTATTTTGCCATTGGTTTCAATGGCTCATAGGGTATAAGGTAAAGGTAGCCCCTGTGCAAGCACCAGTCATTTCCGACTCTGGGTTGACGTTTCACCACGTTCTCATTGCAGACTTTTTACGGGTGGTTTGCCATTACCTTCCCCAGTCATCTACACTTTCCCCCCCAGCAAGCTGGGCATTCATTTTACTGACCTCTGAAGGATGGAAGGCTGAGTCAACCTTGAGCCGGCTACCTGAACCCAGCTTCTGCCAGGATTGAACTCAGGTTGTGAGCAGAGCTTAGAACTGCAGTACTGCAGCTTTACCACTCTGTGCCACAGGGCTCTTCATAGGGTATAGTAGAGCTGTATTCAGTGGTATTCAGACAGTCATATTCAGCACCTGAATAACGTTAAAGAAACTGATTTGGCTGTATTCGGGGATGAATACAGTAGAATTAGCTGTTATTCAGGGTTTTATTTGGTTTGGCTGAATGAAATACACACCCCTAATGACAATTTACTCCAAAACCATAGACAATATCATTAAGGGGCCCTTACATAGATATTAAACAATGTAAGGGGCAGAGCTATGATCTGAAGTCAGCTGGTAGCCATTACCCACTGCTCACCATCTCTTTGCTCTGTATTTATTATTTCTAGCCTCTTTGAACCTTACTAAGGGATTTTGGTAATATATCTCCTTTGAACCTTACTAAGGGATTTTGGTAATATATCTCTTAAGCAAGATAAGAAAGGGAAACAAAAGGCTAAACAAAAAGCTTATAATGTGCTGCCTTTGACATACTTTTTTGCACTAACAGAGACTGGAAACTCCTCCACAACCAACCCAGGAAATGCTGACATACCATGAGATACTACACTTATAACAAGCTTTCTTTTAGAAGCTTTGGCTAAACAACAAGAGCTAAGATGTGATATTGTGGAAATGCTAAAACCTGGATGAAATAGAATAGCAATTTAAGCAAATCAGTCAAATAGCTGACAATGCTCTAAAGAAGGTAGCTGCTCTTGAGAAGCAAATTGGTTCTAAAACACCTGATTTATGAGCTAGAGAACATATTCTCTCTCTGGACTATCCCTCTTGTGAACTGCACTTGAAATTCAGGGGATTTAAACCTAATGATGAAGCAGGAATGGAACTAAATATCTTTATAAAATTGTTATCAGAATGCCTGAATATTCAAATCTCGAACATCAGATTATTGAATACTGGAATATTGAAGAATTGATTTAAGGAAAGGTAGCATAGTACATATTGAAGTGAGTTTTATGTGTTTTTATGTATTTTATTGTATAATTATTAATGTATTTTAAACTGATTTTTGTTAGCTTTTTATGTTGTAAGCCGCCCTGAGCCCACCTCGGTGGGGTAGGGTGGGAAATAAATCTAATTAATTAAATAAATAAATAAATAAATAAATAAAATTTATGGCAAATTGGCTGGTGGATGTTTTAAAATTGGAGGAAGGTGTTGTTCCTTTAATTCAAAAGGCTTATTGTGTGGGCAGACAGTGACAGGAATTGGTGAATGTTTCAGTATACTATTGAGACATTGTTGTAGTCTTCAAAGACCACAGAACCAGACAATGCATACTAACACAAGCTAGACAAATAAATAGCTTGGAATATCAGGACTCAAAAATATTAGTCTTCCGTGACCTCTCACCAGAGTTTCTAAAGATTAGAAAGGAATTGAAACCAACAATGGCTAAACTCAGTGAGTTAGGCATTAAATATCATTGGCTTCATACGAAGAAACCCTTGTGTGGAACATAGACTGGTGAACTTAGACCGGTGAACATAGAACTTTTGACAATATATCTGGTGAACTGCTGTTGGCTATCTTAAATGTATCATCATTGGAACTATGGGAGAAGAAAGCCAATAAAAGGGGGAAAAAAGGTTACCTCCTACACCTTTCAAAGCATGTTCTGAAGAATGTGAAGAACTCAAAGAACATATAGGGCGTTTTCGCACTTACCTTAAGCCGGAGCAACGTCCCTCTTCATCGCGCAGCATCTGCACGGTTTTCGCACTAATTGCTCCGGAGCACCTGGAAGAGCCGGAAAGTCCCGCGGCTTTTGCGGCACAAATGTAAACCGCCCAAAACACCCCCAACCTCTAATTCAGCTCTCAAGGTGATGATTTAGCATATCCCATTGCAACCTTTTATGAGTGTTCAGCACTTCAGTGGCCCATAGGGTATAATGAAGTCCTGTATTCAGAATAGCCGAATATCTGCCAAATGAGATTCAGGTACTGAAATTGATATTCGGGGATATTGGCCTTCCCAAGTATCTTGCCTCCCAAATAACCCCAAATCCGAAGTTAACTGATTTTTTTTTTTTTTTTGCATATCCCTAGTTGTCATCCAGCTATATCTTTGCTTTGGGTAAGCCACCAGCTATTTCTGTTTCTGTCCTGTATTCAGTGGTCAAGTGGCTAAGAAAGAACAAACTGAAGTTGAACACATGGTAACACAGAGGTGATGCTGGCTGGAAGGGCTACTACTTTAAACAGGATTGTGCTTCTTATCACTTATGGTATGCACCTTCTGCTGAAAAACTCTGTTAAGAGCTTAAGATCCTGGTCCTCTGCTGGAGACAAATGTTTTCATGATAGTGAAAAATGTTTTTTTCCACGTACATCTGATGAGGTGAGGTGGGTCCTACTCTCCTGGCTTTCTAGTGAGACTGCAAAACAGCTTTTCTGGAGAGCCTGGTCAAGGCAGTAGCGGCATGCATTATTTTATATTGGTTTTAAAGGTTGCTTTATATCAATAGCCTTTACATGATTTTTACCAACCTTGACTCATGAGATGTCCAGGAAAAGGAGGGCATATAACTAGGAATGCCTAGGATAATTCCTTCCATAATCAAGATAGCATGTAGTGGGGGTTATTTTCTTTTTTTGGGGGAAATGCAAGAGTACAGATTCAACCTTCTATCGTGTGTGGTGGTCTTGTAAAAAAAGCTAAAAAATACTGGATAAAGTTCCAAGAAGAAATACAAAAGATATTGAAAATCAATTTCCCGATGAATCAACAATATGTTATTAATCATAGTACCATCCAATCTATCAAAAATTCATAATGAACTATTTAAATATATGGTGATTGTGGCATGAGTGATATTTGCATAAAGATGGAAAGCTGAAACATGCCCAGAATTGATTGACTGGAAAAATAATCTAACTGGTTATATGACCATGGCAAAGCTAACATCCTACCTGCATAATAGACCAGAATCTGAATTTCAAGAAAAAAATGAATGTATTTTTTTGCAAAATTAGGTTGCAAACTTTAAATAATAAAATAAGAATAAAATGATAAAGTACAAAAGGATCAAGAGACAGAATTGAGTAGTATATGTCCAAATGTTTATGTTTATAATGGCCTAACATTAGAAACACTAGAATTGTCAAGAATGTTAGGAAAGTAAATGTACTTATATGTAGTCCAGACCAAAATCAAAAGTACATAAGTAATTTGCACATAACAATGTAAGATCTGTTCAGCAATTTTATAGATAGAAAAACGTTATAGATCTGTTCAGCAATTTTATAGATAGAAAAATCAGCTACAATTTATTAGATAATATTGTAGGCTTTCTTCACTTACTGATTTTTATATTTTTGTTGGCCAAAATATTATTGTTTCTGTATAAATGAACAATTGTGGTATTTCTATCTTACTTTTTAATGTTTGTTTCCTGTTTTTATTTATATAAATATATACCCTGTAAATAAAAAATATACCATGTAAATAAAAATATATATGCCATGTATATATACCATGCAAATATATATACCTTGGAAGAATGGAAGGCTGAGTCAACCTTGAGCCAGCTACCTGAACCCAGCTTCTGCCGGGATCGAACCATGTACCGCAATATTGCAGTCCTAAGCTCTGCTCACAACCTGAGTTTGATCCCGGCAGAAGCTGGGTTCAGGTAGCTGGCTCAAGGTTGACTCAGCCTTCCATCCTTCCAAGGTCGGTAAAATGAGTACCCAGCTTGCTGGGGGAAAAGTGTAGATGACTGGGGAAGGCAATGGCAAGCCACCCCATAAAAAGTCTGCCGTGAAAACGTTGTGATGCGACGTTACTCCAGAGTAAAAAATGACTGGTGCTTGCGCAGGGGACTACCTTTACCATTAGTGTGATATAAAAACATGCTGTCTTTTAAAAGACAGCATTTTTTTTAATATCACACTAGGTGCATTTTCACTGCACCTGACATCTGAAGCCAAAGGATCTTGGGGTGCAGATTACAAGGGTCTCAGCTGAGAGGAACACAAGGGCACCCTGGTGAGCAACATCTAAGCTCATTGACGTCAGTGGTGCAATTCTACTTATAATGCCATTCTCAAATCCATCACAGTTGCTGCAATCAAATGTTGTCCTTTTCACTCTATCCTAAATCTAGGAAATATAGGTTTTTCTGTAAACCATTCTTTCTTTTATTTTCATACATAACTTCTTGCTCTCTTTCCTTGTCTTATTCTGTTCCTTGCCGCTCATGCAGATTTATACATCCCAGAGGAGACTGTTCTTTTTCAGAGTTCTGCCAGCTCAATTTCAAATCCCAGTCCCAATGGGCATCATGTGATTTACACACAGTCACTGGAGGATCAATTCAATGATAGAGCCTATTGAGACAATGGAAAATCTACTGTTATGTAAAATTTATGCCACTTGTGACAGATAAACAGCAGATAATCATCCAAATACTATACCAGCCACATTTTTATGCCATTGAATGGCTGTCAGTTCAAGTTTACTCAAATTCTGCCTCTTTTTCCTTTTTTTTTTTTTCATTTGAAAGCTCTGGTTCAGCTCACCAAAGGAAATCTCTTATTTCCTCTATATTACAGTGAAGTCACAGTAAACTGTACACCAGTACACTCAGAATGAGTGATGACTGACCCTATCATTACATTATAAATGTATACAGGGAACAAATAACTCTTGTGTTATTGTCTCAGAAGACTGAAACCTTGCAAAATGTAGCTGAGGTCTGGCATGCATAGTTTATTATCAATCATTACTAAAGCCTCCCCATAGAGCTCTCCAGACTAATGCCTTGACTGTGGTTGTTCATGATGATTATTCATGGTACTAGGGGTACATGGTGTGATTATGTATGGTACTTAGGGGAAGGGAACCTCTAATGTGGATTCTATTTCACATATAATGGGGGGTTCACATATATGCAGTACAATTACAATGTTGAAAATATATCCCCCCTCCCCCCAAGGTGTTTTGGCTGGAATTTGAATTTGATGATAACCTAGTGTTTTCAAAAGCGGAAGCTTTGTTAGTAAATTGCCAATTCTGGCTTGAGAAATTCCAGGATATTTAGTAGCAGTGCTTGTGGAGGGCAGAATTTTGAATAGGAAGGGAGTCCATTGGGAATAGGATGCCATAAAGTCTATCATCTGAAGCTGTCATTTCCTCTAGGGACTGATTTCTGTAGAATGGAGAAATGCAGGCTTCACCTTGACCTTGGGAACCCTACCTGTTATAGTAATGTATTCTAGAAGCCAGCTCTATTGTTTTCAAACACTTATCTTACATTCTTTTGCACTTAATTTTATTTGAATTTATTAAATATACTTATATTCAACTCTGAAATTTGCAAAAAAAAGACATTTTCAACATTAATCAAAATCCAACATAAAACAGCACCTCATTGAAAGACTTGGATCAACATCCTTGGAGAGAGGCTAAGCATATAGTGGGCGGGGCGGCAGGACAGAAAGTTGGGGTGGGGACAATCTGTGGAGGGGGAGGCCAGTGGAGGGAGGGGCTTGCCTAGGGTGCCAGCCCTAGTGTGAGGGTGTAGTTTTAAAGCCTTCATTAGTCAGCTTGGGGACATAAAAATTCATCTTAGCGACTTACAATACCACAACCACATATTATATTCACCCAACAAGCATTAATAATTATTTTTGTTTCCTTCTGTCGTTCTCTTATGACTAGGGCTACCATTTTTTTGGGGGGTGGGGGCGGGGGAGACATTTTTTCTGATTGATTACTTCAGACAAGTGATCACTGTAAAAAAAAAAAAGTAAAGGTAGTCCCCTGTGCAAGCACCAGTTGTTTTCGACTCTGGAGTGATGTTGCTTTCACAACGTTTTCATGGCAGACTTTTTATGGGATGGTTTGTCATTGCCTTCCCCAGTCATCTACACTTTACCCCCAGCAAGCTGGGTACTCATTTTACCGACCTCGGAAGGATGGAAGGTTGAGTCAACATGGAGCTGGCTACCTGAACTAGCTTCCGTTGGGATCGAACTCAGGTCGTGAGCAGAGGTCTCCGACTGCAGTACTGCAGCTTTACCACTCTGCACCACAGGACTCTTAGATCACTGTGGCAAATCTCATTTTAAGTATTGAATTTTAAATGAGATTTGCCACAGTGATCTCATTTTAAATACCCCTACTATTTAAGCTATGAAGACTGCTAACTAGGAATATTCCTAACCTTCCAACCCAAAAAGAGGAAATGCTTTCAGTTTCTTAAAGAGCCCAAAAGAGGACAGACACACACAAAAAAGTACCTCTGATAATCCTACTTATGACTGCCCCAAACAAACTGACTTTAAGCACACTTTGAGTGATAACAGACAGGATGTTTAAGTCGCCCAGGGGATGGGAGGCAGGTGGACCAAAAAAGCGCATCCACATGTGCACATCTGCCTCCCATCCCCATCCCGACCACAGTCCACCTGGGGTCAGGTCAAAGCCAAGGCACTTCCAAGGTGGCTTTGAGGCATCCACATGTGCACATCTGCCTCCCATCCCCATCCCGACCACAGTCCACCTGGGGTCAGGTCAAAGCCAAGGCACTTCCAAGGTGGCTTCGAGGTACTTCTTGGCCTTCTGAACAGCCAGAAAGCACCTGGGGAGTGGCCAGGATGCACACAAGTGCACTGGAAGCTTCTACAGCATGCATGCAGCCTGTCCTTGTTCCAGGGGCAGGCCGTGTGCTGTCTGGAGGCTTCTGGTCTGCCCCTTTCCTCACCAGCTCTCTTTGAGGCATCTTCATGCTGCCCCAAGCCTGTGGTCTGTACTTACCCTTCAAGTGCCTTTTGGATTTCTCTTAATTTTTGTTGCTTTTCACTTCCAAATCAAGAAGCAAAATTGCAAAGCTGTTTAAAGATGTAGTGATTACAATACAAAGTCACTCATTGACATGCCTCCCTGAGGAGAACAGCATTTTTAGGAAAGGGACTCAAAGGAGTCATCCAAAACCTAATGGCATTCTCATCCCATCAGAATACTAAAATAATAAGAAAATTTACAAGGGAAATGTCTGTTGTGAAGGACAGCTCAGAGTATTTGAAACTAATTTTATGAGGAAAACTCAATTAGAAGAACTCATCCTCCGTAACGAGCTTATTTTAAATAGGGGCTTTTTCATTTAAAAAATCCATTTTACAAGATAAGAAGCTCCATTTTCAGAGCACTAATGTCCTGATCCTAAAAGTTTTGGTCAATCATTTTTGATTTTTAAAAAATTCCCTGTATTTCATTTTAAATGGAAATTCTCTTTTATTTTCATGGATATTTCCACCACATCAAACTCTATTAATTCACTACATCTGTGTCTAAAATAAGATACATGGTTTTCACATAGGCAGAATTTTTCAATGGCTGTTTTTGCATGTTAGCTTGGATAGCCACACTAGTGTGCAGTGTTCGCATTAATTTAAAAGCTGAGCAAACCCTATTTATCAGTTTGCTTGTTTTACCAAAGCATATATATCCTCATATTTTCTCATTGAAAAGAATGACATACAATTATGTGGGAGAGGACAGGTAGCTGTGAAGTGCAGAGCTAGTGCTCAGACTTTTTATGCTAATGGCTGTCTAACATGCTCCTGGGCAGGGTGCTGGGCGAGTTATAGGACTGATTTGTGGACTGATTTGTGTTGCTTTAATTACAGAAGCACTTGGGCAAGATATCACTTCCCCACCCACTTCTCTGGAAATCCAGATCAAAATTTTGGAAAATTGCTGTAACTTTTAGAACAGCTAAAAAGTTACCAACATGGAGGTTGGGACCTGGTGTTCTCCTGGAATTACAACTAAAGTCCAGAGGATAGTTCTAGGTTAAATGGCAACTTTGGAGAGTGGAGTCTATGGCATTACATCCCCACTGAGCTCATTCCTCTCTCAAACTCCACCCTAAAACTTTACCGTATTTAAACAGACATTTAAAAATAAGCAACACTGATTTATGTGTAATGTTTATATTTCTTCTGCTAGAAATGAAATGAAAAAAGATGGCACATATTTAAATAATAATGGCAGGTTTGTGGAACAGGCAGTGTGCCTCTCCCTGTAACTAATTTGGGTTTGATCCTATGTACTGCAAGTGAGGCAAAGGTAGCAGAACAAATCTTTCCCACGTTCCTCATGCTGCAGCTCACTGAGTCCTCTTAAATTCTGATTATTGGAGGTCAGGGTATTCTTATAGTATTGGGATGAAGTGTGGTGGGGTCTGAATGGACAGAGGGGACTGGCAAAAATCTCTCCATCAACACCAGTGGAGATATCATTCTACTAGTATAATTGCCATTATATTCCTGAAACAGAAACTGTAGATTGAATATTTTGTTCCTTAACTAAGATATGGCCAGCATAATATTCATAATTAAATACCACATAAACATTGAAGTAAGAAGAAGGAATGTGACTCTGCTAGTTCAACTGGATCTTTCAGTGGCTTTGGATTCTAACAGCCAGGGGTTGTTTTGTAGAAAAATCGGTGGTGGAGCTCATCCAGGGATTGTTATGCAGCTGCACATACTATTCAATGGACAAGGAGGTGGAACTCTTAGAAGGAAGAGGTGGAACTCTCAGAAAGGTTCAGGAGCTGCGCTCCTGTGAGCTCCCACTGAATCTGAAGCCTGCTAACAGCCAGGGTGTGGTCACACATCACATTAAAAGTGGGCGTGCAGAGCTCCAATTTGAACCGCTGAATATCGATTCGATGAAGTGCCAATCAGATGAGCATCTAAGAATGCGACTCGTCCTATTGTTGAATGATCAGACATATTGAATGCTATCATGCTCTTTTCTTGGAGGATGCGCACAACTGATCAAGCAGATTCAAAGTCGTCTCACTCTCATTCAGTTGCTGAGCAATCATACAGTGATTTCTGCCCTGGGGTTTTCATTAAACATGCACCCAAACATTGGGAGGTGGGGAATCAAACGTTGCTTCAAACGGGGGGGGGGGGGGGGGGTTCAGGAATTAATGTTGCTGATTCAAACTAGGGGACTGCCAAGAACTACTTTTCTGAAAATGGGTAGTGACAATGATATCTGGAAATCCTCCACATTGAAAAAAAAAAGATTTTTTACTTCTGTTCTTCCATTCATGTAGATTCTGTGTTGGTCGGAGAAGCAGAAGCCTCACCTCAGATTCCTGATGGTTGTGTGCATGTCTCCTGGGGCTTTTTTTCTTTTTAAAAGGTGGGAGGGGCGGAAGGCGGATGCCAAACATCCCAAGGGGCAGTATCCCACATGAGCTGGCCAAACAGCAATAACCCGAATGTGTGCTGCTTTTTCAGAAAAGGACCGGACTTTCTCCGGTGTCTAATAACAACAACATCAAACTGGGGCAAGTCAGGATGCTGACGAGTTGCATTCGAGGGGCAGATGTGGCTGTCTGAACATGCTAATAAAATCAGAATGGGAACCGTGGGTAAGACGGAGCTAAAGGCACGTGTGAACGCACCCCCAAAGTATCCTAATGAGCTGCCTCTCAACACTGGGACTAAGGGGCACCATATTATGGTGGTTTGCAGTGTAGTGTTCCCTCTAAGCTAGCTCACAGTTTTTTAATCTTCAACTCACACATTTTTGTCTTCACTCAGAAAAGATGGCCCCAGAGCAAATTAATGCATGCAGCAGCCAAAACATTTGCTCATAACTTTAATGCCAGTAGCTCACAAAGTAGAATTTTTGCTCACAAGACTCCACAACCTAGAGGGACCATTGGTGGTTTGAGTCTTATCTGGGAGGTTGGTCTCAGAAGGTAGTGCTGAGAGGTTCCTGCTTTGCCCCATGGGGTGCCACAGGGTTCCATCTTATCCTTCATGCTATTTAATATATAAAGCCACTGGGAGATGTCATCAGAAGGTATGAGCTATGATGTCTCCAATGTGCAGATGATACCCAGTTCTACCTTTCCCTCCACCAAATTCCAAGAATGCTGTTGATGTTTTGCCCCCCCAGTCGGAATGAAGAGGCAGACACAAGTATTGGGTTTTAAACCGGGCCGCTTTATTAACAATTAACAACTGTAACTGGCAGGGGGTGAAAGAACCTGAACCAGACAAGCCCTGGGGTCAACACCTGGACCCCGCCTTGTCCAAAGGGCGAGCCACCCTGCCCCCAGCACAAGCCCGCCGTATTCAGGTTGTAGCTGAGCAGCCAGGCCTCCAGCCATCACCATCTGGGCTGGCATCAATCCCCATGGAAAGATCCACCCAGGTGAGGCTCCCTGTGATCTGCATTCCCCGCACTGAGCCGTGTAGCCCATCTACAGTTCCTGCAGACCACCGCACCAACGGTGCTAGGCCATAGGTGCTCCCCTGGAAAACCCTGTGGCCAAACCTCCTCCAGCCTGCGACCATAACAATACCACTAACAAATCCTAACCTACTAGGCAGTACAAGGTAGGCAAAAAACACCCCCACATGCGCCAATTATGTGGGAGTGAAAAAATTCCTACCTGGCCCCTAATAAGGCGACCGGCATACGCCTGTACTGCCAAAGGGGAAGGGTGGGCGGGCAGAGAGCCAAAAGAAACTGCGTGGTAAAGGGGAGGGAGCCGAGGCTTATAAAGCCCCGGCTCCGCGCCCAAGACAAACACCCGTATGTCGGGTGATGTTGCCCCTCCCTCCTTCCAGGGAGGCAAAGACGGCCCCCAGCCTATCGCCGGCTAGCCGGCTTGGCTGGGAAGGGGCCGAACCTTGAAGCAATGCTTGGAGTCAGTAATGGAATGGATGAGAGTGAACAAGTTGAAACTTAATTCTGACAAGACAAAGGGTCTCTGGGTTAGTAGAAAGGCAGACCAGTAGAAAGGCAGACCTCTGTCTGGATAGAATGATACTTTCCTTGAAAAGCTAGGTTCACAGCTTGGGAGCACTGCTTTACACTGCAATTACCTTAGAAAACCAGGTGGCACCTGTGGCTCATAGTGCATTTGCTCAGCTGCATCCATTTATGGGTCAGTCAAATCTAGCCATAGTGACCCATGCCTTAGTTACATCTAGACTGGACTACTGCAATGTGCTCTACTTGGGACTACCCTTGAAGAGTATTCAGAAGCTGCAGCTAGTGCAGAATGCTGCAGCTAGACAGCTGGTTGTGACCAGAAATTGGGAGCATGTTACCCTGGTATTACAGTAATTGCACAGGTTACTGATTTGCTCCCAAGCCTATTTCAAGGTGTTAGTTTTGTCCTTTAAAACCCTACATGACTTAGGACTAGAGTATCTGAGGGGTTATCTTCCCCCATATGTTCCTGCCTGGGAGTTAAGATCATGGGGAGATGCCAGCCTGACTTTCTCACCAATTAAAGACACTTGTTTGGTGGATACACAAGAGAGGGCCTTCTCTGTGGCAGCCCTGCAAGTATAGAACAATCAGTCTAGGGAGGTGCACCTGGCCCCTTTATTGTTGATCTTCACAATGTATTTGAAGATAGTTTTATTGCATTTTGATTGATTTAGCTTTTATTGTTGGGAGTCTTGGTTGGAGTTTTTAATCTGTGACTTCTAAGGATTTTAAAATTGCTGTTTTTACAGTGATTTTTCATGCTGTTTTATTTATATTGTAAGCCACCCTGAATTCTGCAATGGTGAAAGGCAGCTAACAAATGGTTTAAATAATAAAATAAGTACTTTTGATTGTACAGTACTGAGTAATGTGTTAAATCTGACCTTTGGTTTCCACTGGTATTCTGTAATTTCCAAATGGCTATGTGAGAAGGCTTAAATATTTTGTTATGGAACTCATTCAACATTAAAGCCCTGAATGGCCTGGGACTAGCATATCTGATTGCCTCTTCCCATACACCCCCTGGAGAGCCTTGCACTCTGCTGAGAAACTTCATCTGGTTATTCCTGCCCAAAATATGTCCACTTAGCCTCAAAGAGTTGTCCTGGTCCCTACCTGGTGGAACATGCTCCCACTGGAGATTTGGGCCCTGTGGAGCTTGTTGCAGTTCTACAGGGTCTGCAAAACAGAGCTGTTTCTTCAGGCTTTCAGTTGAGGCCATGGACATTTAAGTTTTGGCCTCCCTGCTAATGTAGGTCCATCCATCCGCCAGTGCTGGCCCATCTTTCTGCCCATATGGAGCACTAACGTAATTTCTACTGACTCCATCTCATTTTGTTTGGCCTATGGGCATATACTACAACTGCGATTTTTACCTCACCATCTTTTAACTCATCTTAAATTGTGTAATTGTTTTAAAATTTATTGACTGGTTTTTAATGTTTTTGATTGTTACCTGTCCTGAGCCTGCTTGCAGGGAGGACAGAATAGAATTGTAAAATGATAGATAGATGATACATAAAAAATGCCCTCTACTGGGAAACTTACATGCAATGACACCTGTATGTAAGTTTTCCAATGGAGCAAACAAAAGCTTCTGAAAACAGCACAAGGAAGGAAAGCTTCTCCCTGTACACCATGCTCAAGATTGGAATGTGGGCCCATTGCACCAGGGAGGCACAGAACGTTTAGTGCATGTGTAACGCAAAGGCCTCATGGCAGCTATGAGGACTATGCATTACATGAGTCATTCCTAAAAAGGTCAGGATTGTGCTACATGTTGCTTTTATCAAAACAACCCTGTGAGGTGGACTAGGCTACAGCTGGCTCAAGGTGATCCAGTGAGCTTCATGAACTGGACACTCACATAATCAAACACTCACCACTGTAAAAAAACCAACAACATTGCTTCACAATAGCTCTGCATTGCAGGTGGCAGGACAAGAAACAGAGGAAAGTCTTCACTTTCATGTCTTGTTTATGAGCACACAGAAGCTGCTGTTAGAAACAAAATGCTTGGTCTGACCCCATAAAGCAATTCTTATGCTTTATGTGGCATGTGTACAAACACAAGCTTGTTACTCCAGAGTAAAAGGACATCTACTCTTCCCTAGAAATGCAGAAAACAGCATTTTGTTGTATTTTTGTTTATTTTACACCTAAAGAAAAGTGACTCCTGTATGTTGTGGATGGGTAATAACCTGAAATTGGATTTGTGTAGTCAAGAGCAACATTAGCTAAATGAGTTGTTCTGTTTTTAATGAATCAGGTGGTAGGCTCTCTACAAGCTAGTGTAGTTTATTCGCATTGCAGTTTCCCTCTACAGATTTACACTCAAGGCTGTGAAGCCTGACTTCATTATGCAGGTTTCACTTCTGAATCCAGAGGACCTTTTACTGAGCACTTGCTTTGCATTAAGAAATATCAAAAGGTGCTTTATATTTACAGCTCTTGACAATGCCTTGAGCCTCATAGGTCATTTGTTCTAAATTAAATAAAATCTGAAACACAAACTATGCAAATGTATTTTGCCATTCTCCTCTCCAAAGTGCCTCAAAGTATTTCATCACAGGAAGCACTGATGAGGTTAGGATATTGGTTTCCCCAAAGGCACCTATGATGTACTTTTTTTTAAAAAAAGGAAATAAAACACATTGTTCTTTGCTTAGCACAAAAAGTGCAGGATTTTTCCACCCTGTGGCATATTAGCATTAACAATGATAAATGGAATGTCTTTTATATGACCAGTGTTAGAACAATGGTTCTGCTATCTCAGAAAGTACTCCAGTGATGCACCCATCAGTATATCATGGCATGGTGTTGGGCACATTTGGGCTACTTAAACAAGAGAATGTAGGATTTTGAAAGCTAATATGCCACTCACTTACTCACTCCTTGTTTCCCTCTCCCTCCCCAGCTGCCATTTTTTTGTACACCCAGTCTCATTCCTTATGCCATTTAAGTCTGTTACATATGCTTGGCATAGATTTAGCTTTTCTATCCACCAAATTCCTTCACTTTCCCCATGTTTTCTTGGCCTGATAGACAGACAGGGCCTCTGAAGCTGTGCTATATTGACAATGTCATTGACTCACATGACACTCCAGAGGCTTCTGTGCATAATCTGTGAGGCTTAATTTGGCTTGGGATATTCCTTGACTGAACTAAACTCTGCCCTGTATGAAATCATTGTGCCATATTAGCACAAATATTACCATCTGTGCACACAGTGAGAATTGACACACCCTGGAAGCCTTCAAGACTCACCAAGACCAGTAAATTCTCATTGTAAGCCAGAAAAAAATGCCTCCCTCGAATCACTAGAGGAGTTCTATGATGAATCCATGTCTACTGTTCCCTACCGACTGTTGCCAAATCACCCCTGGGAAGGCTTGAAGAGCCTTCTTTTCACAAGTCAGAGGAAGAAGGCCAGCAGTTCCTACTTGGTAAGAGAGAACCAATGGGGAGTCAAATAACTACAAAACAGACTGTCATAAACTATTGTGGATGTGCTCTCTGCTTATGTGAGTACTTCTTGCTTCTACAGAACTTAGATGAGAGAGAACCACTATGGAGCCAACTACAAAACAGACTGGTGTAGCCTACTGAGAATGTGAACTCTGCTCCTTTCTTTGATTGTACAATACCTACCAGGCCAACAGAAACCCATTTGACAAAACCAATAGTACTAGCGTTTACTGTTCTCATCAGTTCTTGCTCATGTCTTGCTTAATAGAGCTGTTTACAGCACATGTGTTACTTCTGGAGCATGATGCAATGGCTTGTATTGTCAGTTGGTCAAAGCATAATACATATTGGATTTTCATTAGATAACTTCTCCACTATGCCTGCCATAAAAAGTGAACCAGTTCAGTGAACTGAGCAGAAGCTAACATTAGTAAATGCATAGCCTTAGGCAACATTCTTGCTTGTTTTTTAAATCTATTTTTAAGAGCAGTTGACTTTCTGAGTCTGTGATGTGACATGAGGCCTTAACTAAACCCTGAATATGAATGTGTCCAGGGGAAGAAGAGGAAGGTAAATCTATTCTCCTTATAGCTGCACAGTAAGTCTACTGCAGGCTTGTAAAACCCATAACCCATCATGGTGAATACAGCTCACCAGATACATATGGTAACCTATTATTCTTTCTGCTGTTAAGAAAACAATACTACTGAAATACTGAATGTTTTCCTTAGAAGTTTCTATATAGGGTTGTTTGTTTGTTTTTGCAGGGGAGTAATATCATTATCTGTTTGAGAAAGCGTTTGCATTTAATAGTATGTATATATCCCCAAGTAAATCAAAATTTTAAAAGGGTAGGTAATTACTGTTTGCCTGGTTTTGATAATATAAGGGTGGGGAAGCTCCTGCTAGGTTGCAGAACATGCCAGGAGGGATACATTCAGCATTGGAAGATCAAAAGTAGTGCAGGCCCACTTGAATGTGTATCACATTCTGTTGAGGTTAATATTCTGTATGGGATTTTTTTCTTTAAATGGAGGAAGTAAAGTAACACAAAACTGGGGGAATGTTTAACTTTTGTGGGTATTAATGATACTGCCAATAGATCTCTTCCCTTTTTGTTTTGTTTTGTTTTAAAATAGCTGTTACCAACAATGTAAGCACACAGGGTTGCCAGGTGTCCAGTATTTTTCCTTTCCAAGGTCCAGTGTGGTGTAGTGGTTAAGAGTGGTGGACTCTAATCTGGAGAACTGGGTTTGATTCCCCCACTCCTCCACATGAAGCCAATTGGGTGATCTTGGGTCAGTCACAGTTCTCTCAAAGCTCTCAGCCCCACCTACCTCACAGGATGTCTGTTGTGGAGAGAGGAAGGGAAGATGATTATAAGCCACTCTGAGACTCTTTTTGAGTAGTGAAAATGGAAGGGGAAACCAATTATTTTCTTTTTCTTTCTGCCCAGAGAATAAACTGAGAAAATACTGGACATAAAATTGTTCAGTACTTTTTAATTAAGTAAACCTGCAGCCACAATGGCCAAGATCCCTGCATGCATTCTTTCCCTTGAGGCTTGATAGTCATGACAACCCTCTTTGTTCTTCATCTTCAGCTAGAAAAGTTTGAAAAGAACCAAATCCACCACTCAACAGCCAGCCAGGACAATCACAGATTTTTTTTTTTACTGGCTCTGCTAAAGAAGGCTAGATATTATTGAACACAATTGTATTTGTACAGCCCCATAAGCAGGATTTGAAGAATTGGGGGGCCCTAATTTTTTTCAGGGGGCACATAGTGGCCCCAACCTCCATGGCCTTCTCTGCTACCACCGCTGAGGAGGAAAGCTGCCAGCTCGCTGCCATGCAGCCTCCCCCTTCCCCACAGTTGCCCCAAGGTGATCCCTTTCCACCCCTCTTCCAGCAGCTCTGGTGGGGAGCCACTCAGAGGTTTAGATACGTGCTGCATGGTCTCCTGCCTTTACCTGTAGCATGATCCAGCTAGGCAAGCCTGGTGGGACAAGGGGTGGTGGTGGAAGGAGCCACCAAGTCGCAACTGACTTCTGGGGCTACAAGACCTTCAATTCAGATTTCTTCCTGTCAGAGGGCGAGCTGAGGCTGCCCAAGCACAGCTACCACCCTCGCTTGGGTGGCCAGTGAGACCAGGTCAGAAAACCCCTGCAGGTGAACATCGCCTCTCCACTGATCCCCAGCCCTGGACTGCAGCCAGGACCTCCACTTGTGTGCGCCAGCCTACCCTACCCTGCCCTTTCTGGCAGAGAAAGCCTACAATGGAGCCATTAGCTCCCTACACCAGCCACCCCACTTGAGGGTCAGAACGGCCTCTTCTTGCAGGCGCCCTCTACCCCAATGTCAGCCCAAGGCAGAGCTTAACTTTCAGTCCTGGGTGCTGAAAGTGCCCCCTTGTTTCTGCTTGCAGAGGGGTCAGAGATTTCTTCCAGCCCCTAAGGAAGCAGAAGCAACACGGAGCTTAACTTTCAGTCCTGGACGCTGAAAGTGCCCCGTTGTTTCTGCTTGCTGAGGGGTCAGAGATTTCTTCCAGCCCCTAAGCAAGCAGAAGCAACTGTGTATGTCTGCCATCATCATACACCATTGCTTCTGCTTGCTTAGGGGACCTGATCATACAGTGTATGATCAGGTCCCCTAAGCAAGCAGAAGCAATGGTGTATGATGATGGCAGAATGGAGAAGAATGCAGCTGAGGCATTGGAGGCTGGTTAGGGGCCCCAAGTAAGGGGGCCCTGCCTAGCAGTCAGGGGTCTGATAGAGTGTTAGTCTGGGACTTGGTAAATCTTTGTTAGGATTGCAGTGTGACCTGGAGAAAAATGTTTTGTATCATGTGGAGTTATTTACTTTCATGCCATTAAAAGTATTGACTGTCAATTTCCATATATCAAGCCTCTGTTAATTGGACAGGCCATTGTTTTTCTCCAGGGCACTTAACAACCAGAGCATTCTCATCAGCAAAAGCTTCCACTTAACTGTAGCATCTTAATACTGTACCTAATATCAGAGGGGCTGTCCGTCCTTTTCAAGCTGCTCTGGAATTCTATATGAGAACATAAACTGAGATCATACATATTGCCTTTGACTACCTTTTATTCCCCTGTAACATAAATAATGAAATGTATTGCAATAATTATATTCTGATTGTTGTTCTCTTTTCAAAATGACCCACTTTCTAACTTGTCTCCCTTTCTATTGTCAGCTTTTAGTTATTAATGTTTGCATATCTGTAAATTGCCTCAGGTTCACATCCATAATCCATAATTTTTCCCTGTTATTCTTTAGAGTAAGGGAAAACCTTAGGCCCAAAGGTCATTGATATCCCAGTGCATTTTCCAATGAACTGTCATATGACCTCTTTCAGATTGCCTGACCTTTATTTTCATGTAGCCCAAATGTCCACATATTTTTGGGTACTCACATTTTGAATGTGGCCTTCCTGAACAGAGTAATGCTTTCCATTCATTCAAATAGCAACTTATCATCAGTTCTCTATATATGAGAAAGACATAATATGCATTTTACCTGTGAAAGCTAAATGCAAAATGAGATATAGCAATCTGTTTAAATAGGCTTCATTGCTTTATTGCTTAGAATCAAACACCAATAGAAATCAATGCAGTGATTCAATCATGCTGTCCTTTCATTTGGCCTCCCATTGTGCACACAACCAACCTCCGAAAGAATTATGTACCTAATTGGGTTAGGCAGAATAGAAATACTCCCAGTCATTGGCTGTCTCTAGTGAGGTTGTCTACCCCTGGAGTTGGGACACAGCTGTCTATGCAATTTAGTTCCACTTACTAATTTAAAATCAGCAGTGAGCTCCTGTATCTAAGCATTGCCTTGTCCATCATTAAGGGCCAGTTGTGGGTATTTTCAATCAGTAAGCAAAAAATATCCTCACCTACCCTCACATTGTCTGGGTAAACATGTGCTCAAGTCATGCTGTAGAAATGAAATTCTTAGACAGTATATATGACTGTGCACTGGAAAAGCTCATCACAGAGCCAACCAGAGTGAATATGATCTTGGTTCTGAGTGGGTCTCAAGACTTAGTGACAGATGTAGAGGCTGTTACACCAGTTGGGAACAGTGACCACTATAAAGTGCAGAATTCAGGTCAATGGAAAGTTCCCCCTAAAGTCTAAAACGGTAACATTTGTTTTTAGAAGAGGGAACTTTACAAAACTGAGGGGAATAGCAAAAAGGAAGCTGAAGAGGAAACACAAAAGAGTCAAATCCCTAGAGGATGCTTGGAAGCTATTTAAAACTACACTAGTTGAAGCCCAAATAGTATACATTCTACAGATTAGAAAAGGCACTGTCAAGTCTGAAATAAGCCCTGCATGATTAAGAGCACAAGTCAAAGAAGCTATAAAAAGTAATGAAGTTTCTTTTAAAAAGTGGAAAGTCTGCCTCAATTAATGGAACAGGAAGGACAGCAGGCTCTGGTTGTAGAAATGTAAGTCAATAATTAGGCATGTAAAAAAACCCCAGCTTTTTGAGGAGCAGGTTGCTAAAAGTATCAAGACAAACAATAACGCCCCCCCCACCCCACACAAACAAATATCCAGAGCAGGAAACCAGTAAAAGAAGCAATGAGGCCTGTAGATGGCAAAGGAATAAAGGGATTGCTAAAGAAAGGTGGGGAGATGGCACAGAAGCTCAAAGATTTTTTGCTTCTGTGTTCACTGTGGTAACTGTGAGGCATGCACCCATGATACAGCTCCTATTTTCAAGAAGGAAATCTGAAGAACTGAGCCAATTTGAGGTGACCAGAGATGAAGTTCTAGTCCTACTGGGGAAATTTAAAAATGGTAAATCTCCAGGTCCTAATGGCATACATTCAAGAGGTTTTTTTTAAGGAAATCAAATGTGAGATTGTTTATCTACTAACCCACATATATGCATTCAGCTACTGTACCTGGAGAGTAGCAAATATGACACTAATTTTTCAAAAGGGGTCCAGAGGGGAACCAGGAGATTACAGACTAGCCAGTCTAATGTCTGTCCCAAGCAAATTAGTAGAAACTGTAAACACATATTGACTTGTAAGGCATAGATGAAGGACAAAGCCTGCTGAGGGAAAATCAACATGACTTCCGCAAAGGGAAGTCCTGCCTCACCAAACTTTCGAAGTTCTTTGAGAAAGTGAACAAGCATGTGGACAATGGTGACATGGTTGAGAGCCAGCTTGGTGCAGTGATTAAGTGCACAGACTCTTATCTGGGAGAACCGGGTTTGATTCCCCACTTCTCTACTTGCAGCTGGAATGTCCTTGGGTCAGCCATAGCTCTCTTAGGAGTTGTTCTTGAAAGGGCAGCTTCCGGGAGAGCTCTCTCGGCCCCACCTACCTCACAGGGTGTTTGTTGTGAGAGAGAGGAGGTAAAGGAGATTGTAAGCCACTCTGAGACTCAGAATATAGGGTGGGGTATAAATCCAATATCATCATCATCTTCTTCTATATGCCTGGACTTTCAAAAGGCTTTTGACAAAGTACCTCACTCAAGACTCCTGTGTAAACTTAATAGTTATGGGATAAGAGGGCAGGTTTTCTTATTGATTAAAAACTGGCTAAATGACAGGAAACAAAATGTAGGAATCAATGGACAATTCTCATAATGGAGGGCCGTAAGCAGTGTGGTTCCACAAGAATTGGTACTAGGGCCAGTGCTATTTAATGTATTCACAAATGACCTGGAACTAGGGGTGGGTATTATAGTGGCCAAGTTTGCAGATGACACAAAATCATTCAGGGTGGTGAAAACCAAGGCTGACTTTGAGGAGCTCCAAGAAGACTTCCACAAACTGGACAAGTAGGCAACAATATGACAAATAAAGTTCAATGTTGTTAAATGTAAAGTGACTCACTTTGGGACCAAAAATCCCAACTTCAAGTATAGGGTAATGGGGTCTGAACTTGCTGGAATTGAGAGTGGAAAAGATCTTGGGGTCTTAGTGGGTAGCTCAGTGAAAGTGTCAACCCAGTGTGCTGCAGTGGTGAAAAAGGCAAACTCTGTGTTAGGGATAATTAGGAAAGAAACTGAGAATAAAAAGGCCAATATTGTAATGCCCCTGTGTATATCTATAGTGTGGTGTCATTTGGAATACAGTGTAAGCTCTGGTTGCTATATCTCAAAAAGAATATAGTAGAGCTGGAAATAATACAGACCAGGGCAAACAAGATGATTAAGGGGTTGGAGCACCTTCCTTATGAGGGAAGGCTGAAGAGTTTGGGACTTTTCAGTACAGGTGTGCATATGGATACACCTGAGCCAAAAATATTCTCCCAAAATACCTTATAAGTAGTATTTGTATTTTTCAGTATTTGATCAGTATTTTTCAGTATATTTCAGCATCCCAAAGATATCCAGAATTTTTCAGAAAAACAAATACAAATCTTTTAAAAATCCTGGCTATATTTAGGATTTTTAGGAAGCTCAAGAGCCAACATTGCAGGTTCTGGGGGACTGTTTTCCCCCTCCTTCCCTCCCTTTTCTCAGGGTTTCTATGGTGCTTTATCAGTTTCAAACTAATCTTGTCAGTTTCAAGAATTCCCTACCTTTGTCAGAATTACTTTGTGCTCTCTTCCCTTTTTTGCACAGAGTTTGCAGCAGTAACAACAACAAACACCTCAACCTAGATTTCATGTGACTCTGTTCTTTGAGGTCAGTCCTTTAAACTTGCAGTATCACAGTGGCACTGGGTTCTGCTGGGCATTCTGTACACTGAACTGGATGTTTGGACTTGGAAAACAAATTTCCCCTTCAATTTGAACTGCAGGGGTTCTCTGGTTTGATACTAGTCCTCTTTTGCTTGCATTGCCACAGTGACACTGCTTGGCATTCTGTACACTGAACTGGTTGTGCTGAACTTGCAGCCCTCACCCCCAGCTTGGATTATGATTCTGTGCTTCACATCAAACCTGTTGAACTGGCACCCAAAGAGGGTGCCCCTATTACACCATTATACCCTATGGGCCATTGAAATCAATGGCAACATAGGGCATAATTAGAGGTTACTGGGGGGCAGGAGGTTTGAGGGAGAGCCCCCAAAACTGCAGGAAACACACAGGGGTCTCTCTCCTACAAAACCCCCAAGTCCCAAAAAGATTGGGCCAGGGGGTCCCTGTCTTTGGGCTCCCCAAAAGGCCCATTGCCAACAATGATGGAGAAAGCCCAATTAGCCACTTCCTCCACTATAATTGCTGTGGGGAAAGTGGCTCTGGCCAGAGGGGATTTTGAGGGAGAGGCCCCTACAGGACAGCTTCAGGGGACTCCCCAGCATGAAACCCACAAGGCCTAAAAAGACTGCACCCATCTGTGGGCACCCCAAAAGGAACACTGCTCCCAATGGTGAGAAAAAACCAATTAGAGCCACTTCCTCACTGTAATTATCGTGGGAAAAGTGGCTCTGGGGAGCAGGAGGTTTTGAGGAGAGTCCCCCAAACTGCTGTGCAGCTTCAGGGCACTGTCCCACACAAAACCCACAAGACAAAAAAAAAAAATTAGAACAGGGGGTCCAATTCCTGGGGCACCCAAAGCCAAACCTAACTTTACACCAAAGAATCTCTATAAAACCCAAATGCACTACATCCCTCTATCTATTCTATGAACCCTGCAGGCCTGGAACCAATATAAACCCAGTTGCCAATGTCACTGCCACACAAAAAACAATCTGCTCAAGGTCTGCTCTGCAGACCTGGCTGCAGCAAACCCATATGCCAGTTCTCCAGCCCTGCCCCAAACAGCATGGGGAGAGCTGACCAAGCACAACAAGCCTGTTGGCTCTGGGTCTCTCACCCAGTGCCAGCTTCCCTAGCACAGAACACACAATCTACAGATGCCAGCTCTCCAGCCCTGCCCCAACATGGGGAGAGCTGGCCAAGCACAACAAGCCTGCTGGTTCTGGGTCTCCCACCCAGGTGCCAGCTTCCCTGCCACAGAACACATCATCTACAGATGCCAGCTCTCCAGCCCTGCCCCAAACAACATGGGGAGAGCTGGCCAAGCACAACAAGCCTGCTGGTTCTGGGTCTCTCACCCAGGTGTCAGCTTCCTCCCCCCCCAACCAGAACCAGGAAAAGGAAAAACAGGAGAAGGCCAAGAAACTCAACTGTTAAAAAAGTGGCCTTTTAAACAATGAAAATTAGGCCAAACAGCACTTCCCCCAAGAACCAGAAGAGAAAAGGAACAACAGCAGCACAACACAGCAGCAACAAATCAAACACAGAAATCTTTTAAAACAGTAAAAAAACCTTAACTTTTAACAATACAGGAACTTTCCCAACCCCTCCCCCCAAAAAAACCTTCACCCTAACGCCAAGAAATCCAAGCCACCCAAATCAGGAAAAGTAAAAGGACACTGCACTTTTAAAAGTCCTCTCACTAAAATAAGATATGGGCAAATTGGCAGAATCCTGTTTCCAGCAGTGCTTTAGAGAGAATGGGGGAAATGTCTGTATCATCTTCTGTACTTTCAAGGATTCAAATGATTTACAAGAGGCACAAAACAAATGGAGGCTGTCCCATTTTTGTCCATGCTAAGGAATGTTCTCTGCATGTCATGGAGTATGCATACACATGTGAATCAGGCAGGAATATTTCAGGAATGTTTATATGCACATTGAAGCTGTATATGAATTTCTGTTTTCAGATCTCAGAAGAGAGACTTCCTCATGACAGTAATCCTATAACAATGCACCAGGTTAAAATTGTCACCAAATTAAAAAAAATTCTTAACTGATTTTAAATTGTTCTGAAGTGAGTGAAATTAATGGTTATTTCTTAGAGTGTATTTGCAATTCCAGCATGGTATTAGAATTCTGTCTGCCCCTCATTCCTTGTTTTCCTTCCCACTATATTGTAATTTAGTAGTGGCTAGGATATTTTTGTTTGTTTGAACAAAGGAATGAGCTGCACTTGATTTTTATTTTAAATGTCACCTTTCATAGATAAGAACAAATAAAATTCAGAAGAGAATAAAAAGAGTGCAGATTCCATTCTAACATACTAATTAAATCCTACAAGACAAGCCTGTGCACTGCAGGACTGAGATAAAACAAAATACCACATTGAAAGTAATGGCAGTTTTGTTTTCAGAATATAAAATATTAATGCACTAAGCTAGAAGTACATCCTAAGGTGTTATGGACCCCATAAAAATTTTAATCAGATCCAATGATAAGCAGCAGACACCCTTGGAGGCCTATTTACAAGAAGGAATCTATAGGGTTTTTTTTAGTGCTGAGAAGATTTGTGTTTCCACTGAGAAAGGAATAACTGTCAGGTTTGTAGAATTTGGAGTCTGTTTTTGACAAATCATAGAACGGCACTTTGATTTTTAAAAAATCTCATTGTAATCAGATCAGATGGATTAGTATTAAAATTAGTTTGGTTTTCTCTTGTGAAAGTACAAGAAAGGGTATGGTAGTTCCAGAGTTCCACAGTTTACCTCTTGAACTGTCTCCCCAAGGAGAGTTATCTGTCCCTTTTGTTGCTGTTTTCTGCCAATGGGAGAAGATTTTGTTTCATTCAGCAATCTCTCAATGTTGATCCTCCTACCCAATGTTTTAATGTCGGGGTTTTTTTTGTATTTTAACTGTTTTTTATATATTTTAACTCCATTCTTTAATTCTATTCTTTTAATTATGAATGTTTGGGAGGGGAATTGCTGCCTGCTTAACCAGCAATAGACCTGAGTCAAGAAAACCCCTAGACCAGGGGTGGCCAAACTTGCTTAACTTAAGAGCGACATGGAATAAACGTCAGATGTATGAGAGCCACAAGACATGGATGCCAGATGTTTGAGAGCCACAAGGAAGGAAAACAGGCAGGCAGGCAAATGGATGTAGGAGGGAGAGGCAGAAAGAAAGAAACTTTAACTTCAAATGCATTTTCCAAGTCGGTCGATTGGGCTGTGGGGGTTTTGAGATCCACATAATATGTGTGAAAGAGCCACATGTGGCTCCTAAGCCACAGTTTGGCCACCCCTGCCCTAGACTATGAACCTGTTCTGTCAAGGAGAGTGCAACCCCATCCAGAAAGGGTGACACTTTGGCTGCTAACAGATGGGCGGTTGGGAGGCATCCCAAATTGGGGCAGCTGGGAAAGAGTGATCTTGAAGCCTCCACACACTTCCCAGAAAAGCGCCTGCATCCCATCTGCTAGGTGGCCAGGCACCTCCACATGCGGAGGCACCTCAGAAGCCAGATCACTCTCCCCCCCAAACAAATTAAGTGCTCAAGCACTCATGTGCTCAAATGTTCCTGACAGTTTTAAGGGGGGGGGCAGCTTGGGGCTTCACAGGTCAGGGTGCCTCACCTGCACCCTGCCACTTCCAAATGGTGAGGAGGCGACTGGCGTATGGCTTAAAAATTTGCTACCACTTCCAAAGTGGTAGCTTTTTGAGCTGCTCTCCAGAGACTGGAGGATGGGGTGGGGATGGGATGGGGACAGGTGGCAGAAGTTGCCATTTGGAAGAATTTTTTGGGTTGATTTCAGAGGCATCTCTGAGTTGGCCCAAAGTGCCAGACTGTAATCACCTTCTAAATCCCAAATCAGACCTTCTGCCCACCAGTAGTGCTTTCATCTTTTGGGGTTTAAACTTTAGTTTATTAGACCTTATCCACTCTAAAATTGCCTTCAGGTACCACTTCAGGGATTCTACAATGTCCTTAGGACCAGCTGGAAGTGCAAGGCAGAGTGTCATCTGATTGCCCCCCAAGTCGGAATAAAGAATCGGACACAACTACATTGGTATTAATAATGGGCCACTTTATTAAACATAATAACCACCAGCAAGGGCACCCAAACGCAGCCTGGTCAGATCTAGAGGGTCTCAACAGACTGCTCCCCTGCCATTAGCGGGCGAGAGACCCAGCCCCCAGCCGGAGCTGTGTCCCACAGCTCCCGCCAGGCCGGCCCAGCAGGGAGGCACACCCTAGAGGGCCCAAACCCCAGACGCACGCCTTATTGGAAGGCACCCTCTAGTCGAGCCTCCAGGACGATCTGCATTCTCCCCACCCTGGGTCATCAAACCCCAAGGATGATCATGCCAGACCCCTAATTCCCCAAAAGGGGGATGCTTCATGGTCCTCCCCTAGCTGCATAGTACCATAACCCAGGAAAACCTGACACCACTAGGGCCAAGTCTCTACTTAGGCCTTAGTACCCACCCACAACCCTTGCTGGAGATCTCTCAAGAAAAGCATATTACCCTTTTCTGAGAGATGCACCCCATCCCTCTGTAGAGGTCCAGAAATTTCCAAGAAATATCCGGGTGAGACAGATAGTAGCCCAACACCCCTTCCAATGCCTTTCTAATTTCCTTATTAGCCTTGTATCGGGCCCTCTCAATAGCTCCGGGGGCCCAAGCGGTGTGCCAAACAAGGCAGGGCAGCATGGCTGACCAAATTATGGTGGTCCCAGACCATCGCTCCCTAATGGACCGAAAATCATCCCGGGCCTGCCAAACTAAGGCCTTGCCTTTCAACAGCCCGAGATCATTACCTCCCAGGTGAATAATTAAAACCTGAGGAGGAGGACCCACCCTACCATGGAATAACAAAGGCAGAAGGCCTGGCCACTGAAGGTCCTGGCGCCCCTGCCATTCAATACAAACATATTGGCTGAGTCCCAGCTGAGAGCCGACCGAAGTTCTCCTCGCCTGATGAGCAGCCCAAAACATGTGGCTATGGCCACAGACGAGAACTCGGCTCCTCTGGCCAGGAACAACAGCATCTAAAGAGAAACAGTCCAACAAAAACATAACCATTAACATTACAACCAACAATCAAACCTAGGGACTGAGCAAAGGTTGAACATAAGACTTGTAAGCTGAAGAGCACCACTGGCCCAAGTGCTGAATAGAGGCAGAAGGATACCCCAGGGCAGCAGCTGTCGAGGCTGCCCCAATATTAAAGGAGTGGGTCCCAAACCGCACCCCGGACAACCCCAGCTCACCTAAAGCCCATGACGTCACAGCCCAAAACTGATGCTTTGTCAACGGGCTACCATTACTGTAGCATAACAAAACCCCCTCTTTATGCCTCCGGACTTCCAGATAAGCAGCCAACGCAGCAACTGGGCACAGTTCGAGCTCCGAACAGTTACCCAGCTCCAGCACAGTACCCTTCTGAAACTGATCCATCTTTGACCGACGAACAGTAATCACCACGTGACCCTCAGACAACCTCATGTCTCGTAGGAAGAGAGCCCTGCCAGAAACATCGTTCCTGGATCGTGCCACCAACTCACTAACTCTAAGGGCCTCGAAAAAGGCCACTAAGGACGTGGCATGAAAAAAAATTGCTTTGAAAGAAGAAGCACACACCGAGCCCCAAATCCCCTTCAGACCCCTAAGAATCAGTGGAGACAAAGGTTTCCAAGTATCCATTCTAGGTCTGGCATCTCTGGCCTACCCCTCCAGCATTTTTTGAAGACGAAAATCAGCTGTGTCTTCCTTATAACCTAGTGCCTTGCTGGCAAAAGCCAATGCAGACAGGCACCCCCTAATGGATCACACGGCGAATCCCTTACCTTGAAGCGAAACACAGTAATGGAGCAACTGCTCCACCAGGAGGGGCCAAACGATGCGATACCCTACCTCAGTCCTAAAGTCCTCAAACTGCCACACAGCCCATTCGTAAGACTTCCTCGTGCTAGGTGCAATGGCTAGGGCTATCACTCTGCAGACCTCGGCTCTCCAACCAGCCATAGCTCCCGGGGCATTGGCACTGCCTCTCTGTCGGCATCTGGGGCCAGCTGATGAAACCTCTCCGTCTGTTTATGAGAGAGCGCATCAGCCACCCCGTTACTCAACATGCTTGGCTAAAAACAAAATGTTAAGCCTCAGACAATGCAGAGTGAAAGCCCTCACCAACCTCATAACCCTCCGAGATTTGGATGAAAGGGAATTAATGACATGGACTACTGCCATATTATCACACCACAAATGAACGGTGTGATTGGCCATATCCTTCCCGCACAGCCAAACTGCTACTAGAATGGGAAAGAACTCGAGAAACGTAAGATCTTGGTTCACACTTTCCTGCTTCCAGGAGTCTGGCCAACTATCCGTGCACCAATGTCCGCGAAAATGGACTCCAAAACCCAAAGACTCAGCAGCATCCAACATAACCTGGAGTTCAGCTTCAAGCCTCAGTGAAGTATTGGCAGAAGATTTTTTGAATAAACATAAAATCACATGGATTTCTGCAGGCATGGCAGCAAAGAACTATTGAGTTGTCAAAAATTCTGCCTAAATAATATTTTTCTTAAAAGCAATTTAAATTGTAAGCTGTAACCTCCATGCACCTGAAGGTGGTACATTCCATTTAGGCAAGCTGTGTTCTTTCAATGCAAGAGGCCCTTCCACCAGTGGAATGCAGCATAATGTCAGAACTTAAGAACTTCAAACGGATCCCATACTTGGTTACAAAGTTAGGATTTTATTGAAGAGAACTAAGCACTGGAAAAGGCAAGATAACAGTGATGGCGAGAGCCAGCACCAGCACAATTTTATACACGTAAAGCAAACATCTCACAAAGCCACAATTCACACCGTTACAGGCACATCTGTCTTCTCACCATCACTATCAGTAGAGAGGATGCCTCCCTACTCCGAAGGCCATGCTGCTCGGCTTCAAAGGGTCCCAGTGTGAGAATGTGCAGAGACATAACATAACTCATTCTACAGCCCCAAATATTTTGGATACCAGTGGGGCAAGGTTAATTACTATTCAAGCACTTTGGGTCAAGCAAGGGTTACAACATGGAGTCAGTTTGGTTCAGTAACAAAGCAGCTCTAAGCCACAGTAAGAGTACATTACAGCATTGGTCACATTATAGGGAACCAGCAGTAAAGATACAAGTTCTGACATACTGCCCCCCCTAAGCGCCCCCTCCCGCGGGGCCAGCTTTGGGCTTGTGCGGGTACAGTAGGTGAAACTTTTTCAGCAGTTGCGGAGCGGCTACGTTCTGAGATTCGACCCACTCGTCACAGCTCGGGGGGAAGTGTTTCCACCTGATCAAATAATACAGTTTCCCCCTTTTGACTTTGGAGTCCAGGATCTCCTGGACCTCATGGTGACTCTGACCCCTCACTGTCGTCGGAGGGGGCGGTGGGGCCCTGGGATGGAAGGACGTAGCACCAGGGTCTTTCCGAAGCAAGCTGCAATGAAAAACAGGATGGATCTTACTTAGAGATTTGGGCAGTTCGAGTTCCACGGTCACTTTGTTTATTACCCTTTTTATTTTGAAAGGCCCAAGAAACTTTAGTGCGAGTTTGCGACAGGGCTGGGGAAGGGGAAGGTTTTTTGTGGACAGGAAAACTGTATCCCCCACCTTCAGGTCCCACTCTGGGGAGTGTTTTTTGTCAAACTGCTTTTTGTAGGCTTTTTTCGCTTCCTCCAGGTTTTCCTGAATACCCTTCCAGCCTTCACGGAGGCCCTCCCACCATTGTTGACAGGATGTGGGTTCGGCCGGGCTGGCGGGGAGGGCGAGAGTGGGAAACGGCTTGCCCTCGTAACCATTGATAATTTGAAAAGGGGAGGTTTTGGTTGAGCTATGGAGGCTATTGTTGTAGCCATATTCTGCAAAGGGGAGGAGATCCACCCAGTTGGACTGTTGGAAATTAATGAAGCAGCGGAGGTACTGTTCCAGAAGACCATTAACCCTCTCCGTCTGTCCGTCCGACTGGGGGTGGTAGGCAGAGCTCAGTCCCTGCTCGATGCCAGCGAGTTTGCAGAACTCCCGCCAGAAGTTGGCAACGAACTGCGTCCCGCGGTCGCTAATGACCTTGTCTGGGAACGAGTGTAGGCGGACAATGTGGGTGAAAAAGAGCTGGGCGAGTTTTTTGGCCGTGGGTAGTTTTTTGCACGGGATGAAGTGGGCTTGCTTTGAAAACGTGTCGACTACGACCAGGATGACTGTTTTGCCCTGTGAAGGTGGGAGTTCGACAATGAAATCCATGGAGACTACCGACCACGGTCGGGTGGCTGTAGGGAGGGGAACCAGGTGGCCCGGGGGTTTACCCCCCCTTCTTTTCGCCATGAGGCAGGTGGGACATGAAAGAACAAACTCCGACACATCTTTTTTAATTTTTGGCCACCAGAACTGGCGGGCGAGTAAGTTGAGGGTTTTGACATAGCCAAAGTGGCCGGCCAGGCGACTTGAGTGGCAGCGCTCCAAGACATCTTTTCTGAGGGGAGTGGGCACATAGATTTTTTCATTGTGCAGCCAGAGCCCGTTTTCGGCTTTAACCAAGTTAGGGGGGCGGTCGGCCTCCTGGTTATATTCTGAGAGGAATCGAGGCAGCAGATCTGAATCCGGAGGGCTGGTCTGCCTGCCGGAGCGGGTAGTGACCCCCCCCCCGAGATGGCTGAGGGGGAAATTAATGAGTCCACTACCTCCTCCCGGAGACTGTCGTGTTGTGGCATGCGAGAGAGGGCGTCTGCTAAAAAGTTCTTTGAGCCCGGGATGTGTTTCAGCACAAAGTCAAATTTAGCAAAGAAACCTGCCCACCGGATTTGTTTTGCAGTCATTTTGCGATGCCCGGTGAGGGCTTCAAGGTTTTTATGATCGGTCCAGATTTCAAAGGGCACTCTCGCTCCCTCAAGCCAGGAGCGCCAGGTTTTTAGGGCAAACATGACTGCAAACGCCTCCTTGTCCCAGACCGACCAATTTCTTTGTTCGTTGGAAAATTTCCTTGAGATATAGGCACATGGACGGAGCACCCCATTTTCCCCTCTCTGCATCAATATGGCTCCCACTGCGGCGTCGGAGGCGTCGCATTGGACCACGAAGGGTTTCAGTTCATCGGGATGAGCCAACACGGGTTCGGAGGTGAAGAGGCGTTTCAGTTCAGTGAAAGCTTTTTGGCATTCAGGCGTCCACGTTAGGCGTGCGCCTGGCTTTTTCGCTTCGTCACCCTTCCCTTTGGTTTTGAGGAGTTCCGTGAGGGGGAGCATGACTGTGGCAAACCCCTTAATGAAGTCGCAGTAAAAGTTAGCGAACCCGATAAAACTTTGTAATTGTTTGCGGGTTCGAGGGGGCTCCCAGTCTAGTACCGCTTGGACCTTTGCGGGGTCCATGGCCAATCCCTCCCCCGACACCCGGAAACCCAAATAGTCCAATTCGATCTTGTGGAACTCGCATTTTGACAATTTGGCATACAGTTTGTGTTTGCAAAGGGTGCGTAACACTTTTCGGACCAGGGGCACATGAGACTTTAGATCTTGTGAATAGATAATGATGTCATCAAGGTACACCACCACCCCCTTAAACAGGAATTCCCGTAGCACTTCATTGATAAAGTTCATGAATACACCAGGGGCTCCTTGCAGTCCGAAGGGCATGACTAGGTACTCAAACTGTCCCAGGGGGGTGTTGAATGCTGTCTTCCACTCGTCCCCCTCTTTGATGCGGACGCGGAAGTACGCGTCTCGGAGATCAAGCTTTGTAAATACTTTTCCCTTTGCTACGGTGTTCAACAAATCCTTTATCAACGGGATCGGGTAGGCGTTGGACATGGAAATCCCGTTTATAGCACGAAAATCTGTGCAAAGCCTAAGAGACCCGTCCTTTTTCTTTCGGAAGAGGACGGGGGCGGCATGGGGGGGCAGTGGCCGGCCGTATGAAGCCGCGCTTAAGATTCTTGTCCAAAAACTTTCGGAGTTCAGCTTTCTCCGCCCAACCCATGGAGTACAGTTTCGCCTTGGGAAGCTGTTGCCCTGGGATCAGCTCAATGGCACAATCCGTAGGGCGGTGGGGCGGTAGCTCGTCCGCTTCCTTCTCGCTAAACGCTAATCTTAGATCCTGGTATTCCTTGGGGATTGAGGCGACTTCCTCGAGAGTGAGGCAAGCCCGCATGTTTTGGGGGGGGGGAGCGTGCGGCCCCCATTCGGGGCGCCGGTGGTGATGCTCACACCTCCAATCCGGGAACCGGACGATTTGTTCCTCCCACCTTATGTCTGGTTGGTGGCGGGCGAGCCAAGACGAGCCTACCACCACGTCAAAAGAGCAAGAGGGGGCAATTACGAAAGTCTCAATCCCCCAATGCTCCTCGGTTCCCACCGGGACTGCCTGAGTCTCTAAAGTACATGGTTCCCCTCTCATGGGCCCCCCGTCCATCTGCTGGAACTGCATCGGTTGTGGTAGGGGGGAGGTGGCTAATCCCAACGCCTCAACTAGGCGGGGGGTGATCAGGTCCCTGTTACACCCGGAGTCGATCAGCGCTCGGGCGTGCATGAATCTCTTTAGGTTAGGGTTGAGGAGGGTAACGGCCATAAATAGTAAACCCCCTGTTGCTCTCACCGTGAGGAGTGCCGGCTGTTGTTGGACCTGCTTTGCGGCACCCATTAAAGCAGGTCGCTGTCGTTTCCCGCCGACTCGGTGTCGTCCGATTCCTCGGTCGATTCTTCCACTGTCGCCAAGTCGGTGGTAAAATCCTCGTCAGTCGCCAAGGAAGTGGCGACAGAGCCCCGGCTGGGCTCCTTCGAGCGGCCGCTCTTTTTCTTTTTCGGCCCCGGGGTAGTTGGCTTCGCCGTGGGTGGGGTGGAACCCGCTTTCACTGGGCAGTTGGCAGCGAGATGATTTGGGTCTCCGCATTTGAAGCACTTGCGAGCGGGAGACGGGGTGGAGGTCGCCAGGGCCTTCCTCCCTTCGGGTTTAGTCGGTGTGAGTTTTGCCCCCTTCTTCGCCAGCTGCTGCCGTCGCATCCCCACATGTTGGAGGTTGGTCTCCACTTCGCCGGCCAGTTGGATCCATCCGACCAACGTGTCGGGCCTCCCTTGACTGTAGCAGCGGTTGAGGATGTTCGGGTTCAGACCATTGATGAACGCGGTATATTTCATGACCTCGTTCCATCCCCTCGCTGCCGCGCAGTACCCCAGGAACTCGGTGGCATACTCGCGAGTGGAGCGGTTGCCTTGCTCTATGCGCTGAAGGGCGGCGACAGCCTTCTCCTCCCGTAGAGGATCGCCATACTGGCGGAGCATCGCGTGCAGGAACCCCGCCACCGTAGCTAGTTCGGGCTTTCTCCCCATGAAAAGCCCCACGTACCACTTGCGGGCCGCACCTCTCAGTCGGGACGCGATGTGGTACACTCGGCTGGCTTCGGTCGGGTAATCTGCGCCCCAGTGGGTGAAGAACGTGTCGCACTGTATGGTAAAATACTCCACGTCCTCCGGATTCCCATCGAAAGTAATCTTCAACTCCCTTCCTCGACCCTTGGCCCCCCCCGGGGCTCGCGGCGCCCCCGGCGGCGGCGCTGGGCCCGGTAGAGCCGGCAGGATCGGGGCGGGTGGCGCCGGGGGCCCCGGAGCGGGCAGAGCCGGCGGCGCCGGGGCCGCCGGGGCCAGCGGGGCTGGTGGTGCCGGGGCAGGTGGAGCCGGCGGCGCCGGGGCGGCTGGAGCCGGCGGGGCCGGGGTGGCCGGAGCCTGCGGAGCTGGGGCCGGCGGAGCCGGCGGGGCTACGGGCGGTTGCCCCAGTGGTAGCCCTCCAATCGGGACTCCCAGGACCGCAGTTTGCAAAGTGCGGAGCTGGTCGTAGATCGCGCCCAGGTTCTGCTGCAACTCCTCGGCCATCGTCACGCGGGATCGATGCACGTCGTCGTGGATCTCCCGCACCCAGTCGAATAAGTCGTTGCGGAGGGTCCGGATCTGGTCGTCTCCCCCTCGGGGCTCCGGGCCCTCCGCCTGGTCGCCGTCGCCGTCTCCGGCTCCCCCTTCGCCCAACATGCTTCGGTGCCGCTGCTCCGCGGCGTCGATTGCTGCCGTGGACTTCCGCGGGCTCCAGGTTCGCGGGGCTGGGAACGCGGCGTCGACCGAGAAAGGCGCCGGGACCTTAATTTTGCGCCGAACCCCCGTCACGTTTGGGTCGAGCGGCGGGTCCTCTATTGGGGTGGTGGGCTCTCCGTCGTCTGGCACTTTTGCCGCCATCGGGCCAAGCCTCCAGTACAGATAAGCCACGAACAATGGGATCACTGTTATAATGTCAGAACTTAAGAACTTCAAACGGATCCCATACTTGGTTACAAAGTTAGGATTTTATTGAAGAGAACTAAGCACTGGAAAAGGCAAGATAACAGTGATGGCGAGAGCCAGCACCAGCACAATTTTATACACGTAAAGCAAACATCTCACAAAGCCACAATTCACACCGTTACAGGCACATCTGTCTTCTCACCATCACTATCAGTAGAGAGGATGCCTCCCTACTCCGAAGGCCATGCTGCTCGGCTTCAAAGGGTCCCAGTGTGAGAATGTGCAGAGACATAACATAACTCATTCTACAGCCCCAAATATTTTGGATACCAGTGGGGCAAGGTTAATTACTATTCAAGCACTTTGGGTCAAGCAAGGGTTACAACATGGAGTCAGTTTGGTTCAGTAACAAAGCAGCTCTAAGCCACAGTAAGAGTACATTACAGCATTGGTCACATTATAGGGAACCAGCAGTAAAGATACAAGTTCTGACACATACATTGAAGGAAAGTATAATATAGTGGGTTCAATGGATCGAGTCTTTATTGATGACATAGTAAGGCTAAGCATAAGACTGAGGACTGGGCCCACAGGGCCAACTTATATACACATCAGGGTTCCCACGCAAACATTCTATTGGTCCATTCAAACTAGTAGAGGGTCTGTGATTGAAGCAGGGCAGCAGAAATTAGGATTCTGCTGCCCATTGTTCCCAAGCTCTGGCCGTCTGGCTCCTATAACCCAGGCAGGAACACTCAATTCAGTTCTCACATGAGTCCACATACATAACATCCCTCCCCTCCTAGTTCATTAGCCTTGACATACGTAGTCTTTTAAGTAAGCAGACTTGCAGCACTCCCGGGTTGACGGCCTGGGTGCTGGTGAGGGCGGCAGGGCAGCCGCAACTACGGGCAGAAGGCCAGTGATGCTGGAACTTCAGCAGGTGGTTCAATGTCTCCGGATACTTCCGGCGAACGGTCCAGGGTTAGGATCACAGCTGTTGCTGGTTTTGGGGTGATTGGAGTCTCGACCGTTGGTGGGTCCTGTGACCAGCCATCTTCCTTGATCTTGTACTTCGGCGCCTCATGTGACCACAACTGGTTGATGTGCTGCCTCATAGTGAACCTGCCCTCAGTGGTAACTTCATACATGACTGACCCTAGTACCTGGGAAACTTGGGTCGGAAGCCATGCTGGGTCCCCCCCAAATTTCTTTGCATACCCCAAGTCCCCCGTATCAAAACCCCTGGGTGCTTGGACTGTGTGGGCATGCCCTGTATGTCTGGGGCCCTATGTGGGTGCATGCGGTCTAGGAGTAAGAACATAAGAACATAAGAGAAGCCATGTTGGATCAGGCCAACGGCCCATCAAGTCCAACACTCTGTGTCACACAGTGGCAAAAAATTTTATATACATTTTGTTGACAGCCCCCAGCCTATGAGTAGCTCAGCCGGGCAGCGGCCAGTGGCTGTGCAAGGAATGGTGTGTTGGGCTAGTAAGAACTCCATGAGGTGGGCCTCCCAGTCCCCCTGGAAGATGCGGTGGAGTGACTCTTTAGTGGACCGAACCATCCTTTTGGCTTGTCAGTTGGTGGCTGGGTGGAAGGGGGTTGACCTAATGTGCTGGATTAGATTCTGGCCACAGAAGTCCTGGAGCTCCCCTGATGTGAAGGCAGTTCTGTTGTCAGAGACAACGGTGTTGGGCAGCCTGTGGGTGGCAAATACCCCGTGGAATGCCATGATGGTGGCCCAGGAGGAAGTGGAGGGCGGTGCTAGCCAGGTCTCCTGGCATGGTTGGCACCTCACTATTCAACACTCGATGGTGTCATTGATCCTGGGCCACCAAATGTAGCTGCAGGTGAGAGCCTTCATCCTCACGATCCCAGGGTGTGAGTCATGCAGGGTGGTAAGAACTCTCTGCTGCAGAACTGGAGGCACCACCACCCGACCTCCCCACAATAAACAGCCTTTGTGAACCAACAGTTCGTCCTGGTGGGACGCAAATGCTGCAAACTCAGAGCCCATTTGGTCTGTGGGCCATCCCCTCCACACCCGGTTGAGAACCCGAGAGAGGATTTTGTCCCTGGCCAAAAAGCAAGCAATGTCTTTTGCATGGACTGGGCAGTCCAGGAGGGACTCTAGCAACATTATCTGGTGCGCAGGTGCTGGATCTGGGTCCCTGGAGGGCAGTGGTAACCAATTCAAAGCATCCTCATGGCCCATAGCCTTCTCGGGCCGGTATTGGAGGTCATACTGGTACCCTGCAAGAAAAAATGGAGCACCTAAGTACTCGGGGTGACAGTATCTGGGGTGTTTGGCAGTCAGGGGCTAACAAGTCTAAGAGGGACTTATCGTCAGTGATTATGGTAAAGGGCCGACCATATAAGTAACCATGAAATTTATTAACATCGGCTACAATGGCCAGCTCTTCCTTATCTATCTGCATGTAGCTGAGCTTGGGTTTTTGTAAGGTTCTCAAGTAGTAAGCCACTGGAACCTCACAGCCGTCAGGCAGCACATATGCTAACACCACCTCCACCCCGTAAGGAGATGCATTGCAGGCCAAGATGATGGGCAACCACTCGTCGAAGTGCACCAGCAAGCTGTTGGACATGAGTAGGTCCTTCACCGCTTGGAAGGTGGTGGCCTGCTGGCAACCCCAAACCCACGGGCTGGATGCGTCACGGATGGCTCCTACCTTTTCTTTTAAGGGATAGATACCATTCGCATCCACCGAGTACCCCAGGAAGACTGTCTTGGGAACCCCCAGAAGGCATTTCACCCTTTTCACCTGCAGGCCTGCTGAGTCGAATCATTGGAGTACAGTGCAGAGGCAGGAGGGAAAATCGTCCTCCATGGCTGCCGCGATTATCAAAAAATGGCTGGACCCCAGAGATACCTTTCAAAAGAGAGTCCATTAAGTTATGGAATATCCCCAGTGCCACGCTAACCCAAAACTGGAGGCACCTTCACCCCCAGGCACAACCTCTGGAAGGTCCTGAGAGAAATCGCAGTCTGTCTGGCCCCCACGTCCACCTCCATTTTGCATGGCTTGCCCTCAATGAGCACAGTTACTTGCAATTTCCCGGGGGAGGGCAGGGGCAGTTGGCATACCTGTTCCTCTGTGGTGGCGATGGAGTAGAAGCCCTCTGTGATGGCGGCATCCTGGAGCCAGACCGGATTCTGCCGGGCTGCGCTACTTGGGCTGGATCACTTTGACCGGGAGTGGCAGACCCTAGCTAGATGGCTCGTCTTTCCACATTGGTGGAAGATTGTTTCTCTGAACCGGCAGGAATGTTGCTCATGGTCTTCTCCGCATCTGGCGCACTCCCAGGCAGGCGCAGTCTCCGTCGGCCATCTGGGCGGTTGCTTCTGTGCCGTGTGCTGGAGCTTGAGTGCGTCGTCCTTCCCCGCATCCTCTGATTCAGATGATGATGTGGCAGCTCGATGTGCAGAGGTCATGACTCACTTCTTCCTTGTTTTCTCATAGGCCGTGGCCTCCTTGATTGCCTTGGCCAGGTCGGTGTCATCCTTACTGACTAGTTTCCCCCACAGCTTCTCCTCCTGCAGGCTGAAGATGAACCAGTCCCTCAGGGCTTCATCCAGGACCGGGAACTCACAGCGAGTGGACAATTGGCGGAGACCAGTGCTGAATTTGGCCACAGACTCATTGGGTTGCTGGCTGTGCTCTGAGAACTCAAGGCGGTGCGGCAGGACTGTCGGCTGCGGAGTGAAGTGAGCCATGAGGGCCATGGTTATCTCATCAATGGTGGCTGTCTTGAGGGTCATGGGCACTGTGAGGCCTTGCATCAGCCCCAGGATGTCCATCTCACAGGAGCTGAGGAGCAGTGCCTTCTTCCTGAGGCCTGTGACCTCGTTGTATTCAATATGGTTCTCCAGCTGCTATAACCAGGTCTCCCATCTCTTTGGGCTGGCCATGTTGAAAGCCAGAATTGGTCCCGGCATCATCATCATCATCATCATCATCATCATCATCATAAATTTTATTTATATCCCGCCCTCCCCGCCTAGGCAGGCTCAGGGCGGCTAACAACAGTTCAATAAAATTATACAATATAGAATATACAATATAAGGTGATTTAAAACAAACATTGAAATTATACATTAATTTAAAACAACAATCTAAAACCAGTTCGAATGTCTGGGTCATTCCATAATTTAAACGGCGGTGATCTTCCTGATGTTATTCTGTACACTTATATTATGGCAGGGGTTACTAGATAAATCATTGGTGGATTAAACAGCCATCCTATCAACGTCTACAAAAGCCTGCTTGAAAAGGATGGTCTTACAGGCCCTGCGGAATTGGTCCAAATTCCGCAGGGCCCGTACCTCCTCCGGAAGTTGATTCCAAAGGCACGGGGCTATAACAGAGAAGGCCCATGCCCGTGTACTCTGTAATTTTGCCTCCTTTGGCCCAGGGATAGTCAGCGTGTTCTTCCCTGCTGACCTCAGTGCTCTTTGGGGCTCATATGGGGAGAGACGGTCCCTCAGGTAGGCAGGTCCTCGGCCATATAGGGCTTTAAAGGTGATAACCAGCACTTTGTATCGGACCCGGTATGTAACTGGCAGCCAGTGCAGTTCACGCAGCCCCGGCTGTATATGCTCCCATTTCGGGAGTCCTAATAACAGCCTGGCCGCTGCGTTCTGCACTAGCTGCAGCTTCCGGGTTCGGCACAAAGGCAGCCCCGTGTAGAGGCATAGCTGCCATTTCATCAGCGGTGGCAGTGCAGAGCGCGGTGCTGGAAATCGAGGCAGTGATGTGTGGTGCCGGGCTGGACTGCTCACAAGGATCCCATCCTCGTCACCACTATAATATAGTGGGTTCAATGGATCGATGAGTCGAGGTGGTAGTGAATCATCAGCTCTTTATTGATGACATAGTAAGGCTAATCGTAATACTGAAGACTGGGCCCATAGGGCCAACTTATATACATATCAGGGTTCCCGCACAAACACTATATTGGTCCATTCAAACCAGTAGGAGGCCCATGATTTGAGCGGGGCAGCAGGAATTAGGATCCTGCTGCCCATTGTTCTCAAGTCCCCAAGCTCCAGTACACCAGGCAGGAACACCCAATTCAGTTCTCACATGAGTCCACATACATAAGAGAAAGCAAAGTTCATAGATGAGTGGAATGGTAGAACACAGCCCATTGTTGCTTTTTCCAAGTGAATGTAATGTTGTGGGTCCAACCGTCCTCCAAGAAGCCTTCCTCCAGCCTATGGACTTGGAAGAGCCATTTAAGTTCAAAGAAATCTTCAAAATTTGCTTACTGGAGAGGTAGGATCCACTCCAGTAGAGACTATAGTGCTATTTAACTCTCATGCAAAAGGCACATGTGAATGCAACATTGTATTTTCTCCATGACTGCTTTTTGTTTCTGATAGCAACAAAAATGAAGCATAAATAGCACACATTCCTCTTAGGTCCTCTCTACAATAGACTTTAATCCTAGTTCAACGCCATCCCCAAACTGACATGCTACACTACACCCTGTTTTTAATCTCATTTTCTAATTTCTACATTACACCGAGTTCACCCCATTTTTGCCTCACAATTGTCCTAGGATATATGGATGCTGTTTTGCCCAGGGTTTTTCTGCAAGGTAAATGAATGGGAGTTGAACTCAGAAAAAACCCAGGTGGAGGTCCAAATCTAGAAAGGGCCTTTATGGCTCCAAAGATCACTGACTGTTTTCAGTATTAGAATAGTTGGGACTTCAAAAAAAAAAAAAAAAGCTTGCATTCTTGCAATTTGGGGATATACATTATGGTGGAATACTGTATCCTGAGCTCATCATCTAATGAAATGTGATTACTTTAATGAGCAAGTGGCCGTTCAGAAGAAGAGCATATAGATCTGCCTCTGTGCCACATGAACAGTTTTGTAGACTTGTAAATGTATTGTGCCAAAGCAAATGTAATAAATAAGACTAAAGCAAATCAACAGTTTTTTTTCCCTAGCTTCTTAGCCATCTGGCTCTTATATAGGCTCTTTAATGAGCTGCCCTATTGATTGTTCAGAGGGCATAAACAACTCACCCAGATTGTTAGCCTAGCTAGAAAGTGAGGAATTACTATCTAACCATAAGGGATAGACTAGGAAAGTTTTCAGGCTATTTTTCCACGCCATGCAATATAAATTATGTTGGAAAATAATTAAATTACAAGTAAGGACAAGCAGGCATTCTGACAGCAGACTGAAGAAAAAAAATATATAACTTGTCAATGACCCTATCAGTGGTCAACTGTGGAAATGGAAAGAGGAATGGCTCACACAGTGAAGTGTTCAGCTGCTCAGGCAAGCAAACCAGTCCTGACCAGCTGCAGTTCATCAGAAAATTCCTATTGATCCATCTTTTAGGATTCAGTATTCTTGGGCTGCCATGGGGATCATATGTGCTATTTTACTCTGCATGGTGGATGGGGAGGACAGAAGGAAGAGGGCAGAGGATGAAAGGTAGATGAGCGATTCACAATACCAAGCTGAGAGCAGCTGGTGCTTGCAGGTGGGAGTGAAAAACAAAGAGCTCTTACTGTTTTCACTAGAGACAGCACAGTCAATGGGGTTTATTTAATGCAGAGGAGATAACAGAAGATCCCAAATTACCAGAGGCTGTAGCTTTATATATAAATAAACCTGGTTTTCAAAAGAGTAAGTGTTAAGTTGGACTGCACCTTTCCTCAAGTCTTCTGCTTGCATGGGAGGGAGACAAAATTGTACCTTTCCATCCCCAAAGCCTGATCGTTCTGGCTCAACATTATTACATTGATGTAATTCTTGACTAAGGATGTGAGTGAAAAGTCAAAAGCTTGTATATCCATATCACATGGCCAGTTCCCAAATTATATGAGGCATTTTTTTTTTTTTTTGCAAAACTTCATGTTAGCCATACTGCAACTGTAAGTTCCTGGTGGCAACTCCATTTAGAAGTACTTCAGGGGGTGACCCTTATTGGCACAGGGATATGGAGGGAGGTTCTTTGCTGACCTGTAGCTGAAAATTTTATGGTGAGATGGCATGAATACCGGGGTGGGGGGTGTTGCCAGGTTCTCTTCCTCCTAAACTCTAAGAATCATTAGGCAAGGCCTGATGGTTTCATATCCAGAGATGTCACACTGAATAGTCACAGTGATCATAATTTGTGTACTTATATTCTTCTCTCAAGGGATATTACTGGGCAAAAGACTCAGGAATAAAATTGAGAGCTGGATAGATGGATGGATGAGGAGGGAAATACTAATAACTCATTGCTTTAATTACTAAAATTACTAAGTTACATCTGCCTGAAAATTGATATCCCTGACCTAGAAACTATACTCTAATACCTGGGAGATAGATGTGTGTGGCTAATATGCAGTGAGGGAAGAACTCTATGCACATTACATGCAGTGTTTGGAGCTTCAGCATTTGGGAAAGAATTATTCTTCGCTCAATTTTATTTAAATGTCCCTAAAGATTGTTGTTGTTTTTCCTGTAGTGGGGGATGGTGGCACTGCCTAAATATCCCTTTCAGCCTTTGGCTTTCTGTAGAAAATAGTTCTTTTTTGTTGTGAAAGGTTCTGGAGTTCAAATCTGCCTCAACATTATATTCTTCAACCCATTAGCCATAATCCCAGATGGGGGGAGGGTGAGCTGTCCAAACACAATGCATTTAGCAGATGCTCAGAGGCATTCATTCTTTCACAAAAACAAATTATAGCAAGGAAGTTTGCAATTACTGATTAAAACCTGATACCAGACCCAGTTAAACCAGGCATTGATTTTTCTGCTCCCCCCTTCCTTGAAATGCCTCACCTACTCCTCAGGCAAATTCCCCACAGGAAACAGAGGAAGCCACTCCATATTAGCATAAATTTCACTCCAGTTTTCTGCCCACTGGTCTCAGTAGATATTTAAGAAGACAGGTGTTATGTCCTGCATTCAAATCCCTATGTACAGCACAGCACATGCTACAGAGGCGACCAGTGGAACCCCACTGGTCCCCGGATGTAGCTCGCTAATACGCACCGCCAATCAAGATCTGTGGCGGGAAGTTTAACTGACCAGGATTGAACCTGGCCTGACGGAGGGTTATTCCGGGGCATGTATATAATTGGGACCTGGCCCGCCATTCTCTCTCTTGTGATGTACTTGCTAATAAAGTATGTTGCCTTCAACACGTCTCGTCACTCAGTACATTACAACAGGAATTAAGAAGAAAGAGGAAAAGGACCCAGGGACAAAAGGTAAGGATATATAGAAGAAGATAAATTTGGTCAGAAAGAGAAAACTGATACAAATGTGGCTATTTTCCTTCTTCCCTTCCCCGTTTATTGCCAGTCAAACCAGACAAATTTGGCTTGCACATTATCCTTTATACCCTTGCCACAAAAAGTGCTGGAGAGTTATTTTTTAAAGGAACACTTAGAATTCAAAAGGGAGTGACATGTTTTTGAGGAACACTGTCCCCACATGTCTCACAGTACAGACCTACAACTTTGATTGCTGTCTCAAGACACTTGCTCATTGGATAGTAGATATCCAGGGCTATTTTTGTAGGAAAAGCCCAGCAGGAACTCATTTGCATATTAAGCCACACCCCCTGAAATCACCTTTGTCTTACACAGGGCTTTTTGTAGAAAAAGCCCAGCAGGGTCTCATTTGCATATTAGGCCACACCCACTGATGCCAAGTCAGCTGGAACTGCATTCCTGTGCTTAAAAAAAAAAGCCCTTTAGTTATCTATGCTAAACAGTCACACATAGATGTTCACTAAGATAGGCCTTCCAAAACTTCTTGCTTCTCCACTAGGTCTAGGAAGAAACTGTAAAGAAAGTATCATGCAATTCAGGTCTAAGTGACTGGTTCCAAGCTTCTGTATGTTATCAAGTGAACCAGAAGCCACTATGTTTTTATTTCCATTGAATTAAAATTTATTTCCATGCAGAATTATTAGCAAAAGTGAAAAATATCTTGGTATCAGCCAATTAACTAGTATTTGAATAGATTCCTTATTCTGTGCACACTTGCAAACTAAATGCTCTATCTCTCTTTCTGTGTAATGCATATATATTAAGTCAGTGTAATCTGTGTGCATTTCAGAAGCTGTTTGTGGTCTGAGCTAAATACATGATTATGTTAAGTCATTATATACATATATTTATTGTTGGCTGTGGGCACACAAATGTACATATATAAACCTGTCTGGTCCTGAAGATTCTTGGTAACGTAACAATACATTACAGAACAAATGAATCCATGGAACAGGTAGACCACAACAGGTATTAAAACATAAATCCTATATCTTAATCCCCAAACTCAAAGGTTATCCCAAATAAGAAGGCCATGCAGCCTTTCCAAAGAGGCTTAGTCTTGGGTTTGGCTTGTGTTCCAAGGAAAGAAAATCCATTGCTCTGGGACAGCCAACCATGTCTATATGAAATGTGTGTTATACCAATACATAGATATCAGAGAAGGAGATTGTCCCAGAAGCTCAGTGTCTGTGTGTGTGGTGTGGGCGGGGGGCGTCTTTTGTGAATTCAGAGGAACAGAAATGAATTCTGAAATGATCTAATCGCATAGGACTAGGAAAAGTGGAATTCCCTACCCACTCTGATAGGAACAAAACTAATTTTGGCAAATCAGGTACAAAATATGCAAATGAATTTTTAAAACCCACACTATTTAAATCACATGTTTGATTTACGGCTTTCCAAACTTAATAGAAACCCTAATCTAAACTTGAATAACCTGATGCTTACATTGTCTTCATTAATGCATGTTTCAATAATCAGAAGAAATTTACATGCAGTGAAACAAGATAATTAAATTACAAAGACTCTAAAGGTTTTTTGCCTTCTTTTCCTGCCTTCATATTTTAATATTGGCTTAGAAAGAAGGCAAAGAATTCACATGGTAATTACTTATGCATCCCATTGTAAACCCATAGTTAACAGGAAATAAAATAAAATGTTGAAATAAAATGTTAGTGCATAAGTAGACACTGCAAATATTATCCAGAATCCTCTGTTTGTGAATGGTTTCCATTGCAAATCATGAAACAGCAACAACTTATTTCCACAGCTTTCTGTGACTGACAACGGGAAACCACATTTGCAACTTGTATGGATGGGTAGGCTTATCAACATTTGTTAACAGTCCAATCATATGGATATTTATTTATTTAGGATATTTCTGTTGCACCTCTTCAAAGCCCTCCTTGAGGTGGTTTACAACTGAAACAGCGTTACAATATAAAATAAGCCATTAGATTTTTTTAAAAAAAAACCTATTCATAAAACAAGTGAGTCATGACTCATGAATGCTTATCCCCTACCATAAATTTTGTAAGTCTTTAAGGTGCTACTGACTCTTTTCTACTATCAATAAAACAGAAGCCAATAATTAAAAGCTGGGAGGATCCCTAAATTTCTGCAGGTCTGTTATTCCCTATGGTCCCTATGGGGGGCTACTTTTGGAGGGTTGGCTGTTTTTCAAACACATTACTCCAAAAATTGCAAACAGCCTAGGCCTGCTTGTCTGTTGAAGGATCCCTGCCTAAATTTCAAGTTAATTAGCTCAAGAGGTGCAATTCTACAGGCCCCTGAACAAGGCATTCTACTTCTCCATTGTTTTCTATGGGGGAGTATTCATGCTTTCTTCAGGGCAAATAAGTCAATAAGCCAAACACACAAGAGCAACCACAGACCGAAATCCTCAAAACACAAAAAGCACCAACAATTCCAACATCAAACCAGCGAATTCCAGCAGAACCATGGAGCACATCCAACAGAACCAATTTCAAATCACAGAAACCAAGCACAACCATTTTAAACAAGTTGTAAGCCCAACAGAACCAATATCAGACCACAGATGCCACTCCGAACCCAGGGCTAATGTGGCAACTGGAAGCTCAAAAGAATCAATGTCAAACCAGAGAATCCAAGCTATACAACTTAAGTAAGAGTTACTGTTGCAAGAATCAATGACAAACCAGAGAATCTATGCCAAACCAATTTAAGCAGTCCAACCAAATCTATAAAATTAAAAGGCTTGGGAGGACAGCCCTGTGAGCCCTGGATATTCCCACATATTCCAGCATTTCCCATGTGTGTAGTGCAGCCAGGAGATCTCATGATTGTCTGGCAGTGAGAAATTCTAGCTATTTAGCATTATTTAGTGTGCACCACAAAAAGGTAAGCTAGAATTGCACCCCAATTGCCAATCATGAACAGAATGTCTGCTTTAATGGCACGTGATTTGCATACAACCATACACCTTAGTACCTTGGGATTGCCCTGGACAGGACCTTGATCTATAAACACCATCTTACCAATGTAGCAGTGAAAATAAGCATGCAAAATAGCCATCTAAAAATTATGTGGCACAACTTGGGGTGCATCTGCTACAACACTTAGATACTTAGCTATGGAGTTGATGTATAGTACTGTGGAATATGATGTTTCAGTGTGACTCAATAGCCCCTATGTCCCCAAACTTGATGTCCAACTCAATACAACAATGAGAAACATCTGTGGATGTATTAAATCCATGCCAACCTATTGAGTACCCACAGTGTGCCACATCTCTCCCTTACATCTCCAAAAACAAAATCTCTTATTTGTGAATGTAGAAAGATAATTGAAAATAGAGAGTTGCCCATCCACAAAGGTATGGTTGACACGGGCCTATCCAGACTAAGATCCTGACATCCAGCAATAAGATATGCACAAATCCTACAATCACAAAATTTTGATCTAGGGAATGAATAGTTGCAAACATGAATGCAATCAGGTCCACTTATTATCCATACCCTGATAAACACCAATGAGAGGCCCACAGGATTTGATTTGCCACATAAAGTATAGAAGATGGCTATGGAAGATGTTGATGCTTTTAGATCTGACAGCAGTGTTCGATACAGTCAACTATGATCTGTTGACCCACCACTTTGCTGATGTTGGGATATGGGAAGCTGCTTTACAGTGCTTTCCTCCTTTCTCCATAGTTGTAGACAGAGGGTGGAGCTAGGGGAGAGGATGTTCCTGCTATACCCACTGGAATACAGGGTGCTACAGGGGGTGATCCTCTCTCTGATGTTATTTAATATCTACATACACCCCCCTCTCCCAGCTGGTCAAGGGGTTTGGGTTGGGCTGTCATCAATATGCGGATGACACCAGCTTTATCTGTTGGTGGATGGCCAGCTGGACTCCACAGTAAACCCAAAAAATAACTGGAATGATGGTAAAGATCAAAATGAATAGCAACCTGGCACTAGCCAATTATGAATAAAAGTTCCACGCAGTAGTCTCAGTTCAAGGTGTGTTCCAGACAGTATTCAAGGTGTGTTCCAGACCCCAGGGAATGTATGTAGATGTAAAATAACATCAGAGAGAGGATCACCTTTGTAACACCCTGTATTCCAGTGGGTATAGCAGGAACATCCTCTCTTCTAGCTCCACCACCTGTCCACAACTATGGAGAAAGGAGGAAAGCACTGTAAAGCAATTTCCCATATCCCAACATCACTTGCAGCAAGTCTAAGTTAGTGGCCCTGCTGGAGGAGAAGATACAGGGACTGGAGGCACAATTGTCCACACCGTGGTGTATAAAGGAAGGTGAGGATTTTCTTGACAAAACGCATGAAGCACTCTTGAATGGACAAGAGGAGGGAGAGGAAACGGTATCTCAGCAATTAGAAAAGAACCCAACACAGGAGGAAGGTTCCTGGAAAACTGTAACCCGAAGGAAGATGTTCTGAGCCTCTGCTGCTCATCAATAGGTTCCAGGATCTCCTCACAGTAACTGATTCTGAACCATTGAAACAAGGGCTACTTCCCCAGCCTCCACAAAGCTTGAACAAAGTTTCTCAGGATCCTGTGGATAAGAAGCCTGGAGCTTCTGCTCCCCAATATAGGAAGAGGAAGGTGGTGGTGATTGGAGACTCCTTGCTCAGAGGGGTGGAGCCCAAAGTGTGCTGACCAGATTTGTCATCCCGAGAGGTCTGCTGTCTGCCAGGTGCATGCATCCTGCATGTGACAGAAAGGATTGGAAGATTTATCAAGCCCATGGATTACTATTTGTTCTTGCTGATCCACGTGGGAACGAATGATACTGCCCGTCATAGCCCTGCACATATTAGAAAAGTCTATGTGGCTCTGGGTCAGAAGGTGAAGGAGCTCGGCACACAGGTTGTGTTCTCGTCAGTTCTTATTGTTGAAGGCTGTGGCTTAGGATGAGAAAGAAGAATACTTCAAATAAACGACTGGCTACTTCGATGGTGTCGTCAGGAAAGATTCAGATTTCTGGACCATGGCTTACACTTTTGAGATGGTGATTTTCTTTCGGGAGATGGGGTTTGGTAACAGCCTTGCTAACCTAAAAAGGAGGGCTTTAAACTAAATTGTATGGGCAGCAAGACAGTAATTCAAGGTCTCATATGATGCCAGAAACTGGGGATAAGGACATTAAAGATTTGCAGAGAGTGGTACATATGCTAGGTAATGTTAACTTGCAGGTTTGTATGGAAACTAAACCCTCGGGATGCATAAAACGTGGATTCTGATGTCTCTACACTAATGCACAGAGTATGAGAAACAAACAGGAGGAACTGGAAGTTCTAATACAGGAAGGAGACTATGACATAATAGACCTTACTGAAACTTCGTGGGATGACACTCACAACTGGAATATTAGGATTCAGGAGGACAACTTATTTAAAAGGGGCAGGCAAATGAGAAAGGGCAGAACCATAGCAGTATATGTGAAGGAAGTATATACTTGTGAGGAAATATGTGAACCGGAGCATGGCAGCTCAGTTGAGAGTCTCTGGGTAAAAATAAAGGGAGTAAGAAACAACAGTGATATTATTATTATTACCGCCCTGTGCCACTTGTGGGAAGGGCGGGATATAAATTCTAAATAAATAAATAAATAAATAAATTGTGGTAGTCTGCTATAGACCACCAAGCCAGGCAGAGGACTTGGATGAGAAACTCCTACAACAGATTCCAAAGTTCTCCAAGAGAAGGGATACAGTGATCATGGGAGATTTCAATTACCCGGACATCTGTTGGAAGTCCAACTCTGCTAAAAATAAAAAAGTCAAATAGATTCCTGACTTGGCTTGCTGACAACTTCCTTTTCCAGGAAGTGAAGAAGGAAACAAGGGGATCTGTTATCTTGGATTTGATTCTCACCAACAAGGAAGAATTGATTGAAGAAATGGAAATAGTGGGCACCCTGGACAGTAGTGCCCATGTGATTTTGGATTTTACAGTCTTAGGAAAGGGAAAAGCTATACATAGTCAGACTTATAGGTTGGATTTCAGAAAGGCAAACTTCAATAAACTTAGAACTATGCTGGGTAAAATCCCATGGTCAGAAATACTTAGGAGGAATGGGGTTCAGGAGGGGTGGGAGTTTCTTAAAAGTGAAATGCTGAAAGCTCAATCACAGATGATTCCTCTGAGAAGAAAAAATGGAAAAAGCCTAAAGAAGCCGAGTTGGCTCCATAAAGAGCTCTCTAAAGACTTGAGAAATAAAAAATAATCCTTTAGGAATTGGATGGAGGACCTTATAAGCAAGGATGAATATAAACAAATCACCAGTGCTTGTAGAGAAAAAGTTAGGAAAGCTAAAGCTCAGTATGAGCTTAGGCTGGCCAAAGATGCTAAAAACAACAAAAAAGGGTGCTTTTCTTATGTTCAGAGTAAGAAAAAGAGCAAGGATATGGTAGGCCCACTGCGAGGGCAAGAAAGTCAAATTGTAACAGGTATTGAAGAGAGGGTGGAACTGCTCAATTCCTACTTTTCCTCAGTCTTCTTTTCTGAGGGAAATGGTGCTCAACATGGCAAAAACAGAACATATAAGGAGGGTATGAAGTTCCAACCTAGGATCAGCATGGAGTAGTACATAAACACCTAGTTTCTTTAAATGAAACTAAGTCCTCAGGGCCAGGGTTCTAAAAGAGCTTGCAAATGTACTTTCTGAGCCTCTGGCTATTATTTTTGAGAATTCTTGGTGAACAGGAGACGTGCCAGGAGATTGGAGGTGGGGAAAGTAGTCCCCATCTTCAAGAAGGGGAAAAAAGAAGATTCAGGTAACTACTGACCCATCAGCTTGATGTCTACACCTGGAAAAGTTTTAGAACAAATCATCAAACAGTCGGTCCTAGAATATTTAGAAATAATGGATGTGATTACTAAGAGCCAGCATGGTTTTCTCAAGAACAAGTCATGTCAGACTAACCTAATCTCTTTTTTTTGAGAAAGTGACTACCTTGCTGGATCAGGGGAATGCTGTAGACATTGTTTATCTTGATTTCAGTAAGGCTTTTGATAAGTTTCCACATACTATCCTTGTTGATAAGTTGGTAAAATGTGGTTTAGATCCTATTATCGTTAGGTGGGGGAGGGGGTGTAGGCTCCCTCTTGGGTATCCTGCCCCCCCAGGGAAAGTGTATGCGCAATACAAAGCCTCTCCTTTCCCGGTGTAGTGAACGCCGCGTGGTCACTGTCCGGCTATGCCTGGCAGATGGTCACTGCAATGGCCTCTCCTGCATTACTGCATCCATGGCAACACCTTCCCGCTGGTCCACCCCGTTTCTCACAGAGTTTGCCACGTCATGGTGCGACCGAATGTCCAGCAGTATAACCGGATGGGCAGGCTGGGCTCACCAACCTTGCCAGCCAAGAGAAGGAAAACTCTAACATCAAACCCGGGCAGATAGAGCTCGTTAATGTAACACCTACCACCTGGAGGATTCGCTGCCGGCGTCCCAGCTTACTGGGCCATGGCAGATGACCCCAAGGTGAAAGGGTGGAGCCAGTACCGCGCACATGGTGCTTCACCTAAAAATTCCTCAGCGCAGGCCTGAAGGGCATATCCACATCCACAACACACAACACACCAAGTCCTGCAGCGATGGGCAAGGGGCGAAACGGCAGGTGGAAAATGCCACTGGAACCGCAGTCCCGATACTGCATGTAGGCGGTTCAGGGTACTGGTCGCCTGATGCTGACCCGGAGACGAAAGCATTTTTCGGCAGCACCCTGAACGACCGAGCAGCCTTATCTAGGGACAGCACTGCTTGCTCCACACGGAGAGGGGCCTAGAAAAGGTGGCCTAAACAAAGCTCGTCTCCCCCCGCCCCTAGTTGACTAGCCAAGGTCAACGGGCATCCTTACTTGCGGTTGAAAAATAACAACAAAGAAAAGGCATGCACCTGCCTCACAAAGTGTGCAAAGACTAAAGCTTGCGTGTTGGAACATCAGAACCATGCTTGACACAGCAAACAGTGGTTGCCCTGAACGACGCTCTGCTCTAGTTGCCCACAAACTTCTCAGGTTGAATATTGACATAGCAGCTCTCAGTGAGGTCTGCTTCCCTGAGGAAGGTAGTCTTCAAGAACATGGTGCTGGCTATACCCTCTACTGGTCGGGTAAGTCAAAGGCTGAGAGCCACCTTTCTGGCGTTGGCTTCATGGTCAGGAACTCCATTGCCTCCAAACTCGAAAACCTGCCAACAGGTCCATACTCCTCCCACTTCAAAACAAGCAGCATACAACACTTTTCAGTGTGTATGCCCCAACCCTTCAAGCAGATCCTGCAGAAAAGAACAAGTTCTATGCTGATCTACGCAACCTCGTACGGAAAGACCCCTACAGAGGACAAGGTGATCATCCTTGGTGACTTCAATGCCAGAGTAGGTAAAGACTTGGAAGCCTAGAAAGGAGTACTTGGCAAATGGCATTGGCAACTGCAATGATAACGGGCGCCTCCTGCTAGAATTCTGCACGGAGCACCAGCTCACCATCACCAACACTATCTTTCAGCAGAGGAACAGCCTGAAGACAACCTGGATGCACCCACGGTCCAAGCACTGGCACCTTATCGACTACATTCTGGTGCGCCAGAGAGACCTTCAAGATGTCTTACACACCCGAGTAATGCCCAGTGCGGAATGTCATATGGATCATCGTCTTGTACGCTGCAATCTCCGTCTTCACTTTAAACCCACACCCAGGAGAGGAGGTATCCCTCGGAGGAAGCTTCAGGTTGGCAGCCTTCAGTCAGCCGAAGTTAAAGCTGCCTTCTAGGCAAAACTCCAGTCAAGAATTGAGGACCCCCGTTGCCCCACAGACCCTTCTCCAGAAGCACTCTGGGAACACCTAAAAACTACCATCCTGTTGATCTCTGAAGAAGTCCTCGGGTTCTCCACAAGGAAGAACAAGGACTGGTTTGACGAGAAAAATCAAGAGATCCAGGAATTACTAGCGAAAAAGAGATCTGCCTACCAAGCACATCTTGTTCAGCCCTCCTGTCCCGGGAAAAAAAGCAATCTTTCGCGCTGCATGTAGCAACCTCCAGCACAAGCTTCGAGACATTCAGAACAAGTGGTGGACCAAGCTTGCAGAGAGAACCCAGCTGTGTGCAGACACTGGTGATTTAAGAGGGTTCTACGAAGCCCTGAAGGCAGTATATGGCCCATCATATCAGGCTCAGAGTCCCTTGTGTAGTGCAGACGGCCAAGTGTTCCTCACAGACAAGGCATCCATACTGAACCGGTGGTCGGAGTATTTTCAGGTTCTCTTCAGTGCCAACTGCGTAGTTCAAGATTCAGCAATCCACCTCACCCCACTTCAACCAGTGAAAACAGAGTTGGATGAGATCCCCATCCTAGAAGAGACTATTAAAGCCATCAAGCAACTGAAAAGTGGAAAGGCAGCGGGAGTTGATGGAATCCCACCAGAGATCTGGAAGCATGGGGGCACAGTACTACATAGCACACTTCACAAAGTACTTGTCACCTGCTGGGAACAAGGCAAACTACCACAGGACTTTCGCGATGCAATCATCATCACTCTACACAAGAACAAAGGGGAAAAGTCAGACTGCTCCAACTACCGGGGGATAACCCTGCTCTCCATTGCAGGCAAAATCCTTGCCAGAATACTCCTGAACAGACTGGTGCCCACCATTGCAGAAGAACTCCTCCCAGAGAGCCAGTGCGGCTTCAGAGCTAACAGGAGCACCACTGACATGGTATTTGTTCTCAGGCAGCTCCAGGAGAAATGCAGGGAACAAAACAAGGGTCTATATGTGACTTTTGTTTACCTTACCAAAGCTTTCGATACCGTTAGCAGGAAAGGCCAGTGGCAAATCTTGGAACGTTTAGGATGTCCCCCAAGGTTCCTCAGCATGATCATCCAGCTACATGAAAACCAGCGAGGCCAAGTCAGACACTGCAATGACCTCTCGGAGCCCTTCCCAATAGGCACAGGTGTAAAGCAAGGCTGCGTTCTCGCGCCAACTCTCTTTACAATTCTTTAGCATGATGCTTCAAAGAGCCGCAGTAGATCTAGATGATGACGATGGTGTCTACATCCGCTATCGCACCAATGGCAGCCTGTTCAACCTGCGGCGACTAAAGGCTCACTCCAAGACAATGGAAAAACTTATCCGAGAGCTACTGTTTGCTGATGATGCTGCACTCGTCTCCTACTCGGTATCAGCTCTGCAGCATATGATGTCCTGCTTTGCAGAGGCTGCCAAGCTATTCGTCCTAGAAGTTAGTCTAAAGAAGACAGAAGTTCTCCACCAGCCTGCTCCCCAGGAAGATTATCACCCTCCCTGCATCACTGTGGGTGAATCAGTTCTGAAGACAGTCCAGCAGTTCAGCTACCTGGGGTGCATCATCTCCTCAGATGCCAAGATCGACAAGGAGATTGACAACAGGCTGGCAAAGGCAAACCGTGCATTTGGCCGACTGCACAAAAGAGTGTGGAGCAACAAGCATCTGAAAAAAGGCACAAAGATCAATGTTTACAAAGTGGTTGTGATGACAACCCTCATCTACGGCTCCGAATCGTGGTTTTTATACAGTCATCACCTGCGACTCCTTGAGCGCTTTCATCAGCGCTGCCTTTGCACCATCCTTAACATCCACTGGATTGACTTTGTGACCAACACTGAAGTCCTCAAGAGGGCGGAGGTTACAAGCATCGAGGCACTGCTGTTGAAGACGCAGCTGCGCTGGGCAGGGCATATTTCTAGGATGGAAAACCACCACCTTCCCAAGATTGCTCTGTATGGCGAACTTTCCAACGGCCATCGAAATAGAGGGGCACCAAAGAAGAGGTACAAGGACTCCTTGAAGAAATCCCTTGGCACCTGTCGCATCAACCATCACCAGTGGTCTGACCTAGCCTCAGATCGCAAAACATGGAGGCACACCATCCACCAGGCTGTCTCTTCCTTTGAGAACGCACGCATAGCTGGTCTTGAGGACAAAAGGAGATTGAGGAAGAATCGCACTGCTACAGCACCAACCCCAAATCAGACTTTTCCCTGCAGCCACTGTGGCCGGATCTGCCTGTCCCGCATTGGTCTTGTCAGCCACCAGCGAGCCTGCAGCAGACGTGGACTACTGCACCCTTCTTAAATCTTCATTCGCTAAGTCAAGCCGAGAGAGAGAGAGATCGTTAGGTGGATCTGTAACTGGTTGACAGATTGCACCCAAAGAGTGCTTGTGAATGGTTCCTCATCCCCTTGAAGAGGAGTGACAAGTGGAGTGCCTCAGGGATCTGATCTGGGACCTGTTTTGTTCAACATCTTTATCAATTATTTGGATGAAAGAATAGAGGAAATGCTTATTTAATTTGGCGATGATACTAAATTGGGAGGGGTTGCAAATACAGTAGAAGACAGAACAGGATACAGGAGGACCTTGACAGGCTAGAAAACTGGGCTAAAACCAATAAAATGAATGTTAACAGGGATAAATGTAAAGTTATACATTTAGGTAGGAAAAATCCAATGCACGGTTATAGGACTGGAAAGACTTGTCTTAGTAGTAGTATGTGTGAGAAGGATCTGCGGGTCTTAGTGGACCCTATGCTGAACATGAGTCAATAGTGTGAAGTGGTGGCTAAAAAGGCAAATGCAATTTTGGGCTGTATCAACAGAAGAATAGTGTCCAGATCACATCATTGCTCTGATAAGGCCTCACCTGGAGTATTGTGTTCAGTTTGGGGCACCACATTTTAAGAAGGATATAGACAAGCTGGAGCAGGTCTAGAGGAGGGCGATAAAAATGGTGAGGGGTCTGGAGACCAAGTCCTATGTGGAAAGGTTGAAGGAGCTGGGCATGTTTAGCCTGGAGAGGAGGCGGCTGAGTGGCGATATGATCATTATCTTCAAGTACTTGAAGGGCTGCCATATAGAGGATGGTGTGGAATTGTTTTCTGAGGCCCCAGAAGGTAGGACCAGAACCAATGGGTTGAAATTAAATCAAAAGAGTTTCTGACTCAACATTAGGAAGAACTTCCTGATAGAGCAATTCCTCAGTGGAACAGGCTTCCTTGGGAGGTGGTGGGCTCTCCTTCCTTGGAGGTTTTTAAAAAGAGGCTAGATGGCCATCTGACAGCAATGAAGATCATGTGAAGTTAGGGGGAGGTGTTTTTGAGTTTCCTGCAGTGTGCAGGGGGTTGGACTAGATGACCCTGGAGGTCCTTTTCAACTCTCTGATTCTATGATTTATTTCATAACATCCTCAACAGTGGAATGAGCTACAATGTATAATATATTATTAATTGTTAACAAAGATTTTTTTAAAAAAAAATAAATAAAAACAATTAATTTCATTATATTGGATTAATAAATCCTGGGGTCTTCGTCTGGAACGGACCTTGTGCTGAGACTACTGTGTGGAACTTTTATTCATAATTGCCTAGTGTTGGGTTGCTGTTCATTTCAGCTGGACTCCATCCGAGATATTTTGGACATGGTGTTAGTAGTTGTGGCTAGTTGGCTGCAGGAGAGCTGGCTGAAATTGAATCCAATGATGATGGAGGTCCAGTACTGGAGTTGTGGGGTCTGGGGTCAGGAATCAGGCTCCCAGTCTTTGGTGAGGTACCATTGGTGTCATTGCCAAGGGTAAGGAGTCCTGAGGTGATTCTGGATTCCTCACTTTCTATGGAGGTCCAGGTCACTTTGGTTGCTGGGTCAGCCTTTTATCATCTTTGGCTAATCAGGCAGACAGTTTCCTTCCCCCACTCCTCCCCTCAGGACTTAGCTACAGTGATCCATGCAATGGTCACTTCCAGACTGGACTACTATAATTCACTCTGCATGGGGCTACTCTTGAGCCTGATCTGGAAATTACAGCTTGTGCAGAATCCGGCAGCACACCTGCTGATGGTGACACCTGCATGGGTGCACATTCAGCTGGTATTATGCTGACTGTACTGGCTGGTCATTGAATATCAGATCTGGTTTTTGCATCATCATACCTGTGGGACCACCTCTCCCCATATAAGCCCCGGTCTTCCAATCAGTGCCTCCTGGTGGTCCCTGGCCTGAGGGCCTCAACCAGGGTGAGAACTTTTTTTAGTCCTTGCCCCAACCTGGTGGAACATGCTGCCACTGAAGATCAGGTCCCTGTGGAACTTACTACAGTTCTGTAGGGTGTGTAAAATGCAACTATTCCACCAGACTTTTGTTGCGGTGGTAGACCAAGATTGGACCAGGAGTCCCATAGAATGGGATGTGTACTCCCAACATAACAGCCGGGGTTGAACCGGCTGACCCTCCGTAATGCGGGCTGCTGGAGTACCTGTCTGCTTGTGTACCAAATGCCCACTATCCACCCTGTCCCCCAAATTGGGCTTAGCCGGGGCCATCAGCTGCAACCACAGCTGCTGGTTTATTTGGTCCCAAGGCAACATCGGGTTAATTGCTGCCCTCATTCGAAAAGCCTCATCATACTGTAGCCATGCCACACTCGCAAAGTCGGTATAGGTCCTATATATGATGTGGCAATATTGAAATAAAGGTGCTGCCCTACTTGGCTGCGCCCTAGCAATTGCTCCTGCATAGATGAGAAAGCCCGGCAGCCAATTGGCCCAGGTCCTATCGACCTTCCTGCGCCAAAGCTTTTCCTTCTCCTTTTCATCCTTTTCTTCTTTACTCTTTTTCTCTAACTCCCTATACAAGAGGCTGAATACATCAATGTATTCGCCTCTCAGATTTTTTTCCCTAGTGGCGGGAGTGAGGTGGTCCCCCAAAGGCATTGTTGAATCTCTGAAAGGAATGGACAAAAAGGGGACAGACCCATATGGGTTATGGGAATAACCCCACAGGTTGCAAATCACACTGGGCCATCCCAATGAATGGGCTACTGGCATCTGGCCTCCCCATGGAAAAACCCCTGTCACTACTGTTGTTGCTGGCGGCCCTTGGACGGCATCAGTTCCCCCAACAGTTGGGGGTGCCTGACCCCAACCCGCCTGCACTCCGTGTACCTACCCAAATGGGGAACTACCCGATGCCCATGAAGGTCCGGGTTGAGACAGGAACACCCACTGCCCACCTTGCTCTGCCATCGGGGGCACGTGCCCAGACCCCCTGGGCCCCTGTGATACACTTGGGCCCCATACTCCCCAAGGCCAAACTACTTGCTGATGAGATGGTGCCATCCTACCTTCTCCCGTTGCCAGAGTCACAGCGACTGCCAAAGGCTGTACCGTCTGCTGCCGGTCCTTGACATCTTCCTGCTCCCCAACTTCATCACTCGGCACCACCTCCTTGGCCGTGTTGTCCTCCTGGGTATGGTCGGGCAGTGACCTGTAAAGCAGAAAGTCTGGACAACAATTTTCTTTCAAATGTAAGAGTCCCCGACCGCCCCGTAGCGCTATGCCGCCCCGGCCAAACTGCCTGTGACCCAGACGACCCCTGGTCTCTCTCCATTGCGCAAACCCTGTCCAAAATGGCCTGCCTTATCACTATGCTATCCAACTGATCCTCTCCAGGGAGATCTGGATTTGTAAGCTTTTTAGCCCTCTTGGCTGGCTGCTTGCCCTCTGAAGGGCCTTGCCCCTTCTTGGGACCCATTGCCTTGGCCCAACAGTCCTTTATTGCAGTGTAATCCCCACCAACAATGAGGGGGAGGGAAGGGGGTTAAGCTCCAAGAATTGACCCACAATTTCCTTGGTGGACGCCCCTGTAACTACCCCCAAAAGCCAATCCCCAAACAGCAAGGCACCAATGAGCCCAAGCGAGCCCTGAGCCCCCAAATTCAGCCCCACCATGCCTGCTGCTCTCAGCAGGGAAAGACTGGTAAGGCCAGTGGGGGGGGGGAGGGGGTGACAGAGGAGGGAGGGGGTTAATACAAGCCCTCCAAATTTGCCCCACAGTCCACGCCCAAAGTCCCCGCAACCCCCGCCTGGGCCCACCGCTGACGAGCAAACGCTTCCTTGGGAGCAACAACCGTCTCCCAGGCCCCTCTTGGCTAGAACTGGCTGCCGCTCCCCTCAACGCCCCTTCAGCCGCCGCTGCTGGCCGACCCCAGGCCTGAAAGGCCCCGACGCCGCCTAACGCGGCCCCCGCTTGAGGCTAAAATACGCAGCCCAAGCTCCTCTTAATCATGTCGCCAATGCAGGCCGGCTCCACGCCCTTCCAGCCCCAACACTACCGCACACGCAGCACTCGGTCGTAGGCAGCCAAGAGTGCCTACGACTGCACCAAAAGCTCCACGAGACTGTGTGGAGAGAAGTGGGGCCAAGGCTACTTATAGCCTCGCCCCCGCCCAACACAAAATTACCTGGATGCCCGGGAAACGGAACCTCATGCATCCTTCGGGGATGCAAAATCTGGCCCCGCAGCACCCAGCCGCTTTGCGGCGCGGCCAGGGCAGGGCCAAATTCTCTATGAAGAAAAATTGAAATGCTTGGGGCTCTTTAGCATGGAGAAATGTTGACTGCAGGGTAACATGATAGAGGTTTACAAGATTATGCATGGGATGGAGAAAGTAGAGAAAGAAGTACTTTTCTCCCTCGGGTTAAAACGGATAAAAGGAAGTACTTCTTCACCCAAAGGGTGATTAACATGTGGAATCCACTGCCACAGGAGGTGGTGGCGGCTACAAGCATAGCCAGCTTCAAGAGGGGGTTAAATAAAAATATGGAGCAGAGGTCCATCAGTGGCTATTAGCCACAGTGTGTGTATGTGTGTGTGTGTATGTATATGTATATGTATTTGTATATGTATATATATATATATATAATTTTTTTGGCCACTGTGTGACACAGAGTGTTGGACTGGATGGGCCATTGGCCTGATCCAACATGGCTTCTCTGATGTTATGTTCTTATGTTCTTAATGTGGAGGTTCCCCTCAGTTACCATGGCTAGTAGTCATTGATAGACCTATCCTCCATCAATCTATCCAATCCCCTTTTAAAGCTGTTTATTCCTTTGGCATTACTACATTCTCTGGCAATGAAACCTTTCAACTCTTTCTTATATGCACTTGCATGCTTTGCAATATATTTTGGCTCATGCCTTTTTTACCAGCAGAAATGGCCATGAGGGGTCCTGTTTGCCCTTTCCATGGGCTCTACATGTACATATCAGGCCATGTGGAGTCAGTGGAGAGGGCAAAGAGGACCCTGATTATATTCATTTCTATAATGTGTATTTTGGTCCTAAAGCGGGGTGGGGGGGGGGAGGCATTGCTTCTCAGGTCACATTTGTAATAAAAAGTCTAGGCAGGTTATTTTCTTCAAGCAGAAACTTTTTATTTCACTATGTGGTAGAAGTACGTCCCCTACACACACACACACACACGCGATTTATGCATGGTGAGTGAGCCTCAGGATATGTTTATTCTAAAGAAGGAAATAACCAGTTGTCACAAACAGGAACATTTTAAAGTCCTTTGTTAACATATGAACAAAACACTATAAATATAGTTGCAACAGAGGGATAAACTTCATCAGTTTACAGATAGTTTGTGGCAGTGCACTGTCTGCATATGTTATAGTCACATTTGAGACTCCACACAAATGTACATTCTTTAAAGAACAGTATGCAGCACAGAAAAGGGTAGATTAAATTAATTTAAAAGAGGAGGTAGGGAGAATTTATCAGTCCTAGCCAAACAGAACATCAGAGTTGGTGGTGCAGGCAGAAGACAGAAGGGGAGAGGAGGATGTGTGGCTCACATATATCAGAGGGAAGGTCATGCTACAGGTTGTCCCAGAGACAATTGCAATTGCATTAGTACTATTGAGCTTGACATTAAATGTCATGTTCAATTGCAGTGTATTTAAGGTGATGCCTGTGGCTGGTAGGGGTGGCGAAAAGGCAGACTGAATGTTTTACCTAATAATAACCCTGAGATTAATGGAAGTTTGGGCAAACACTGCTGAAAGGGAGAGAGAAAAAGGGGCCCTTAATTCTGTATTGCCAGACTGCATTTTCTCAGCTTCAGTGTCCAAAGCCACCTTCTGTATCAACGCTTAAAACAAATATAATTTGTTTGTGTGTTCATTTAAAATGTTTTTGTGCCACCTTTCCATCCAATTCATAGATGGACAGACAGGCAGAGAGGCTGCATTCTGATGGGAGATTTGGGCCAACACAGCCATCATCCCCCTACTACTAGGTTTAGCAGGCACATTCACACATGCACATCTGGGTCCCTCCATGCACTCACCCTTACCTCATCTTCAGATGCCTCCAGTCTGCTTCAAAAAGCCACTGGTTGCTTCCCAGCGGCAAATTGCTGAAGTGCTTTTCTGGTGCTTTTCCCAGCTGTCTGAACAGTGAAGTGCTTGCCATGCACTTGAGCAGTGTGACCACTCCTCCAGGGTACATGCAGCCCATGCGTGTCTCGGCAGCTAGGCTTGCACCATCTGAGTGCTCCAGGGTCCTTCAAATTGTGACACCTTTTTATAAAGTTGAGAGGCTGCTGAGGGAGCTGCCTGTCTGAATCCAGCCACAGGCAGGCAGGCAGACAGACAGACAGGTAGATAGACTGGTAGGTAGAGATAGATAGACAGACAGACAAAGAGATCCCGCCCTCCCCGGCTCACATCATAAATACACAACAAACAATTAAAATTCCACAACAATTACAAAAATTTAAAATTCCATAATTATAACAATCAAAAAACAGTCTGGTGATAGTATCCTTCAAGATAGTTCCAATGGCTTCTGTATTTCTTAAATTTTCCCTACAGTAGCAATGGCTCAGTGTCAGTTAAATGCCAACCAGAAAAGTGTGGTCTTACAGGCCTTGTGGAATTGGGCAAGGTCAATTGAAAGGGAGACCACCAAGGAAGACTGCAGTGGAAGGCACTGGCAAACCATCTTTGCTGCTCACTTGCCTTGAAAGCCTCTTACTGGGGTTGCCATAACTTGACAGCACTTTACACACACACACCCCAACAATTTTTAAAGCAATTAAACACATAAATATATAGAAATCAGGGAGGGACTATGATCAGCTTGGCCTGCAGAAGGTTCATGTCCAGGTTCAATCCCTAGCATCTACGGTTTAAAAAAAATCAGCTAGAAGTTGATGTGAAAGATCTTTACCTAAGAACCTGGAGAGCTGCTGCCAGTCTGAATAGACAAAATACTGACCTTGATGGACCAAGCATCTGATTAAGTTGTATGAGGCAGATTCAGGTGTGCTAATAAAAGTTAGTGAGGGAATGCAAAGATTTTTTTTTTTAAGTTTTCACCCATGGGCAGAAGGCAATACTAAAGGCAGACAGATGAATCTCCCTGGGGAAGAAGTTCCAGCATTTTGACAGCATGACCTAGAAGGCCCTTTCTCAGGTTGTTATTTATCTAGCTTCAGTTGGTGGGACACCTGAAGCAGCACCTCTGAAAATGACCAGAGTGGTCAAGTAGGTACCTATGGGAGTAGGCTGTCCTTCAAGTATGATTGCTGCATGTTCTATAGGGCTTTAAATTACACATGTGTGGTGTTTAAATAAGAAGAGAAGTAGAAGAGATTGGATTTTTACCCTGCCCTTCACTACCCAAAGGAAACTCAGAGAGGCTTACAAATCTCCTTTCCCTTCCCCTCTCCACAAAAGACACCCTGTGAGGTAGGTGGGGCTGACAGAGCTCCTCCAAAACTGCTTTTGAGCAGAACAGCCCTGAGAGAACTTGTGGCTGACCCAAGGTCACATCAGCAGGTGTATGTGAGGAGTGGGGAATCAAACCCAGTTCTCTCAGAAACAAGTCCGGACCAGTGTTCTCTCTAAGCTGAGTTAGCGTGAGCTAGCTCACAGATTTTTAGCCTCCAGTTTACACATTTTTGTCTTTGCTCAGGAAAAATGGCCCCAGAGCAAACTATTTTATGCATTAGCTCACAACTTTAATGCCAGTTGCTCACAAAGTAGAATTTCTGCTCACAAGACTCCACAGCTTAGAGGGTATATTGCCCCAGATCACAATAATTTATGGAGTAGCTCATAACTTTAATGCCAGTAGCTTGCAACTTTTAATACCAGTAGCTTACAAAGTAGAATTTTTGCTCACAAGACACTGCAGCTTAGAGGGAACATTGGTCTGGACACTTAATCACTACACCAAACTGGCTCTTCTAAATAACATGCTATTCCTCCTGTTCCAGTATTTTTTGACCACGTTTATAAGAAGTATAATATCTAATTTTAATTTTTTTAAAAATTATAAATTTATGAGTCACTTTTCTGCTTAAAAGTTAACAAAGCTTCACAATTTTACTATGCAGAACAACAGTAACATAAAACCATGTCTGTGTGTAAAGTCAGCCAACTTATTATACCCTGTAGGGCTTTCAAGGCAAGAGACTAACAACGGTAGTTTGCCATTCACTTCCTCTGCATAGCAACCTTGGAATTACTTGTTGGTCTCCCATGCAATACTAAGGCCAAGCCTGCTTAGCTTTTGAGATCTGATGAAATTCAGTTAGCCTGGGCCATTCAGGGGGAAAAAAAAAACCTATTTACCTTATCTAGGGGAAGGGCCATAAGTACAAAGAACCATATTATCCATACATGTCCAGCTGGCTTAAGCATGGTGTGTGAAAATGAATGCTGTGCATATTTTTTCCTCTGAAAAAGCCATAGAAGCTGTCACAATCCTGGTCAGAAAACTGATGATATAACAAATCAAATGTCTAGGTCAGAGAGTGAAAAGGCTTTATTTAGGTCCTCACATTCCCTTGTAACTGGTCACTGGCTAAAGAGTATAATTGCTGCTTTGCTAACTGAGCTCCCTTTGTGCATTCCTAGTAGTTCAATGAACACAAAAGTGGATTAGGGCCACTATCAATAAATTATAACAATGTTGTTATAGGAATGAGTGGAACCACTTGGTTCAGTGGCTGAAACTTTTATTGTTCCCTGTGTTTTCAGTCTGAAGAAGTGTTTTAAAAAAACAAACACCAAAACCCCACAAGCCAGAGGGATGAATTATATTCCTTTTCCTAGTTGACAATCTGAGATAGAAGTATGTGGTTATTACTTTTCTCATTGGAGGGCTTCTCTGCAGCAACAAAGAAGAAATCCCACAAGGGGAAAGTTAAACAATAAACCTCAGTGCATTCCTTTTACATTCCTTGTCAAATAAAGTAATCTAGCTCAGTCCCATATTAGTATTAGATTATATATACCACCCTCTCCACCTGCCACCCCCCACGCCCCCCCCACAAGATTTGACAAGCTGAGATGCAGGCAGGGGGTGAGCTTCTTAATTTCTTTCCAATGAGAAATAATAATAATAGATTTTTTATTTGTATCCCGCCCTCCCTGCCTAGGCTAACAACATTTCATACATTTACATAAATAGGTAAAACTTTAAATTTAACAATTAAAAATTAAACATAAAAACCCGTTAATAGAATTAAAATACATAATTTAAGTTAAATGTGTCTGGCAGCAATAAAAATATTCTGGCGCTGGTTCTGCCAGTTTAAATAGTTCCATAATAGTATTATAGATGGTGGTTCCTTTATCCCTAGCAACTCAGCAGTCGATATCAGTGTAAGCTTGTCTGAAAAGGACGGTCTTGCAGGCCCTGCGGAACTGGTCAAGGTTCCGCAGGGCCCGCACTTCCTCCGGAAGCTGGTTCCACAGTGCAGGAGCCGCAGCTGAAAAGGCCCGTGCTCTGGTGTTTTGGAGCTTGACCTCTCTCGGCCTGGGGATGGTCATTTTATTTTTTCCCATTGATCTCAGTGCCCTCTGGGGTTCATATGGGGAGAGATGGTCCCTTAGGTAGGCTGGTCCTCGGCCATATAGGGCTTTAAAGGTAATGACCAACACTTTGTACTGGACTCGGTAGGTAATTGGCAGCCAGTGCAGTCCACGCAGCCACGGCCATATGTGCTCCCATTTCGAGAGCCCCAATAGTAGCCTGGCCGACGCGTTCTGCACCAGCTGCAGTTTCCGGGTCCAGCACAGAGGTAGCCCCAAGTAGAGGGCATTACAGTAGTCCAATCTTGAGGTGACCGTTGCATGGATCACTGTTGCGAGGTCGCGACGCTCCAGGAAGGGGGCCAGGAATTAATAATAATCTCATGCTTTTTAAAAATGAACATATTTCAAGGCCTCCAATATGAATAATTGTCAACATAATATTTCCCCCTTCTCTTAGTGTGGACTTTCCTGTATTTTCACATCAGTATTGACTCCAGAAAACAACATGCCCCTGAATCCACTTTGGAAATGGTTGTGCCCCCATCAGAAGCTATAATTATGGGTCAGATCCCTGTAATGTTGATTCTTCAACCATCTGTAGCTAAAATCTGCACCCACAAAAGAGAGTACAAAAGTGTTTTTAGAAATAAAAAAAGTATTTGCTTGTTTGTGGAAAGAAAACAGATAAATGTTCTAGAATATCCCTCTGAGTAGGGCTTTCCAAAGTTCCTGAACAAAATTCACAGGACTCAGGACTGGCAGGTGGTTTTAAGTTTATGGCTACAGTAGGGCAATCAAATGGCAGCAAAGTGCAATCCATCAAAACATACAGGGTAACCATCAGAGAGGCAGAGTGGAATGATGGCAATGTGACAGATCTCCTACACCAAATTATTCCATTCCATGTCAATAGGCTACATCCTCAAGTCACAAAAGAGCATAAGCATAAGCAAAAAGGCCTCTATTCCTGAACTGCCCTATAGAGAACACTTCTGTAGAGGATGTGTGATTGAATGATAATCATTTTAGCCCACCTTCATTTACAGTTAGAGTATTTCACTAACTAACAGATGTTAGAAAAGAACAACTAGGGACAGATATTGTCATTATACCCTCCTGATGAACCTCCCTAAGGTCTCTGCTTAGATGCTGATAGCAAATAGGATACTGAGCTAGATAGACTATTGGTTTGGCCCAAAACAAACAATCCTCTGGTGTTTATAAGAAGACACAGAGTGCACGCTCTAATAAATATTTAATGTATCCCCCTATTGTAATGATACAGCTTTATTAGCCTGAAGAAAACTACTTGTTGAACATTACAAAGAGTATGACTTACTGCATTCAGTTGGTTAAAAAGCACACTAGTATAAATGGCTTCTGTATAAATACTGACTCCAGAGCACAAAAGATGTATCTCCATAAAAGAATGATTAAAAAGGTCTGTTATAGCCCAGTACTCCTCTGCTGTAGTAACACAAGGGAGCACATACAGGGGGGCACATTACACCAGCTAAATACAATGATATAGGCATATATAGTTCAGTAGCTTAGGGATCAAGATTACTGGGTTGTCACAGACTTTTGCTGTCTGCAGCTGGTACATTAGGCTTACTAGGTGGTTGCCTCTCTAACAGATGAGCAGTTTAGCCCACCATAGCCACCCCTCCCCTCTGAATTACATGGGCATGATCACATGCACACAACTGGCCCCTGTGCTCCATTCATCCTTACCTCATGCTAAAATGACTTCCATATGGATTAAATAGCCACCCGCAAATTTGGGTCGCTTCCCTAATGAAGCACTTCCATGGTGGACTTCTGGCTGTCTGATTGCCCTGGCATGCCATGGAAACATATGATCGGTATGACCATTCCATTCCATTTCCAACACATCCTCTTTTTTTTCCATCCCCACTTTGAGGTGCACTTCAGCACCCCCATAGAACCAACTAGAAGCACATGTGTGCTTGTCTGCTTCTGCACACACACAGCAGGAATTTTGGGGGAAAGCACCCATACCAGCCACAGGTCCATGGTTGCAGCACATTAGCAATGTGAATGGCCAACTATGGGCCTGATCAATGCAAATCAATGCAAAATCAAGCAGCCAGTTTGGTGTAGTGGTTAAGTGTGCAGACTTATCTGGGAGAACCGGGTTTGATTCCCCGCTCCTCCACTTACAGCTTCTGGAATGGCTTTGGGTTAGCCATAGCTCTCATAAGAGTTGTACTTGAAAGGGCAGCTGCTGTGAGAGTCTTCTAAGCCTAGGGCTGCCAAGTCCGGACGAGAATTCCCCCACCTGGGAGGTTCCCAACCTGCCGGCCCACATTGGGCTAGCGGGGGGAACCTCCCCCTATGTCGCTGGTGTGATGACATCACCTGGAAGTGATGTCATTGCACTGGTGATGTCCCCGCATGGCCATTCTAGGCGTTTCCAGGGAAATTATGGTTTTCCCAGGCACTCTAGCCATTTGGGAGGGAAAACTCTATGGTACAACAGGTACCATAGAGTTTTCCCCTCCCAAATGGCTACAGCGGCTGGGAAAACCATAGAGTTTCCCCGGAAATGCCTAGAGCAGCTATGCAGGGACGTCACCAGCTTGATGACGTCACTTCCAGGTGACATCATTGCATTGCGTATGCACTTTGAGCACGCACAAAAGTCCCCTTGGCAACCCTATCTCAGCCCCACCCACCTCACAGGGGGGAGAAGATATAAGAGATTGTAAGCTGCTCTTAGTCTCTAATTCAGAGAGAAGGGCGGGGCATAAATCTGCAGTCGTCTTCTTTTTAAAAGCCAAGATCCTGCTGCAGCAACTTGTCCATCTGATCACACTCATAGTGGGCCTCTTTGACCACCATGCAATAATTTTGCCTCGGCACTGGAGTTGCTGTGGCACAGAGAACAGAGATGAGGTTCAAAGCAGGTGTATATGTAAATTGTACCGATTCTGGTAGCTCCAGGTCTTTAGCCACAGGGCAGGATACCAAGAGTTTGTAAAAAAGGCAAGGTTTGCTGCTCTTTTTCTGTGTACAGCATTAAATGCATAAAGTTAAATTCAGACACAATTTTGAATTAATGTATTTTTTTACTGGGAGAAGGAGGAGGGAAGGAAAGATTTGATATGCAGGTAAAAGTGGACACATTTTGCATTTTTTTTCACTTTGCAAATTTGCAGTGACCGTAATAATGTGCCTTTCCCCAAAATCCAAGAATCCTAACTACTATATTGTCTGAAGTACCATGAACATGCAGACAGACTTCAGCAATTGCCTCTGCATAATGATAGAACATAGTAACATGATTCTTACACATGCCAGCCCTTTTGATGTGTTTTTGGATGTTGGGTATCTTCTCCACTTTCTATTCTGTTATTTTCTATTGTTGCCTAATATAGATAATAAAGCTTGAGGATTTCTTTTCTGTGAAAAGCTCTTGAGAGATCCTGAAAATGCATTGTCTCTTGGCAGATATTCCACAGTCCACCCATTTCAGGAATTCCAGCTGTGGCCAGCCTTAAGTGTACTACCTATCTGAGAATATTAGTTTGTTTCTTTGCAAACCAGTTTTAGTATTCCAATGGGTGGTAAATATGTAAGAGGAGGACTTGAAAGTTTGGCTTGAACACTTCAGTGAAAAGCATGTAATGTCTAATATAACAGAGCCTAAATGTGAGTAATTCTGAAAATAGCAATAGTCACTCTTATCCCAATACAAATCACAAATATGTGATAACCACTGATGTTCTGTGGACAGAGCAGCTGAAATTGGTCCCCTGCTATTTTAAATGCTTCATTCATTGGCTAAACTAACATCCTGTGAGAAAAGTTGAACAGAACTTTCCAGTCATCTTTTACACAATCTTCTGCGAGTGCAAGTTTACACTGCTTTGAGGTAGGCGTCTATCTCAAACTAGCCCAAAGAATATCATGCTAGGAGACATGTGCAGTACCAGGGCTTTTTCTGTAGAAAAAGTTCAGCAGGGACTTATTTGCATATTCGGCCACGCTCCCTGACATCACCATTGTTTCACATAGGACTTTTTTGTATGAAAAAGCCCAGCAGGAACTCATTTGCATATTAGGCCACACCCCTGACACCAAGCCAGCTGGAACTGTGTTCCTGTGTGTTCCTGCTCAAAAAAAAAAAAAAAAAGCCCTGGCCAGTACCCATGACTAACTTTTTTTAAGTACTGAAAAATGGCTTCTAGCACCCAAGTTTAAATATAAGAGATATCTCTGTGACTTTGTTAAGAACCTTTGCCTTAGTGTATGCTTTGCTGTCATTATGCAAAACAATCCTGAGTGGAGTCACATTCATTTCTATGCACTCAGAAGATGTATCTATGATTTAGATGGCACTGTTAGGCATCTACTATTGCTCTTAAAAACATTTAAAATCTGTTCTCTACCATGCTGTCAGCTCAACATTTGAATCACACTCTAGTGTGCCAGAACCAGAGAAATTGCTCTTTGACTTCAGATTCACTCCACTTAACATGCCAGCACATTTCCCTACTAGAATCATAGATGATGTAACCTATGAGCCAAGTGCTCCATGCTGGTGCTCAGTTATGTTATAATTCCCTCCCCAAAAGGAATTGCACCAGCAAAATTTATATGCATTCATGCACCTGCCTAATGTATAGCTGTACTCCACTATGCTACCATGTGATGACTCAAAGAGAGTTTGAACTGGATGTAATGCATATCTGTCAGTATTTGCCCTTAAAGATTGAGATTTTGTATTCCTACTGTTTACATAGTTTGGTGATTTGTAGAAATAAATCTGGTTACAGCAGAAAGAACAAACAATAGAAAGAACCTCTGCTGCTTCTATTTAGTACTTCAATCTCTTCCACACATCCTTTACACATCTTTTAACTGTCAAATTCCAAGTCTCCTTGCTGAGAGTTCATGCTGAGTACCTCTTTATCTCTCAGTTGAAGTTCTGTTTAATGTTTACTAAAGATTTTAATCTGCAGAGGCCTAATGATACTATGTCAAAACACAGTAGCAAACCATTTGGTAAAATGTTATGATAACATGTCTATTGTAACAGCAACCACTTCTCTATATTAAGGCACTTGCTAGTCCATGACATACTTATGTTTCTCCTTTTTTGGGGTGGGGAGGGGGTTGTAAAAAAAAACATTGACTGTTTTACAGACTCATTACGCAAGGGCACATCCATGCTGCTCAAATAACCTTCAAATCTAAATGATGCCCCATTTTTTTATTTAGGGATTTGTATCCCACTTTTCTCCTCTTGTGTGCTGAATATGTGCACATTTATGCAGGTACTTGTTGCCATTTACAGTGGCAGCCCTTCTTGTAAAGTTTCTTCCTGCCCCAAAATGAACAAAGTACTTTAAGTGAGGTCTAACCAGAGCAGAGTAAAGCAATACTATCATGTGATCTGAACGCTATACTTCTGTTGATACAGCCCAAAAATGCATGGGCATTTTTAGCCACTGCATCATGATGCTGACTCATGTTCAGTCTACAGTCCATTAGATCCTTTTTGCACATACTACTGCCAAAACAAGTCTCCCCATCCTATAATGATGCATTTGATTTTTCCTACCTACTTGACATTTATCCATGTTAACATTCATTTTTTTTTGTTTTAGCTCAATTTTCCAGCCTGTCAAGATCATCCTATATCCTGTCTCTATTGTATTTGTGACCCCTCCCAATTTATTTAGCATCATCCAGAGAGCCAGTTTGGTGTAGTGGTTAAGTGTGCGGACTCTTATCTGGGAGAACCGGGTTTGATTCCCCACTCCTCCACTTGCACCTGCTGGAATGGCCTTGGGTCAGTCATAGCTCTGGCAGAGGTTGTCCTTGAAAGGGCAGCTGCTGTGAGAGCCCTCTCCAGCCCCACCCACCTCACAGGGTGTCTGTTGTGGGGGAGGAAGATAAAGGAGATTGTGAGCCACTCTGAGACTCTTCGGAGTGGAAGGCGGGATATAAATCCAATATCTTCTATCTTCATCTTCTATCATCTGCAATTTTAATAAGCATTCCCTCTATTCCTTTATCAAAATCATATATAAAAGATGTTGTACAAAACAGGCCCCAGGATGGATCCTTGAGGTGTTCCACTTGTCACTCCTCTTCAAGAGGATGAGGAACCATTAACAACCTGTCTTTGGGTGTGATCTGTTGACCAGTTACAGATCCACTGAACAGGAATAGGATCCAAACCATATTTTACCAATTTGTCAACAAGAATGTTATGCAGAACCTTATCAAAAACCTTACTGAAATCAAGATAAACTATGTCTACAACATTTCCCTGATCCAACAAGGTAGTAGCTTTCTCAAAAAAGGAGATCAGGTTAGTCTGACATGACTTGTTCTTGAGAAACCCATGCTGGCTCTTAGAAATCACAGCTGTATTTTCTAAATGATCAAGGATTGACTACTTGATTATTTGTTGTAAATCTTTTCCAAGTATAGACATCAAGCTGACTGGTCAGTAGTTATCTGGATCTTCCTTCTTCCCCTTCTTGAAGATGGGGAAAGTATTTGCCCACCTTCAACCTTCTGGCACTTCACCTGTTCTCCAAGAATTCACAAAAATAATGACCAGAGGATCAGAAATTATGTCCACAAGTTCTTTTAGTAGTCTTGGATACAGTTCATCTGATCCCAAGGACAAATTGATTTTGCAGTAGCAGTTGCTCCACCCTCAATCTTCTGCTTTTTCCAGATCAAATGATTGATTCCCCACCAGTTGCTGTGTGGCCATATTTTAACCTACAGCTCTCTCTAATTTCCCGTGTCTTCTTGATCTCTAAAAAACAATCGCTTGATCTGGGGAAAGCAGAAGCCCAGGGGTGGACCAAATGCTACTGCAGAATCAGTTTCATTAAAAAACAAACAAACAAACAAACAACTAGGTGTTTTATGTACTACCTCTAAGCTGATCCTATGCTGCAAATCCCTTCTGTCATAATGTGTTCCATTTTTGACATGTTGAACACCTTTTCCCTCACAAAAGAAGACTGAGGAAAAGTAGGGATTGAGCAATTCTGCCCTTTCTTCATCAGCTGTTACAATTTCACTGTCCTGTCCCCACAATGGGCCTATCATGTCCTGGCTTTTTTCTTACATTGAACGTAAGAAAAGAAACCCTTTCTTCCATAGAAATGTTATTATCTAATTAGTATTGGAAGTAGTTGTCTTTATCCCGCCCCCCCTTATAATGAGGGCACTTGTCATGATCCTGGGCCTAGTGAGGCCTATAGGCTCCTGAGAAACCTGCCTAGGATTACTACAGAAGGCCTACATTTCCCAGCACTACTTTTTCTCTGATTGGGTGGCATGGTTTTGGAGGGAAATTAGCCCAGAGAGGGGTGGGACCTGAGAGTAAAGCATAAATGAGTCAAGCACAGACAGGGTGTATTCTTTCTCGAAGAGGCTGCAGGCAGGGAAGTTCTTTCTCTGGAAGGCTGAGCTGGATGCAGGCTGTAGTATAGAGAGCTTGCAGCTGGGAAGAGATCCCTCACCCAAAGGAGGTGTGGTTTTGGTATTAGGAGAAGAAGAATTGCAGATTGCCCCCCCAGTCGGAATGAAGAGGCAGACACAAAAGTTGGGTTTTAAAACCGGGCCGCTTTATTAAACAATTAATTAAACTGTAAACTGGCAGGGATGAAAACCTGAACCAGACAAGCCCTGGGGGCAACCTCTGACCCCGCCTTGTCCAAAGGGCGAGCCACCCTGCCCCCAGCACAAGCCCGCCGTATTCGGGTTGTAGCTGAGCGGCCAGGCCTCCAGCCATTCACCACCTGGGCTAGCATCAATCCCCATGGAAAGATCCGCCCAGGTGAGGCACCCCGTGATCTGCATTCCCTGCACTGAGCCGTGTAGCCCATCTACGGTTCATACAGACCACCGCACCAACGGTGCTAGGCCATAGGTGCTCCCCTGGAAAAAACCCTGTGGCCAAACCTCCTTCAGCCACTGCCAATGCCAAGCCTCTGCTTAAGCATTAGTGCCCCAACGGATGGCCCAGAGCCAACCGCAAACCCTGCCGTATCTCATCTAAAAAGGCCCGGTTGCCCAACTCAGAAAGATGAACACCATCTGGCCGATACAGGTCTGCCTGCTCTACCCATATGGCCGGATGCGGGAGAAAAATTCCTAAGCCCTCCTCCATAGCTTTCTGAATGGCCCTATTGGCCTTGCGCCTAGCGCGTTCAACACCACCTGGCGAAATGGCATACCTCCACACCCTGCACGGCAGAATTGCTGACCATACCAAAATAACCCCAGGCCACCTCCGCTGAATTTTGCGGAGGTCAGCCAGCGCCTGCTGCGAGAGAGCCTTCCCACGCAGCAGCCCCAAGTCGTTCCCTCCCAAGTGAACGACTAAAATGTGTGGAGGTGGTGCCTTCCGTTCCCTAAACAGCAGGGGCATAATCCCGGGCCAATGCAGCCCCCAACAACCCAGCCACTCCACAGTAGCCCACGCACTGAGGCCAAGCTGGGTGCCCACCGGAGACCGTCTGGCGTAATGGGCAGCCCAGAAAACCATGCTGTGCCCGCAGATGAGAATACGACGTCTCTCACCACGAGCCCCAGCACCTGAAAAGACAAACAACTGTCAGCAACAGATAATAACATGGCAACACAACAACGCCCACCACCTGCCCCTTAGGTGACCATTGGGCGCACATAAGTTTTGTATGCTGCTGACCGCCATCAGCCAATGTGCCGGATGGCGGAGGGCGTATAACCCAATGAAGCAGCTGTGGAGGCCGCACCAATCCGGAATGAATGCGTCCCAAATTTGACGCCCTTCAAACCCAGCCTAACCAGGGCCCTAATTGTTACCGCCCAAAACTGATATTTGGTGAGAGGGGAGCCATCATCATGCCGAAGAAAAGGACCCCCAACTTCTCCCTGAAGCTGAACATAATGGCGAATGGCCCTGACCGGGCATAATTCCTGCAAAGAGCACATGCCGATCGTGATGACAGATCCCCTCTGCCTCTGATCAGTCTTGGACCGGCGAATTGTCAGAACAAGCTGACTCTGTTCAATTTTAACATCCCCGGACTGGAGCGCCCTCCCAGAAGTATCAGCCTTAGAATGTACTACCAGCTCGCTTACCCGCAAGGCCCCAAAAAAGGCCAACAGCGAGGCTGCGTGAAACAGCGCAGCCTCAAAAGGGGAAGAACAAACACTGGGCCAACCCCCAAACAACCCTTTAAGGACGGACGGGGATATGGGTTGTCTGGTATCTACCCGCTGGACATGCTCCTGGGCCTAGCCCTCCAGCATCTTCCTAACCCTAAAGTCACCCGTGTGCTCTGGAAAACCGCGGGCTTTGCTAACAAAAGCCAAAGCCGCTAGCTGGCCCCTGATAGTCTTCAGCCCCAAGCCTTTCTCCTTCTGCTGTACGCTGAACTGCATGATGTGAGCCGCTGGAATCGGCCAACAATCCGGCAGTGCCACAGCTCTTCTGAAATCCCGAAATTGAGCAACCACTCTATCGTACGCCCTCCTAGTACTAGGAGCTAACGCCAGCTGAATGGCTTTACCGGCTTCCGCTTCCCAAGACGCCAAAGGTCCGCGGGCATTTTCGCCAGCCATGGATCTGCTTCTGGGGCCAGTTGCCGGAAACGCTCCATCTGTTGGCGAGATAGAGCGTCCGCCACCCCGTTGCACACACACGGTACGTGCCTTGCCAGGAATAAAATATTCAACCGAAGGCAGCGCAAGGTAAAAGACCTAACCAAATTCATTACCAACACTGACTTAGAGGACAAAGAATTGATAACATGTACTACAGCCATGTTATCGCACCAAAAAAGGACCGAATGGTTGGCAAGCTGCTCCCCTCAAAGCCAAACGGCCACCAAAATCGGGAAAAATTCCAAAAATGTCAAGTCTCTACAGAGCCCGCTGTCCAACCATTCCGCGGGCCATTGCTCCGCGCACCAATGTCCCCTAAAATATACACCGAACCCGCTGGCTCCAGAAGCATCTGAAGAGATCTGAAGCTCTGCTTCAATCTTCAGATCCTCCCTCCAGAAGGAAACGCCGTTGAAAAACTCCAAAAACTCATCCCAGACCCCCAAGTCCACCCGCATTCCCGCGGTAACGCGGACCCGGTGATGGGTGAGTTGTAACCGCCCTGCCTGGGGCCACCACTTTGCAGGCAAAGTTAAGGTGACCCACTACCTGCTGTAATTCCAACAGCGAAACCTTCCGCTGCCCCCTCAAGGTGGCCAACCGGACCTTAAGGTCAGCGACCTTGTTTTCCAGCAAACGGGACGTCTGCTGCTGAGTGTCCAGCTCAATGCCCAAAAATGTAAGCACTGTGCTGGGCCCCTCGGTCTTCTCATGTGCCAACGGCACCCCGAGTTCGAGGGCTAACTCCTGAAAGGAGTTCAATAACCTGGCACATTGCCTGACCCCACTGGACCAACGAAAAGTAGTCGTCCAGGTAATGCGCCGTATCACTAAACCCCATCCTGTCCCTAAGCGCCCATTCCACGAAGGAACTGAAACGCTCAAACTCGGCACAGGATACCGAACAACCCATCGGCAATGCCCGATCCATGTAGAATTTTCCTTCAAAGGAAAACCCCAGAAGCTCGAAATCATCGGGGTGCACAGGCAAGAGGCGAAATGCTGACTTGATGTCGCATTTCGCCATCTCAGCCCCAACCCCGCACTACCTTGACCGCCTGGTCAAAGGAAGTATAACGCACCGAGCATAGCTCCTTGGGGATGGCGTCGTTCACCGACACCCCCCTGGGGTAAGACAGGTGGTGAATAATGCGATATTCACCAGCTGCCTTCTTGGGTACAACACCCAAAGGGGATACCCTTAACATGGGCACCGGCGATGCATCAAAAGGTCCGAGGACCCTACCCTCGTGACACTCTTTAGCTATTTTGGCCCGGACGACATGCTCGAGACCAACAACCGAACGGAGATTAGGAGCTAAAAAGGGGGCCCTTGCCCCCTGATATGGAATCCAAAAACCAGAAGTAAACCCATCCCGGAGGTACCGGCCGTCCGCCTTACACGGATACGTACTCAATAACCTATTGAGTACCGTCAGGCAGATGGGGCTGGGCCCCTTTTCCAGGGGGCTGCTGACCGCCGCCACCGCCCCCGGAGCGCTTACCCCCTGCTCTGGGCTTTGACCTACTACAGGCGGAAAGTGCATGGGCCCCGCTACAGAGTGGGCACTCGTGTCTAAACTTACAGGGTTTCCTGGGGCACACGCCCTTAGATGCGAATTCCCAACATAACAACCGGGTTTGAACCGGCTGTCCTGCAGTAACGCGGGCCCCTGTAGAAGACTGTTGTTGCTGCAGCTTTTGCACCAAATGGCCACTGTCGGACCTGTCTCCGGCGTTTGGTTTTGCCGGGGACATCAACTGCAGCCACAGCTGCTGGTTGATCTGGTCCCAGGGCATCCCCGGGTTGACGGCGGCCCTCATACGGAAGGCCTCGTCGTATTGCAGCCATGCTGCACCGGCGAAGTCCGTATATGCCCGATAGACAATGTCTATATACTGGAAAAGGCCGCCGCGCGAGCCGGCTGCGCTCTAGCAATAACCCCGGCGTAAATCAAAAATCCGGGCAACCAATTCGCCCAAGACCTATCAACCTTTCTGCGTTTCAATTTCTCCTTCTCCTTTTCATCGAGCTCGTCTTTACTCTTCTTTTCGAGCTCCCTGAAAAGGAGGCTGAACACGTCAATATACTCCCCATGGAGGATTTTCTCACGTGTAGCAGCTGTGAAATGACCCCCCAAAGGCAAAGAAGTATCGCCATAGGGGAGGATGTGGAAAGGAATGCTGGCATAAGGGTTCGGGGGGTAAAACCACCCACCACCCTGGGCCGCCGGCCATGCCCCCTGAAGTTGAGTGTATTGCTGTCCACCCCAAGACAAAATGCCATGGGTGGACGGAGCGGCAGTGGGGAGAAAACTGGACTGGCTAGCGGGGTTGCTCCATGAAAACCCCAAGCCCACGGCAGACCAGGGCTCTGCTGTTCAGCAACTCCGACCTGCCCGGCACCCCATGCCACTCCTCCCGGTACCGGCGGGGGGGCATTTGAATAGGACCCCATGGCCACCCTTGCACTGGTGGAAGGGGGGGCTTACCACCATCACTCGGGAAAACTCCAGCCCCTCCAGGGGTCTGCTGCACACCACTACCAGATGCGCCGCTGCTCATTGCCGCACCCGATGGGCCTTCCTTTGGATCCTCCTCCTGGTCCGGTTCCAGCGGTGGTTCAGGCTCAGGTGGCCCACCCTGCAATGCAGATAAACGTGCCAGCACTTCTGACTCGAAAGTCAGCCGTGCTGACCGACCGGAGGCGTGGCGACGCCCCCCCCCCGGGAGTGCCCCTAGCTACTCTGTCCTGTTCCAGGGCATCCAACTGGTTCATGATGGCAAGTCTCACCCGCTCCCCTTGCCCAGGCACCTCAGCAGGAGTCCCTTGCTGACTCCGCCCTCGCGATGGGCGGGCGGGCTGCTTTCCTTTGGACCTGCCCTGCCCCTTCTTGGGTGTCATCACTATGTACTTCTATAAGCCCAAGGCCGTAAGGCTAGCAGTACCTGCCGTCCCCGTCACTCAAAAGCTCCCTCTGCACCCCCCTGCCACACAATGGTGCAGTGGCAGAAGGGCTGCTATAAAGGAGAGTCACCCCCTAGTTGCCCAACCCACAGGAAGAAAAAGCCCAGTCCAGCCCAGAGCAGCCACCCTGGAGACAAAAGGCTCCACGTACCCAATGGGGGGGGGGAGAGGTAACTAGTAAACACGAGCCCTGGCACCACACCGCACACCTTTAACTGGGAATGTGTGAGATCGGGCTACCCAGCCTGTTGGGAGGGGGGTGAGAAAGATATCAAAATGAAAGGCCAATACCCAAAATGGCCACCAGAATCAAGCCACCTGCTTAAAAGGGGGGGGCGCTGTGCACCTACCTGGTCCCGGGGAGCAAAATACCCAAGGCCGTAACAATGCCGCTCACCACTATGGCCCCCAAACTACAGCCGCCCTCCGTGACACCACCCTCGAGTCCGATAAGGACCTGGTGTAAAGAAGGGGCCCGACCCGCCAAATGGCCGCCGCCCGCGCTCCCGCTCAAATGGCCGCCGCAAGCGCCAACAGCCGCCCGCCACCTGGCCACATGCTTCACCCAGCACTCAAGGGAGCTCAGCCAAACGCCTGCGCCGAACAGCCGCCGCCCGCGACTCAGCTGCCGCCCGCGCTGATTGCCGTCGCCTGCGTTCACTGCCACCGCTCGCGCGCTGCCGAAGACAGTCCCCCGACATGTCAAGGCCTCTTCCTTCGCGTCCACGCACATGGCTCTCTCTCCAGAGAGCCAAGGAGAACTGTGAAGTCACGGGCGGGGACCAGGGCTTATATAGCCCCGACGCCGCGCCCAACTGAAGACCCGTATGTCGGGTGATCTTCCGCTCCTCCCTCCTTCCGAGGGGGAAAAGACGGCCCCCAACCTGAGCGCCGGCTAGCCGGCTTGGCTGGGAAGGGGCCGAACCTTGTGTGCTATCCTGCACACAACACCCCTGTGGGGTCGGGTAGGCTGTCAGCCTGGTCAGTCTGAGGGGTGGCAACCCCCCCCCCCATCCAGCCACGCGGGGGTAGCATGGCGGCTCATAGCCCTCTCCTCACCCAACCCCAAAAACCAAGTGTGCCCAACCTCCCAGGCATTCCCTCGGTGAGGCCACTGACAGAGTGGGGGGAGGGGTGCCCAGGGAATATGAACAGATGCCAAGCAGGAAAGACAAAGGAGGGAACAGTTCAGACTTTATTCTTCTGGAACAGAGTGCAACGGTTTCCACGGTGCATATTGGACAGTCTCGCCGGGCTCCTTTCAGGGTGGCGGGCAGGAACAGCTGAAGAAGTGGAGGGGGGGTGGAGCAAAACACAGACAGATATCAAGAGCACCTGCAGGGGTGGCAACTGAAGGAACAGGATCTGTTTCAGCTGCGTGCTCTCTTAAAGTGACAGTCTCTGACCCACTTCCTTGCATTGAGGCAGCTGCCAGACACACCCCCATACTCTGCCAGGAGTGGGAACGCACCAGAGGACAGACCAAGGGAAGGGAGCCGGCAGCAGTACAGGGGAGCGGGGCCAGCAAATATCCCCTACCGGAGCCCACTGCCTGGTTCAAGTGCTGGAGATGTTTGCACACCACCCAGTCTTGCGAGAGGGGTGGGGGAGGACAGTGGGGGCTCAGCCAGGCCACGCTGCGAGGGGATTGGTGAGGCAATTACACCACTCCCTAAGGGGTTTGTGAACTCCCACGGCAGCATGGGAAACCTTTGTTCTTGGTCTCTATGAGTGCCTATGGGTTACGCCACCATTTCCATGGACGTAACTTTACACCTCTTGGGGGGCCGTGTCATGGCCCAATGTCCTTAGGGAGCCGCCTAAGCCTGGCTGTGCCCCTGACTCCACCCACTCCTGCACTGGAGCAGCTCGCTCTGCTGCATTTCCAGCAACGCTTGGGCACAGCCCTCAGGCGCTGCTGCTCTCGGGCAGGGCAGCGCTCCGATGGCCCTACACTCATGTAAGTCCCCTCCACCATAGCGCTACTGGATTTACGCAGGCACAAATGATACTTGCGCCAATATAGTGGATTTTCTGCTCCCAAAACACTTTCTGCTCCCCCTTCCCCCCAAGGATTATGCTCTTAGTCTTCCTAACTTTTTCTCTACAAGAAAAACAGCTATTTTTTTTTATTTCTCCAGTCTTTAGAGAGCTGTTTATGGAGCCACCTGGGCGTCTTTAAGCTACTCCTATTTTGCCTTCTCATAGGAATAATTTCTGATTGTGCCTTAAATATTTTGCTTTTAAGAAACTTTAAGTTTGTCTAAATTTGCTTTCCTTAAATCCAGTTTATATGTCTGAGTTGGCACACTGCTTTCCCCTTTTCCAAGATTGTAAATTCCAAAATTGCATGGTCACTACTACCTAGTTCCCGCTACTTTCACCTTAGAAACCAGTTATTCCCTGTTGGTGAGAATTAAGCCCAAGATAGCAGATCCCTTGTTTCCCTCTCCACTTTCTAGAAAATGAACTTGGCAGTAAGACAAGTTAGGGATTTGACCTTTCATTTGTAGCAGAGTTGGACTTCCAACAGATATCTGGGTAACTGAAATCTCCCATGATTACCATGTCTTGTCTCTTTGAGAACTTTGTAATCTGTTCCAGGAGTGTTTCATCCAAGACCTCTGACTGGCTTGGTGGTCTATAGCAGTCTCCCACCATAACATCACCATTATTTCTTACTCCTTTCATTTTTCCTCAGAGACTCTCAACTGAACTTCCATGATCAGGTTCACATATTTCCTCACAAGTATATACCTCCTTTACATATAATGTGACTCCTCTGCCCTTCCTTATTTGTCTGTCCCTTTTAAATAAGTTGTATTCCAATTGTGAGTGTTGTCCCACCACTATTAGGTCATAATTCCCTTCCTGTATTAGGACTTCCAGTTCTTCCTGCTTGTTTCTTATACTCTGCACATTAGACATCAGAAACCTTATTTTATGCTCCCTGAAGTTTCCTTTTCTGTACTTACCTGCAAATTATTGTTCGCTAGCATGTGCCACACTCTGCAAAACTTTAGTGTTCTTATCCTGTTATTTGTGTTGTACTAGGCTTTGAATTTTTGTCTCACTTTCCCATACAATTTAGTTTAAAGCCCTCCTTATTAGGTTTGCAAGGCTCTTACGAAATATATTTTTCTATTCTTGTGAGATGTAAACCATCTTTCAACAGAAAAGCTTCATTTCAAAAGTGTAATCCATTGTTCCAAAACCAAACCTTTCCTGATGACACCATCTACATAGCCAGTAATTTGTTTGCAGCATTCTTCTTTCCCTGCCTAAGCCACAGCCTTTGACAGGAAGAACTGACAAAAACGCAATGTTCACTCCCAGATCCTTCACCTTTTTACCCAGAGCCACAGTCTCTTTTAATATGTTCTGGGTTACATATTTGTTCCCACATGGATCAGCAGTAAAGGATAACAATCTGTGGGCCTGATGAGTCTTATTATCCTTTTAGTCATGTCCTGGATGCATGCATCTGGTAGACAGCATACCTCTCAAGACTACAAGTCCAGTTGGCACACTTTATCCTTTTCCTCTTAGTAGGGAATCCCCAATTACCAGCACACACCTCTTCCTATATTGGGGAGCAGAAGTTTGAGTCCTCTTGTCCATGGAGGCCTGAGAAATTTCCTGAGACTGGGGAAGTAGCACTTGTTCCAGTCATCCGGACTCAATATATGTATATAAGATCTTGGAACTGTGTGGAGAAACGCCATTTTAATCAGTGGTGGTGCTTCATTTGGCAGGGGTCAGTAAATCCCTCAGCAGGCTTTGTAGCCTTCCCCTCACTCCCCCCCTCCCTTCCAGAGCCAAACCAACAACGCTAGGGGGAAAATCTCCTAGAGAGGCAGGAAGTGCTTTTGTTCTTGGCATGTGTGTTAGCAGGAAGAGAAGGGCAGTTGGAAGCCAGCGCTCGAGCGAGCATGTGGTGAGCAATGGAGGCTCCTGCCTGGGAGGCCCCAGGCAGGCAGACTAAGTAAGTAATTCACAAGACAGGGCAAGTTTAGATCAGGGCCAGCAGGACGCGTTTATAACACATTTTGTTTGTCAGGCTATTTGCTGTGCGTGTGCTGTGCTGTGCTAACTTTTTAAATGCAACTGTTTTTGTTTTGGTTTTTTTTTCCTATCTGTTTCTCTTTTTGAATAAATATTTTTTTTTTACTGTTTGAATGCTGGCAGTCAAACTCTGTACCACATAGATCCCCAGACCGCTTTAGACCACGCTGTGTTAAGAAGGGGGCCCCAGGTGAAGGGGGGAAGGCATGCAGTTGGATAAGGTGCCAATCCTCCAGGGGTGCCCCAAAGAAGCGCTGAGGTCTCTGTGAAACCCAAGTGCAGGGTGGCAGAGGACCTGGAGGCCTGGCCTCATAGCTGGAGAGGGGGATTGGGAGTCCTGTTCCTCTCAATCTGAACCCCGGGACTGAGCAGGTGGTGGCAGCGCGCCCAAGGGGCAGGAGGAGAAATAGCTCCCTCCAGGAGTTGGCGACTCAATAGGGAGCTGACGGGACCGGGTCTGAAGGCAGAATCGGGCCGGTTCCGCCACAAACTGATTGCTTAGCAACAAAGGCTAAGCCTCTATTTTGTTACTTGTTATATTGTTTCACCCTGAAATTCCAGATAGGGCTGTGCATATGGGGGTGGGGGTGTGCGCACACTCACATATTCACAAACATGCAGTTATGGGAATAAATAATTCCTAGTTAAATAGAGAACTGTGTGTTGTTTGAATTGTCCTTGCAACAAAATAACCAGTATGAATAATTCCACTCTTCTCTAAATGTGTTTATGTCATGTGTAATTGTCAGAACAACACATACACCCACACAACAAGGAAGCAATTAACAGGAGTGTAGTATTCAAATCACAGAACAAAGTTTGAGTCGAGTGGCACCTTTAAGATCAACAAAGTTTAATTTTGCATATAAGCTTTTGCGTGCATGCACATTTCTTCAGATATATTGAAACAAGACTTCATCAGCCATTAGATATATGTAGAAAGGAGGAAGTGTTAGTTGTCAGGAAGGTCTAATTAGACTCAAGATGCATAACACCTGATGATACCTTGGATCCCACTTTGTTGTTCAGTCGCACAGTCAAGTCCAACTCTTTGCGACCTCATGGACAAAGTCACACCAGGCCCTCCTGTCTTCCACCATCCTCCGAAGTCTGCTCAAATTCATGTTTGTTACATCAGTTACTCTGTCCAGCCATCTCATCTTTTGCCGTCCCCTTCTTCTTTTGCCTTCTGTTTTTTCCAGCATCGGGATCTTCTCCAGGGACTGCTCCCTTCTCATTTGGTGGCCAAAGTATTTGAGCTTCAGCTTCAGCATCTGACCTTCCAGTGAACGTGTTAAGCAAACTGCCCTAAAAAAAGGATTTTGGGGGATTTAGAGTGGAGGGCAATCTGCCTTTTAGTGAGATCAAAAACCTGTTTATACAGAAAGTGTCTGCTTTGGAACCTACCCAATAACAAGACAATATAATATAATAATAAAAGGTTTATTATGAAATAAAGACAAACATACAAGAGTATAAAGTCACACAACACACATACATTCCTAATAAAAGCAAGATAGAAATAGACAGGGGTACATACAAGGATTGACAAACAGGGTAAAAATTACCTATCGTAGTCTTCAAGGAAGGCTCCAATGGCGACAAAAAGGAGTTGGGAGATGGACCCTCAACAGATCAGGTATCGGGGGTGTCTCTAAAAGTGGGGTGTGTGGTACTGTCAGATGCACACGTGTGGAGAGTTGGGTCAGAGGTTATAAGGACTACCTTGAGCCCTTAGGGGGTAGGAGGTGCAGAGGTGCATGACAGGTGGCCAGCTGGTACATGACCTCAGAAAAAGGGGAGACTCCGCAGTGACCATAAGGGCTGGACTTGTGCAGTGGCCAATGGCCAGTTTATTCAGGGTACCTGATTGGATGCCCATACCTAGCCAATGAGCGGACCTGGCCCTGGTTACCTGATTGGGCTTCCAGGTAACAATGGGCAAAGGGGGAGGCTCCACGGTGACCATTAGGGTAAAGAATGGGTGATGGTGTTGGGGTGGAAGTGATTAACAAGCTATCAAACTTATCTAAAGGTGACAATAGAGGGCCAAATTGCTACCCAAGGTGACACCCGATCTATACAAAGAAGTCTGGCTCTAAGTGAAGATGTTCTTCCTGTTCTTTACTTCTATACTGGCACTATTTATTGTCTTGGGTTCCATTGGACAAAAGCTTAAGCAGTCTGGCAGGATCCACGCTTAAGATAAGCTTGATTGCCTTATGCGTATGTAACAGCTGGTGGGTACGTGAGCCTCTTGCTTCACTGTCATGGAGTCTGGCACTGCAGGAAGGTGGTTGCTGATGGCGGGAGCCTACCAACATGGCTTTCGTGATCAATGCTGAAAACCGCTTGCCTGGACTATTCCTCGTGGCGCAACTTCTTCCACTACAACGGCCGAGATGGTGCATGCACGGAGTGGCTGGAAACCCATCTGAACTTCTAGCTAGCACTCTTCTGGGGATATAGAGTGCTGTTGTAATGCTGAGGCTGTTAGTATCTGCATAAGTCTCTTATGGAATGGTAGATAATATAGCCAATGTGCGTAAGTCGCATCTCCTGGTACCCTGGCAACCAAATGGGTGATTACGATGTCCGTATATAACTGAAATTAAACAGTCTAGGTTGATTTCCCTTAGGGCTGACTGATTTGATCTTCTTGCAGTCCATGGGACTCTCAAGATTCTTCTCCAGCACTACATCTCAAAAGCATCTATTCTTCTGCACTCAACCTTTCTTATGGTCCAGCTCTCACAGCCATACATTACTACTGGGAATACCGTCGCTTTGACTTTACGGACTTTTGTTGGCAGGGTGATGTCTCTACTTTTTATTCACCATAGCTGTCCTCCCAAGGAGCAAACATCTTTTAATTTCATGGCTGTAGTCACCATCTGCAGTGATCTTGGATCCTAGAAGTGTGAAGTTTGTCACTACTTCCATTTCCTCCCCTTCTATTTGCCATGGTGTGATGGGGCGGGATACCATGATCTTAGTTTTGTTGTTGTTGTTGAGTTTCAAGCCTACTTTTGTGCTCTCCTCTTTCACCCTCAACAAGAGGTTCTTTAGGTCCTCCTCACTTTCTGCCATTAGAGTGGTATTATCTGCATATCTGAGGTTGTTGATGTTTTTCCCGTTAATCTTAATTCCAGCTTCTGCTTCATCAAGGCCAGCATTCCATATGATGTACTCTGCATATAAATTAAATAAGCAGGGTAACAATATACATCCTTGTTGAACTTCTTTTCCTATTCTAAACCAATCAGTTGTTCCATATCCCATTCTGACCGTTGGTTCTTGACCCTTATACAGGTTTTTCAGGAGACATGTGAGGTGGTCTGGTATTCCCATCTCTTTAAGGACTTGCCACAGTTTGTTGTGATCCACACAATCAAAGGCTTTAGCATAGTCAATGAAGCAGAAACAGATGTTTTTCTGATACTCCCATGCTTTCTCCATAATGCAAATGTTGGCAATTTGATCTCTAGTTCCTCTACCTCTCCGAAACCCAGCTTGAACTTCTAGTAGTTTCTGATCCACATACTGCTAAAGCCTAGCTTGTAGGATCTTTAACATGACCTTGCTGGCATGTGAAATGAGTGCAATGGTGCGATAGTTTGAACATTCCTTGGCATTACCCTTCTTGGAGTTGAAATATAAACTGACCTTTTCCAATCCTGTGGCCACTGTTGCGTTTTCCAAATTTGTTGACATAATGTGTGCATCACTTTAACAACATCATCTTTTAGGACTTTGAATAGCTCAACTGGGATACCGTCTTCTCTGCTCGCTATGTTGTTAGTAATGCTTTCTAAGGCCCATTTGACTTCACACTCCAGGATGTCTGGCTCAAGGTCAGCGATTTCACTGTCATGGTTGTCAAGGACATTGAGATCCTTCTTGTATAATTCTTCTGTGTATTCTTGCCACCTCTTCCTGATCTCTTCTGCTTCTGTTAGGTCCCTACCATTTTTGTCCTTTATCATGGCCATCTTTGCACGAAACATTCCCTTGATTTCTCCAATTTTCTTGGAAAGATCTCTTGTCCTTCCCATTCTGTTATTTTCCTCTATTGCTTTGCATTGTTCCTTCAGGAAGGCCTCCTCTCCCCTTGCTCTTCTCTGGAAATCTGCATTCAGTTGAATGAATCTTTCCTTTTCACCTTTGGCTTTTGCTTTCCTCTTTTCCTCAGCTATTTGTAAAGCCTCATCAGACAGCCACTTTGCTTTCTTGAATTTCTTTTTCTTTGGGAAGGTGCTGATTGATGCCTTCTGTATAATGTCACAAACCTCCATCCATAGTTCTTCTGGTACTCTGTCTATCAACTCTAGTTCCTTAAACCTGTTCTTCACCTCCACTGTATATTCATAAGGAATGTGATCAAGGTTAAACCTGAATGGCCTAATGGTTTCTCCAGTTTTCTTCAGTTTAAGCCTGAATTTTGCAATGAGTATCTCATGATCTGAACCGCAGTTAGCTCCAGATCTTGTTTTTGCTTACTGTAAGGAGCTTCTCCATCTTTGACTGCAGAGTATATAATCAATCTGATTTCTGTGTTGTCAATCAGGTGATATCCATGTGTAGAGTCGCCTTTTAGGTTGTTGGAAGAGAGTGTTTGCTATGACCAGTTTGTTCTCTTGACAAAACTCTATTAGCCTTTGCCCGGCTTCATTTTGTTTTCCTAGGCCAAACTTGTCAGTTGTTCCGGTTACCTTATGACTTCCCACTTTGGCATTCCAGTCCCCTATGATGAGGAGGACATCTTTTTTTGGTGTTAGGTCTAGAAGTTGTTGTAGATCTTCATAGAACTGGTCCACTTAGATCCTTCCAATTACTGTCCAGTTTTGAATCTTTCATTTCTGGGTAAGAGAACAAAGCAGTAGACAAGTGCACCTTTAAGACCAACTAAGTTTTATTCAGAATATAAGCTTTTATATGCTCTTAAGCAGACTTCATCAGACAAAAAATCAAATTTTTGTCTGAAGTCTGCTTAAGAGCATGCGAAAGCTTACATTCTGAATTGCTTCAGACCAACACAACTGCCTACTGGAATCTATTTCTGGGTAAGGTAATTGAAAGAGCAGCTTCAAAGTTTCCTGGAAAATACATCAGCACTGGACCCATTCCAGTCTGACTTCTGCCCCGGCCATGGGACAGAGACAGCATTGGTTGCCCTCACAGATGAGCTCCACAGGCAGCTGGACCAAGGTGGGTCAGCGCTGCTGCTCAACATGGTCGATCATGATTTTTTGATCCCACCTTTTTTGATTTTTTGACCCACCACCTTTCTGACATCAGAATTTGTGGGGTAGCCTTGCAGTGGCTTACCTCATCCCTCCAAGGTAGGGGGACAGAGGGAAGCTGTCCCTTAGGTACCCCTTAGTATGCAGGGTTCTCCAGAGGGCAATTCTCTTCCCAATGTTAACATTTGCATGCACCCCCTTGCCCAAGTGGTGCAGAGTTTTGGGCTGGGATGTAATCCTGGATGCACAAAATGTCAGGAGCTTGGGCGTGATGCTGGATGCTCCTTAATGATGGAGGCCCAGTTCACAAATGTTGCCAGACTCGCATTTTTTTCAACTGTGCCAGGTCAGGCAACTGACTCCCTACCTTTCTTATCCATAACTAGCCACAGTAATCCACACAATGGTCACCTCCAGATTATGCAGCAACTTGCTCTACATGGGCCTACCATTGAGACTGACCCATAAACTCCAGCTGGTATAGAATGCATTAGTGCAGGTCCTTACCAGGACTCCACATACAGCACATATCCATCTGATGCTGCATGAGCTGCACCGGCTTCTGGTGGAGTATCTGATCAGGTTGAAGGTTTGAGTGTTGACCTTCAAGGCCCTTAATGGTCTGAGACTCACATATTTTCAGGTCTGCATCTCCCAGAAGAGCACTGTACTTGGTAGATCAATCTACTGGTGGTCCCTGTCCTGAGGGATGTTTGGTTGTCCTTGAATAGAGCAACAGTGTTTCCCCCCTGGCTGCAACCTGGTGGAGCTCTCTGCCAAATAACATTAATGCTCTGTGGGATTTGATACAGTTCCACAGGGCTTGCAAGGCAGAGATTTTCCAACAGGAATTTGATTGAGAACAGCAATGGTTGCATCCCACTGTCACTCTCAGCCACCCCCAGTTCCTCACGAAGCAGTGGCACTGCTGTAATTCTTATTGCCATCTTTTTAGAACAAAGTAGGAGTCCAGTAGCACCTTTAAGACCAACAAAATTTTATTCAGAATGTAAGCTTTCATGTGCATGCACACTTCTTCAGATGAGGCATGCATACAAAAGCTTACATTCTGAATAAATTGTTGGTCTTAAAGGTGCTACTGGACTCCTACTTTGCTCTATTGCTTCAGACCAACACGGCTGCCCACCTGGAGCCATCTTTTTAGGTTAGCTATTGTGTCTTATTGGTTTTAAATTTTAATCTTGTGTTATGAATTGCTATATTGTACACAACCCTGAGCCCAGCTTTGGTGTGGGAGGGTGGTCAAAATGCAATGAAATAAAATAAATAAAATAAAATATGTAACTGAATGATAAGTATAGCTAAGATTAAATTAAAGCAGTTGGTAAAACCAAGAATAGCAACAAATTAGCATACAGATAATAAAAGAGTTAACAAACAAATGTGAAAGTTACTTGGAGTGGCACCCTTATGATCAACAAAGTTTAATTCTGGGTATGAGTGAGAACTGAGTGACTTAGCATTTGTAGTGAAATAGGAAGCTAATATCTCTGTTAAGCCATGGGGATTCTATTGTCTTGAGTATTATAATGACTTTTAATTCAGCAATTTCCCATTCCAGTCTGTTCCTTAAATTCCTTTGCAACAAAACAGCTACTTTGAGGTCCCTCATAGAGTGCCCTGGGAAGCTGAAATGTTATCCTACAGGTTTTTCAATGTTGTGATTCTTGATATCAGATTTGTGTTCGTTATCCTTTGGTGTAGGTTTTCACTTGTTTGCCCTATGTAGAGATTAACTGAAGGGCATTTAATGGCATATACAATGTTAGAAGATGAGCAAGTGAACAACATCAACCACATCTGAGATGGTGTGGTTGAAGTTGTTAGGTCCAGTGATTGTTTTGTCTGTGTGTATGAGGCTGCAAAGTTGACATCTGGGTTTATTGAAAGCTCAGTTGCCAGTGTCAATGTTCAAATTAAATATTGTATTGCTGAATTACAAGTTATTACAATACTCAGGCCAATGGAACCCCCACGGTTTAACAGGTATATATATATATATATATATATATATATATATATATTTCCCCTACATCAAGTGGGGTACATTCACCATTATACATGAGTGTATGTGAGGATATTTGCTGCTGATTTTGCCTTTGAAGGTGCAGACATTTCAAAACAGTTAAAATGGCAGCACAAAGTGGTAGTCAGAAGAATTTCCATTTATGAAAGCAGTTTGCAATGCATGGCTCTTTATATTCCATATGTAAACTAGCTCACCTGCTGTTTTTAGAGAAGCTTAATGAGAATGCCAGCACTTCATGATGAAGAACAGTTGCCAGATTGCATATGCTGAAAACTACTTAGCCATGATTAGAGGGTGTATGAGACATGCTGTTGCTAAGCCAGATGAATATGTTGAAACCTCCTTAGTCATGAACATGGGCCATATCAGACACATTGATGCCAATGACAATCAGTTCTTCTGGAATGATAGCAACAGTTTTATCTGGGATAAAAAGGATCTGCTGTAAATTTCTTTAGAAATAATCTGATTTTATTTGGATAATTAACACAGTAGATGCCGCCTTTCAAACCACTAAGGGTGAGTCTAAACGTAACAGGAAGAACAAGCTCGCTGCCTGCAATATGGTGGCCCTGTTGAGTCACTATTCAGTAATGTTTTTGATAATTTTTGTGTTCTTTCCCCACCAAACATCATTGGCTGCTGCTATGACAAAGTGGAGATTCAAATCTGGGTCTCCCAGATCCTAGTCCACCATTCTAATCAAGGTACCATATTGGTTTGAGCTCAACAGAGGTATTATATAGTATTTGCTATTTCTACCTGGCAGATACTCATCTAAAAGAAATATATCTGTATTTGTTTTAAACAAGCAGTTCTGTAGACTGTAGCCCTGTTCACAAGTTACAGTGAACACATGTAAAATCTATCTAGGTGAGTAGCCATGTTGGTTTGAAACAACAAAGTAAAGTTAAAAGTCCAGTGGCACCTTAAAGACCAACCAATCTGTGTACAATCTACATTTTAAAAAAATTAAATGTACATTGAGTAACTCTATTGTTACATTCAGTTCATCTCACAGCTAATATGTGCACATTTATGCAGGTACTGGTTGCCATTTTCAGTGGTAGCCCTTCTTGTAAAGTTTCTTCCTACTCATGAAGAATAAGAAGAGTTGGTTTTTACTATTCCACTTTTCTCTATCCCAAGGAGTCTCAAAGTGGCTTACAATTGTCTTCCTTTCCTCTACCCACAACAGTCAACTTGTCAGGTAGAGAAAGTTTTCTAAGAAAACTGTGACTTGCCCAAGGCCACCCAGCAGGCTTCATGTGGGGAATCAACCCCGGTTCTCCAGACTGGAATCTGCCACTCTTAACCGCTACATCACACTGGCTTTCTGTGCACCACCCATAACATATTGGTATAAATATCCCTGGAAAAGTTTTAGAATAAATCATCAAACAGCCAGTCCTGGGACATTTAGAAAGGATGGCTGTGATTACTAAGAGTCAGCATGGTTTTCTTAAGAACAAGTCATGTCAGACTAACCTGATCTCCCCTTAGGGTTGCCAAGTGCAATGCAAGAAATATCTGGGGACTTTGGGGGTGGAGCCAGGAGACTTTGGGGGTGGAGCCAGGAGCAAGGTTGTGACAAGCATGATTGAACTCCAAAGGGCCATCACATTTAAAGGAACCACACACCTTTTCAATGCCTTCCCTCCGCTGGAAATAATGGAGGATGGGGGCACCTTCTTTGGGGGCTTGCAGAAGTGGCCCCCCTGGCCCAATCCTTTTGAAACTTGGGGTGCATTTTGGGGAGAAGCACCAGGTGACATGCTGAAAATCTGGTCACTTTGCCTCAAACGCCAAGGCCACAGTCCCAGATACACCCTCCATTATCCCCTACAGAAGCTGTTCTCTCTCCCCGACGGCGTGCTCAGCAGGCATTCCCCTCCTCTCCCCGCTTCCCAAGCGGCCCACCCGGCCACCTTCCCCGCGGCGCCCGGCTCACGCTCAGCGCGGCTCCAGGCTCCCAGGCCGGCCAGGGCCCAAGCAAAGGCCAGCGTCAGCGCCGGCCCCGACCACCAGTGCCCCATGGACGGAAGGCAGAGCGAGGCCCTCTCAGGGCCTGGTGGCGGCTGGTGACAGCCCGCGGCGGGGCCTCCTCATCATGCCTGAGGGCGCCAAGCCCTCCTTCTCCGGCACGGAGGCGAAGCAGAGTGGAGGCGCCCCGTCAAAAAGCGAAGGGGCTGCGGCGAGGAGGGCGGAGAAGCAGGGAGGGAGGTGGCGGGGCGGGCCTGCCCGCGAGAGGCAGCACTGGAGGCCGGAGGGGCCGGGGGGCCAGCCCGGCCCAGACGCCCCCTCCTCCCGTGGGAGCTGCTGGAGGGGGGGGAGCAAGGCCAAAAGCGGCCAGAGGGCGGCCAGCCCGGGACAATTGCCGCGGTCCTGCTGCCCCTGCCACTCACCGGGCCACACTCCTTGGCCCCGTTTCCCCCCTCCCCCGCTTCCATTTTTTTGGGGAGCGGGGGAAGAGGCTGGAAATCCTGGGGTCCCCTGCCAGGGCGGGAGGGTTGGGGAGCCTATCTCCCCTTGCTGGATCAGGGGAATGCTGTAGACATAGTTTATCTTGATTTCTGTAAAGCTTTTGATAAGGTTCCACATACTATCCTTGTTGACAAGTTGGTAAAATGTGGTTTGGATCCTGTTACCATTAGATGGATCTGTAACTGGTTGACAGATTGCACCCAAAGAGTGCTTGTGAATGGTTCTTCCTCCTCTTGGAGAGGAGTGACAAGTGGAGTGCCTCAAGGATCTGTCCTGGGACCTGTTTTGTTCAACATCTTTATCAATGATTTGGATGAAGGAATAGAGGGAATACTTTGCAGATGATACTAAATTGGGAGGAGTTGCAAATACAGTAGAAGACAGAACAGGATACAGGATGAGCTTGAAAGGCTGGAAAACTGGGCTAAAACCAATAAAATGAATTTTAACAGGGATAAATGTAAAGTTCTGCATTTAGGTAGGAAAAATCCAATGCATGGTTATAGAATGGGGGAGACTTGTCTTAACAGTAGTATGTGTGAAAAGGATCTAGGGGTCTTAGTGGACCATACATTGAAAATGAGTCAACAGTGTGATGCGGTGACTAAAAAGGCAAATGCAATTTTGGGCTGTATTAATAGAAGTATATTGTACAGATCACATGAAGTGATGGTATCACTTTGCTCTGGTAAGACGTCACCTAGAGTACTGTGTTCAGTTTGGGGCACCACATTTTAAGAAGGATATAGAAAAGCTGGACTGGGTACAGAGGAGGGTGATGAAGATGGTGAGGGGTCTGGAGACCAAGTCCTATGTGGAAAGGTTGAAGGAGCTAGGGATGTTTAGCCTGGAGAGGAGGCAGCTGAGAGGTGATATGATAACCATCTTAAAGGACTTGAAGGCTGTCATATAGAGGATGGTGCAGAATTGTTTTCTGTGACCCCAGAAGGTAGGACCAGAACCAATGGGTTGAAATTAAATCAAAAGAGTTTCTGACTCAACATTAGGAAGAACTTCCTGACCGTTAGAGCGGTTCCTCAGTGGAACAGGCTTCCTTGGGCGGCGGTGGGCTCTCCTTCCTTGGAGGTTTTCAGACAGAGGCTAGATGGCCATTTGACAGCAATGAGGATCCTGTGAAGTTAGGGGGAAGTGCTTGTAAGTTTCCTGCATTGTGCAGGGGGTTGGACTAGATTTATTTATTTACTTACTTACTTATTTTCGCATTTATATCCTGCCCTCCCCGCCGAAGCAGGCTCAGGGCTGCTAGATGACCCTGGAGTTCCCTTCCAACTCTGTTCTATGATATTCTGGCAGACTGTTTCAGAGGGTAGACATGTTGGTCTGCAGTAAAACAGCAAGATTAAAGTCCAGTAGCACCTCTTAGAGACCAGCAAGATTTTCAGGGTAGGAGCTTTCAAAAGTCAAAGTTTGTATTTAATGAAGAAAGCTTTGACTTTTGAAAGCTCAACCAACTCACCTCTTGTTGATCTCTAAGGTGCTACTTGGATTCAAATCTAGCTAGTCCAGCAGACTGTATTCATCTTGTTGTGTCTTGCAATGTGGTCCAGAAGTTACTGTGCAGAGACGCTACAGAGGTGACTAGAGAAAGTCCTCTGGTCGCTCAATGTAGCGCGCGAAACTACCCCGCCAAACAAGACCTGTGGCGGGAAGTTTAACTGGCCAGGATTGGACCTGGCCAGACTGAAGGTTGTTCCAGGGGGTTTGTATATATAACGGGACCCGGCCCGCATTTCTCTCTCTTGTGATGTACCCGCTAATAAAGTATGTTGCCTTCAACACGTCTCGTCTCCCAGTGCATTACACTGGCGACGAAGCTGGGATCTAGCTAGGTAACTCCCCAAGCGGGAAGTAGCTGACCTGGCTGGAGACGAGGAAGGCACACAGCCGAGAGAGATGGAAGCGCCCGCCGCCGCCATGGTGAACGCAAGTGTAACGATGGGCCACCTTGCTGAGTTCGACCCCGCTAACCCCGAGAGGTGGGAGCAGGTCGAATGCTACCTACGTGCTAACATGATTACCGATGACAGCCACATGAGAGACGTACTCCTGAGCGTCTGCGGGGAGGCCACCTTCGAGATCGCCAAAGGTCTCTCGGTCCTGGTGAAGATCACCGAGAAAATGTATGGGGAGATCATCAGACTCCTCACCGGGCATTTCTTGCCCCAGCCTTCCATCATCGCCCACCGATTTCTCTTTCACAAGAGAGATCAAGAGGCAGGAGAAATGGCAGCCGCCTACCTGGCTGCTCTCCGCCAGATTGCTGGGAACTGCAGCTTCGACAAATGGGAGGAAGCCCTGAGAGACCGATTCGTCTGGGGCCTCTGAAAGAAAAGGCTGCAGCAAAAGCTCTTCGCGAAGGAGGAGCTCACCCTGCACCAAGCTTTCAATGAAGCAACCGCATTTGAGAGAACCACCAAAGCGTACAACAACCCGTGAGGAGACGCAGTCCACCAGGAAGAGATGGCACCGGGCAACCCAGAGGACGAAGAGGCCAACCAGCTCTGCCGCCAACAAGGAATGGGAACTAGAGCAACTCTGCGGCAACGAGCAACAGAGAGACTGGCCAACAGCAAGTGTGCCAGCTGTGGAGATCCCCACGAGAGACTGGACTGCCCCTATCGCAACATGGACTGTAGGAACTGCGGAAAGGTCGGCCACATTGCATGGGCTTGCCAGGCCAAGGCCAATCGCAGATGCCAGACCACTCACCATGACTCGACCGATGCTCATACGACAGCATCGACTAGCCTGCAGGTAATGAACTGGCCCCTTACTGCCCCAGACAAGGTCAAACTATTGGTTCTTATCGAGGGTGCTCCATGCCAAATGGAGTTGGACTCGGGCTCCTCCATCTCTATAATTTCGAAGGAGACCCTAAGAAAACTGTGCCCCCAGCGCCGGCTCAAATTGAGACCAGCTGATTTTATACTACGGGGCTTCCAAAAAAACCCCGTGCATGTGTTGGGCTGGGCCACGGTATGGGTAGAGCATAAGAACTTCAGGAGGTCACTGGATATTCTCGTGGTAAAGCGCCAGCTCACCACATTACTGGGGCTACCCTGGTTTCGACCACTAGGTATTCAAATAGTGGGGGTGCAGCGATGCAAACAAACTCCGAGAACATGTGCCAGGAATTCCCCGAAGTGTTTGATGGGTCCCTGGGGAGTTACAAGGGGCCGCCCATCACCCTACCTCTCAATCCCCTCATTAGACCAATAAGACTGAAGGCCAGACGAGTTCCGTTCACACTAAAACCTAAAATAGAAGCGGAGCTGGACCGACTCATGGCCCATGCTGGAACCAGTATCCTATGCTGCCTGGGAAACACCCATAGTCACGCCAACGAAGCCGAACGGGGATGTGCGAATATGCGCTGACTATAATATCAATAAAGCATTCCAGGACAATCCATACCCCATTCCGGTGGTCAGCCACATCCTGGCGGCCCTAGCAGGCTTCAAGGTTTTTGGAAAACTGGACCTGGCCTAGGCGTACCAGCAACTCCCGGTAGATGCCAAGACAGCAGAGGCTCAAACTATTTTGACCCACAGGGGAGCTTTTCGGGTGTGGCAGTTGCAATTTGGGGTTAGTGTACCTCCAGGGAACTTTCAGAGCATAATGGACACTCTTATCAAAGGGATCCTCAGAGTGCAACCGTTCTTTGATGACATTCTGATTGCTGCCCCGGACGCAGAGGAGTTCAGCAGCCGCCTGAGAGAGGTGCTCCGCCGCTTCCAGACGGTGGGTCTGAAAGTAAAAAAGAAAAAGTGTTCACTAGAGGTGCTGAGGGTGGAGTTATTGGGCTTTGCGGTAGATGCCACGGGAATCCACCCGACAGAGGACAAGACCAGGGCCATAGTACACACCCCGACCCCCATGTGCAAGGCAGAGCTACAAAGTTTCTTGGGATTATTAAATTTTTACCATTCGTTTTTGCCCCACAAAGCAGCCATAGCAGAACCCCTCCACAGGCTGCTCGATAAACACACCCCGTGGGTCTGGGGAAAGCAGCAGGCTGCTGCTTTTCAGGCAGTCAAAGACCTCCTTGTTTCCAATGCAGTGCTCCACCATTTTGATGAAGCCCTACCACTGATTTTGGCTTGCGATGCGTCCTCGTATGGGGTGGGCACAGTCCTGGGGCACCAAGTCCCCGACGGGAGGGAGGTTCCCATGGCCTATTATTTGAGAACCCTGACCCCTGCAGAGTGCAACTACGCTCAGATCAACAAGGAGGCCTTGGCAATTGTGGCGGGCGTGCATAAATTCAATGACTACCTGTATGGTAGATGTTTCACGATTGCCACAGACCACAAGCCGCTCCTGGGCCTCCTTGCCCCAGACTGCCAGACCCCGCAAATTTTGTCACAGCACGTCCTGAGGTGGAACTAGTTTCTAAACTCGTACACATACACCTTGGTTCACTGCCTGGGCAAAGCTATGGGACACGCTGATGCCCTCAGCTGCCTGCCGCTACCCTTGACAGACCAGATCCCGCCCCTGCCCACCATGTGATGTTTATGGAGACTCTGCTTGAGTGGCCCCTCTACGCCGCTGAGGTGGCTCGGGCCACAGGGAGGGACTGTATACTCGCACATGTTTTGGACTGGGTGGGAAGGGGCTGACCCATGGGCAAACTGGACACAGAATTCAGGGTGTTCGCATCGCGCAGAGATGAGCTGTCCACACACAAGGGGTGCATACTCTGGGGTAGCAGGGTAGTGGTTCCCCCCACACACACACACACACTGCAGAAGCAAGTGTTAGAAGCTTTACACGAAACATACCTTGGGATAGTGCGGATGAAGGCCCTGGCACGCAGTTACGTATGGTGGCCGGGTATGGACGACGAGATAGAGGGGTGGGTGAGAAGGTGCCAACCCTGCCAAGAGTCCCGGCTCGATCCGCCTAGCGCCCCCGTATACCGCTGGGAGTCCAACCGGAGGCCGTGGTCCCGGCTTCACTTAGATTTTGTGGGGCCATACCAGGGCCATATATTCTTCATCTTGGTCGATGCATACACCAAGTGGTTAGAGGTGAATCCCATAGCTTCCACCTCCACAGCAGCAGCGGTCTGAGCCTTGCGAAGGGTCTTTTGCACACACGGAATCCCCAATTCCCTGGTCACGGACAATGGGACCGCTTTCACCTCCTGGCAATTCAAGGAGTTCTTGAATAGATATCTCATTCAGCACATTCGATCCACCTCCTTCCATCCGGCCACCAATGGCCAAGCAGAGCGCATGGTGCGCACCACCAAAGAGGCCGTGGGTCGCATCGTACAGGGCAACTGGGACCACCGCCTGGCAGCCTTCCTACTTGATAACAGGTTCACCCCCAACCCCGTCACCAGGTCAAGCCCTGCCGAATTACTAATGGGGAGGAAATTGATCACGAGGTTAGACAGGCTACATCCCGACAGGGCTACCGACTTCTGCAGTTCGCCCAACGTCAGGGAAGCAACACAGGGATTCTTTCCAGGGGATCTGATCTATGCAAAGAATTTTGCAAGCGGCCCGGAGTGGGTTGCCGGCCGGGTGCTTCGGGTGCCGGGATCCCGCTCATATGAGATCTCGTCCGAGGGAGGTCAGATCCTAAGGAGGCATATTGACTAGCTGTACCGCCGCTCCTTGCCAGAAGAACCAACAGCGATGGAGGAAGCGGTGAGTGGGGGAGAGGTAGCCGCAACACCCCCGGAAGCGGCTCAGAGGGCGCCGATCCTGCCAACCACGCGAGCGGAAGAGCAACACAGCGGAGGGCGTGACCCGCCAAGAACGGAGGTTCCAGAACAGCAACAAGAGTCGGACCGCCCTCTGCCGGTGTCAAGTCCCCGAGAGGAAACCCCATCTCCAGCAGCTGCTCCAACACCCCAAATAACCCCGAGGAGGTCAAGCAGGGAGCACAGGGCGCCAGCTTACTTGAAGGACTATGTGTCTTGAACTAGGGGGGGGGAGTGTTGTGTCTTGCAATGCGGTCCAGAAGGTACTGCACAGCGACGCTACAGAGGTGACCAGAGGAAGTAGCACGTGAAACTACCCCGCCAATCAAGATCTGTGACGGGAAGTTTAACTGGCCAGGATTGGACCTGGCCAGACTGAAGGTTGTTCCGGGGGTTTGTATATATAGTGGGACCCGGCCCGCATTTCTCTCCCTTGTGATGTACCGGCTAATAAAGTATGTTGCCTTCAACACGTCTCATCTTCCAGTACATCCCAGTACATTACATATCTCATGCTTCCTCTCTGAAACTTTTGCTGGATTCTTTATACTGCCAAACCCCACTAATGCCTCTTCTTCCTGGTGCCATCCTCTGTTTTACTTTTCTTTCTGAAGATTTTGTGAATGTATAGTCCAATATCTTTTAGAAAATCCACATTAGTAAATAGGGATAGGCAGAAAGTATAAACTTCTGAATTGTCCAGGCCCAAAGTTGTTAGCTTTTGACTGAAAATCCCCAAGAGCATTGAGGAGTAGAGACTTCTAAAATGTCACTTCCTGTTTGGTAGCAGGCAGACATGTTAAAATGCTCTAGGAATTTCAAGAAAAAAACCTTAAAGATCTTTAATATTCCTAAGGCATCACAATGTCACTTCCCGTTGTGAAACAGGATGTGGTGTCATACTGCTCTAGGCATTTCAAAAGATCTGTAGTCCTTCCTTCCTTCCTTCCTTCCTTCCTTCCTTCCTTCCTTCCTTCCTTCCTTCCTTCCTTCCTTCCTTCCTTCCTTCCTTCCTTCCTTCCTTCCTTCCCACTTACATGTGATCTTTCCACTTCATGTAGACTTCAGCTTGAAGATATCCATTTATTTATTATTTTCAATTTATAATCTGCCCTCCCCAAGAATGGGCTTAGGTCGGGTAAAAATACATAAAAGTAACGGTCAATAAATACAATCGATTACAAGATAAAACATCAGATAAAATTAATTAAAATACAAGGATGGCAACAGAGGGCCAGAACACAGATGTCAGTAATCCTATGGGCCAAAAGCTAGGGCTGTCTGAAACATGGAGGCCATCTTTCCCCCCTCTTTTTTTATCACTATGTTAAATTCTCTTTCCTGAAGGATTGCAGCAATTGTATTGACCCCAAATTTTACCTCCGAACTATAGAGCCAACTCTTGACCAAACTATAGAGACCAACAGACCACAGAGTAACATTTTTAGTTAGGCAGGGCTATACTCTGTGTCCTGCTAATTTTGGCCACTGTCCATTAAAACATAGGATTTTAACTCAAAATCCCAAGAAAAGATCCCCAGCCATGCAGCCTCAAATTGATACTGGCTGAAGTATATTGATGCCTTCTATTGGTACCATCTCATTGTTCTCTTATTCACCAGGCCTTTTATAAGCTCCATGTCTATACTTGTTCCAGTCAACCAGATATGCATGAACTAGCTCCCTTCCAACATCCTGTTTATCTTGCTTACACTGTAATGTTTTCAAGTCACAACCTTGATGGTGTCATGTTTAATTTACCTAATGATTACAGGATAATTTATGTGTTCATATCCTGCCCTTTTGCTTTAGTGTTCAGCTAGATTCCTATCAGCTTCAATTTGCTTTCAGGGGAAAAAAGTTTCTAGTCTTTCAGTTATTGAGAAAAATCATAGTATGTCAAGCATTCTAAAACTTTCAGTAACTTCTCCCATGTGGTCTCTGTATTTGTTTGAATCAGTTTCTTTGGTTTTATGTGCTGCCCTGCCATTCATATCTTCACAGAAGTAAATAGTGCAATGTCTAACAAAGATATTTGTCAAAATATGACAATGCAATTTTTTGGGGGAAAAATTTGTGACACCCCTTCCCTTCTCCACTCAGACAGAGTGCCTACCACTCTCTACAACCTCTCTTATTCAAGTTATGGGTAGGTCAGGACATCACATTCTCCCCATCCTTCTTTTCTCTTTTAAACTCTACAGAGAGTCATGACGATCTCAGACCTCAGGTCCTGTCTCTCATTCTCAGAGACATCCACAGAAAGAGTCGCCTAGCCCCTTTTATAATCAGCCTTCTCTCACACAGAGCTATTGGGGTTGAACTCAAATACCGTTCTAATCTCTTGCTGCCACCATTCATTCATATCCGATATGTGTATAGACCAGGATATTAAATTGTGTGTGTGCTTCTTTCCCTAAGACACACAGCGCACAGTGTTAATCAAAACAAGAAACTGATATTTATTATAAGAACAAAACACTGAGGAAAGAAAAACATAAGCAACATTGTTTCATATCCCCTGAACTTTTGAAATCCTATTCCTACAACAGGGGTCATTTAGTTACAAATTTACTATTTTCAGCTTGCTCCAAGCAGCTCTTCTATACAGTTCCACTCAATCATAAAAACCCTTTTCACCTCAGTGCCTAAGCTGTCAACCTTATAATTATGGGTGACTTCAACTTCCCCGATATATGCTGGGAGACAAGCTGGGCAAGGTGACAAAACTCATGTAACTTCCTGACCTGCTTGGCTGATAACTTCCTTTCTCAAATGGTGGAAGAAGCCACTAGAGGCTCAGCCATAACAGACTTAATATTAACCAACAAGGAAGAGTTGGTAAATGGGGTGAAGGTGGTGGGGACTTTATGGAGAAGTGACTATGTGCTCCTGGAATTCCTCTTGCTATGGGGGAGGAGATTTGTAGTCAGACTTCTAGGTTAAATTTTTGTAGGGCTAACTTTGATGAGCTCCGAGGCTTGATGAAGGTTGTACCATGGGAGAGGGTGCTGGAAGGGAAAGGATTCTCAAACATAACCTTTTGTAAGCTCAAGCCCTCACTATTCCAGCAAGATAGAAACATGGTAAGGGATCCAAGAAACTGATGTGGATGAACAGAGAGCTCCAGAATAAGCTAGGAGAGAAAAAAGGAAATGTTCAAGAAATGGAGAGAAGGACTGACCTCTAAAGAAGATTATATGAGCGTTACTAGGTACTGCAGATTGGCCATCAGAGAGGCCAAAGCTCAGCATGAGCTGGGTCTGGTGAGGAGGTCTCACTAAAACAAGAAAAATTTCTTCAAATATGTGAGAAGCAAATACAAAGTAAAAGAGGCACTTGGTCTGCCTTTGGGAGTAAAAAGAGAAACTCTGATGGAGGACAAAGAAAAAGCAGACAGGCTTAATGACTTTTTTGCCTCAATTTTCTCCCTGAAGAAGAATTTGAGTCCCTCAAGAACAGGGGTGGCCAATGGTAGCTGTCCAGATTTTTTTTGCCTACAACTCCCATCAGCCCCAGCCATTGGCCATGCTGGCTGGGGCTGATGGGAGTTGTAGGGAAAAAACATCTGGAGAGCTACCGTTGGCCACCCCTGCTCTAGAAGAACACATGAGAGGCTCATTGACATGGGTAGAGAAATTGTGGAAAGGCATCTGGCTGTACTGGATGAGTTCAAATTACCTGGGATGGATGGTGTGCACCAGAGAGTGCTCAAAGAACTTTCCAAAGAACTAGCAGAGCTAGTTTGTACATCATCTTCAAGACCTCCTGGAGAACTGGGGATGTCCCACAAGATTGGAAGAGAGCAAACATTATCACAATCTTCAAGAAAGGGAAGGATAACTGCGAAACTACAGGTCGGTTAGTCTGACTTCTGTTGCTGGAAAGATATTTGAGCAGATTTTAAAGGGGTCGATCTATGAGCATCTGAACATAGGCGTAAACTACGTGGGGGTTGGAGGACTCGAGCACCCCCCCACCCGGAGTTTCCCACTCAGCCCCGCCAGCAATCAGTACAGGACTTTAGGGCTCGGCAACCAAGCAACCAAATAGTGACAAACTCCTTTGATGGTTTTTCCTCTAAGCTGAAAACAAGAAAGTCAGTGGTGTGGTGTGATTTCCTACACCTTCTTACAAATGCTAATGAGCTAGCAGGGCAGGAATAGAATAGATAAACATCCCACACACACACACACTATCTCTGGAGACAGGAAAAATAAGGGGTGGGGAATGGGGAAAAGAAAGGTCTTTTGCTGCTTGATCCATGGAGGAGGAACAGATCTGGCCAGCCTAGGGGGTTGAAGGAGAACGCTTGAAAGGTAATTCTGATCTGCAAAAATTTTTGCTGTACCTTTGGACTTTCTAAATTAATTACTAAGGTTTTGATATCCAGAACACGTCAGGTGGAGTAGCCATGTTGGTCAGAAGCAGTAGAACAAAGTTGGAGTCCATGGCACCTTTAAGATCAAATAAGTTTAATTCTAGGTATAAGCTTTCATGTGCATGCACACTTATTTAGATCCAGGTGGGCAGCTGTGTTGTTCTGAAGCAATAAAGTTTGACCAGTGGCACCTTTAAGACCAACAAAGTTTCAATCTAGCCTAAGTATAAGCTTTTGTGTACAATCACACTTCATCAGATACAGGTGAAACAGACTTTAGAGTCAAGGTGTATAAGTACAGGAGTTGTCCTTGAAAGGGCAGCTTCAGGGAGAGCTCTCAGCCCCACCCACCTCACAGGGTGTCTGTTGTGGGAGAAGAAGATAAAGGAGATTGTAAGCCTCTCTGAGACTCTGATTCAGAGAGAAGGGTGGGCTATAAATTTACGGTCTTCTTCCTCTTCTTCCTTCTCATCACAGTTTATACCCCATCCAACCCCCTAGCAAAAAAAAAAAAAATCCATGCCTCATGTCAGAGAAATATTTGTGTCTGTGTGTAACCAGCCCCGTGGCCAGAAAATTTTGGGTGGAGGGGCCCAGGACATAAAATTTTGGGTGGGGGGCCGTGGAGTCTTAACTGCTTCTTCCAGCAGCCAGCCTCCAGGCTCCAGCTCTCTCTCTCTCTCATGCTCTTGGAGGTGGGAAGAAGAGCCTGGGGAGAGTGGCGGCAGCAAAAACGGGGCTGCGGGGAGAGCTTGGGAGGCAGGGAAGAGTTTGGGGAGAGCAGCGGTCGCAAAAATAGGGCTGCAGGGAGAGTGAGAGAGGCAGGGAAGAGCCCAGGGAGAGCGGGGGCAGTGAAAACGAGGCTGTGGGGGGAGCAGGGGAGGCAGGGAAGAGCCCAGGGAGAGTGGCGATGGTGAAAACGGGGTTGCAGGGACAGCGGGGGAGGCAGGGAAGAGCCCGGGGAGAGTGGTGGCAGTGAAAATGGGGCTGCAGGGAGAGCTTGGGAGGCAGGGAAAAGCCCTAGCAGAGCTGCAGCGGTGAAAATGGGGCTGCGGGGAGAGCAGTGGAGGCAGGGAAGAGCCTGGGGAGAGCGGCAGCAGCAAAAACGGGGCCGCAGGGAGAGCAGTGAGGAAAGGAGGGGCCACACAGGTGGAAGTGGGGATTGGGTGGAGGAGCCATGCCCCCCTGGGCCCCACTGTGGCTATGGGCCTGTGTGTAACCCCAGAAACTCTAGTGTCTGAAAAAATATCAAAAGGTAAGAAGGCACTGTGAAGCGGCTATAGACACCACTTTGTTGGTGTTAAAGGTGCTTTTGTTGTTCAGTCGCACAGTCGAGTCCAACTCCTTGAGACCCCATGGACCTCTCTGAAACCCAGATTGAACTTCTGGTAATTCCCGATCTACATACTGCTGAAGCCTAGCTTGTAGGATCTTTAACATGACCTTGCTGCCATGTGAAATGAGTGCAATGGTGCGATAGTTTGAACATTCCTTGGCATTACCCTTCTTTGGGATTGGAATATAAACTGATCTTTTCCAATCCTGTGGCCACTGTTGTTTTCCAAATTTGTTGACATAATGTGTGCATCACTTTAACAGCATCATCTTTTAGGACTTTGAATAGTTAAAGGTGCTATTGGGCTCCAACTCAGTTCTCACATTTGTTGACTGCTTTATTATCTGTAGTGGGAGTAAGGCCTGTTGTGAAGAAAAATACAACGGGCTGTAGAAGGAGGCTCTGGGTGAGTGCCTGCCACCCTTGCTGTCTTCCCATCCGCCCAAGTGAAGGCATTGAAACCCCGCCCCCCCACCTCAAGGGGAGCTAATGTCTGCCATCGAGAACAGTTGTAAATCTGAGTGATCTCCAGTGCCTCCCTAGAGGGAAATGGCATTGTACCTGTCTGATGTCCTACCCTTCTCAAACTCCACCCTCTCCAGGCCCCACCCTTAATCTGGAGTTGGCAACCCTATCTCCTTTCATTTATCTGCCCCTCTGACTTCAGCTTTCTATTGCCTTCCCCTTCCTGCAGCTTCTACAGTGAAGGAGCCAAAGCAGTTTGGATCATTCTCCTCTCCCCCCATGTGATCTGAACAACAACCCTGAGAGGCAGGTTAGGCTGGAAGTCTATGCCTGGTCCAAAATCACCCAGTCACCTTCCACAGCAAGAACCTGGGTCTGGCAGATTCCACTCTGACGCCCTAACTTGCATGTCCTCTGTATTGGCGATGGGCCTAGTGTCTTCCATGGCGACACTGGGACTCTCCCAATTTGTTACAACTCCCACACACCAGGCAGGACACATGTTAGATTTGATCTTTGTGTCCAGGATTTTGGTGGACGATATTGCTGCAGAAGCGGTGCCATGGTCGGATCACTTTGTCCTCAAGGCCTGTGTGAATGTGCCGTCCCAACCCTGTATGGGCGGAGAGTCTATGATGGCTCATCCACGGAGTCTGATGGACCCTGAGTGGTTCCAAATGGCTCTGCGGGATCCCTGGCCCCCTGGTGATTCCCTTGATGGCCTGGTCGAGGCTTGGCATGGCCGGCTATCCAGGGCCATCAACGAAATTGCACCCCGACGTCCTCTGTGCCCTTGTGTTAAACTGGCTCCATGGTACACCTCGGAGCTACAACAGCTGAAACAAGGGCTCAGATGACTAGAGAGGCAGTGGCAGCATACTCGTGACGAAGTGACGAGAACATCCTACAGAATGTTTATAACGTCTTATGAGATGGCAGTCAAAGCTGCAAAGAAGGATTACTTTGCGGCTAGGATTGCGTCTGCAAATTTGCGCCCAGCACAATTATTTAGGATATTTGGAAATCTTACAACACTGCCTCAAGGCAGACCAAATGTGAGAGAATTAGAGATAGGCTGTGAGGCTTTTGCAAATTTTTTTGCAGATAAAATCACATTGCTCCGCCAGGACTTTCTCGCCACATTGTACAAGAACTTGAGGCTCCGTGCCTGTCTTCTGGTTCAGTTCTGGATCACTTTGACACACTTAGCCTAGGAGAAGTTGATGGAATTCTCTCTTCCGTACACCCACCAATGTGTGATCTGGACCCATGGCCCTCTTGGCTGATTAAATCTTGCCAGAGGGAGCTTAGATGTCCTATACAGGACATTGTAAATAGATCCCTCTCAGAGGGGTGATTTCCAGCACCTCTGAAAGAGGATATGGTCTGTCCTCCCTTGAAAAAAAGTACAGCAGATCCAGCCGAATTGGCAAATTACCGACCAGTCTCAAATTTACCATTTTTAGGTAAAATTATTGAGAGGGCAGTAGCGTTACAGTTGCAGGGTTTTCTGGATGATGCTTTCATCTTAGATCCTCACCAGTCCGGCTTTCGTCCGGGTCACGGGATGGAGACAGTGTTGGTCGCCTTACTGGATGAACTCCAGTGGCATCTGGATCAAGGCGGCATGGCGGTGCTGATGTTAGATCTGTTGGCTGCATTTGACACAGTCGACCATCGGTTACTGACCCGCCGGCTTGCCGACGCAGGGATTAGGGGGTCGGCCTTACAGTGGCTTTCTTCCTTCCTTGATGGACGGGGACAAAGGGTGGCAATTGGGGGAGAACTGTCCCAGAGGCACTCACTAGATTGTGGGGTGCCTCAGGGAGCAGTCCTCTCTCCGATGTTATTTAACATCTATATGCACCCCTTGCCCAGATTGCCCGGAGGTATGGGCTTGGGTGTCATCAATATGCAGATGACACCCAGCTCTATCTACTAATGGATGGTCAGCCTGACTGCATTCCAATAAATCTGCACCTTGCATTGCAAGCCGTGGCGGGTTGGCTCAGGCTGAGTGGGTTGAAGCTGAATCCAACAAAGACAGAGGTCCTTTGCTTGGGTCGTGGCGCTCTGAGAAGAGAAATTCCTCTCCCAGTTTTTGACGGTGTGCCACTGAAAGTGGTGCACAGGGTCAGAAGCTTGGGGGTCCTACTGGAGCCTTCATTGTCAAAGGAGGCCCAGAACAGCCACTGCCAAGTCTGCATTTTTTCATCTTAGACAGGCGAAGCAGTTGGCCCCCTTCCTCGAGCATCAGGATCTAGCAACAGTGATCCATGCAACGGTCACCTCGAGACTGGATTACTGTAATGCCCTCTACATGGGGCTGCCTTTGTGCCGAACCCGGAAGCTGCAGCTGGCGCAGAATGCAGTGGCTAGGCTATTGTTAGGGCTCCCAAAGTGGAAGCACATACAGCCGGGGCTGCGCGAGCTGCACTGGCTGCCAGTTGCATACCGGGTTCATTACAAAGTGCTGGTTATTACCTTTAAAGCCCTATATGGTCGAGGGCATGCCTACCTGAGGGACCGTCTCTCCCCATATGAACCCCAGAGTACTGAGGTCAGCAGGAAAGAACCAGCTGAACATCCCTGGGCCAAAGGAGGCCAAATTGAAGAATATACGGGAACGGGCCTTCTCTATTGTAGCTCCACACCTGTGGAATCAACTTCCGGATGAAGTGCGGGCCCCGCGGAGTCTTGACCAGTTTTGCAGGGCCTGCAAGACTACTCTTTTTAAAGATGGCCTTCGCCTAGCATTGAACCAAGATAGATTTGCTGTAGATGTATCTCGCCATTAAATTTATGAAAGATCTGTAATACAGCACCACAAATGTTTAAATTTTAATAGAAATGTTTGTTTAAATGATGGTTTTATATAATGTAGTATTTGTTGAATTATATGATTTTATTGTACATTGAATTCATGCTGTGAGCCGCCCTGAGCCTGCTTCGGCGGGGAAGGTGGGATATAAATAAAATGTATTATTATTATTATTATTGCTATGTTGCATATATATTGTACAAAGTTCAGTTTTAGTTAATACAATAACACTGTATTGCTATATTGCATACATATTGCTATAGTATTAACTAACTTTGAACTTCGTACATTGCTCAGAAATTGAGCATCCAGAAACTGTTTTGTATTCTGTCCTGGGTCAGACCCATGAATTTATCAAACAAAGGTATCTGTGATGCCATAGTTTTGTCAATTTCAGTACAATCGTACTTTATTAATGAGGCAGAAACAAGACATCTGTAAGTGAACATCCAGGGAAATTTATAAAATGTTCCCCTAAGTCTTTTCTGTATTGCCTTTTACTGTCAAATTTGTGACCATTGGTTCGTCCTATGCACGTGATAAGTATATTTGCAGATCTTAAAGTGACTATTCTACAAGTGAATTTCAAAAACAGGACACAGCAAGAGACTTCTGAGATACCACTATAACCACTGGCAAACTTCCACCTTTTCCTGGGTTTGGCCCAGTCCATGGGCATTGTTCGTGGGGTACTCCCTAAATTTATGGGGAGGGAGCTTCTCTATAAATTCATAGGTAGTGATAATGGAGGCCCCTCCCTGTGATGTCACTGGCTTCTCCCTATGATGTCACTGGATCAAATGCCTCCGGCTGGGCCCCAGCTCCTCCCCCCCCCAGGAAATTGAAAAGTCGCCCTGCCTCTCTCTCCCTTCCTGCTCAGTCAAGCCAGATGGGAGGGCAAGAGGTGGCAGGTCTTTGTGCTCTTGCAGCCAGTTTTGAAGCTGGCTGTGAAAATAGGAAGACCTGGCTTGCTGGCTCCACCTCTCTCTCCCTCCTGCTCAGCTGAGCAGGACAGGAGGACAAGAAGTGGTGGGTCTTTGTGCTTCTTGCAACTGGCTTTAAAGCAGGAAGACCCAGCCTGGGAAGTTCACAGAAGCAGGAAGATACCTAAGCCCATGCCTCTCTGACAGTCAGAGAGCCAAGGAGGAGGGAGGCCTTCTTGCTGTTTCTGCAACCAACTTTGGCTGCAGAAGCAGGAAGAAACCTAGCAACTTGAGCATTTGAGGAAGTCAGCATGGGTTTGTCTCCAACAGGTCTTGCCAGACCAACCTGTTTTCCTTCTTTAATCAAATAACAAGCTTACTGGATTGTGGGAACGCTGTTGACGTAATTTACCTGGATTTCATGACATTACGATAGGCAAAGTGGAAGACTACGGATTGGATATAGGACAGTTCGGTGGATAGGAAAATGGTTAGAGGACCATACCCAAAGAGTGGTTGTCAATGGAGTTTCATCAGATTGGAGAGACGTGTCCAGCCTCAGGGCTCTGCTTTGGGCCCAGCTCTTTCAACATTTTTATCAAGGTTCTGGATGAAGGGGTGGAAGGTATAAAATATGCTGATGATATCAAATTGGGAGGAGTAGCAAACACTCAGGAGGAGAGAGTTAAAATTCAACAAGATCTGAATAATCTGGAGAAGTGGGCAGTTACAAACAGGATGCAATTCAACAAAGATAAATGCAAAGTCTTACATCTGGGCCACAAAAATGTGAAGCACAAATACTGGATTGGGGATGCACTTTTGGGAAGTAGTGTGTGCGAAAGAGATCTTGGGGTATCAGTGGACTGTAAACTAAATATGAGCTGTCAGTATGATGTTGTGGCAAAAAAGGCACATTCAATCCTGGGTTGAATCAAAAGGGCTATTACATCAAAATCACATGAGGTCATAGCTCCATTGTATACTGCTTTTGTCAGACCACACTGGCTGTAATTGGGGGAAGATTTGGGTGGGGTTTGAGGAGGAGTGGGACCTCAGACCAATACAATGCCATTTTCTCCTGGAAAACCACTGTTGCCAGTCTCCAGGTGATGGCTGGAGATCACTCAGAATTACAACTGCTGTCCAGATGGCAGAAATCAGCTCCCCTGGATGTGGGGGGGGGAGTGAATGCCTTCACTTGGAGGGGAGGGAAGACAGCAAGGGTGGGGGGGGCACTTGCTCAGAGCCTCTTTCTAGAGCCCATTGCATTTTTCTTCACAACAGGTCTTATCCCTAGTCTTGTATAAAAACTTTTTGCATTCAAATACCCGAACAATTTCAATTTGTTTCCCTTATTCTACAGAAAACCCTGGAGTAGCTCTACCACTGAATAACCTTTGCCAAAAATTGCAAATTTGAGATAATTCTGTAATTTGCTAGATCCCATTTATCTAGGCTGCTGTAGGCTGATCCTGCATTGAGCAGGTGGTTGGATTAGATGGCCTGTACATCCTCTTCCAACTCTATGATTCTTATATAAAGTTTGCTTACTCAGCAATCTTATCACTGCCTCTTTTCACTGCCACTTTTTCTTTGAGAGGGGCAGAGGCTCCATTAGAAAAGCAGTTGTACTAATCAAAGAGATTTACCCTGTCTCTGCAAGATTTCATCAGCCAACAGAGATGGAGTCCAGATGGAGACAAAACTGAAACTAGAAGAATGATCACAGAAAATACAGTCAAATGCATCATACATTATAACTAGTACCAGGAGTAAGGCCCGTTGTGAAGAAAAATACAACAGACTCTAGAAAGAAGCTCTGGGTGAGTGCTTGCCACTCTTGCTGTCTTCCCACCCACCCAAGTGAAGGCACTTACTCCCCGCCCACCTCAAGGGGAACTGATCTCTGCCATCTAGAAAGCAATTGTAAATCTGAGTGATCTCCAGTGGCTCCCCAGGAGGAAATGGCATTGTACCTGTCTGAGGTCCTATCCCTCCTCAAACCCCACCCTCTCCAGGCCCCACCCCTTAAATCTCCAGAAATTTCCTAACCTGGAGTTGGCAACCCTATCTCCTTCCCTTTATTTACCCCTCTGACTTCAGCTTTTCATTGCCTCCGCCTCCCTGCATCCTCTACATAGGACAAGGACAGTCTTTCTTCACAGTGTTGGGGGTAACAAAAGCATACATCATTCCCCCCTCCCCCATGTGATCTGAACAACAATCCTGTGAGGTAGGTTAGGCTCAAAGTGTGTGACTGGTCCATAATCATCCAGTCAGCTTCCACAGCAAGAACTGGATAGCAGTTGTAATTCTGAGTGATCTCCAGCCCTCACCTGGGGATTGGCAACAGTGGTTCCCCAGGAGGAAAAAGGTCTGAGAGAGAGCAGAACAGAGCAGAGCAGCTGTGATAGCTGAGACAGCTGGAGAAGTTGCTAAGAATTTCTGAGTTTTGAAAGACTTCATTCTGAGGTTTGTGTGACCGCTTAAAATTCTGCGTTGTGATAGCTGGGGAACTGCTGTTTGTTTGGTTGAGTGGGCTAAAGGTGAAAGTGATTGAGAGTGATTGCTGCTGATTGTTTAGGAGCGGCTCTGCTCCACCCTCTTTGCATTTTAAGCTGCGCCTTGCCAAAGGCTCTTGGCCTGTGACTTTTTGCCTAGGGGCTCTCTAAGGACCAGGAGCCAAGATCCCTAATTTCCTTGTTCTCCCAATAAGGTAAGTTGACCCTCCAGAAGGGGAGCCACTTAAACAAACAGCATTTAAAGAGGACTGCATATTTTAAATATAATGAAGATAGAAAGCCAGCAGGGGGGTGGGGGCTCTCCAGTGTTTTGCACTGAGTGTCACATGTATGACTATCTGCCCAAAGGACAGAAGTCTTGGGTGTGTGCTCGGTGCAAGGAGCTCCTGGTCCTCAGGGAATGAGTTCGTACCCTTGAGGTCGAGGTGACTGCCCTAGAGAAGCTGCCTTATACTGAATCAGACCCTTGGTCCATCAAAGTCAGTATTGTCTTCTCAGAGACAGTCAGGCACTCGGGGAAGACTCTCGGGGGCGTATTAGATGAGCCCTGCTCTGAACGTAGCAGCCCCATTGCTGCCAGAGAGCATGAGGGTCGAGAGGGAACAGGGCACCATGCTGAGGATAAGGGGAATGCACCCTCAGAAGGGACCTCTTCTTCGGTTGGTGAGCGGGAATCCTTTCGCACCAAGGAACCATCCCTGGGCAGGGGGAGAGGGCGGGGTTTGGTAGCTGGTGATTCGATCCTTAGGCAAGTAGACAGCTGGGTGGCGAAACCACATACTGACCGTATGGTGACTTGCCTGCCTGGTGCGAAGGTAGTGGACACTACGCATGTAGTAGATAGGCTGATAAACAGTGCTGGGGAGGAGCCTGTGGTTGTGGTGCATGTTGGTACCAATGATGTGGGGAAATGCAGTCGTGAGGTCCTGGAGGAAAAATTTAGGCTTCCAGGCGGGAGACTTAAGGCCAGGACCTCCAAGGTAGCCTTCTCAGAAGTACTACCTGTTCCACGTGCAGGGCAGGAGAGACAGGCACAAATTAGAAGTCTCAATGTGTGGATGAGACAATTGTGTAAGGAGTAAGGGTTTAAGTTTGTTAGGCACTGGGATGCTTTCTGGAACAAGCGGGAGCTGTACAAAAGAGACGGTCTCCACTTGTCCCCGGATGGAACCAGGCTGCTGGCGCTTAAAATCAAAAAGGTGGCAGAGCAGTTTTTAAACTAAATCTTGGGGGAAAGCCGACAGGAGATGAAATGTCTCTGGTTCGGGAGGACTCATCTCAAAGAGATGAAGGGTTAGCTGCTATTTTTCTACCGGGTAACAGATCAGAGTTGTCCACTGTGATGGTAACAAACAGTATGGACTGTCTGCCAGAGTCTCAAGGCGGCAGGAGGAAGGTGGCGGGCCTAGCTTGCCTGGGAAATTATAGATGTTTGTATGCAAATGCTAGAAGTGTTCGAAGTAAAATTGGTGAATTGGAATGTTTAGTGTTGGGAGAAAACATAGACATTGTGGGAATTTCAGAAACTTTGAATGAGGAGAATCAGTGGGACATGGTGATTCCTGGATATAAGTTATATCGGAAGGATAGGGAGGAAAGGGTTGGAGATGGGGTGGCTCTGTATGTCAGAGAGGATACACGGTCCAGTAAGACTGACATCAGAGAATTAGATTCCCTTTTAGAAATGCTTTGGGTTGAAATAAAGGGCCCAAAAGAAAATTTAACTATGGGAGTTTGTTATCGTCCACCAAATCAAAAGAGAGAGGACGATTATAATATGATGGAAGGCTTAAAGATAGTGGCTAAATGTAAAAACTGTGTCATAATAGGTGATTTGAACTACCCGCAGATCAATTGGGTCAATAAGTGTTTAGGTCGAGAGAAAGAGACTGAGTTTCTAGATGCTTTCAATGGCTGTGCGATGGAGCAGATGGCCTCAGAACCTACCAGGGGTGGGGCGATCCTGAATTTGGTCCTAAGTAATGCCCAAGACTTGGTGAGAGATGTAAAAGTGATTGTGCCGCTGGGGAGCAGTGACCATAATGTTATTGAGTTGACCATTTGTATAAATGGGGAGTTGCCCCAAAAGACCAACACAACCACATTTAACTTTAAAAGGGTAAATTCTCTGAGATGAGGAGGCATGTGGGGAGGAAACTGAAAGGAAAGGTAAATACGGTCAAACCCTCAGGGAAGGTTGTAGACTACTTAAAACTATAATCCTAGAAGCTCAGATAAAATACATACCACAAATTAGGAAAGGCACAAACAGGTATAAGAAAAGGCCTGCATGGTTAACAAACAAACTAATGGAAGCTGTAAAAGGTAAGAAGGACTCCTTTAAGCGGTGGAAAACCAGTCCAAGTGAGATTAATAAAAGGGAACACAGGCTGTGGCAAATCAAATGCAAGACTTTGATCAGGCAGGCAAAAAGGGACTATGAGGAGCATATTGCAAAAAACATAAAGACCAACAATAAAAATTTCTTCAAATATATTAGAAGCAGGAATCCAGCCAGGGAGGCAGTGGGGCCCTTGGATGACCATGGGGTAAAAGGATTACTGAAGGAGGATAGGGAAATGGCTGAGAAGCTGAATGCATTTTTTGCCTCCGTCTTCACTGTGGAAGATGAGAACTTTTTGCCTGCCCAGAACCACTAATTTTGGAAGGGGTGTTGAAAGACCTGAGTCAGATTGAGGTGACAAAAGAGGGGGTCCTACAACTGATGGACGGATTAAAAACTAATAAGTCACCAGGTCCGGATGGCATACATCCAAGAGTTCTGAAAGAACTCAAAGTTGAACTTGTGGATCTTCTAACAAAAATCTGTAATCTTTCACTGAAGTCTGCCTCCGTTCCTGAGGACTGGAAGGTAGCAAATGTCACCCCCATCTTTAAAAAGGGTTCCAGAGGAGATCCGGGAAATTACAGGCCAGTCAGTCTGACTTCAATACCGGGAAAGTTGGTAGAAACCATTATCAAGGACAGAATGAGAAGGCACATTGATGAGCACGGGTTATTGAGGAAGACTCAGCATGGGTTCTGTAGGGGAAGATCTTGCCTCACTAACCTGTTACATTTCTTTGAGGGGGTGAACAAACATGTGGACAAAGGAGACCCGATAGATGTTGTTTACCTTGACTTCCAGAAAGCTTTTGATAAAGTTTCTCATCAAAAGCTCCTTAGAAAGCTTGAGAGTCATGGAGTAAAAGGACAGGTCCTCTTGTGGATCAAAAACTGGCTGAATAATAGGAAGCAGAGAGTGAGTATAAATGGGCAGTCTTCACAGTGGAGGGCGGTAAGCAGTGGGGTGCCGCAGGGCTCAGTACTGGGTCCCTTGCTCTTTAACTTGTGCATTAATGATCTGGAGTTGGGAGTAAGCAGTGTAGTGGTCAAGTTTGCAGTTGACACTAAATTGTTCAGGGTGGTGAGAACCAGAGAGGATTGTAAGGCACTCCAAAGGGATCTGTTGAGGCTGGGTGAGTGGGCGTCAACGTGGCATATGAGGTTCAATGTGGCCAAATGCAAAGTAATGCACATTGGGGCCAAGAATCCCAGCTACAAATACAAGTTGATGGGGTGTGAACTGGCAGAGACTGACCAAGAGAGAGATCTTGGGGTCGTGGTAGATAACTCACTGAAAATGTCAAGACAGTGTGCGATTGCAATAAAAAAGGCCAACACCATGCTGGGAATTATTAGGAAGGGAACTGAAACAAATCAGCCAGTATCATAATGCCCATGTATAAATCGATGGTGCAGTCTCATTTGGAATACTGTGTACAATTCTGGTCACCGCACCTCAAAAAGGATATTATAGCATTGGAAAAAGTGGAGAAAAGGGCAACTAGAATGATTAAAAGACTGGAACACTTTCCCTTTGAAGAAAGGTTAAAACGCTTGGGACTCTTTAGCTTGGAGAAACGTCGATTGCGGGGTGACATGATAGAGGTTTACAAGATTATGCATGGGATGAAGAAAGTAGAGAAAAAAGTGCTTTTCTCCTTTCTCACAATACAAGTACTCGTGGGCATTCAATGAAATTGCTGAGCAGTCAGGTTAAAACGGATAAAAGGAAGTACTTCTTCACCCGAGGGGTGATTAACATGTAGAATTCACTGCCACAGGAGGTGGTGGCAGCTACAAGCATAGCCAGCTTTAAGAGGGGATTGGATAAAAATATGGAGCAGAGTTCCACCAGTGGCTATTAGCCACAGTATATATGTGTGTGTGTGTGTGTGTGTGTGTATATGTGTGTGTGTGTGTGTGTGTGTATACACACACACATATATATATTGGCCACTGTGTGACACAGAGTGTTGGACTGGATGGGCCATTGGCCTGATCCAACATGGTTTCTCTTATGTTCTTATTAATAATTAACCTTTAATCATTTCTGGACCATGTTGCCACCTCACCAGCAGGATAAGGAGGGGATAGAGCAAGAAAAGGGGGCGGGGAGGAGGATGCCATCATGTTATTGCCCTTCCCTGTCCTCAACCCAAAATCTGGTGGAACATCTCTGTTTTGCAGACCCTGCAGAATTGCCTTAAGTCCCACAGGTCCCCGATGTTATTGGCAAATAGTTCTACCAGATCGGAGAAGGCCCTGGCTCTGCTCAAGGACAGCTGGATGTCTTTTGGACCAGGAATCACTAGTAGATCATTCTCAGCAGAGAGTAATGCTCTTCAGAAGACATACTGGAGGAGGCAAATCTTGAAGATATGTGGTACATTCCCGACCACATAAGGACTTAAAGTTCAATACCAAGACTGTGAACCTGACTCGGTACTCCACTGGGAGCCAGTGCAGCTGGCATAGCACAGGATGAATATGTACCAGCCATGATGTTCCCATCAGGACCTACACCATTGCATTCTGGATCAGTTGGAGCTTCCAGGTCAATCTCAAGGTTAGGCCATCATAAAGCAAGTTACAGTAGTCTAGCCTGGAGGTGACCATTGCATGGTTTACTGTAGCTTGGTCAGGGCACAAGAAAAGGACCAGTTCCCGTGCTTGGAATAGATGGAAGAATGCCAGCTTGGCAATGTTCATGACCAGGGCTCCTCGATAAGGAGGTATCCAGGAACATGCTAAACTCCAAATGGTTTTTTGCCAGTGTCAGTGGCAAAAGGGTAGAAAGTCTGTGCTTCAGTCATGAGCCCCCCCCCCCCCAGTACCAGATGGTTGTTTTTACAATGATTGCAAGGCCAGGAAGCCCCTTCCGTGTCTAGTGTCTCATGAATCACTCTGTTAGGGAACAAAGCAGAAAGCCTCCCTATCTCTAAACCTGTTGTGACATCCACTGCATTTGGCAGAGGTTGTGACAATGAAAGAAGCTTTCTTTTGGCCTCCTGCCAAGTAAAAGATGCAGTTCTGATCACCACCACCAAGTAAGTTTCACAGTAAAAGTGTAAGAAAAGTCAGTGGTTGTAGCTGACAGAGGGCTGTTGCTAGAGACAGGACTGAACTAATTCTGAGTTCAGCCTGAGCTTTGGAGAAATTTGGGCAAACTTCCAAAAATAAAATCCAGCAATTATGAACTAAGGAAGTTTGTACTTTGTACCAAAGCAGGGCCTGTGGGGGTTGTTGGGAAGGTTTATATGGGGGCAGGCTGACCTTAAGGTATGCTGATCCCAAGCTGCGTAGGGTTTTAAAGATCAACAGAATTCCTTGAATTGGTCCCAGAAGCAAATTGGATGCCAGTATGAGTGGAACAAGACTGGAGTGATACGGTTTCTACAACGCACTCTAGTCAACTTTCTAGTCCCAGCATGCTGTGCTAATTTTAGCTTTCAGACAGTGTTCAAGGACAGTCCCATGTAGAGCATATTGCAGTAGTCTAACCTAGGTGTTACCAGAGCATACATTGTTATGGCAAGATCTTTCCTTTCTAGGAAGGGCTGCAGCTGACTAACCAGCTAAAGCTGGTGAAAAGCAGCCCTGCCCCACATTGTTACCTATTTATCCAACAGAAGGCCCAGAAAACAGCACCCCTAAGGCCCAAAAGGCAGCATTCTCAAGCAACAATCCTGTTCCTTTAGTGCGAGTGCAACCCCACCCAGAACAGGAAACATGCTAGTTCCTGGGTCAAACTTTCCTCCCACTAGTAGTACCTCTGCTGTTTTGGAATTAAGTTTCAGCTTGTTAGACCTCATTCATCCCAAAACTGCCTCCAGGCACTTGTTCACAGTTTCCACTACCTCTCTGGGATCTGCAAGCTGCATGGAATGCATTATTATTCTTGTACTATTCATATATTTTAGGGAGAAACTAAGCGTGTCATAATTTCTTATTTTGAAGAGTACTCTTTTTCTCTTTTTTAAGAAAATGCATCACTCACCCTAATGGGAAGAATCTATTTGACCAACTTTCTGGCTAACATTTGTCCCCAGGGCACACTTTTGTCTCAACTTGCATATTTGTCTCTGAATCTCCTCATTTTTTCAAGAAGGAAACCTAAATCTGTATGTGCTAAATATATATGAGTCTGCTGAAGCAGTTATTCATCCTAGTACCAACTGGCTGCAAAATCACCATCTCCAATTTTCTTAAGTTATGGCATATGAAACTGCTTGAAAAACCACAGGCAGCCATTACATTTTATTTCTACATGATTTTCAGATACAGATTAGTATGATAAAACCATTTGCAATGTTGTTTAATGAGACATAATGCTTCCTTTTGTCACTTTCTAATGGAGCCCAGGACACAGAGCAAGACTGACAGATTTGGAGGACTGAAATCGGTGCTTGTGCCACAATGTGAATGGATTGGATTATCTTGCAATCATGGGCCAATAAGAATGGGAAATGTTTAAAATAAATTGCATGACATTTCTAAAAGGAATGTAATTGAATGCTTTAATCTGATCAATTATATCCTCTTCAGTTCAGCACAGACAAATGAAAAACTAAAACAGTGAATGTATTTATCAGTATGAACTAGGTGAAATCATGGTTCAATATCATGAGAAAAATCTCCCAAATAAGGAATACATGTGAAAGTTGGTAGAATAGGGGGCTAAATTCTCCTTCAGCTACACTGTCCCCAACAAACTTATCTCCAGCCATTTTATCTCTGTAGCCACTACTTCTAGCCTTAGAGTTGCAATTGGGAGAAACCACGAGACAGAAATGGTTTCAATGGGGAAACCATGAGAAGTGTAAGAGTTAATCCCATCCCATTTGTCTATTCTGTGCTTTAGATTTTACCCTTACTATGTTGTAGGGATGAGGAAATGTTCACTATGTAATATTTTTGTCCTGTTTTGGTTCTTGGATTTACACTACTGGTTTTGTATACTTGTTCATATTACAAATGTTGTGCATTTTTATACTTATGTGAATTTTTTGCATACATCATTTATTTGTATATGTATATATAATGTGATTTATTAGTGCACTGAAAATTATGTTCATTTTTATGGGGGGAAATAACTGAATAAACCAGAATGAAAATGAAAAATCACTATGTTGATTCACAGAAGGGAAAAGTGAAACCAAAAGGAGATTTTTGAAGTTGATGCAAAAAGGATGAGCAATTCAAAACCATCCCCACCTTACAGGAATTTTGTAGCAACAAGATTCTAAAAGAGAAGTCTGTAGTCTTCACATCTGGTCTGTTCTTGTGACTACACTCAATTTAAGATAGTGAAGCATTTAAGTCTGATCTTCAGATATCATGAGAACCCAAACTTCATATGCAAAGCTAGACTGACCAGGTGACCTTCTGATCTGGTCTCTGAAACTATCGGAGCAGCAGAAACCAAATGAGGGGGATCAGCATGGCACCAATGTCACATCACTTCCTCTATAAATCCAGAAATGATGTCATCAGGTCAGCATGATGCTCTAGGATTCACCCAAAGCTGTATGGTGAATCAAATTCTATGGAATCCTATAGCGTCATGCTGATGTACTGACATCACTTCTGTGTTTGAACCAGAAGTGACAGTGTCAACATGATAGCATTCATCACAGCTCCATCCCCACACACCCTCTGGGGGTTGCCAGCATTGGGCTGGCAACCCTATGCAAAGCCAGTGTCACTGCACTGGCATCATCATAATATGATGATGAGGTATGAAAGGTAGAGTATAAAATAAAAAAGTAAAGATAAATCTTGGTAAGACAGCATTCCACAGAGATTAGGCATTGGTGACACCCCACTCCCTAAGCATTTAAGCTCAAACAAATTTGGATGTTTGAAATTAAATAACTGGATAGTTCATTTTATCCAAGCTCATTTGAAACACTTGGTGCTCTTTCAGCTGGCTACCTTCACATATTGGAGAATCTCTTCACCCAAGTAAAGCAAAGGATTCCTGCCAGATGAAAGACAATCTACAATCTTACATGCACGAAAAAACACATACACCCTGGAAAAGACTGAATTTTGGAGTTACAAACAGAAGTGTTTGGGGGAAAGTGCAGCTCTTCTGTACAACTTCTGAGGATCATGGCAGTGCTCAGTTTCTAGGTACAGCACAATGAAGTTCAGCAGTGTTTTCAGTAGTGATTATACTTCATGAACATGTGGAAAAACAGTTCTTCAAAAGTACCTCCTTGTCAAATGAAGCTGCTGGATCGTTAAATTTCTGGATTATTTTGGGTACATTCTAAATTAGCAGACATATTAAATTGTTTTGCTGGCAGATCTGATTTTGTCACACTTTTAAACTAGATTTGGGGCTCAGGAATTTTTGGATTCTTCTGTCTGCCCATTGGAAATGAATGGACATACAAAATGGGTCTGCTAAGGAGTCAGGACTTTTTAGAGAGCCAGTTTGGTGTAGTGGTTAAGTGTGCGGACTCTTATCTGGGAGAACCGGGTTTGATTCCCTACTCCTCCACTTGCACCTGCTGGAATGGCCTTGGGTCAGCCATAGCTCTGGCAGAGGTTGTCCTTGAAAGGGCAGCTGCTGTGAGAGCCCTCTCCAGCCCCACCCACCTCACAGGGTGTCTGTTATGGGGGAGGAAGGTAAAGGAGATTGTGAGCCACTCTGAGACTCTTCAGAGTGGAGGGCAGGATATAAATCCAATATATTATTATTATTATTATTATTATTATTATTATTATTATTATTATTATTATTATTATTATTATTAATTTATTTATTTACAACTTTTATACCTTTCTGCCTTTTCAGGGTCACCAGTTATTCCCATACTGCCTAGTACCTAGGTAAGGACATCTAAGCATGGATTAAGTCCTCACTGGAAATGACATGGAGGCTTCATACATGCTGAGATTTCATTGAATGCATGACAGAGTCTTACATGCCTACAAATTAGTGGTTTATACCCAGTATTGAAGTCTTCTTGTTTATGGAAGTTCAATAAGAGGAATGTTCCAGATGAGCTGTCCTAGATGGCTAGCATCCTAGGAACATAGTGTAGAATGGATTAAATCCTCACTAGAAATGACATGGAGGCTTCATACATACTGAGATTTCATTGAATGCATGACAGAGCCTTACATGCCTACAAGTTAGTGGTTTATACCCAGTATTGAAGTCTTCCTGTTTATGGAAGCTCAATAAGAGGAATGTTCAGGATGAGCTGTCCTAGATGGCTAGCATTCTAGGAACAGGGAGCTTTTGTAGTGTAGAATGCCTAAACAAGTAATTTTCAATTCTGAAGTGGTACACAACTGTAAAACGTCTCTATGTCCAGGGGTGGCCCAGGGGTTTTTGGCATACTAGGCAAACTCTAATTCTGTTCTCTCCCCCCCTCCCCCCAATTCAATATAGAGAAAACTCTGGGGGCATGAAAGGGCGGGAGAGTGGTGAGAGAGAAATGGAGATGCTCGGTGTCTGGGGAAGGAATAATAAAAGGAATGAGGGCAAATGCAGGGAAGAGCTTCCAAAAAAGAGGGAAAGCAAGATGGCAATGTGAGTAATGGCAAAGAGAGTTGAGATAAAGAAGTTGACAAGGACTGCACAAGACAGGCACAAAGAGAATTGTAGAAGGTAGAAAGCAAGAAAGGGAAGCCATCTGGCTCTCCACCATTCTACAGCTAGCTAGAGGCTGAGTGAGGCAGTAGGGAGGGAGTGATGCTGCCGCCATTGTACTACCATGCTGACACTGACGCCACCAATGCTGACACTGAAGGGGTCAAAGGGTCAGAAGGAGAGCAGACATTTCAGGAGCCATTGTAAGTCCCCCTATCTTCATCCCATTAGTAGAAGCCTGTTTTTGGCTCTCCAGAGCAACTGCTTGGCCACTCTGTTAAACAGAATGTTGGACTAAATGAACCATAGGAACATCATAGGAACATCAATGAAACTGGCCCAGTGTGGGCAAATGAGAAGCCTGCTTGTCTTCTAGGACCCATGGCTAGCAAGAGCCAATTCCAGCTTGTTACAGCCCAGGCAGGCAGGCAAGCAATCAAGACCATCACCAGCCAAGATCCCCTGCCATCCTTCCTTGTCTGCCTCCAGGTGCATGCATTCCCTTTCTTCTTCTTTCACCCCTTGACACCACTGTAGATTGCTGCCATGGAAGTGCCACTAAGGACCAACTCACTACACAAAAGCTGACATCAGTCTGGCCTACTCCCTCCCTTGACTTGTCCCATTGGCCATGGAAAACTGTTGTCCACTAGCAAATAGTGGCTGGTCTAGTCCTTAACCTTCAACAGAGGCTCTGCTCAGATGAGACACTGGAGCCAGAACATCCATGGGACTTGCCGTGAGCCTCTTTTGGCATCCCCTGTTTGGTAGTCTTCTAAGCATGGCTAATGGACAGTCTGGCTCTGCATACAGTATTTACTTGGAATACTTCCCAGTTATTCAACCTACAGTGCAAAAAACTGTCATCAGGATAACTGTGAAGGGAAAACTAGTGGCCAAAGTGGTTGAGTGTATCATGCAATTTACTTTCTTTTGATATTTGTGTTTGGTCTGGTCTGGTGTGTGTGTGTGTGTGTGTGAGTAAATGAGGGAGTACTATAGAGCTGACTTTGCCTAGGGTCCCTGGCTTCTATCTTATTATAGCATAACATCTGATACTGGTAACTAGGCACAAATGTTGTGTGACATATGCAAATCAAATCAGCTAAATAATATGCACATTGTATCCCAGATGAAATCAGGAATCTGCCTCCTGTCCCACTCTCCCTATATGCTAAAGAAGGCTGACAAGTGGATAGCTTAGAAAATGGATACAATCCTTAACAGTTTCTAACAATGGGATTTTTGGATTTCATATGGAAAGAAGGAAAGTGTAGATGTTCAAATAACAGAATTAACAGAGAGATGGATGCTCTCTTGATTTATTCTGTGCATTTAGCCATGCATCAATATCAATGCCACCTTTACATAGTAATAGTTCTATTAATATTCATCATGATGCAGCTTTGAATTTGCAGGAAAAATGAATTGGCCAGCAGAGACCAAAAACATTCTCCCCAAGTACAAATTCTGCACTATTTACTTCAATTATATACTAGGGGAAAGAGTAGAGGTATTATAAAGAAAAAAGAGTTTCAAAGGGGAATATTTGAGAGAATGCCTAGAAAGTCTGTATGGGTTTGACATGGCTGTTGCTATTGGACAAATCAATGAACTGAAAATGTCAAGAAGCCAAATTATCTATTGTGCAATGCTAAGAAATTTGCTGCATAAAGTACAAATCACCGTTGTGATGAATTTATTTACACTAGAGTTTGTTCTTTATACTAGAGTTTTTTCTTATATATGCCAGTGGCCAAGGCATAAAATATGAACTGGGGATATACACATTTGTAAAGAGGCAGAGACACCCTAAGGATATGTGCTGACCAGGACTTTTTTTGAGCAGGAATGCAGAGGAATGCAGTTCTGACTGGCTTGGTATCAAGGGGTGTGACTTAATATTTAAATGAATTCCTGCTGGGCTTTTTCTACAAAAAAGCCCTATGTGAAACAATGGTGACATCAGGGGGTGCAAATAAATTCCTGCTGGACTTTTTCTACCAAAAAAAGCCCTGGTGCTGACCATGGCCTGTCTGGCCTCCCAAAGATGTTGTAAATGTGCTCATGTATCCTTATTTGTACTTCTTTATTTTCAAAAGAAATTGCAAAGTGCTAATGAAACAGTTACTAAAAAAACCCCACCAGGAAGCCATTAATCTAAAACAGAAATTGAGGCGGGGGCAGAATTAGATTATACTTGAATAAAAATTAGTTTAAACAGCTACCACAATTCTGACAAATCAAGTTATACCGTAATTGCTCAGTTCTTTTATCCAGTGTCCTCCTTTAGATACTTAGCATTACTTCTTGCTATTGTTATTATTCCAGTATTTCATAAAGGGTTGCCAGTTTGGTGTAATGATTAAGTGTGTGGACTCTTATCTGGGAGAACCGGGTTTGATTCCCCACTCCTCCACTTGCAGCCGCTGGAATGGCCTTGGGTCAGCCATAGCTTTTGCAGAGGTTGTCCTTGAAAGGGCAGCTGCTGTGAAAGTCCTCTCAGCCCCACCCACCTCACAAGGTGTCTGTTGTGGGGGAGGAAGATAAAGGAGATTGTGAGCCACTCTGAGATTAGGAGTGGAGGGCGGGATATAAATCCAATATCTTCTTCATTGATATAAAAATTGCTGATGTTTATAGTCTCCCCGTCCCCCCCCCCAAAAAAAGTATTTGTATATAGAAAAAAATGTTCATCAGCTTCACAAACCAAACCTTAGTTGCTTTACAATTTCATCTGGTGCCATTCTCTCCTACAGCAATGTACATAGCAGTCACTGGATATTTGGTAAAGTCTATCAGTCTATAAAATTCATCCTTTGACCAAACATTGAAATATCTGGTTTGCCTGATAACAGCAAATTGTGGATCAAAAATATCTGAAACTAGTGGCGATAGTTCAGGGCAAGTTGGCATCTGTTTGTGCATCTTTATAAACACACATCTCTATACATCTGTTGCTAGAAATATACATAAAGTATACACAAATTACAGGAGGGATGGAGAACTACTCTTGAAGGCTCAGAGGGTGTCTGCTCACCCTGGTTTTAAACTAATACACTTCACCACAGCAGTAGAAAATATTTCTTGCCCCGACACGAAATGGACTGGGAATGGTATAATTTTAATTCTATAGGAGAGCAAAAATAGTGCTGAAATGAGCAATGCCTTCAAAAGGGTACACCCCCTCCCATCTGTGAAAATTGGTGGGGGTTTTTTTGGGGGGGGAACAATGATGGCAGGTCTTTAAAAACAAAACAGGCTACATCATGTCTCAGCCAAAGCTCAACCCTAGAACTATAATTTCGTAAGAAAGGTTCTCTGAGCTTTTTGAGAAAACCATTATTACTGAGTAAGCATTTCTTGCCCTCATATATTTGACATTAAGGGAGGGAAAGTCCAGCATTCAGGCAAGAATTAACTTTGGCACTTTTTTAAAAAAAAAAATAAGCACTGGCCTAAGGTTGCTATTAAAACAATACTGACATTGATTTTACCTTACAAACCTCTTGGTGTAGAATGCCTAGAGGTAAACTGTATCAGTAGAACTTTTAGACTATGTTCGTGATTCATCAGGGCTGCACATACAGTATACTCCACAGTGATTTACTGCTTGACAAAGATTGCTTTGCTCTCTGGGTTTTGACAGATTTACTTAAATAGCCATTGCTTCTTTTCATTTCTTCTACAGAAAGAAATGTTGGTCTAGAGGAGTCACTCTGTTTAAGTTCTGGGGCATCATTTCAGATTTCTACTGCCACTCAGAAATCTCAATGACATTTTCTAAAATAGTCATAGTGTAGAGCAGGGATCCTCAACCTACGGCCCGCGGGCCAGATGCGGCCCGCTGAGGACGTTTATGCGGCCCGCCGGGTTATGGCAAAATCAGACCGGAAGTGACGTTCGACCTAAACTCGCGTTAGCAACGCACACTTCCGGCACTGGGCTGAGGCGGCGGAGACAGAGTGTGAGGTGATACCGAGGTGAGGTGAGTTCCCAGGCCAGGGTGTGTGGTGTGGGGAAGGGAGAGAGATGCAGAAGACAGAGAACTGACGGCCCACGGCCTTGTACAGTAACGGCAGTCCGGCCCTCCAACAGTCTGAGGGACAGTGAACTGGCCCCCTATTTAAAAAGGTTGAGGACCCCTGGTGTAGAGCATATAAAACAATTAGCATACATTGCATGGATCAAAAATAAATATGAAACTATTGATGATTTTGCTTTATTTGCTAATACACCTGAAGGATTTATTCCATGTGGATGACACAGCTATAGGATAACCATAACAGGCATATAATAGGAGTAGTTTGGGAAGGTGGAATGGGTAATGACTGATTTCTGAGCATCTGATAGAAGTGATGTTTTTGAAATTTGGTGAAAGGATGGCATCAGAAACTTTGCACATATGTAGCAAGCACATAATACACACTCAAACACATGTGTGTATGTATTCATTAAAAGTCTGCTCAACCTACAAGGCAAAAGTACATCTCTCACACAGCTACATTCAGCGCAATGTGACTTTTACAGAAGTGTTGTTCTGTGGATTAAGCCTGCTTTGCTTAAAATAGCTTAATTCAATTAAATGAGATGAATAAATGGCAATTGTAATCCATGTTCCTCTGGAGATATTGTCACACAAGCTCCTATAGTTCTTGCCAGATCCTTTCTGTTCTGCATTTTCAGAAAATGGCAAGAATGCAATGTTTCATGGAGCTAGGGTTGCCAAGTCCAATTCAAAAAATATCTGGGGACTTTGGGGATGGAGCCAGGAGACATTGGGGATGGAGCCAGGAGCAAGGGTGTGACAAGGATACTTGAACTCCAAAGGGAGTTCTGGCCATCACATTTAAAGGGACTGCACACCTTTTAAACACCTTCCTTCCATAGGAAATAATGATGGATAGGGGCACCTTTTTTTGGGACTCATAAAATTGGACCCCCTGGTCCAATTGTTTTGAAACTTGGGGGGGGGGGTGTTTCGGGGAGAGGCCCTGGATGCTACACTGAAAATTTGGTGCCTCTACCTCAAAACACAGCTTCCCCAGAGTCCCAGGGTGCAGTCAGATGTACCATTAGTGGCGACACAGCGCCGTCTCGCTGACAGATTAAATGTGTTCGTTCAGACATCCATATCTGGCAATCGAGCGTCATCCAGGGTCATCCCAGCTTGCTGCGCCTCAATGCCACATTAATTTGATAGCGCAGAAAGTCTGGCCCTTTTGCAAAAGAGCGGCACAAGATCGGCTTTTTCCTGTTGTGACAGCTCACGCGCGATATTGCCCCTTGGAATGTTTACCGCCCCTCCCACCTTTAAAAAAAAAAAAAAAAAAGCCCCAGCAGACATGTGCAATGCCAGATCATCCGGGAATTTGAGGTGACGCTTCTGCTTCTCCAATCAACACAGGATCGGGGGTGGGGGGTGGGGTGGGATGTTATCCCACTATTCAGAACAGGGGGAAAAATATTTTTTTTCTATGTGGAGGATTTCCAGATATCATTGTCACTGCCAATTTCTAGGAAAGTTCCCTGGTTTGAATCGGCAACGTTAACTCCAGAAACTCCCCCCCCCCGCCTTTGAAGCAATGTTTGATTTCCCACCTCCAAACAGTTGGGTGCATGTTCATCATCATCATCATCATCATCATCATCATCATCATCATCATCATCATCATCATCATCATCATCATCATTTTATTTATATCCTGGCCTCCCCGCCGAAGCAGGCTTAGGGCAGCTAACAGCACAAATCAATACATACATTGTACAGTATATTTAAACAAAACTAATTTAACAGTTAATTAAAATTCTATTAAAATTCTAAAACAATAAAATTAATATTAATATGAATATGCTGGTGCTATTATACAGATGGTTAGTATAAACAATTTTTTATTAGTAACATATGGTAGTAGAACTATATCTACAACTTATAAAAAGCTTAAGATAAAAAAAAAAAACATCCTTCTACCCCACATCTTACTTTTCTCCCACCCCTCCCCCCAATAATTGACCCCCGCCAGTGTTATTTTTTTAAAAAAAACCCGATATTAAAGGTACCTTTAACTATCAAGAAAAAACAAAAATTGATTAAGAAAAAGATCCCCCCTTCAAAAGTTATATTCTTGTCTTAAAAGTCTTAATCTTCAAAAATTGTCCAATGTCCTTTTATTTTCCACTCTTTTTCTACATATCTTCTGAATTTCTTCCACTCCCGATTAAAAAGTTCTAAATCACAGTCTCTTAGTTTTCTTGTCAGCTTGTCCATTTCACTCCATGACATAACTTTTATAGTCCAGTCCCATTTTTCTGGTATTTTTTCTTGCTTCCACAACTGCGCATACAATGTCCTAGCAAATTTTTCCATTTGTAATCCCAGCAGAAAAATCTCTGCTTCTTTGTTAAATTCATATCCTAGGATCTTAGATATCTCTTGTTGAATCATCTGCCAAAACATTTTAGCTCTTTCACAAGTCCACCACATATGGTAGAAAGAACCTTCATGCTTTTTACATTTCCAACACCTATCTGGCATCTTATTGTTCATCTTTGCTAATTTTTTTGGAGTCATATACCATCTATACATCATCTTTTTTTTAAATATGTATATTTTTATTATTAATACATTATCCGTTTCTCTACATGGTTTCTGATATCCATTTTACATTTACCCCCAACCCACCCCCCTTAGTCTATGCATCCTTTTCTTCTTCCAGCCAGGGACAAAGGACTCGAAGCTTCCACTGAATGTCCACTCTCCTTTCTTCCTTCGCCCATTTCAGATACGTCAGCCACTTTTCTTTAATTCTTGATCTTCTTTCTTCCCATGATTCTTCTTGCAACATTATAGCGGCTATATCTGACTGGACAAAATCAAAGAGATAGTTATGCCAAGTACTTTCCTTCCATTTACTTTTATCCTTCCATCCTGCCGCTATTACCGCTTTACCCGCTGATATCATTGCTTTTAGTAAATGTTGGTTGTTCTTCCCTATTTTTCATTCCCTAATAAACTCATCTGCATTAGTTCAAAGTTAATTCTCGGCTCTACCTGAAAGAATTTCTTTATCATTCCCACTACCATATCCCATAGTTTCTTGGCCTCAGGACACTCCCACCACATGTGGGAATACCATCCCTTTTCTTTCTTACAGTGCCAACACTTAGGGCTCAACCCAGGAAACATATTGGCTAAAGTAGCCGGAGTTCTATACCATTTGGTGAAAAATTTCAATTCCATTTCTCTAACCTTATGTATCTTAACTTTTTTTAAACCTTCCATTATCTTCTCCCCTGTTCGTTTCGTTATTTGGCCTTCTAAACTCCATGACCGTTGAAGGTAGCTTATTGCTCCTTCGTTACCTAAATTCATGCTCCTGTATAGGATGCCTGCTAATCCTTTTTTTGTTTTACCCATTAATTTATAAAACTTTTCCATAGGTTCTTCTTCATTTAAGTTACTCTTTTCCACTTCCTTTTTAACTTTAGTATACAATCCTGTGGCCTTAAGCCAGTATTGTATTCCTACGACTTCTTGAAATTCATGTAGTGGTTTTAACTTATCTAGTATTAACAAATCTTCTACCCTTCTAAATCCTTTAGCCTTAAGTAGTTCGCTCCACCTATGCTCCTTGTCTCCTTCCATCAACACTTCTAATGGCGTCCATCTAGATACCCGATTCAGCCATTTTGGTTGCCATTTCTTCCAAACATTTAGCCCATTTTTCCTTGGTCCCACGTTTAAATTAAGTTCCTTCGCCCCCATGTTCGTAAAGATGCCATGTTTTCCTACCCCATTATTAGCTTCATTCTCAAACCTTATCCATTTCTGGTCCCCTTCCTTCTCTATTTCTAATAATGCTTTAAGCTGAAATGCTTCATAATAATTGACTATATCTGGGACTCCCCATCCAAGTTCTGATTTATGATTGTATGCCAATTTTTTTGGAAATCTAAGTTTCCTACTACCAAATATCCATTCCCTTATTTTAGTGTTCCAGTTAGTCATTTTTTGCTTATCTAACTCCAGTGGTATCGTTTGAAAAAGGTACGACAACCTTGGCATCCAAAACATCGATACACTCTTTATTCTAGTGGTCAGGCTCATCGTCCTTTTCCCCCACTGCTGCATATCCCTCTCTATTTTCTCCCAGATTTTATTATAATTTCCCTCCACTATCCTGTTGATATTTTTATAAATTTCTATCCCTAGATATTTAAATTTCTTAACTCCCATCCCCATATTAGTTATCCTATTAATCTCTTTCCTTTCTTCCAAACCAACATTAAAGTACATTATTTCAGACTTTCCCATATTTATCCTTAAGCCTGATACTGCTTCAAAATCTTCTAAAATAATTTTCGTTTCCCTAATGGCTTCTTTCGGGTTAGATATTGTCATGATTATGTCATCTGCAAATAAATTGATTTTTATTTCCTCCTTTCCTATTCTACAGCCTTCTATTCTCCCTGAATTCCTAATCCTTTCTGCTAGTTGCTCTATTGCCATTATAAACAGGGATGGGGAAAGTGGACACCCCTGCCTCACACCTCTCTCAATTGGGAGCTGATCCGTATGTTCGTTGTTTACTCTTACCACTGCTGACCCCTCCCTATAGACCTCTTGAATGGCTTTTAAGAATAATAATAATAATAATAATAATAATAATAATAATAATAATAATAATAATAATAATAATAATAATAATAATAATAATAATAATAAATTTTATTTCTACCCCGCCCTCCCCGCAAAGCGGCTCAATTTATTTGCAGATGACATAATCATGACAATAGTGGGCCAATCCCACACTTCTTCATTATGGACCATAAGAATTCATGGGACAGCGTGTCAAATGCCTTGTATACATCTAATTTAAGTAAAGCAAGTTGCCCAGAACGTTTATGGTACAACACATTAAATATATTCCTTATAGGATGTGCAATACTCCTATTCTTTACAAAGCCATATTGATCCTCTTTTATTATATGAGGTAATATGTTCCTTAACCTATTTGCTAAAACTTTAGCGAAAATTTTGTAGTCCTGGTTAAGTAAACTTATTGGTCTATATGAACCCACTTCCCGAGGGTCCTTCTGGGGTTTTAATATTACGGTTATTTCAGCCATTCTCCAAGAGTCGGGAGCTTTCCCTCCCTTCAATATAGCATTAAACACTTGTTGTAATTCGGGGATCAGTAACTCCTTCATCTCCTTATAAAAATCCACAGTAAAGCCGTCAGGCCCTGGGGATTTACCCACTTTTAAATTGTTCACAACTTCCTCTATTTCTTGAACTGTTATTTCCTTCTCCAAACTCTCTCTATCTGTATCTCCCAACACTTCTCCACTTTCTTCAATATGTTCTGTTATATCCCTCCTAGCGTATAACTCTTTCTTGAGATAATTAGCCAATCTCCTAACGGAGTTTATTGAATCTCTTTGAAACTCATTTCTTACCATGGTTTGTTTTTTCCATAATGCCCTCGAATCCATAAAGTCCAATTGTTTCCTAATTTCATCGATCTTTTTTTTCCTATCAGGGCAGAATCTAATACCTTGACTGCTCTGCAGTGCGCCTAATTCCTGAAGTTTCTGTGTCTTGTTAGCATACCATTCTTTTTTTATTTCTTTCTCCTTCATCATACAATGACCTCTTAACACTGCTTTTGCTGCTTCCCACAAGATATTTGTGGCCACTGTTCCCTTATTTTCTCTAAAATATTGTTTTACTTGATTTTCCATATATTGTCTATTTTCTTTTTTTAATAAGACCATACTGTTAAATCTCCAAGTCCTTCTAATTTGTTCGTTTTTTATCACCAGTTCTATATTTAGTGGAGCATGATCTGAGATCCATATTGGATGGGTTGTTACTTTCCTCAACTCCCAATTATTTGATTTTTTAAGAAATATATAATCTATACAAGAAGCTGTCTTGTGTCTACTTGATAAATGTGTCGGCTTTGGAACCAAGCCTAAGGCCTCATGTGCTTCTACCAAATTCCTTTTCCACCTGGCCTCCTTCTCCTTGGTCATATCTATGTTAAAGTCTCCTGCTATAATAACTTCTCCCTCTGAGAATTTCTGAGCCTTTTGCATAACTTTATTCAAAAATCTCCTCTGTCCTGTATTTGGGGCATATATATTTATAAGCGTTATTACTCTATTTTGAAACCTACCTTTGATAAACAAATATCTCCCTTCCCTATCACTAATGAGATCTAGTATCCTAATATCGATCCTTGTGTGGACTAAAATTGCAACTCCTCTCGTCTTAGTTCTACTTCTTGCTTCAGCCAATACTTTCCATCCTGGGTGTTTAATCAACGGTTTAATATCATCCTTTGCCTTATGTGTTTCCTGTAAATACACGATATCTATATTGTGTTGTTTTGCCATTCTTGTTAATCTATATCTTTTCAGGTCTGAACTTAGTCCGTTGACATTCAGTGAGAGCATTTTCAAAGTTTTAGCCATAATCATTCACCTCCCTTCCCTTCCCTGGCTGGATAACAAAGTCTGTTCTGCCTCTCCCCTTTCTCCCTTCCCCCCTCCCACACCCTTTCCCCCCACTCTTCCCCATCATCCCCCTCCCCTCTTCTGGTATAGGGCTTGCTTTTGGGTTGATCTCTCCACCCTCCCTATACCTTCGGGTGGGCACACCTCCCCCCCTCCTGGATCTTTTATTATTTCCTTCCTTCACTTAAGACCGTGATATTCCCTCCCTCTTATTTGTGGGGTACTTCCCCCCCCCTTTTTTTTTTGGAGTCCCTCCTTTTCCTTGAACATCTTATAGTCTCGTCCTCTGTCGTTTCTCCTGACGTGTAGAAGGCCCCTCCTCTGGTTCGTCGACATTAAGCTCTTCCTCTGGTTGAGTTCCTGTTTCTCCTGGGTCCAGACCCATCTTCTCCAAGAGTTTCCTTGCTTCAGCTGGGTTCCTTGCTGTGAGTCTTTTGCCTTCTTTGTAGATCACAATAGTGGCTGGGTAAGCCCATGTAAACAATATCTTGTTCTGAAAGAGTTTATCTGCAAATGGCTTCATTAGTCTTTTTTCTTCCAGTGTTTCACTGCAAAAGTCTTGTCTCACATATACCCTTTTCCCTTTAAATTCCAGCGCCCTCTTCTTCTTCAAAGCCAAAAAGACTTGCTGCTGCACTTTTTCTCTTGTAAATTTGACTATCACTGGTCTCGGAGATCCTCCTGACCTTCTAGACCTAAGCCTATGGACTCTCTCGACCTGGTCAGCATTAATCATAACACCTGTTTGCTGTTCTGAGAGCCAATTTATTATCCCGTCTTCCAAGTGTCGTGAGTCAATGTCTTCTGAAATCCCATGAATGATAAGGTTTGCCCTTCTTGCTCTGTCAGAGAGGCTTTTAATCTGCTCCTTTAAATAAACTATCTCCTTCCGATTTGTTGACGCTGCCTTATCAGCCTTGTTGGCCAGCTGCCTAATATCTTGCAGATCCTTGTTTATCTGGCTAACTTCATTATTAATTTTAGCAACAGTCTCCTCTATTTTGTTCTGAGACTGCATCATTAAAGCTTGAAACTGTGCTATCTGTTCGGAAAGCTGTTTCACTGTAGTGGCAGCCATTTTAACGGTGCTAATCACTGCCTCCGGTTCTTATCTGTTTTCCAAAATACTCCCTTTTTCTCAGTGCTAGCTGTCTTCTGAGCACGCCTTTAACTTCTTTGACTCTCTAGCTTCACTGCCAAATATTATGACCCCAAAACTTCAATATTTACTTATCTTTCGGTCCTAATCTCTTTTCTTGTCCGGAGAGGGGCGAGCCGAGGCTGTTTCTCTTCAGAGCGTGCGCATTTCCACCCATCTATACATCATCTTAAAACAGTTCTCTTTAATACTATGACATGTTGCGAGTTTCATAGAGTTTTTCCACAGATATTCCCAAGATTCCATCTTTATTTCTTTATTTACATTAATTGCCCATTTTATCATTTGAGATTTCACTACTTCATCTTCTGTAGTCCATTGTAAAAGTAATTTGTACACTTTTGAAATTAATTTCTCATTATCTCCAAGCAGAACTCTTTCCATTTCTGTTTGCTCTTTCCTTATTCCTTCAGCTTTGATATCATTCTCCTTCAAGCTTTTTATTTGTTGCATTTGAAACCAATCATATTTATAATTCAATTCTTCTGCAGTTTTCATTTCTATTTTCCCACTTTGTATTTTTAGTAGTTGGTTGTATGATAATTGTTTTTCCTTAACTGTTTTGGCCGTTAACTTTATCACTTCAGCCGGCACTATCCACAAAGGTCTTCTCTCATCGCCATATTTCTTGTACTTTATCCACACATTTAGTAAGCTACTCCTTATATAATGGTGAAAGAAAAGACCATCCATCTTCTGCTATTATACAGATGGTGAGTTTACTTAGCAGTCTCTCTCTTTAGTCAGTGAAGGCCATTCGAAAAAGGATGGTCTTGCAGGCCCTGCGGAACTGTTCAAAGTCCCTCAGGGCCCACATTTCTTCCAGAAGCTGGTTCCATAGGAGTGGAGCCACAGCAGAGAAGGCCCGAGCGTGGGTACTCTGTAGTTTTACCTCTTTCGGCCCGGGAATAGTCAGCAGGTTCTTCCCTGCTGACCTCAGTGTTCTCTGGGGTTCGTATGGGGAGAGACAGTCCCTGAGGTAGGCAGGTCCTTGGCCATATAGGGCTTTAAAGGTGATAACCAGCACTTTGTAACGAATCCGGTATATAACTGGCAGCCAGTGCAGTTCACACAGCCTCGGGTGTATGTGCTCCCACTTTGGGAGCCCCAGCAACAGTCTAGCAGCCGCGTTCTGCACCAGCTGCAGCTTCCAGGTTCGGCACAGAGGCAGCCCCATGTAGAGGGCATTACAGTAATCCAGTCTCGAGGTGACCATTACATGAATCACTGTTGCCAGGTCCTGATGCTCTAGGAAGGGAGCCAACTGCCTTGCCCGCCTCAGATGAAAAAAGGCTGACTTGGCAGTGGCTGCTATCTGGGCCTCCATTGATAATGAAGGCTCCAGTAGGACTCCCAGGCTCCTGACTCAGCACGCCGCTTTCAATGGCGCCCCGTCAAAAACTGGGAGAGATATTTCCCTTCCCAGAGTGCCCCGACCCAAGCAAAGGACCTCTGTCTTCGCTGGATTCAGTTTCAGCCCACTCAGCCTTAACCAAGTTGCCACAGCCTGCAGTGCCAGGTCCAAATTCTCTGGGACGCAACCATTGTTCAATGGACCCCTCCCCCTCCCAGAAATCACCATCTGATCACGCATGCTCCAAGAAAAGAGTGTGATAGTATTGGATGTCTGATCGCTCAACAACAGAATGAGTCGCATTCTTGGATGCTCGTGTGAATGGCCCTGCATCAAATCAATATTCAGCGGCTCAAATTTGAGCACTATGCACCCGCTTTTAATGTGACGTGTGACCGCACCCCCAGATACCCGTGGATCAATTTTCCATTATTTTCTATGGGAATAAGTCTCCATAGAGAATAGTAGAGTTCCCAGCAATTTCCCTCCCCCCCTTGCTTTCTGAGGACCCTGAAGTGGGGGGAGGGCCTCCAAACCGGGAGATCACCTGCCCCCATCTGGGGATTGGCAACCCTACATGGAGCCCTCAAAACCCATATACTCCCCACCAAGTCAATCAAATAAGTGTCCAGGGCTGGCAAAGCTGTCGCCCCACTTGCCTGAAGTTTTGGCAATTGATGCCAAAACTCTAAGAGCCCCTACCCCACCCCCATTAGCACCAGGACCAGACCAGGCAGCTACAGTAATGTCAGCATGGCTGGAAAACCCTCCCAACACCCATATGGCCCGGTTAAACAGTGTTGTATGGCCATGGCAGCAGCAAGGCAGTGGAAGTAGACATGGAAAGTGGGCTGGGTGAGCCCAGGCAGTCTCACCTGCCAGGAGCAGCCTGGGGGGGGGGGAGTATGGAAGAAGCTGGCCAGGTTGACACAGCCATTACAGAACAAGTGGGCTGGAGCAGGCAAGGACCAGGAGCCACAAGAGGTACTTGGAGACATGCAGAGAAAGAGATGATTTCCTCAGAGCAGCACCAACCTACAGGAGGTTATTTTGAAGCCTCAGACCCAGCAGGGCTACTGTGGGAGGGAAGCACAGAGGGAGCCCCATTGGCTCAGAAACTGGGAATGAGCCAGGCTGCATCCCTAATCAGAGAGCATTCGCAGAGCCTGGGGTGGCCATGCCTTCAGGCAGGCCTTCAAAACCCCAAGCCCCAGTGAGTACAGGACCAGCCACTAGGGTTCCCATGCTACAGCCTGGGATGGGGGATCCCCAACTTTTCAGGGCTTCTGCCTGCCAGCTGGCCAGAGGGGAAAGCTCCACCCCCAAACAGTGACATCACATGGCAATATCCCCAACATGATGTCATTATGTGGAAGTAATGTCATCACACCAGGGATACTGGGGAGCAGCACTCTGCTTTTTGGGCAAAAGTTTATGTTTTGGGGGTGATTTTACCATAGAGTTTTGCTCCAAAAGCAGAACATCACCATGCAACGTCCCCAATGTGATGACATTCTGTATGATGTCATCATGTTGGGGACACTGTGTGATGTCCCCACCCCCTCCAGTAATGCCCTCCAAATCCTCAGCTGGTGCAAAGGTAGGACCTTGCAACCTTACCAGTCACATCTAACCAAAGGGCACACTAAGGACTGGGGACAGAGGGCTAAGAGTGTTATGACTCCTTGCTATTTGCTGAAATGTGTGTGTGTATGGGGGGGGGGTGCTAAAGAAAGGAAGAGGCTGAAGGGTGCACTCAACTCAGACTCCAACTCCCATGAGATGGAGTCTGACAATGGGCAAAAATTCCACTGTTGTAGTTGACTTGTTACACAGAAGGCTGCAGAGCAGTTGATTGCATAGTTGTGTTTATAAACAATGTTATAAACGGGACATTTTGTAGAAAAATAGATGGTGAGGCTCATCCAGTGATTGTTATTCAGCTGCACCTATTATTCAGTGGACAAGGAGGTGGAACTCTCAGAAAGGTTCAGGAGCTGTGCTCCTGTGAGCTCCCACTGAATCTGAGGCCTGGTTATAAAAAAGTTATGTTTATACAGTGTTTTTTTTTGGGGGGGGAGGGGGAACAGAAAATGAACACAACAGGCACTTTCCAATTTTATTAATGCTGAACTGTATAGGTTAATGTTAAAAATACAAAAAACAAGTTTGCTTCTCTAGTACTTATTTTTGAAAAAAAAAAAACCCTCTTAACTTTTTACTGTTCACCTGTCTGATTATGATACCTGCTGGTTAATTGTTGATGCTCCACTTTTCTTTCAAAAGTGCTACTGTGCTCAGAAACTTTTTTTACCTCTATGATTCTATAGTTGTTAAGATGATACAATGGGGAAAAGGGGTGCTGTGTCTTTCTATTCAAGTGCTCATACAGGAAAAGTAAAATGAGATTCAGAAACAAGGAGCGAAAAAGCCAGATACTAAATAGTGCAGGAAAACTTGTTGAATTATTAATACTATTATTGCTTTGCCACCCTCACAGGAGTAAAACAAAGAAAGCACTGTCTCAGTCAGTTTCTCTCTCCCTTGTCCTGACAACATAGTAGAAACATTGGCCTTCTTTGTGTGCTGTGCCTGGCAACCCAGCAGACTGGAGAAAAGCAGCATTCTTTGTTCCAGTTTCTTTGCTTCAGGAGACAAGTAAAATTTGAAGGACTGCTGCTTTCTCTCTCCAGGCAAAGGGAATTCTTAGCACAGCTATATCCTGCCTTTCTACTTAAAATAAACATTTCTTTAAAATAATTAAGAATGTAACAACTCTGGATCTGACCAGCTACCCGTTGGCTGATTACAGATCGGCACTTTGGGCTGACTCAGAGACACCTCTGAAGTCGGCCCAGAAAATCCCTCCACACGTCCACATCTGCTGGGCGTCCCCATCCCTACTCACCCCATCCTTCTGGCCGCTCCACCCAGCTCAAAAAGCAACCGGTTAGAAAGCAATCGCAAATATTTGAGGAGGCGAGTAGTCGTGAAAATGCCATCTGGAGGCAGATAGGCGGCTTTCACTGACGGGAGCGTGTGGAAGTGGCAAGCTGCAAGATCCGCCTCCACCATTTTTTTTTAAAAGGAACTAGTTGCACACTGATGCGGTCCTGCACGCAAGTGCACATGCACTCGCGGCGCAGCATGCAGCTGCTATCAGGGCTGTCATCAACATGCACATGGCCACTGTAGGAGGTAAATACCCCTCAGAGATTTCTGGCGGCTGCTCTGGGCGAAGATGGCTGCAGTCAGAGAGCCTGGTTGGAGAAGAGAGGAGGTTCTGGGTCTCCTAGCCTCTTGGGGGCGGCCAGAGGTGCAGGCACACCTACAGCAGAGCCACCACAACTTCAAAATCTTTGAGGACATTGCCAGGGACTTGGCAGCTCAGGGTCACTCCCGTTCCCCTGCAGAATGCAGGAGGAATACTAAAAACCTCTGGATGGAGTATAAGGACACTCTGGCATATAATGCCATTGCTGGGAATGACCAGAGAAGGTGTCCCTATTATGAAGAGCTGCATAGGATTCTGGGGGGCACTGCCACTATGAGCTCACAGAGGGTCCGGTACAGCTTCTCTTTGCAGAGCACGGCAGCCACAGAGTTGCCTGCAAGGCAGGGCCTCAGTTACTGGGAGTGGCTTCTGCCTGGGGCCAGAGTCAGTGAGGGAGGACAGCCAGCCTGATGTCTTGGTGCCAGGCAAGTGGCAGCCCACCCTATGGCCAGCAGCCCCCCTCCTGCCGCCTTCCACATGGCACCTGGGGTGGGCAGGAGATGGGGGTCAAAGTGCGGGCTGGTTGTAGGATGCAGTTGAGCCCTCAGCCTGGACACCTGCCAGAGCCAATGCGTCACATGCTGTTAGATGCCGCTGTCTCCAGCATCCCCCCCCCCGGTGGCGATGTCCCCATAGGCGACACAGATTGGGCTGCTGTACCAATAGGGCTGCTGCAGTCCAGGGGGCAGGGGGCAGCTTCCCACAGACAACAGCAGTGCCAGGGAGACATGGATGCCTGGGTGGCAACCCCGGCCCTCGGGTGAGCCCACCCTTCATTGCAGCAGCATAGGCTTCCACCCTGCCAGTGCACCCCGCCACCTGCCAACTCGGAAGTCTGTTGCCATTCAGCCCCCACCGGGGTTGTCAGCCTGCATTGGGGGGGGGGGGCTTGGCTGCAGGTGGCTGTGGGACAAGTTCCTGGGAGATGGTGGTCTTGAAGTGGCCACAGCATCCAAGGCATGGGCCCCGGAGTCCCACCTGCGTCTTACAGCCGTCTGCTATCGTCTGCAGATACGTCCGACCATGTGACTGGTGGGAACACCAAGGACCCCATGCTGCAGGAGGATCTCGATGATGATGAGGGTGTGTGAAGAGTGTGTAGTAGGAAGGGTGTAGGGTGTGTAGTAGGAAGGGTGTAGGGTGTGTAGGGTGTAGGGTGTGTGTGTAGGGTGTGTGGCAGGAAAGGACACAGGGGCAGTGCTGTGATGGCTCTGGTGGCAGCCACTCCATGGCCCAAGCGGCAGCTGTGAACCTCATGAGGACCGAGGACTGCCACCGGGAGCCAGCAGCCCCCGGCCAAATGGAAACCAACCTATTGCACAAGCCTGGTGCTGGGGACCACCCTTCGCAAGATGTACCCCAACACCTGGGATGCTGTCCAACATGCATGCCAGAGGCATCTGTCAGTGCTGCAGAGGGTTGGGCACTGTCTCCTGGACTAGGCAGACAGGCACCATGACAAGGATGGAGCACCAGGAGTATCTGGAGGCACTGCAGAGTGGCCGCAAAGAGGAAAGCGCAAGCCATCAGGTCATAGTGGACGCCCTCAGTGGCACCATGGACTCTCTGGACGCATTGACCGCATCCATAGGGGCTCCGGGGGGGCCAAGAGTGCCTCCAGCAACATGTGCAATGGGGGTGCAGGCCACTGCTCCAGAACCACCATTGGACCCCCCCCACCATGGAGGGAGCCCCCACCCTTGGGGGGGTATTGCTGGCCCCAGCCAGAGGGAGGAAGCCCTGACTGGAACATGTGGGCAGGCAGCAATGCCTGAGACGGGGTCCGAGGCCCCAGCAGCCACAACAGACTGCAGCAGCAGGGCAGGCCGAAGGGGTACCCGCCGAACCCCCCGTAAACAGGTGCAGTACAGCCCAGGGCTCTGAGCTGAGATGGCATACTGCGCCTTGTAGTCACCGGAGGGTCCCTGGGCCGCCCCCAGGACACTCTGATGGGTATCGGCACATCCACAGCCCCCATAACATACACAAGTCATGATGCTGTCAAATAACTAACTTGATTAAGAGTGCATGTGGGTTACAGAGTATGAGGGAGTGGGGGGGGATGAGGGGGAAGGGGGGGGAATAAAGTTACTTCAAATACAGTGATTGGTTGTCTTGAGGGTGTATGTTCGCGGGGGCATGGGTATTCTGGGGGCAGGCAGATCTATGGCAGCCCACATCACTCTGACTGGCTAGTGAGGCCAGAGGGCACGTAGCTCTCTCCATGCTGAGCATGCAGAGGCAGGCCCACCATGGCATGGAGCTCCTGGATATCCCGGTATAGCCTCAGCAGGAGTCGTTGATGGCCACCAAGGAGTTGTAGTACATGCTGGTCTGGTGGGATAGAGCAAGAACAAGGTGTCAGGGGCACTGGCAGGGAGCCACAAGATGAGGGGGCTGCCATCTCAGGGTGGAGGGTGGCAGCACCTGTGAATGGGGCACCTGTGAGCCTGCTCAGTGGCCTGGCCTTCCACTCACACTGCCACTCCAGCCGGGCGAGGATGACGGCTATAGCAAGTGGCAGGGGTGCACCCTCATGTGCAGCCTGGATGGGCAGGGCTGGACCAGGATCACCTGTGGACACAAGGCCAGTGGTCAAAGGGTGTCTGCCCTGAGCTGGAGGAGCATCTCCTGCCCCCTCACGGCTGCATATCTATGTTGGACTCCGCCGTTGAGCCGATCACGATCGGGGCCTCTGGAGTGTAGATCTGCATTTGGGCAGATGGCTCCTCCTTGGCTGATGGCCCCTCTGCTGCTGGCTTCTCTGCTGCTGGTGGCTAATCTGCTTGTGGGGCTGCTCTGGGGTGACATAGGAGATGCACATTGTCAGCCCTTCCCCAAGGGGCTCACACACCACATGGTGAAGGCACACTCAGGAGGCATCGAGCAGGGATTGGCCATCCGCCCCAGCCCACCTAGCCCGCATGAGGCCCTGGCCCCGCTATCCATGCCGCAGTGCACACGCAACTACCTGCGGGGCTCTCCTTGGATGTGGAGCCAAGCACGATGGGTGGCTCAGGCGGCAGCTGCTCTGAGCGCCCTGGCAGGGGGTGAAGGGGTGGTGGTGAGGGGGAGGACACAGGGAACAGGCCAGCCTATGTGCACTTCAGCACATGAACTTTGGGGGGCCGGAATCTCCCAGTGCGCTGCTTTCCCGCCAGGGCCTTCCGGGGGCCTACAGGGGTGCGATGGCTGACTACCGGCCCAGACATCTGGCGCTGTGCATGGGCGGCCTTCAGTCTCCCGAGGGAGGCTCCCTGGGTGTGCGGCCAGCCCCGTCCTACGCAGCGCAGGCCAGGCAGCCTTGTACCCGCCGCAGCGACGCCAGCCCTTTCCCTCCCTGATGTCCCGGCAGCTTCAACAGGTGAGGAGGCAGGGGAGGGAGGGTCGTCAAGGCTGTTGGCAGATTTATGCACCCTAAGGGGGATGGCAGCCCGTCCGTGGGCTGCCTGGGATCATTTTTTATCCCTGTGGGAGCTCGCAGGATACTCTGGGGCTGGAGGGGGGGGCAGGCTGACACGCACTGCCACGCATAGTAAGGGCCTCCATAGGCAGCACGGGCAGAGAAACCACACATCGTCGAGCGTCTCCACACCGGCCCTGGGAATGCGGACTGGGGTCAGGGGCCTCTGTCGTGTATGCCGCGGGGTGCCCTCCCAGCCCCAATAGGTGGTGTGGTGCAAGGTGCAGGCTGCCATGCAGCCTGGTGGCCAGCCCAGCCTTGCCACAGCCCACCCCCCTCCCCAGATCATGAACCCAGATTTCCCTTGGGGGCTTTCTTGCCAGCCACTGTGATAGTGTGGCCGGGCAGTGTGACCCTCCCTCCCCTGATGGGCAGATGGCCCTCATGCGATAGGTGCCCCTGGGGTGTGCCCTGGCCCCCTCCCATGGAGTGGCTGCATGGACAGCGACAACAGCCATCTGCACATGAGCTTCTGTTGCAAGGCATTTTATTATTCTCCATTGTCTGTGTGGTTGCCAAAGGCAGATGGGGCTGACATAGTGTTGCTGGCCCTTGGGCAGGCACGCTATGTGCTGGGAACACCCGCTCACGTTCCTCACCGCTGGTGCTGCTGGAGCACCCACACAGTAATCGCTGCCTGCATCTGCTGCCCCTCAATCTGCTGCCTGCTGAGGTGCACACTTGTGGCGGGGCCAAGGGCAGTACATGGGCGGGCTCCCTCTCCCTTGGCTGCAGTATCAGGGCATGCCCTTGCTCCTCAGATGTTGTGCAGCACCATGCAGGCGGCGATGACAGGGATGAAGTTGTCTGCGTGGACCTCCAGCCATATGGAGAGACAGCGCCAATGTGCCTTGAGCCGACCAAAGGCCCGCTTGACCACATTCTGCACCCTGCTATGGACCCTATTGTACAGGGCCTCTTGTACAGAGTCATGAGCCACTGGCGAATTGGGTATGCTGCATTAGCGACCATCGGGGGGGATGCACACGAATGCCACCTATGGTGATCACGTGCTTGCCATGCTCGAACAGGCCTGCATCCATAGCCCTGCACAGGTGTGAGTGTGGGCATCGTGGTCCCTGCCGAGTCACCCCACATTAACATCGATGAAATGACTCTTATGGTGCACAGCACCTTGTAGGATCATGGAATGAAAGTCTCTCCTGAATCTCCCCTCATACCCAGGGGAGGGGGCCCACACTGGAATGTGACATCTGTCCACAGCAGCCATGCATTGAAGGTACAACATCGCAGCAAACCCCTCCATCGCCTAGCAATGCAAAAGGGAGTGGGCACAGGTGAAATGGCACCTTCCATACCCTTCCTCCCAGGCCTCCCTCGCCTGCTGTGGCTCAGGGGCCGCCACCACCCCTGTGGACAGGGGGATGTTAACTCAGGGCCCGTGAGCCTGCCACTGCAGATGCTAGGCACCCGAAGAAGGCACAGCAGGTCTTCACCTCTCTCACGAACCGGAGATGCACTATGGCTGTCAGAAGCACGTTGTCAATGGCCCGACACACCTCTGACACAATTGCTGCCACGTTGGAGCGCCCAACACCGAACTGGTTGCTGACCTCACTGTACCCTCCTGTTGTGGCCAGGAACCACAGGGTGATGGCCACTCGCTCCTCGGGGGGGATTGTTGCCCTCATCACCGTCTGCTGGTGCGTGATCCATAGCTGCAGCGCCTCCACCAGCCAGGTGAATGTGCCCCGAGTCACTCGGAAGTGCAGCAGCCACTGCTCATCTTCCCAGACCCGGCATATGAAGCTCTCCCACCACTGGGAGGACCATGGGTAGGCCCATCAGCGGCATGTGCCCCCTTCCTGCCACACACATGTGATGGCTGCCCGGATTCAGGCTCGCAGAGCATGGTGCGCTCGAATTCTGGCCCTCCTACAAGCCCAATACCACTGGGACACCACTCCACTTTGGGCACCCTGCCTAGCTATGCTGGCAAGGCATGCCCCGATTGCCTGCACCAGCAGCCTCACTCCCAGAATGCAGGTAAGCAGCCCTGCTGCGTCTCTTTCCATGCTCGCGCCTTTCTCATAGCTGGGGATGGACCACCTGCGGAGAGTTCGGTGACTGAGGGTGAGATGCATAAGAGCATATCAGGTGCAGATGGGGATGCTGCCCGGCCCTTGGAAGATGGCACCATGTGGAGATGGCCCCCAGCCTAAGGGGGCCGTTTCCTCGGAAGCAGCTTGTGGGTCGTGTGGAGGCTCCCGACCGGCTTGTTTTGTGCCAACCCGATTCGGGATGCCTCCCAGCCGCCCCGAATTGCCCGTCTGTTCTCAGCCATATATTCTCCTACTCAAGTACTCAGTCTCTTGATGTGGATATCTAAGATGCCTAAGTGGTTATAATTTATTTATTTATTTTAGTATATTTCTATTCCGCCCATTCCCCATAGGGCACAGGGCGGAGTTCAACATATGATAAAACAATAAAATACAATGAAAATTTTTTAAAAACAGGCAACTCAACAGCACTCAGAGAAGTTTATCATATTATCACATATTGCCCAGCCTCATAGAGATGGCAGATGATAATCCATTTTGTAACACAGGTGACAGTACCAATAGGGGAGGCCAACCAGATCAAGAATAGATGCCCGCAGCCTCAACTAAAAGCCTGACAGAACAGCTCAGTTTTACAGGCCCTATAGAAGGCTACTAAACCAGGTAGGGTCTGGATCTCTGAACGTAACGACCTCCTGGGCATATATGGAAGGTGACGGCCCTGCAGGTATGTTGGTCCCAGGCCGTGTAAGGCTTTAAGTGTTAGAGCTAAAACCTTGAAGCAGATCCAGTACTCAATGGGCAGCCAATGCAGACTGCAGAGCACCGGCCGAATGCCCAACCATAAAGGTGGTGCAGTCAGCAGGCGAGTCGCTGCATTCTGCACCCGCTGCAGTTTCCAGATCAATCTCAAGGGTAAACCAGCATAGAGCGAGTTACAGTAATCCAGTCTGGAAGTGACCATTACATGGATCACTGTAACCAGTTCCTGGGGGGATAGATATGCCTTGGGCAGGGGTGGTGACAGGCCGACCACTCATCGATAGAGCTGGGTGTCATCAGCATACTGGTGGCAACCCAGCCTAAAACCTCGGGCAATCTGGGCAAGGGGCACATCTAGAAGTTAAATAATATTGGTGAGAGAATAGCTCCCTGCAGCGCTCCACATATAAGTGGATGCTGCAAGGAAGTCTGCTCACCAAGCACCACCCTTTGTCCCCATCCCTGGAGAAAGGAGGAAAACCATTGTAAGACCACCACCCCCTCCCCCATACTCCGGCGACAGTGAGGCGGTGGGTCATAAGGTTGTAATCAACCATGTCAAACACTGCTGACAGATCAAGAAGTATTAGCAGCACTGACCCGCCTTGATCCAGATGCCGTCTTAGGTCATCTGTGAGAGCGACTAGGACAGTCTCCATCCCATGGCCCAGGCGAAAGCCGGACTGGAATGGGTCCAAGGTGGATGTCTCATCCAGGAAAACCTGTAACTGCTCCACCACTCGTTTCTCAACTACCTTACCCAGAAGCGGTAAGTTTGAAACTGGGCAGTAGTTGGCCAAGACCCCAGGGTCTAATGAAGGTTTTTTTCAAAAGCGGACAAACCACTGCACAAGCAGGGCATGATGGGAGGCAGCCATTTCCCACTATTTTTTGTAATCTTAAAAATGTATCCATTTGTTACCTGTCCTTCACAGAGATGTCTGATAATAAGAAAATACATAAGAATTGGAAAGATGGATAGTCAAAATCTATTTTTCATAAAGAATCCTTCCATATGTATTTAATTAAAAGGAAATGTTAGGTAATTTTAGAGGTCCTTGAATTCAAAAAGCATCAGAGGAATTGTAAATGTGCTAAAAAGTTTTTTGTAAGAATAGCAGTTTCTTAGAATGTTTCACATATGATCGTTTCTGTCAATATTTAGCCTTCAGGGGAGTATTATAACAGTGTATGAGACTGCTTTAGGGTTGCGAAAACTCTCGAAGTGGTCGAGGCTTGGCCGGCGCTCGCTGCGTGAGGGGGAGAGACGACAACGGCGGCGGGAGGCGATGAAGAGCTGCCGAGTCCGGAGTTCCTGAGGGGGCCGAGCCGGGCCAGAAGATCCCCGCCGGAGCCATGGCGGCTAATATGTACCGGGTGGGCGATTATGTCTACTTCGAGAATTCCTCTAGTAACCCCTACCTCGTACGCCGCATTGAGGAGCTCAACAAGACGGCCAATGGCAACGTGGAGGCCAAGGTGGTCTGTCTGTTTCGACGGCGTGATATTTCCAGTAGCTTCAACAGCCTGGCTGACAGCAATGCCCGAGAATTTGAAGAAGAATCCAAACAGCCTTCGGTGTCAGAGCAGCAGCGGCACCAGCTGAAGCACCGGGAGCTTTTCTTGTCTCGGCAGTTTGAATCCCTGCCTGCTACCCACATACGGGGGAAGTGCAGCGTTACCCTGCTCAATGAAACAGACGTCCTTAGCTTTAGGGTTGCCAAGTCCAATTCAAGAAATATCTGGAGACTTTGGGGGTGGAGCCAGGAAACATTGGGGTGGTACCAGGAGCAAGAGAGTGACAGGCATAATTGAACTCCAAAGGGTGTTCTGGTCATAATTTTTAAAGGAACTGCACACCTTTTAAATGCCTTCCCTCCACTGGAAATAATGAAAGATAGGGGCACTTTCATTTGGGGCTCATAGAATTGGACCCCTGGTCCAATCTTTTTGAAACTTGGAGGGTATTTTGGGAAGAGGCACTGCATGCTATGCTGAAACTTTGGTGCTTCTACCTAAAAAAAAAAAAGCCCCTCCCAGAGCCCCAGATACCCACAGATCAATTCTCCATTATGCCCTATGGGAATCGATCTTCATAGGTAATAATGGAGTAGCCAGCAGACATTTCCCTCCCCCCCCCCGCTTTCTGATGACCCTGAAGTGGGGGGGAGGGCCTCCAAATCAGGGAATCCCCTGCCTCCACCTGGGGATTGGGAACCCTAAGCTCAGAAGGAAAGTTCACCCAGTAACGATTCAGCGTGCCTACTTCAAAGATCGCTCCCAAATCAGTGTGCACAATCTTGGGGCAGCTCTCTTCGGCAGGAAGCATAGGTGCTGTGATCTTTCTTGCACCTACTCAGGAGTAAACTCAGTTGAAACACTGGGATTTATTTCCAAATAAATGTGCAGAAGAAGAAGAAGAAGTGGGATGAAGGAAGCTTCTGGCATGCAAAGCAGCTACAAGTTGATCCCAGCAGGTTCTCTTTGTAAATGCTGGAGTTGAGTAGCAAAAGAGAGGAGCCAGAAAGGGGGGTGGGGAGGGCAATCTTGCAAGGGCTAGTCAGTATACAGTATGCAGTTAACCTGCCACTATCCCCCTCCCCGCTCCTCCTCCTACCTTCAGGGTGGCAGCGCCAGCCAGTGAAAAGCTCTCCCCCATGGTTCCAAGCACAGCATGCAACCTGGGCTCGGGATAAGTGAAACCACCACCACCCTGCCCTGAGATGAGTGAAATCACCTCTCCCTGCACCCTAACAAACACACACATTCTTTTCTCAACCACCGCCTCCTATTATTAGGCAGGCTCTTTCTCTGGGGGCAGGGAGATAATGCAGGGGGAAGACGGGTGTAATTTTGTCTCCCTCTGCTGATACTTTTAAACGTGGGGGAGGGGTCATCAGAGTGGGAGAACCTCAGTCGCAGCAGGGGCTTGGCAAGCCTAGACTGCTTCCTTGCTTGTGAATGAGGGGCTTTCTGTGTGTGTCAGAGTGAAAGAAAAAAGGGAGCATAGCTCAACACATCATTGGCATGCAGAATGTTCCAGGTTGATCCCTGACATTGTCAGGTGAAAAGGATCTCAGGCGACAAGGCAAGGCGGTGTGGAGGGGGGGTGGAATCCTCTATCTGAGAGTCAGGAGAGCTACTGAAAGCCAGAATGAACTACATTCTGATTCTAGAGTCAGAGGTGAGAAGTGACAAGTGGAGTGCCTCCAGGGTCTGTCCTGGAACCTGTTTTGTTTAATATCTTTATAAATCATTTGGATGAAGGAATAAAGGGAATGTTTATTAAATGTGCAGATGATACTTAATTGGGAGGGGTAACAAGAGTCAGGATACAGGATAATCTTGACAGGCTGAAAAATTGGGCTAAAACAAATAAAATGAATTTTAATGAGGATAAATGTAAAGTTCTGCATTTAGGTAGGAAAAATCAAATGCACAGTTATAGAATGGGGGCGAGTTGTCTTGGCAGTAGTATGTGCGAAAAGGATCTAGGGGTCTTAGCGGACTGTATATTGAACATGAGTCAGCAATGTGATGCAGTAGTTAAAAAGGCAAATGTGATTTTGGGCAGTATCAACGGAAGTATAGGGCATTTTCGCACTTACCTTAAGCCGGAGTGACGTCCCTCTTCACCGCGCAGCGTCTGCACGGTTTTCGCACTAATTGCTCCGGAGCACCTGGAAGAGCCGCAAAGTCCCACGGCTTTTGCGGCGCAAATGTATACTGCCAAAAACCGGCGCAAATGTAAACCGCCAAAAAACGGTTTACATTTGCGACGCAAAAGCCGCGGGACTTTGTGGCTCTTCCAGGTGCTCCGGAGCAATTAGTGCGAAAACCATGCAGACGCTGCGCGGTGAAGAGGGACGTCGCTCCGGCTTAAGGTAAGTGCGAAAACGCCCATAGTGTCCAGATCACATGAAGTGATGGCATCGCTTTACTCTGCTCTGGTTAGACCTCACCTAGAGTATTATGTTCAGTTTTGGGCACCACATTTTAAGAAGGATATAGACAAGCTGGAACAGGTCCAGAGGAGGGCAATGAAGATGTTGAGGGGTCTGGAGACCAAGTCCTAAGAGGAAAGACTGAAGGAGTTGGCTATGTTTAGCCTAGAGAGGAGACAACTGAGAAGTGATATGCTAACTGTCTTCAAGTACAAATCTGTTGTATAAGGATATAACAGGGGTGACCAACGGTAGCTCTCCAGATGTTTTTTTGCCTACAACTCCCATCAGCCTCAGCCATTGGCCATACTGGCTGGGACTGATGGGAGTTGTAGGCAAGAAAACATCTGGAGAACTACTGTTGGCCACTCCTGGGATATAGGATGGTGTGGAGTTGTTTTCTATGGTCCCAGAAGGTCAAACAAGAACTAACAGGTTGAAATTAAACCAGAAGAGTTTTCGACTAAACATTAGGAAAAACTTCCTGACAAAGCAGTGGAACAGGCTTCTTCAGGAGGTGGTGGGCTCTCCTTTGGAGGTTTTTAAGCAGAGGCTAGATGGCCATCTGACAGCAATGCTGATTCTGTGAACTCAGGCAGATCATGAGAGAGAGGGCAGGAAGGGTTGCATCAGTGCTTAGTTCTCGTGGCCCTTTCTTGCATGCCCAGGGAATGACCTTGGGGTCAGGCAGCAATTTTTCTCCAAGTCAGTTTGGCCAGGGATCCTGGAGTGTTTTTGGTTTTTTACCATCTTCTGGGCATGGAGCAGGTATTACCTTGTGTATGTGTGTATGTGTGTGTGAGAGAGAGATTTTAGTGAATTTCCTGCATTGTGCAGGGGGTTGGACTAGATGAGCCTGAAGGTCTCTTCCAACTCTATGATTGTAACATTAAGCTAGAACTATGTATCAAGCAGTTTCATGCTAATATTGAATATTTGGACCTATTTGTATACATTAACAAATGAAGAAGAATTAATAACTAAACTGGATAGCTGAGTTCATTTGGACATATTTTCTCAGTTTTGAGATTATAAAGCTAAAAGGCTCAGTTTCAGATATTACACTATAAGGATGAAACAGAATTTGCTTTGCAGAAGCATCTTGTGCTGTAGTGTGCAGTTCACCTATTTGTATCTTGGTGCATTTTACATTTTGTTAACAGTTTTCATTCTCAGCTGTCTGCTATAGGCTTTGTAGATTCATTTGTGTTGTGTATAGAGTTGTACAGTTTTAATATACAATTCATAGGGTGTCATATACAATCATTTTTGCATATCTAAATGTCCAGTCTATTTCCAGCTCCCTTCTTTGTAAACACACATGTGGATAGAATTGGAGCCACTGCTCATCAGGTCTGCTGCCCACCACATAATTGGCCCGATGGGAGCAGGCCACAGAAAACTGTGTGTGAGCTACTTGGCTAAGCCAATGCTGGGCATAATTGCCAAGAATGTATTCTTCCTTCTTTCACCAAGATGCAGTAGCCCATTACAGATGATTCCTTGCCACATGTTGACTCACAGTATGGGGAGGGAGAGCACACTGCTCCCATCTCCTGCCTCTGAGTAATTGCCTGGTCATCTGCAGAGTGTGACACATGGAAGCAGCCATATGCACAGTCCCTCTGCATGACCTGCAACTTCCTATGCATAGTTGCACTTTACAGATGACCAGGCAATCACTCAGAGACAGGGGTCAGAACCAGGATGCTAATATCTACTGTCCCTTCCCTGTTGTGAGCTGACACATGGGAAGGTCATTTGTACTGGACTAATACGGCCCCTTCCCGCCCGCGCCGACTTCAGGCGGCTTTAGGGCGGGGGCCGATTTTGCCTCTCCGGACGGAGTGAGGCAACGGCCGCTACATCCAAGGATTCGGTGGGCGTGGTCACTAGGGGCTTTATAAGCCCGACCACGCCTGCGGCCACGCAGTTCTGCTGGCCATTTTGGAAGAAGACGTGGCTTCTTCCCGCTCCGTTAGGCGCGGCAGCAGGGCCTTGGCGGCGACGGTCCGAAGCGGGTCTTGGCTTACCCTTGCTGATCGCAGCGAGTCGGGAGCGAGGCACGGGCTGTCGCCGGACACCTCCTTGCAGGCCGGGTGGTCTGAGCCGCCGTCCGAGGCCGCTAGCCTATTGCGGCATCGGCCGCGTCAGGTTTGAGGGCCCGGTTTGGGGGGGGTTGTGTTTGGCGCGGCTGCCAGCCGCGCTCGCCGTGAGCGCTTTTTTTGCCGCTTCTGAGCGCGTTGTCTCGACTGCCGCGTGATCGCGTGCGCGGCCTGCGGCCCCTCTCCCGTCTTCACAGCTGTAGGCTGTGACTGGGGGCTCTACGAGGCTCTCGCCCTCCCCCCCGCGCCCCCGTTTCATCTGGGATCGGGATATTTGCGTGTGTGCCACCCCCCCCTCCTTTCTTCTCCCGGGTGAGCGCTGGGCGGGGTTCCTTAGTAGCCTTCATTGGGCCCTCTGGTAGGCCTAATTGCCAGCCCCACCACCACCCGTGCAGGCATTTCCTTTTGGTGGTTGGAGTCATAATTGAACATGCCCAAAGGGCAGGGAAAGTCCAAGGGCAAGCAGCCCTTAAAGACCGGGACAAAGAGACCTAACCCTGGCGCCCCCCCTGGGGCTGAGGAGGAGGCCCAAACCAGGCAGGCTACTGTCAATAGCCTCGAGGCGCTGGAGAGGCATCATGGTTTGGTTCCCGGGTCGATGGGTCCCGCCCAGGGGCGCAAGGCCGCGCGCACGTCGACTAGGGCTTTTGAACAAGAGGTCCTGGCTCGGCTTTCTTCTTTGCAGGAGATGGCGTCCCTTCCTGGGCCTTCTGATGCACCTGGACAGGTGCCGCCCGATGACAGCTCTGATGGGGATGAAGGTAACGCCCCGGTGGGGCCGGCTTGTCCGGGCGGTGCAGGCGGTTTCACCCCAGGCGGGGCTCTGGCTGGCTTGGAGTTTGAAGGTAAGCAAGGTCCGCTTGGCAATGCCGGCGCTTGGCCTTGGGGCGCTTGGAGTCCCTGGCACCCATTTGGAACTGCTGGTTATCTTGGCAATGTTAACCAAGGGGGCTCAGCGGGCCAGATGTTTGCACCCAGTCCCGCCGCTATAGGCGGCTCGTTTGGGCAGGGGCAAATTTTGCCTTGGGGTCCGGCCTCGGGGTCCGTGCCTACAACCACGCCTTCAGCCCCTGTGGGCCCTCCAGGCCAGCCACCCTCGGGTGGTTCTCTCCCCTGGGGTCATCAATTTGCCGGCCCTTCTGTTATGGGTTCGTCGGTCCAGCAGTGGGGGGGCTGGTGTTGCCCCACGATGCATTTCGGCTCTGTACCCTTCCACTGCCACCCTTTTGGCGATACGGCTATGCCCCTGGGGGATCACCTGACAACGGCCACTCGGGAAAAAATCTTGCGTGGGGAATATGTCGACGTCTTTGGCCTTCTATACCGTGAACTCGAGAAGAAGGACAAAGACGAATTGGACGACAAGGACAAAGAAAAGATCAAACGCCGCAAGGTTGAGAGGAACTGGGCTAATTGGCTGCCCGGGTTCCTTATATATGCTGGGGTTATTGCGCGTGCGCAACCTATACGGGCTGCGCCGCTATTTCAATACGTAGATATTATCTACAAAGCTTATACGGACTTCTCTGGCGCTGCATGGCTGCAGTATGACGAGGAGTTCCGCATGAGGGCGGCTCTTAACCCCAGTATCCCCTGGGACCACATTCACCAGCAGCTGTGGTTACAGCTGATGTCACCTGCTAAGCCCAATGTTGGTGACAGGTCAGACAGTGGTCACCTGGTCAGCAGGCATCCAATGGCGTCTGGTCCCCGCTCATCGCCGGGCAGCCGGTTCAACCCCGGCTGGTCTGTTGGGATTTCTCGTCCCAGGGCGGTTGCAACAGGAAGCCGTGCAAATATAGGCACGAGTGCCCGCTATGTGGCGGTTCCCATTCCTTGTCCGCATGCAGTAAGGCAAAGCCCTGAGCTGGGGGTAAGCGGGCCGGGGGGGGGCACGAACACACAAGCCACTGGTAAAGGGCCCCAGCCCCATCAAGGTGACGGTCCTTAAAAAGTTGTTAGCAGGTTACCCACGTGAAGGTTTTAGTTACGGCTTCCGTATCCCGTTCCAGGGGCTTAGGGGCACCTGTATGTCTAGGAACTTACATTCCATTCGAGGGATGGAACAGGTAGTCAGGGACAAGATCTTGAAGGAGTGCAGGGAGGGCCGAGTCTTGGGTCCTTTCGACTCTCCCCCGGTTCCCAATTTACGGGTATCCCCTTTAGGGGTAGTACCTAAGAAGGCCCCTGGCGAGTTCCGCTTGATCCATCACCTGTCTTACCCAAAAGGCAGGTCAGTGAATGACGCCATTCCTGACTCCCTGTGTACCGTAAGATACACTTCCTTCGACCAGGCGGTCAAGATTGTGCGGAGTTGTGGTTTGGGGGCCGAGATGGCGAAGTGCGACATTAAGTCCGCATTTCGCCTGTTACCGGTGCACCCGCGCGATTTTGAGCTCCTTGGTTTTGCCTTTGAAGGTAGTTCTATATGGACCGGGCCCTCCCTATGGGATGCGCTATATCTTGTTCAGCGTTTGAACGTTTTAGCGCTTTTCTTGAATGGGCTCTTCGTGTGCGGTCGGGTTCCGCCACGACGGTTCATTATCTTGACGATTTTTTGTTTGTGGGCCGCCGCGGGTCGGGTCAGTGCGCCCATTTGCTCCAGTCCTTTTTTGACTTAACGTCAGAGCTGGGAGTACCGCTCGCCCACGAGAAGACTGAGGGCCCAGTTACCACGTTGACTTTTTTAGGTATAGAGTTGGATTCCATCCAGCAGGCTTCTAGGTTACCTGGGGAAAAAATTAACAAGTTGAGGCAAATGCTGACGACTGCTCGGGGCCAACCAAAGTTGTCATTATTGGAGCTCCAGCAGTTGGTTGGGCACCTGAATTTTGCCTGTAAGGTCGTCGCACCTGGGTGAGCCTTTTTGCGGCGCTTATGCGATGCCATGTCCGGCTTGCGCATGCCACATCACCGAGTCAGGGTCACCCTGGTAATGGACAGGATCTAGAGGTGTGGGAGGAGTTCTTGGTTGACTTTAATGGGGTGTCTTTTTGGCGGGAAGAGCTGAAGCTGGAAGCCGAGCTCCAGGTCACATCTGATGCCGCTGGTTCCATAGGTTTTGGCGTTTATTTCTGGGGGCACTGGTGTGCTGAGGACTGGCCAGCCGAATGGCTGTCAAGTGACCTTTGCCGTAACCTAACTTTTCTGGAATTTTTTCCGATAGTTGTGGCATTACAGTTGTGGGGTCCGGCTTTGGCCAATCACGTTGTCCACTTCTGGTGTGACAACCTGGCAGTTGTTCACGTGCTCAACACACTGTCCTCCAAGTCGCCCCCGGTTATGCGCCTAGTCAGGGCGTTTGTACTGAGCTGTTTACGGTTAAATGTTTTGTTTCTTGCTAAACATGTGCCTGGTGTGTGCAATGGAGTTGCGGATGCCCTGTCTCGTCGGCAGATGGAGCGATTCCGCCTTCTTGCGCCAGAGGCCGATCTCCTGCCGACGCGGATGCCCCCAGAGATGTGGCGGCTTGGAGACTCGAAGCCAACCGGGCAATGATGTTAACATTGGCGCCTTCTACCCGGAAGGCATACGAGCATTCTGTTGACCAGTTCCTGAGCTTTAGGGAGCAGGTGGGGTTGGCCAATCGTTGGCCCATACCAGTTTCTCACCTTATGCAGTTTTGTGTGCATCTAAAAGGTAAGGGGTTGGTCGTCAAGACTATCAGGGCCAAGCTGGCAGCTCTTGCATTTACTGCAAAAATCAAGGGTTTACCTGACAAGTCTGATGATTTCAGGCTGCGCAAGATGCTTGAGGGATGGGCGCGCGAGCAGGGGCCCCGCCCGGATACCCGCCATCCCTCGTCCCCCTCTGTCCTGAAAGGATTGCGGGCGGTTTGGCCTGCAGTCTGTTTTTCCAGTTTTGAAGCCGCACTTTTTCAGGCGGCGGCGATGACTGCATTTTTCGGGGCACTCAGAGTGAGTGAATTAGTGGTCAGCTCGTGGAGGGACCGCTCTGAGCGGGCCCTCCGGTCGAGTGATGTAAAGATCCAGGGGGACTGCGTTGTCCTTTCAATTCGCAGGTCTAAAACCGACCAGAAGCAGCGAGGCACTTGTATCACCTTGGGCCCATGCCATGATAGCGACATTTGTCCGGTGGCGGCCTTGAAGGAATACATTGCTGTTCGCAGCGACGACGTTGGCCCTTTGTTTCGGCACAGTGATGGGTTGCCATTGACCAAATTTCAGTTTTGGTCCATTACTAGCCGGGCTTTGGACAAGCTTGGCCTAGGCGGGGTCAGGTTCGGGACCCATTCTTTTCGTATTGGTGCTGCTTCCACGGCTGCAGCTATGGGGTATCCGGGACCTGCCATTCAGAAAGTGGGTCGGTGGAGGTCCTCGGCATACAAAGGTTATGTTCGCCCCATTTCCCATTGAGGGTGTTGGGTGCTATGTTCATGCGTTAATTTGTTTTTGTTTCAGGTGCTGTGGTGCGGGACGAGAAGATGAGGATCTTGATCGCCGGCCACAGCATGATATTTTGGGCTGCCCATTATGCTCGACGATCGCCCTTCGGTTCCCAGCTGGGCCTTAGTGAGCTGGCAGTCGTTGAATGGCAGGGGCGTCGGGGCTTACGTTGGGACGGCCTCTTCCCACTTCTTTTCCAGGGGAGGAATGGTCCTCCGCCTCGGATTCTGTTGATCCACCTTGGGGGTAACGATTTGGGCCTGGTGCAGGGGAGGGCCCTGTCACGTCAGGCGATCGAAGACCTCCAGGTGATTCGGAGCAGGTGGCCCGGGGTGCTGATCATCTGGTCCGCCATCCTTCCTCGCCGGGTGTGGAGAGCGGCCTTGAACCCCGCTGGGGTCGAGAGGGCTCGTCGCAAGGCCAATAGAGCGGTTCGGAGGGCGCTCTATGGGGGCCTTGGCATTTATCTTCCACATCCGGGAATTAGGTCGGATAGGGCAGACCAGTATCGGCGGGACGGTGTCCACCTGTCCGTAACCGGTAACAGGGCCTTTTTGTTGGACCTACAGCTGGGGCTTCGGCTGGCGTTAGGCCAGCCGGTGGGCCCAAGTGCCTAAGCTGAGGCTTGGCATTGTGGTGGCAGGAATTGATTTCAGGTTTGTTTCGGTGGGCACCCACGGTTTTCCCGTTTAAGGGAAGTAGCGGGGACGGACGGCAGCTGGGTTCGACGGCCCTCTGCTGTTTTTCCCACTAAAGGGTCACCCCCCCTTTTGGCGAGCCACCCTGGGTGGGCGGCGACGCCAATGGGAGTGGATACCCGGCCGCTGCCGGCCTGGCAGCAGCTAGTTTTACCCGGCTGCTGCTGGGGGCTGGGTGGCTCGCCCCATCTGGACTGGGAAGGGTTTGGATTCCCTTCGCCCGTCCGGTTAGTTGTTAGGTTGCCCCAGGCTGTTGGTTCAATAAAGTTGCCCTGTTTTAAACCCACACAGTGTGTTGTCTCGTTCTTCCGACTGGGGGGGGGCAATAAGTTTTCCAGTTTAAAGAGGCAAGCTATACTTGAAAATCATTTGTTATAATGCAAGATAATAAACTGTAAATATATGAAGACAAGCTGAATCAGTGGGTGAATGGGCCATTTAACTTGGGGGCAATGTGTGAGCCAGTACCCATCATTGGCACCACTGACTAGATCTGAACTGAGTATAGTACTGGCTGACCACACCCCAAGGACAACTCAATTTGGTTTTCCCCTAAGCTGTTTTAGGTTTCTAGTTCGCTCCTGGGATTTGGCAGGTACATCAAGTACAATTAAAGAAATTTAAGATGAATATATTTTCCTTTTTGCCATTAGGTTTGGAATATGGAAATATGGAAACCATGTTTGTCCATGCCTATGGACACCATTTCCTTTACCAAGGAGGTAATATAAGAAACCCCGGAAAATAAAGGAAAATCCTGTTGCTAGGTCCTGGGTATGGCAACTATTCTGCTTTTTGTTTCTCATTATGGATAAATTTAGTTTAGCAAAACTAAAACAGATATTCAGCAGGGATAGGAAATCCAATAGCATTCATGGTGGCCACTTTCCACATTATTTATATACATTTATTTATTAATTCAGCTTATAGACTGCCCTCCCCTGCTCAGTGGGCTCAGGGCAGTGAACAACGATTCTGGTAAACATACCCACATACTAACAAATCAAATTAATGTAATTAAAACAATAAAACTAATGACAATACCAAAACCATTTTAGATGATGCTTAAACAAATCAGAATTATATCCTTGCTCCCATGTGAGGGGAAGAGAGAAAGGGGAGATGCCAGGCATGATGGGAGCTGTTGCTATCCTCAACCTTCGGCCTGGTGGAACAGCATTAGTGTTCTTCAGATTCCAGTAGGAATGTTAATGATGGCATTCCAAAACAGGAAATGTAGGCAAGCAAACTAAGACCATTTTAGCACACAGCTAACCTCGCAGTCACAATCCTGTTCCCTTCGCAGCGTCCGGTCAGATTTCACACCATCGGCGCCGGAGTTACAGGAAGTTCCGCGTCTTTTGTGTAGCAAACGTAAACTGCTAAAACCCAGTTTACATTTGCTATGCAGAAGCTGTGGCACTTCCTGTAACTCCGGCACAGATGGTGGGAAATCCGACCGGACGCTGCGGAGGGAACAGGATTGTGACTGCGAGGTAAGCTGTGTGTGAAAACGGTATACAAGTGGTCACGATCTGTGGATTAAGCCTTCCTGGTCAGTGGTTTTCCATTATGCTGAAGAGGAATCCAGCTACAGCAGTGCGTTGGATAGATGATTTGTGCTGCCATTATGAGTAAATCTTTCTCTCTCTCTCAGTGTGAGTGTGTGTGTGTGTGTGAGAGAGAGAGAGACAGACAGACAAACATCAAGTTGCTTCTGACTTACGGTGACCCTGCAAATTAATTACCTCCAAAAATATCCTATATTTTACAGCCTTGCTCAGGTTTTGCAAAATGAAGACAGTGGCTTCCTTAATTGAGTCAGTCCATCTTATATTTTCCTGCTGTTTTCAACTTTTCCTAGCATTATTGTATTTTCCAGTTATTCTTGCCTTCTTATAATGTGACCAAAGTATAAATTTTAGCTTCTAGCATGAGGTCAGGCTTGATTTGATTTAGTAGAACCCATTTATTTGTCTTTTGCATGATCCACAGTTTCCATGAAACTCTCTTCCAACACCACATTTCAAATGAATAAACTTTCTTCCAGTCAGCTTTCTTCTTTGTCCAATTTTCACCCATACATAGTAGGATTACTATGGCATGAATTACCTTCAACAATTTCAGTTTTTTCATTATCAACTTTGAAGTTGCACAATTCCCCTGTAATCATTAATTTTGTGGAATTTTGTGTCTTCTTGATGTTCTGCTTCCATCCTGCTTTGGCACTTTCTGCTTTAACCTTCATTAGTACTTGTTTTAAGTCTTCACTCTTTTCTGCCAGTAATGTGGTGTCAGCTGCATATCTCAATGTTAATGTTCCTTCCACCAGTTTTCATTTCACCTTCATCTGAATCCAATCTTTCCTTATGATATGTTCTGCATATAAAGAGACAGAGAGATAAAATATATCCTTGTCTGACACTTCTGCCAATTGGAAACCATTCTGTTTTCCCATATTCCATCCTAACAGTTGCCTTTTGTCCAGAGTATAGGTTGCACATCAAAACAATCAGATACTGCAGCACAATAGGCTTGCCAATCCCCAGGTCCCAGCGGGGGTTCTCCCACTTTCCCAGGCTCCTTCTCACTCCTAGTCAGCTGGCCAGCAGGGGGAAGCCCTGCCCCCACAGCCATCATGTGCCTTTCCCCCTCCGGAGGCTTCAGTCTCTACTTGAGAAAGCCTTCCTCTTTGGCTGGTGTGTCTGGGTCTTTAAGGCTGAAGGGAAGGGGGGGTGAGGAGGCAGAACAACATGGTTGTGAAAGGAGCCCAGATCCTCCGTTTGTTGCACAATCCTTGCAGAGGTGGTTTGCATAGTGTAAAGGTAAACTTGGACCTTTCATTGCCCTGTGTTACTGTGAAAAACTTGAAAGTTCAGCAAGTCATGAGTTGAGGTGCCAATCCCCAGGTGGGGGCAGGGGAGCCCTGGTTTGGAGGCCCTCTGGAGCTTCAGGGTCATCAGAAATTGGGGGGTGCGGAGGGAAATGTCTGCTGGACCATAGGGTATAATGGAGAATTAATCCTGGGGTATCAGAGGCTCTGGAGTGGCAGTTCTTTGAGGTAGAGGTACCAAATTTTCAGCGCAGCATCTGACGAGTCTCCTCAAAATGCTCTCCAAGTTTCAAAAAGATTGGACCAGGGGGTCCAATTTTATGAGCCCCAAAAGAAGGTGCTGCTATCCTTCATTATTTCTAATGTAGGGAAGGCATTAAAAAGTTATGTGGTCCCCTTAAATGTGATGACCAGAACTTCCTTTGGAGTTCAATTGTGCTTGTCACAACTTTGCTTATGGCTCCACCCCCAATGTCTCCTGGCTTCACCCCCAAAGTCCCCAGATATTTCTTGAATTGGACTTGGCAACCCTACAGCGCAACCATTCTTTTTTTAGAATCACCCACAGCTTTTCATGATCTACACAGTAAAGGCAGTAAAATAGTAGTGTTTAGCTAAATCCTAAACTCTAACTGAGTCTGAAAGTTCTATATATCTGCAGCAAAAGCATCTCATTTATCCCATTAGAGACCTTTTTAGGCCCTTCAGTGAGTGTGGATGCATGCCAAATTCTTGACCTTTTCTAGGGGCTCACAGCAACATCTACTCTCACTCTAGGGTGGGACTCAAAGCCATACTATGAACTATTCCCCTTTTCTCAGCATTCCTATTTCATTCTTTTCTGATTCAAAACCCTTTTGAGATGACGAGTATGACATTATTTCCTCCTTCCTTTGCAATCAAGGTTTCTTTTGGACTCCTATGTTCATTCTTTCCTCACACTGATCCGAAAGGCACATTTAGCTGTTCAGCTCTTAATTCCTTGAGCTGTTAGCCTTTCACTTAGTATGCCAACTTTCTGAATATGTCTTTTCATGACCTTTGCTGCATCCAAAATGTCTGACAGCACTGATTCCATCAGTGGGATATCTGCAAAAGATGAATTCATATTTGACACTGTGAAAATACTACTGAAGCCAGGTAATTTTTAGAGCAGCTTCTCAAGCAGCACTTTGAACTGAAAGACAAGTACAAATACCATAGTGGTTAAGAAGATGTATTTATTATTCATCACTTGTCCCTTTAAATATTGGAAGTGGGAGTGTAATCACAGATGAGGATCTGGGAGATTTGAGTTCAAATCCCTTCTTAACTGTTAAATTTCCTTGGACTTCTTTACTCAGTGAATAATTAAATTCTGGAATTCACTATCAGAGGACACAGTGATTGCCACAACCATAGATGATTTTTTAAAGGATTAGACAGAATCATGGAGGATAGGTTCATCAGTAGCTACTAGCCACAGTGACTAAAGATAACCTCTGCACTCAGGGCAGTAAACTTCTGAATGCCAGTGCCAAAAGCAGCCCTGTAGCCAGGATTTGAAGAATTGGGGGGGGGGGGCTGATTTTTTTCAGAGGGCACATAGTGGCCCCAACCTCCATGGCCTTCTTTCCTACCACTGCTGAGGAGAAAAGCTGCCAGTTGACTGACATACAGCCTCCCCCCTCCCCACAGCTGCCCCAAAGTAATCCCTTTCCACCCCTCTTCCAGCAGCTCTGGTGGGGAGCCACTCAGAGGTTTAGATACGTGCTGCAAGGTCTCCTGCCCTTACCTGTAGAATGATCCAGCTAGGCAAGCGCAGCGGGAAAAGGGGGAGGGGGTGGAAGGCGCCACCAAGTCACAATTGACTTCTGGGGCTACAAGACCTCCAATTCGGATTTCTTCCTGCTGGAGCTCAGCTCCCACCCTCGCTCGGGTGGCCAGCAAGGCCAGGCCAGAAAACCCTTGCAGGTGAACATCACCTCTCCACTGATCCCCAGCCCCAGACTGCAGCTGGAACCTCCACTTGTGTGCACCAGCCTACCCTATGCTGCCATGTCTGCAAAGGAACCATCTGCCCCATACTCTCACCACCCCACTTGAGGGCTAGAACGGCCTCTTCTTACAGGCGCCCTCTAGGCCAACGTCAGCCCAACGTGGAGCTTAACTTTCAGTCCTGGGCTCCAAAAGTGCCCTGTTGTTTCTGCTTGCTGAGGGGTCAGAGATTTCTTCCAGCCCCTAAGCAAGCAGAAGCAACTTTGAGCTTCAGTCCTGGGCTTCCAGCAAGGTGGAGCTTAACTTTCAGTCCCGTTGTTTCTGCTTGCTGAGGGTGTCAGAGATTTCTTCCAGTCCCTAAGCAAGCAGAAGCAACAGGAAGCTTAAGTTTCAGTCCTGGGCTCCGAAAGTGCCCCCTTGTTTCTGCTTGCTGAGGGGTCAGAGATTTCTTCCAGCCCCTAAGCAAGAAGAAGCAAGGTGGAGCTTAACTTTCAGTCCTGGGCACTGAAAGTGCCCCCTTGTTTCTGCTTGTTGAGGGGTCAGAGATTTCTTCCAGCCCCTAAGCAAGAAGAAGCAAGGTGGAGCTTAACTTTCAGTCCTGGGCTCCAAAAGTGCCCCCTTGTTTCTGCTTGCTGAGGGGGTCAAAGATTTCTTCCAGCCCCTAAGCAAGCAAAAGCAACAGGGAGCTTAACTTTCAGTCCTGGGCTCCAAAAGTGCCCCCTTGTTTCTGCTTGCTGAGGGGTCAGAGTTTTCTTCCGGCCCCTAAGCAAGCAGAAGCAACAGGGGGCTTAAGTTTCAGTCCTGGGCTCCGAAAGTGCCCCATTGTTTCTGCTTGCTTAGGAGTCAGAGAATTCTTCCGGCCCCTAAGCAAGCAGAAGCAACTGTGTATGATCACGTCCCCTAAGCAAGCAGAAGCAAAGGTGTATGATGAGGGCAGAATGAAGAAGGATGCAGCCGAGGCACTGGAGGCTGGTTAGGGGCCCCAAGTCAGGGGACCCTGCCTAGCAGTCAGGGGGCTGTCCCCCCACAGGCCCCCTCGTAGCTACGGGCCTGGCCAGGAGACAACTTTAGAATATGGCAACAACCTCTATTAGCCTGGTTTTTAACCACTGCATGATGCAGTATGCTGGACTCTATGGACCACTAGTCTGATCTGGCAGGGCTTTTCTTGTGATGATGTTGGAACAGATATTCTCATTTTGCCTAACCTACCACACAGGATTTATGCCAGAGAAATGAAGGAAAAGTTTGTATGCCATCCTGATAGGTTTGCCAAGCCCTATTTAGGGAGAAGGGATCCTCTGGTTTGGAGGCCCTCCCCCCACTTCAGGGTTGTCAGAAAAGGGGGTGAGAGTGGGAAATGTCCACTGAGCACTCCATTATTTCCTATGGAGACTGGTCCCCATAGAGTTTAAAGGAGAATAGATCTTTTGTATCTGGGGCTCTGAGGGGGCTGTTGTTTGAGCTAGATGCACCAAATTTTCAGCATAGCATCTGATGTCTCTCCTTAAAAAAATCCCTCAGGTTTCAAAAAGATTGGACTAGGGGGTCCAATACTATGAACCCCAAAAGAAGGTGTCTCCATCTTCTATTATTTCCAATGAAGGGAAGGCATTTAAAAGGAGTGCAGTCCTTTTAATTGTGATTGCCACAACTTCCTTTGTAGTTCAATTATGCTTGTCACAACCTTGCTCCTGACTCCACCCCCAAAGTCTACTGGCGCTACCCCCAAAGTCTGCAAATATTTAATGAGTTGGACCTGGCAACTCTACATTTTGAGCTCCTTGGGCAGGGGTTAAAATAGATTATATTAAAGGCATAGGTAGCAAATGATATGTGCATGCACTTTTCACAATTGATGCACCACGTGAATATTTTAAATACTTATCTTCTCTTTCATACCTTGGTTTTGAAAGTTTGCTGTGTTCTGAATATGATTCCTCTTTATAGGTTTTCAGTAGGAGAGATTGTAGAATTACTTCTGACATTGGAACATGTGCAAGTTTTGTAGTTTATCTCAAGTTTCAGTTCATTTGCAACTTTCCTTCCTTTTTGATACTATGCACACATGCATATTGATTTTTAAAAGATTGCAAAAGAACAATCTTGGTGTGATTGTGGATATGATTGCATCAAGATCCTTTGTTGCAGTGTTCTTGCAGATGTACACAAGTGCACATAGGGATCAATAGAATGCTACACAAAAAGAATCTTGATGCAATCATAGTTTATTCTTGGGCTGGGGCAGTGTTTTATGTATTTATTTATTATTTATTCTGGATACTTTTAGCCCAACTTTCTTCTGATATGTGCTCAAGGTGGTTTACAATGACAGGTAGAAACATAATTAAAATCCTTTCAGCCAAATAAATGGCAACACAATAAATTGCATAGTTACAAATCCCTACCATCAGCTGCTAATTTACCACAATAACTCAGTCATCAATCAGAGAAGATCCTACCAGACAGTCCCAGTTTAAATAGCTTACAAAATTTAAACAAAATGGTTGCTTTCCTAATGTCCTTAAGAAGGTCCTTCCAGAAAGGGCTGCAATGAAAAAAAAGCCTGAAAACAGACTGTGATTATTCTTCCTTGCCTACAATAGAAGATCATTAACAAATCTTCATCAGAGAAATGAATTATTTGCATGGAAACATACTCGTAGTCCTGCACATTGTGTGTTTGCTCCCCAGCCAAAAAAGGTTTTATTGGTGCATATTTCTTTATTTATTACATTTTATCCCATGCTTCTTCCTTGGCACTCAGGGTGTCATGCAAGATTCCCCTTTCATTTTATCCTTTCAACAATCCTGTAAATGGAATTCGAGTGACTGAACCAAGGTGACCCTGTGAGCTCTGTGTCTGAGTGTGAAATCTGAATTTAAGTTTCCCAGTTGTATTATGACCATCTAATTGCTGCACCAGTAATGTACATGATGGTGAATCAGTAATGTACATGATGGAGAAAACATACATATGGATTTAAGGAACAGAATAGTGCAGCAAACCATGCAGCTAGAGTTCTCTGAAAGAAAAATAGCTGGAAACATAAAATGAACTCATGGACAATTCCTATTGTATTGCTGAGAACTCTAAAATCCAGAGAGAAATCCAGCTGATGAAAAATGTGATAGCATCCTTAATTTTAAACCAGAATATTTCCCCCCTGTCCAAATTGTTGTGCAGGAATTTACTCTTGGGGATTGTATGTCATGGAGACCCCTGTATAATGCCCTGCATGGCTGTGTCTTTTCATATGCTATGGCTCACTAAACAGAGTGAGCCATTTTGCGGTCCCTTTGAGATTCCTTTTAATGTTGTGTCTTAGGTACCATCTGAACCTGTAAAATGTAAGGGAGGGAGGGAAGAGAGATGCAAACTGAATACTGCTGCAGGCTGCAAGTGCACAGCAGGTTAAACAAAGACAGAACTGACAAAAATACTAGCAGATTGGTAATGCCACTGTCAGTCAATAAATAAGATCAGATTGTTTGGAACCTGAGCATTCCAAAAGGGAAAAAAAATGGATTGAGAGAAATTTATTTGCATTCTCATCAGAGTCTTAATATTTCTTTTTGAAGATGTGTACATTTTTATGTATATTTAGAGCTGTACTTATTTCCCATGTGGTTAATGGGAAATGCAGTTCTGTGGAAGGACTTTTTCCCATTCTGTTACAAAGAAGTAAGACTGACACAATGGCTTAGGTCCCGTATGAGGAATCTGGTGAACTTTCTTTTTAGGATGCCTTATTGTTAGCCACTGTGAGCCCGTAAGTGGAGGGGGGGATACAAATCTAAATAAATAAATAAATAAATCTGATGCTAATTATGTGGATGCCAATGAGTCTGTAAGCCGCTTTATGTTAACAGCATCAGTGCAGCAACAGGTGGACATCATGTGCTGCTGTGCTGATTTGCTGCACAGTGAATAAACCCATTAACATAATGTAATGTAAAACTGCTGATGGAATAAAAGCCTGGACATTTTGTTACTACATATGGTAGTTCTTTCCCAGGTATTCTCATGTGAAGTTTCCTACCCAAAGAAAGTAATAATATTCTGTTACAAGAAATCATACCTAACATTACAAGACCTTGGGAAGCTTGTCAATTTACACTGGATTTACAATCCCAGAGTTACACCATTCTAAGCCAATTGTCTTCAATGGAATTAGAAGAGTGTAACTCTGCCTAGGATCGAACTGTTCAGTGCCAGGGGTGGCCAAACTGTGGCTCAGGAGCCACATGTGGCTCTTTCACAGATATTGTGCAGCTCCTGGAGGTCAAGGAGGAACTTAATGCAGACTTACTCTCAAGTAAGTGTGCTTAGTGTCAGGACCTCAGTCATCCTCTGAGCGCTGACCCATAGGGAGGTCACTGTTTTTGTCGTGTGAAGTGGGAAAGGAGGGGGGATGCAAGCTCTTCTGGACCACAGAGGCTGCCCAGAGATCTAAGCCAGGGAAGGAGAGCACAAGAGCTGAGGAAGCCACTGGAAGGAGGGGCAGAATTAAAGAGGGTGGTGCAGAGTTCCCTCTTAGTTTTATAGCCCTTGTAGGAGCTGTATTTACTAACCTTAGTGACAAGGCTTGATAATGATTCAAACAGTGGTCAGTGATTTATACAGTACATGTGTGTTTCCTCCTCCCACTGGTGCAAAAAAAAAAAATTCCTAACCTTTCCCTATTCTGGTTTTATGGGGACTATTATTCCCAGCTTTCGTTTTGAAAGCAGTCTCCTTCTATCATGGTCATATTGTAAAGTGCATACATATATATTCTATAAAAGTTTTAATAAAAATGTGTGTGTGATATTTGTTCATGTCTTGTGACTCTCAAACATCTGATGTTTATTTGATGTGACTCTTATGTTAAGCAAGTTTGGCCATCCCCAGATTAGACCCTCTGAGGGAGCCAGTCCTTTTTAACAAATCAGTATTTACATTCTACATTTCCTCTAAGAAGTGTGGCTCATTTATGGCTCCCAAGTGACCTTACAGGCATTGCTTAGGGCCAGACGCTCATAACTTTAGCAATAGGACCACAGCACGGGTCTTCAAACTGTGACCATTCTCCTTAATTCTTGTGCACTGCTATAGCCAGCAAATTACTTTTCCCCACAAAACAGTGTATAGATTAAGAAAAATGTGAAGCTCAGTTTTAAATTAGGAAGAGAGCTTCTCTGCCCTAAAGCAGTTGTATAATTTCCCTTCAACAGTAATGGAATTTTTGCAAGCATGCCCATAGGATAATACACCTGAGACTGTTTCATCTGTGACGCTCAGTAGGCAAGATAAAAGGAAGGTGCCCTTTTAAAGAGATTTCTTCCTTCTGCTTATTTCTGTACAAGCTAGTAAGACTGACATTGGCTTGGACAGCCACCACTATCCTGTCTGTTGCTGTATCTAATATTGCATTCTGTTATAGAAAGAAGAACTAAAAAGATTAAAATGCTAACATCCAGATGCCTCTCATTATCACAGTTAATTAAAAATAATAGATAAAATAATATTTAATCACAACATCTGGCAATAGATATGGTAGTTAAGCAGCAGGATGGCCCCAACTTGCCTCTGGGGTACATAAAGTAGCTTGCTGCCTACACTGGGAGATCATATTCAATTTACTGTCCTTCTGTAAGGATAGATGAACTTCAAAACTATGCAAATGTGGTGGATAATGCAAAACTAGCCAGCTTACTTGTTTATTTATATACTTATATTCTACCCTTTAAAATAAAAGCACAGAGCTATAGTCTGACTCATCAAACATCTGACTAAACAAAAAAAAGAGGGGGGTTCCTTTTCCTGAAAAAGTATAATAGAGCTTTGTCTTTAAGTATAATAGAATCTTTTAGAAGAGGTTTTCAAGGAGTCATGTTTAAAATGAGAGAGAGATTCATTAAAAGTTAGGTCTGCAAAAAAGCTTTATTGAACAGACACGGTGAGACTGGAAAGTGTTCTCTCAGAAAAAGCATTTCCCCAAGGAACTTGCTCTCTTTCATTTCAATCCATTAATCAGATCTTATTTTACAATGATTTTAGCAAAAAATATTAACAAATAAAGTCTTACCCAACCCCTTTCCAGCACCCATTAGTAGGATTTGCAAAGATTGATCCATGTTGGGAGCTTTAAATGGATTAGAGGTCATTAATCTTTTGGATATTCTTCTCCTCTCAAATGCTGCTTCACTCCTCCAGTAAAGCAGCTGTTCTTATGTTGAATGATGCCCAGATTATTCTGAATTTATTTCTGTGTCTGGTTCCAATTTCACATGGAGATCATCTTCATACTCTGGTGAACTGGCTTCCAGGTGTGTCGCTTACTTTTCTTTCTTTGACACTGCCTGTTTTTTCTAGAGTTTTCCAAAATACTGTCTCTAGTGGTTTGTAAATATTTTTGCACAGTTTGTACAAGCATTTCATATGATATTGATTCCCCTCTCAATAGTCCTTTTGTGTATTCCTTCTGGTTAGTTTCTTGTGGATCCTGGATATGGATATTATCAGGAGTGTTTAGGATTAGAAGTATTACATCCTTCACTGACATGGCTGATAGGCATATTTTCTCTGGACTGAACATTTTCTGAGTATTATCTCTTAGGAATGGGAATGAACCAATTCATGAATTGTAGCCAGTTCATTGTTCATTAAATTTGTGGCAGGTCAGCCAGCACAAACTTTCAAGCTGTTCATGGCAGTTCATGAACAGATACATTTCTAGACAGACAGTCTCCTCTCAATCTAAATGTTTACCAAACTTCAAAGCAACAGGGGGAATGGAATTTGAAGGGCATGCAGAGGAGCATCTATGAAAGGTACCCTGTGACTTTGATGTCTCTAGCTTGCACAAGATCTATTTTATACACTCCTGAACCTCTTGAATGTGCACTTGTCAAAATGACGGCTTAGGGCACCTCTGAGGGGCCATAACTTGGACACCATAAATCGAACCCTCACCACACTTAGAGGGCTAGTAAAGAAGAGTCAGCCAGAGATCCCCTGTGAGATTGGTAACTCTAGCATGCCAGAGGGCAGTTCTGCCACATCACATACCTTACAAACCAAACTGGTTTATTTGGTGACTTAAAATTCATGATGGTTCATGGTTTGCAAATTAGGCATGCCGTGAACTGAACTGAACAACATTTTCCTGGTACTTGGCCATCCCTACTCCATTATATCTGCTGTAATTGTGGTCATCAGTTCCGTTACTGGATCATTCAGGCAACCCTACAATACATTACCAAAATGAATAATATTATGCTAAAATTGCTATGTGCAGCTATCTTTCCCCTGTTTTCACCCCCTTCACCTTGCTACATTGTAAGTATGTTAGGAGGAAAGTCTAAATGAATTGAAGTGTTCAGAGATACCTCCTTTGGGGGGCCTGTATGCATGCCCTTCTTTGAACAACTTATTGAATGGAGTGATCTCAGGTTCCGTAGACTGTGCTGTCCTCAATCAATCAATCATATTGCCTAGGATTTTGTGGTGTGGTAAATCTGGACTGTTGGCCTTTACCATTACAGATAATATCTCTGTAACACTAGGACCGATTTTGCACTAGGCTTGTTCCAGGTGGAGAGTCCTTTTGCTCCTGGGGCTTCTCTCCATTTTTGCACAAGTTGCCCTGGAGCTGAGTTGGTGCGCTGCTATTCTGCAGCAAGCGATATCCTCTAACAAGCGGTTTCTGCTTGCTGCTGAAAAGTGGCACACCAACTAGCAGCTCCGTGGCAGCTTATGCAAAAGTGGAGAGAAGTCCCAGGGGCCAAAGGGCTCTCTACCCAGAACAAGCCCTGGTGTGATATCAGTCTAGAATGCTTTGACAGCAAGAGTTTAGCAACTGGAATTCACTGCCACAGGAGGTGGTGGTGGATATATATATATATATATATATATATATATATATATATATATATATATATATATATATATATATATATATATATATATATATATATATACCACTGTGTGACACAGAGGGTGTTTTCGCACTGACCTTCAAGTAGCGCGACCACCCTCTTCACACCGGAGGATCTGCCCGGATTTCGCACAAGAAGCGCCGGCGCACCCAAAAGAGCCGGCTACTTCCGTCGCGAAACCCGCTCAAACGGAAACCGCCAAGAAGCAGGAAAACGTTTGAGCGGGTTTCGCGACGGAAGTAGCCGGCTCTTTTGGGTGCGCCGGCGCTTCTTGTGCGAAATCCGGGCAGATCCTCCGGTGTGAAGAGGGTGGTCGCGCCACTTGAAGGTCAGTGCGAAAACGCCCAGAGTGTTGGACTGGATGGGCCATTGTCCTGATCCAACATGGCTTCTCTTATGTTCTTACATTCTTTAAATAAAACATATTTGCTACAATCCTAAGGGTACTTTCCTGGGAGTAACCACCACTGAATAACATGGGACATGCTCCTGAGTAGACCTGGTTAAGATTGCTTCCATTAAGTGCTTTTCATATATATTAGCAGAAAAAGAATACACAAAGAATCAAATGGCCCATATTGTAATGCTCCTGTATGGTGTGGCCTTATTGATTTATTTTATTAGATGTGGAATACTATGTCACCAGATCTCAAAAATGACATTACAGAGATGGGAAAAGCTCAGAGGAGGGCAACCAAGATGATTAGGGGGTTGGATCACCTTCCCTATGAGGAGAGTCAGTTTAGAGAAGACACAACATGGGTGCGGGGGAGGGCATCCAATGGAACTGATGGGCAGTGATTAAAATGTGGAATTCACTGCCAGAAGATGTAGTGATGGCCACAAGAATGAACAGCTTTAAAAGGGGATTAGATAGGTTCATGAACAATAAGCTACTAGCCATGGTGACCTCCACATTCAGAGGCATTAAGCCTCAGAATTCCAGAGCCAGGAGCCAACATCAGGGGAAGGCCTCAGCCTCTATGCCCTGTTGTTGGCTGTTCAGAGGAATGGACCATTGGTCTGATTCAGCAGGTCTCTTATGTTCCTAAAGCAAACAAATAGTAGATTTAAAACATTCAGACCGATTTTGTACTCACCTTACACCGCTGTCACGTTCGTCTTCTCAGTGGAGCATCCTTTGGATTTCCCACTATCTGTGCCAGGGCTGCAGCAAACATTGCAGTTTTTGTGCAGCAAACAGAAACTGCTAAAAACCAGTTTCTGTTTGCTGCGTGAAAACCGTGATGTTTGCTGCAGCCCCGGTGCAGATAGTGGGAAATCCAAAGGACGCCACACTGAGAAGATGAACGTGACAGCGGTGTAAGGTGAGTATGAAATTGGTCTCAGTCTAAAAAATCTGAATCTTTCAATTGTTTGATTTAAGTTGAGGGGAAACTAGGGATCCTGGGACTGCTGTGTTTAGCTGGCACAAATCTCTCTCAAGAACTGTTCACTTTATTTTCTGTTGTCATGTTAATGCATGGTCAGTTCTGTTTGAGACTTTGTTTCCACCAGCTCCATTGCCGAACAAGGTTCTAGGCTGTGAAATCAAAAGAGGGAGAAGGCTTTGGACTAAATCTGAGGCTGTGTTCTTCTGATATATTTTGAGCAACTTGCACCCATGCTTAATTTATAAAGATGGAGTCCTGTGACAAAGCTTTTTGAGCAAAGCCAGGTCAAGAATAGGGATGTGTATTCAGCTAAGCTGAATCAAATAAATACCTGGCATTTTTCTGGGTATTTATTCATCTGAATCAGACTCTCTAATCTTATTCACCAAACTGATAAGGTGATCCTGATTAAAGCCAAACTTATGTGACTTTTATTCAGGTGAATTCACCATACCAGAGTTGCAGGCCTTTTAAACCTAACAGCTGACAGGTTTAAATAGTCAGCAGGGGGACTTATCTTTACTCCCTTTCCCTAGCCTGCCTACCACTGCCAGTGAGCTGGGGAAGGCCCATGCGGTAGGCCAGCTGGGGGAGGCATTTAAACATGCCTCACTGGTCTCTTCAGTCTTCTCCAGCTGGCCTGTTGTGAGTTGGAGAAGGAAGTAAAGATTGTGGAGGCATTCAGTGCCCCTCTGGAGTTGTGCCACAGTGGTAGCACACTTGCTTCATTGAAGGGGATGCAAATTACCTTCTCTTCAATGAAGGGAGCATGCCGCCCCAGATGCAACTCCAGAGAAGTGGAAGGAATCATTGTACCCTATGGCAATGGTCCCCATAGGATATAATTGAGCCAAATAAATTGGGAGAGGGAGGGATTTAAATTTTAAACCCTTTCAATCTCTGGGGTTGTGTCTCTGGATGGCTAATGACAGGGCATAGAGGCCGAAGCCTGATGTTGCCTCCTGGCTCTGGGATTCAGAGATTTAGTTTCCCTCAGCCACCATGGCTAGTAGCCATTGATAAACTTTTACTTCATGAATGTATACAGCAGGGGTGTCAAACATGTCGCCTGAGGGCCAGATCAGGCCCCCAGAAGGCTCCTATTAGGCCTGCAAGCAACTCACTGTCATCTGCTTTCTTCTCTCTCTTGCTTCCTTCTGCATCACAGCTTGCTTTGCCAGGATTGCTCAATCACACAAAAGCTACAGATCAAAGCCTCTGCTTTCTCCGTTGGCTGACCAGCACATAAAGCAACTTATATACAAAAGCTCACAATGCCCAGCAATTGCATGTTTTCCCCTGGGTCTTAGGCTCAAACCATTGACCATGAGATTTCTGTAATTAATGTCAATAAATCAAAAGTAGATTTGCAACTTAAACACACACACACCTGAACAACATCTGAACAACATATTCAAAATTGCTACAGCACATTGTGTCCAGATTTTTTTTGTTTTTCTAATCACCCCTCCCCCCATTTCTTGACCCCTGCCAGTGTTATTTACTCAAAATACTAACATTAAAAGGTACCCTTAATTCCTAAGAATGAAAATTAATATTCTTCTTTCTTCTAAAGTTTAATCATTATCAAAAATTGTTCAATGTCCTTTTACTTTCCACTCGTCTTCTACATAACTTCTAATTTTTTTCCACTCCCTTTTAAAATCTTCTAAATCATAGTCTCTTAAAGTTCTTGTTGATTTGTCCATCTCACTCCATGTCATAACTTTTACAATCCAATCCCATTTTTCTGGTATTTTTTCTTGCTTTCATAACTGCGCATATTGTGTCCTAGCAGTTGAAAGCTAGTACCAAATTATAGTTCTATCTTCTTTTGGAAATTTTTCCATTTGTAATCCCAACAGAAAAGTCTCTGCAGCTTTCTTGAATTCATATCCCAAGATCCTAGAAATTTCTTATTGGATCATCTGCCAATACTTTTTCACTCTTTCACAAGTCCACTACATATGGTAGAAAGAACCTTCATGTTTTTTACATTTCCAACATCTGTCTGGCATCTTGTTATTCATCTTTGCCAATTTTTTAGGAGTCATATACCATCTATACATCATTTTAAAACAGTTCTCTTTAATACTCTGACATGTTGAAGTTTCAAAGAGTGCTTCCATAAATATTCCCATGTATCCATCTGTATTTCTTTATTTACATTTATTGCCTATTTAATCATTTGAGATTTCACTACTTCATCTTCTGTAGACCATTTTAAAAGTAACTTATAAGTTTTTGAAATTAATTTTTCATTATCTCCAAGCAGAATTTTTTTCATTTCTTTGCTCTTGTCTTATTCCTTCAGTTTTAATATCATTTTCCACCAAACTCTTTATTTGTTGCATTTGAAGCCAATCGTATTTGTTATTCAATTCCACAGCAGTTTTCAATTCTATTTTGCCACTTTGTATTTTTAATAGTTGATTGTATGACAGCCATTTTTCCTCACCTGTCTCAGCTGTTATTTTTATCATTTCTGCTGGCACTATCCATAATGGTTTTCTTTCATCACCATATTTCTTATACTTCATCCAGGTATTCATCAAATTATTTCTTATATAATGGTGAGAGAAAAAACTATCCATCTTTTTCTTCCCATAATACATATAAGCGTGCCAGCCAAATTTATTTCCATGACCTTCCAACACTAAAGGATTTTTATTCAACAGCATCACCCAATCTTTTATCCACACTAAACAAACTGCTTCATGATATAATCTTAAATCTGGTAATTGGAATCCTCCTCTTTCTTTTGCATCAGTTAAGATTTTCATTTTGATTCTTGGTTTCTTCCCAGCCCATACAAATTCCAAAATCTTCCTTTGCCATTTGTTAAATTGTTTACTGTCTTTCACAATCGGAATAGTTTGAAACAAATACATTATTCTTGGCAAAATATTCCTCTTAATTGCAGCTATTCTTCCAAGCAATGACAAGTTAAGCTTATTCCATTTTATCATATCTTCATCCATTTTATGTCATAGCATTTCATAGTTATTTTTGAGCAGGTCAATAGTCTTCATTGTTATTTCCACACCCAAATATTTTACTTTAGAGGTAACTTCACATCCTGTTAGTCTCTGCAACTCCTTTCGTTTATTTACTTGCATATTTTTACATAAAATTTTTGATTTGTCTTTATTAACATAAAATCCCACCAGTTCTCCATATTCTTGTATTTTAGCTAACAACAAAGGTGTTACTTGTGTAGGATTTTCATTTATAAACATTATATCATCTGCAAATGCTCTATATTTGTAAATAAATCCTTTAACTCTCAACCCTTCTATTTCTTTATCATCTTGTATTTGCATCAATAAAATTTCAAGAGTCATTATAAACAACAAGGGTGAAAGCAGACAACCTTGTCTTGTACCTTTGCTGATTATCATTTCATCTGTAAGATCTGCATTTATACATAACCTTGCACGTTGTTCAGTATATATTGCCTTTATCATTCTTATAACGTTTTCCCCCAACTCTATTTTCTCCATTACTGCAAACATAAAGTCCCAGTTCAAATTATCAAAAGCTTTCTCTGCATCCGCAAAGAATAATGCAACTTCCTTCTCCAGATGTCTTCCATAATATTCTACAATATTTACAACAGTTCTAATATTGTCTCTTATTTGCCTTTTAGGGAGAAATCCCTCTTGGTCTTCCTTTATGAAATTTATCAAATATTGTTTAAGTCGTTCTGCCAAAATCCTTGTATATATCTTATAGTCATTGTATAGTAATGAAATTGGTCTATAGTTCTTTACATTTGTGACATCTCTATCTTCCTTAGGAATCAAAGAAATTACAGCTTCCTTCCATGTATTTGGTATTTTCCCTTTTATTCTTATCAAAGGAGGAGGTGAGGGCCCTGTGGAACCTTGAACAGTTCCGCAGGGCCTGCAAAACAGCCCTCTTCTGGTTGGCATATAATTAATTGATATTGGAATGCCTGAACATTAAATCTCGAACATCAGGTGATTGAATACTTGAATATTTGAAGAATTGATTTAAGGAAAGGTAGCATAGTGCATATTGATGTGAGTTTTATGTGTTTTTATGTATTTTATTGTATAATTATTAATGTATTTTTAAATTGATTCTTGTTAGCTTTTGTGTTGTGAGCCGCCCTGAGCCCGCCTCGGTGGGGTAGGGCAGGATAAAAATTGAATAATAAAATAAAATAAATAAATATTCATCCATTTTTGAAGTTTCGGTACTAATTTTTCTTTAAAAAATTTTAAAATTTTTTGCCGTATATCCATCTGGCCCAGGTGCTTTTCCAATTTTCATTGCATTAATCGCTGCTTCAATTTCTATTTTTTCAATTGGATCATTCAATTTTTTTTTTCATATATTCAGTTAAGGGTGCTATTTTAATCTTTTGCAAATATGCTTCCATCCTTTCCTTCTTTACTTTAACACCTTTAAATAATTTAGCATAGTACTTGAAAAATTCTCTTTTTATTCCTTCTTGATCTACCATCTCTCTTCCATCAACCACAATTTTATTAATAATTTTACTTCCTCTCTTTTTCTTCAGTTGCCAGGCCAAATACTTTCCAGGTTTATTCACTCCCTCAAAGGACTTCTGTTGTAATTTTTTTCAAATTCCATTCCAATTCCTTATTTAACAAATGTCTCATTTGTGCTTGTAGTATTGTAATCTCCCTTATAATTTTCTTTTTCCCTGGCCTTTTCCTCAATTCCCCTTCTTTTTTCTTTATTTCATTTTGAATGTCCGACATCTGTTTTCTTTTGCCCTTTTGTCCTTATTGTTTAATGTAATCAATATTCCTCTCATTACGGCTGAAATTCTATATCATCTTTGTCATTTATTTGGAAGAAAGCTTTAGTTTCATTTTCTAGAGATGACACTAATTTTTTATTTTGTAGTAAATCTTCATTTAATCTCCATCTTCTCACTTTTTTAGACAATTTTGTAATCTATAATATTGGGTTATGATCTGCACCTATCTTTGGTAAGATCTCTATTTTCTTAGTTATAAGGACTAAGTCCTTTGTACCCCATAACATATCAAATCTGGAAAAAGTATGAACTTCTTGTAAGCAAATTATATTACAGTTTTGTTTTTTAATCCAATGAAATATTGCCTTTCTTTTTTGTGGTGAATTTAGTCCATTTACATTCCAAGATAATAATTTATAATCCATTATGGTGCAAATCCTTTATTCTCTTCATAAAATTTACGCAGCTCCTGTGTATTTCTAATTGTAATCCTTCTTCCTTGTAGCTCAAAGTTCAAACCTTCAGGTATTATCCATCTATACCTCATTCCATTGTCACGTAGTTTTTCTGTTAATTTTATGTTCTTCTGTCATTTATCACTTGTCTTGGCAATTCTTTCATTATTCTTACTCTGCTTCCTCCGACTGTCAATGCCTTTTCAAAATTTTTATTCAAGATTTTCCCCACCATTTCTTTTGTCCAAAGTCCAAAATTCATCCCTTCTCCTCTTCTTCCAAGCTTTCAAACGTTCTCTTTCCCACCTTCTAATATTATTTTGTTTGCTTTAAAATAGTCCCGGAATGGTAGATAACAATCAGTACCTTTTTCTATGGTTATCCAGATCAACACTGGTCTCATACAACATCAGATGTTTAGCAGTCTCAAAGAAGATTAGGATCTTGTCAAGCTTATGTCAAATAAATGACTCTGTAAGCTTCTGAAGATGATGAATATGCAACTCTTCTCTGGGGATCCCTCAAAGCCTCAAAGGAACCCCCCCCCCCCGGACTCCCTTTTAGACAAGGTACATCACCTCAAAGTTTCCTGTGCATATCTTGGACTAATCTCTCACTGAGAAAAGTAGGCAGAAGGCAAAAATTTGCCCTTTACTACCCCGAACAGAAGCTCCAGTCTGCCCCCCTTAGAGAGGCAGGTCAGCTCAGCATTCTCCAAATCCCGGAAGTCTCATTGTGTCCAGATTTTGATGCAATAATTAGTTATCATATATGATTAAATAAATAAAATATTACAAGACTGCTAATCTTTTAAGTATATTTTAAGGTTTTTTTTAAAAAAATCTGTGTCCATTATAAAGTTTATATCTTCGCTACCTGGCACTGCATTTTATGGCACACATGTCCCGGCCTGATAAGGTCTCATTTATGTCAGATCTGGTCCTCATAACAAATTAGCTTTACACCCCTGGTATAGAGTAATTTCACACATGCTAAATAATGCAGTTTCAGTCCACTTCAGCAATCATTTGCAAGTGGATTTTTCCATTTCACACAGTAAAATCTAGTTGTAAAGTACACTGAAAATGGATTGGAAGTGAATTATTTAGTGTGTGTGTGTGTGTGTGTGTGAAAGCACTCATAATCCCTTTTTAAAGCTGTTTATTCTTGTGGCCATCACTACATCCTCTGGCAGTGAATTCCACATTTCAATTAGTCCCTGTGTAAAGAAGTATTTCCTTTTGTCTGTCCTGAGCCTACTGCCCATCAGCTTCATTGGATGCCCTTCAGTTCTAGCATTTTGAGAGAGAGAAAAAACTTTCTTTTTTTCAAATTTCTCTACTCCATGCATAATTTTATAAGCCTCTATCATGTCCCCCCCTTAGTCATATATTTTCTAAAGTCCCAGACTCTTTGTCCTTCCTTCATAAGGAAGTTGCTCCAACCCCTTATAATCTTGGTTGCCCTCCTCTGTAGTTTTTCCAGCTATGCAATGTGAAGATACAGTGACCAGAACAGTACACTGAAGATGATGAATATTCCAGTGGAGGCCACCCCATTGATCTATACAGGGGCATTACAATATTGGCTGTTTTAGTCTCATTTCCTTTCTTAATAAACTGTAACACAGTTTGCCATTTTCAGCACTGCAGTGCACTGGATTGACACTTTCATTGAGCTATCCACTATAATCTCAAGATCTTTTCCCCTCTCAGTCTCAGCAAGTTCAGACCCCAATAGCCTATACTTGAAGTTAGGATTTTTGGTCCCCGTGTGTATGACCTTATACTTACCAACAGTGAACTTCATTTGCCACATTGTGGAGGTCCTCTTGGAGCTCTTCACAGTCAGCATTAGTTTTCAACATTCTAAATAATTTTGTGTCATCTGCAAACCTGGTCACTAAACTACTCACCCATAGTTCCAGATCATTTCTGAATAAAGTAAATAGTAAATAGCAAAAAGATACAGGTAGTGCCCATGCAAGCACCGAGTCGTTACTGCCCCATGGGGTGATGTCACATCATGACGTTTTCTTGGCAGATAGTACTGGCCCCAATACTGATCTGTGTGGGACTTCACTGCTTACTTTCCTCCACTGCTTACTGTCCATTGATTCCTGCTCTGTTTCCTGTAATTTTACCATTTTTTAATCCATAACAGAACCTGTCCTCTTATCCCATTTTATATACAAAATATTTCATCCACAACATTGATCACAGCCAGCTTCTCAAACATCTGCCCTTTGTTCCTGGGGGCCTAGATGTAACAAGCTTCTTACCACATGAAATAGCATCCTTGGTTAACATTGTATAGACACATTGGTGGCAGAAAACTAGGCATCATACTTTGTGATCCATAAATATACTAAAGTGACTTTTATTTCAACTTTACTCCATATTCTTCTTAAACCAATGCTGTACAACTAGTGAATGAAATCAATGAAATCAATCATAATCCCATTTTTGTTTCCTGTATGGAACTGCAAAAACATTGTAAAGTACTCAGCTGGCTACCATAGTGGCCTGGATTTTGTTTAGAGGGTCAGTTGCACAGGCCTGCTCCAAGCTAAGGAACTAAGGAAGATGGCAGAAAAGTTCAACTTTTTTTTTTTTTTTGCATCTGTGTTTACTGTGAAAAATGTATAGGGTATATACCCATACCACAGTTACTGTTTTCAGGAAGTTACTTTGAAGAACTGATTCAAATTGAGGTGATAAGAAATGAACTTCCAGATCTTTGGAGAAAATTAAAACCAGTAAGTTCCTAGTTTTTGATGGCATACACATGAGAGTTTTTTTAGGGAATCCAAATGTGAGTGTTGATCTACTAACCTGTATATGTAATTCTCACTAAATTCAGCCACTGTATCAGAAGACTGGAGAGTAGAAAACGCTACCATTGTTTTTAATGAGGGTCCAGAGGGGAAGCAGAAAATCATAGGTCAGTTAGCCTAACATCTGTCCCAGGCAAATTAGTAGAAACTGCAATTAAAGATAGAATTAGCGGGCCTGTAGAGGGACAAAGCCTGCAGAGGGGATAATCAGCAGAGCTCCTGCAAGGGGAAGTCCTGCCCTACCTATGTTTGGAGTTATTTGAGAAAGTTAACAACATGTAGATAATGGTGAGCTGGTGACACTATATACTTGGACTTTCAAAAGGCTTTTGACAAGGTACCTCATCAAAGACTCCTGACTAAACTCAACAGTCATGGGAGAATCCTTCTATACATTAAAAATGCATTCAACAACAGGGAATGAACAGTAGGAATAAATGGACAGTCCTTGTAATGGAGGGAAGTAAGCAGTAGGATCCCACAAGGATTGATGTTGGGGCCAGTACTATTTGTTTGAAATTATCTGGGACTAGGGGTGAGCACTGTAGTGGCCAAGTTTGCAGATGACACAAAATTATTCAGGATGAAGCGTCTCAGCTGCAGTAGGAGAAGGTGCCTGGATCTAGAACAGAGTGAGTGAGTGAGACTTGATTTGCTTTTCTAAAACTGCTGGGGAGCATTACCTAGAGTTGCTGTGGGAGGTAACTGTGTGTGTGCTTGGTGCCTGCTGGAGAGGGGTTTCTGATTGCTTTTGTGTGTCTTGTGTAGCTGTTGCTGAGTGAGGAGAGCTTGTTTGCCTGGGGGTAATTGCTGGCCCCACCCTCTGTTGTTGCTCTGGCTGTTGAGTCAGAGGTGGGTGGGGGCTTGAGCCTTTGATTTGCAAGGCTCATCCTTGCCAGAGGCAGAAGTGTCTCAGCTGTAGTAGGAGAAGGTGCTTGGATCTAGAACAGAGCTGTTGGTAAGGCGAGTGAGACTTGATTTGCTTTTCTAAAACTGCTGGGGAGCACTACCTAGGGTTGAACATATGAAGCTGCCTTATACTGAATCAGACCTTTGGTCCATCAAAGTCAGTATTGTCTTCTCAGACTGGCAGCAGCTCTCCAGGGCCTCAAGCTGAGGTTTTTCACTCCTATTTGCCTGGACCCTTTTTTGGAGATGCCAGGGATTGAACCTGGGACCTTCTGCTTCCCAAGCAGATGCTCTACCACTGAGCCACCGTCCCTCTCCGAGGTTGCTGTGGGAGGTAACTGTGTGTGTGCTTGGTGCCTGCTGGAGAGGGGTTTCTGATTGCTTTTGTGCTTCTTTTGTGTAGCTGTTGCTGAGTGAGGAGAGCTTGTTTGCCTGGGGGTAATTGCTGGCCCACCCTCTGCTGTTGCTCTGGCTGTTGAATCAGAGGTGGTGGGGGCTTGAGCCTTTAATTTGCAAGGCTCATCCTTGCCAGAGGCATGAGCCTTAGGCGTGAGTCAAAGGGCAAGAGCCAAAGGGCTCTTGGCCTGGGACTCTTAGCTTGGGGGTTCTGTAGATAGGTGGGTAGTTACCCACAAGTAGTTTCAAGTGGCAGTTGGTAGTGGTGTTTAAAGACAAGTGAAGATAAAGAAAATTTTGAAATGGATTGCAGCAGTATGGCTGGTGAGGGAACAGAGGCAGTGATGTTTAAGACTGTGGGATGTTTGTATTTCTACCTGAGAGTAGCACGAATTACACTTGCAGCAAGTGTAAGCTAGTGGCCCTGCTGGAGGAGAAGATACAGGGACTGGAGGCACAATCGTTCACACTGCAGTGTACAAAGGAAGGTGAGGATTTTCTTGACAAAATGCATCAGACACTCTTGAAAGGACAAGGGGAGGGAGAGGAAATGGTATCTCAGCAATTAGAAGAGCACCCAACACAGGAGGAGGGTTCCTGGAAAAATGTAACTCAAAGGAGAAAGAAAATCAGGAGATGTTCTGAGCCCCTGCTGTTCAACAATAGGTTCCAGGTTCTCCCCACAGTAACTGATTTTGAACCACTGGAACAAGGCCTACTTTCCCAGCCTCCACGAAGCTTGAACAAAGTTTCTCAGGATCCTGTGGATAAGAAGCCTGGAGTTTCTGCTCCCCAATATAGGAAGAGGAAGGGGGTGGTGATTGAAGACTCCTTTCTCAGAGGGGTGGAGCCCAAAGTGTGCCGACTGAACTTGTCATCCCGAGAGGTCTGCTGTCTGCTGGGAGCATGCATCCAGCATGTGACAGAAAGAATTGGAAGACTTATCAAGCCCATGGATTACTATCTTTTCTTGCTGATCCATGTGGGAACGAATGATACTGCCCATCATAGCCCTGAACGTATTAGAAAAAACTACGTGGCTCTGGGTCAGAAGGTGAAGGAGCTGGGAGTAAAGGTTGTGTTCTCGTCAGTGCTTCCTGTTGAAGGCCATGTCTTAGGACTTGAAAGAAGAATACTTCAAATAAACGACTGGCTACATCGATGGTGTCATCAGGAAAGATTCGGATTTCTGGATCATGGATTACGCTTTTGAGATGGTGGTCTTCTATCGGGAGATGGTTTGCACCTTACGGAGATAGGGAAAAGGGTGTTTGGTTACAGCCTTGCTAACCTTAAAAGGAGGGCTTTAAACTAAATTGTATGGGGGAGCGAGACAATAATTCAAAGCCTCGTATGATGCCAGAAACTGGGGATAAGAACATTAAAGATTTGCAGAGAGTGGCGCATATGCTAGTTAAACTTAACTTGCAGGCTTGTACAGAAACCAAACCCTTGGGATGCATAAAACGTGGATTCCGATGTCTCTACACTAATGCACAGAGTATGGGAAACAAACAGGAGGAACTGGAAGTCCTAATTAAAGGAGACTATGACATAATAGGCCTTACTGAAACGTGGCGGGATGACACTCACAACTGGAATATTAGGATTCAGGGGTACAACTTATTTTAAAGGGACAGGCAAATGAGAAAGGGTGGAGCCATAGCAGTATATGTGAAGGAGGTATATACTTGTGAGGAAATATGTGAATCGGAGCATGGCAGCTTAGTTGAGAGTCTCTGGGTAAAAATAAAATGAGTAAGAAACAACAGTGATATTATTGTGGGAGTCTGCTATAGACCACCAAGTCAGGCAGAGGACTTGGAGGAGATATTTCTATAGCAGATTGCAGAGTTCTCCAAGAGAAGGGATACAGTGATCATGGGAGATTTTAATTACCCAGACATCTGTTGGAAGTCCAACTTTGCTAAAAATGAAAAAGTTAAATAGCTTCCTGACTTGTCTTGCTGACAACTTCCTTTTCCAGAAAGTGAAGAAGGAAACAAGGGGATCTGCTATCTTGATTTGATTCTTACCAACAAGGAAGAATTGATTGAGGAAGTGGAAATAGTGGGCACCCTGGGCAGTAGTGCCCATGTGATTGGAATTTACAGTCTTAGGAAAGGGAAAAGCTATACGTAGTCAGACTTATAGGTTGGACTTCAGAAAGGCAAACTTTGATAAACTTAGAACTATGCTGGGTAAAATCTCATGGTCAGAAATACTTAGGAGGAAGGGGGTTCAGGAGGGGTGGGAGTTTCTTAAAAGTGAAATACTGAAAGTGCAATCACAGACGATTCCTATGAGAAGAAAAAATTGAAAAAGCCTAAAGAAGCTGAGGTGACTAAAGGAAAGTTTAAAGGCAGGAGGCAACATCAAGGAAAAGCCTCAGCCTATACCCTGTTGTTGGACCTCCAGAGGAACTAGTTGGCCTCTATGTAAAATAGGGTTGCCAAGTCCAATTCAAGAAATATCTGGGGACTTTGGAGATGGAGCCAGAAGACTTTGAGGGTGGAGCCAGGAGACACTGGGTGGAGCAAAGGTGTGACAAGCATAATTGAACTCCAAGGGAGTTCTGGCCATCACATTTAAAGGGACAGCACACCTTTTTAAATGCCTTCCTTCCATAGGAAATAATGAAGGATAGGGGCACCTTCTTTGGGGGCTCATAGAATTGGACTCCCTGGCCCAATCGTTTTGAAACTTGGGGGGCATTTTTGTGAAAGGCACTAAATGCTATACTGAAAATTTGGTTCCTCTACCTCAAACAACAGCCCCCCCAGAGCCCCCGATACCCGCAGATCTATTCCCTATTATTTCCTATGGGAATCGTTCTCCATGGGGAATAATTGCCTAGTAGACATTTCACTCCTACCCCGCTGCTTTCTGATGACCCTAAAGCAGGGGGGGGAGGACCTCCAAACCTGGGGATTGGCAGCCCTCTCTCTCTCTCTCTCTCTCACACACACACACACACTTACTGCATCTGGTTCCTCCACAACGACATCTGAAAAGAACAGGGGCTACACTGCTCCTTCCGTCTCTCTCTCTCACGCACACACACACTTAGTTGCTCTGAAACGAAAGCAAAACAAACTGAGGGACTGTGTTGCTGACCCTTCCCATGAAGTACTTCCTTCTCAACTTTAAAGGCACACAGACACACACACATTTTGAAATGGACCTGTTTGCAGGTTTCTAAACCTGCCCAAGATCTAGAGATGCATAGTGGCTGTGGGGGCGGGGCTTTCCCCACTGGCCAGCTGGCTGGGGGCAGGAGGAAGCCTGTAAAACCGGGGGATTCCCTGCTGGGACCTGGGGATTGGGAAACCTAATGTAAAAGAACATGGTGGACTAGATGGACCACTGATCTAATCCAGCAAGGCTCATTATATGTTAACTTATTAACTATCTTAAATTAGTCAGTCCAGCTCACTAGCCTGTTGACATGAATACCAGATGCCTGAGCAAATGTGTAAAGACTGGCATTCAATAGATTGATTTTGACTTTTCAAAACTAGGTAGAAATACCAGTTTAACAGACTGAAACAAATTCTGCAGCTTTTATCTTTAGTTTCAATTAGCTGCCATATACTGACCTTCAGTTTTTCAATTAAGACAGTTTGTTCTTTTAAAAACTAACCAAATTTACCCTCCTGTGAAAGGGTGCATATCAATAGTATCATCCATACTCTTGGACTCCAGTGCAACCATTAGGATTGCAAACCTCCAGGTGGTAGGCTGGAGATCCCTGGGATTACAACTGATCTCCGGGCAACAGAGATCAGTTCACCTGGAGAAAATGGCCATTTTCAAGGGTGGAATCTATGCTATTATACCACATTGAAGTCTCTTTCCTCCTCAAACTCTGCACTGCTCAGGCTCTGTCCCCAAAATCTCCATGTATTTCCCAATCCAGACCTATGAAACCTAGCAATCATTAGGTGTGCATGTGAGCTCTTCAGCAGTTCTAGCAAGGGTTTCTTTAGTGATCAAAGTAGAGTCATAAAGTCACAGGTCAAGGTAATAAAGAATGAGAGACACAATTAGCATGTTTGCATTTAATAAAGTTAGGGGGAGTAGAAGGGTAATTTTGACCAGAGGAATGCTCTTTATTTTTTCTTCTTCTTTGATATTTTCATTTAATAAGTTGACATTCTATGAAAATTATCATTATTTCTGTCCAATTTCCCCTCAGTGAAGTAGTTAGGACACAGATCAATGCATTTCAATGTGTTTTTTAAAGGACAATAGGAAAATTAGACACTGACATCTAGATATATTAATTGGTCCCATGTCAGAAAATGTAATGACCATTTAGACTCATTCTCTATGACCTTGATTTTAAATTCAAGGTTAAAGTTTCATTCTGGCTGAGAGACATTCAGTTACTCAGAGAGAGAAATGGGAATAGCTTTGTTATGATGCTGAAGAAAGGAACAATTAACTCCAAATATTCTTAGGTTTCAGTTTTTGCAGAAAGAAAGTAGCACCTCATAATCAGGGCTGGATGTACATATTTTTGAGGTGGGGGGCAAAAGTAAAAAATGGCGCCCCTTATATTTTTCCTTCATTTATATAAGGCAGTTTCATGTCTGTGTTCATGTGAAGCGTTGATTATAGTTTGCTGCCAGGTGGAGCCAGCCTTGGTGAAGCTTATATTGCTTCTGCTGAACTGTCTGGAATGGCTTAAAGCAGTACAGGGATGTAAAAGAGATCATAACACAGGGAACAGCAGAAAAATAGAGTCAGGATTACTGGAGAGACCAGTGAGATAGCCATGGCTGCGTACTCCCCACAACTGCCATTACCTTCCCACCACCTTCTAACTCCTCACTGCAGCCACCACTGGCTTTCTGCTGCCTCCCCCCAGCCTCAGCTGCCTTCCCGCCACCTTCTGCAGCCTCCCCACAACTGCCACTGCAGTCCCACCGCCTCCTCGCAGCCACCGGTGCCTTCCTGCTGCCCCCTCGCAGTAGCTGCTGTCTTCCCTCTGCCTTCCACCACCTCTTCACAGCCGCTGCTGTCTTCCTGTTCCCTTCTGCTGCCTCCCTGCAGCTGCCTCTGTCTTCCCACCACCTTCCGCCGCCTCCTCGCAGCCGCCGCTGTCTTCCCACTACTTTCCTGCAGCCGTCACTATCTTCCTACTGCCTTCATCCACCTCCACGCAGCTGCCCCTGTCTTCCCACCACCTTTCGCCGCCTCCCTGCAGCCGCCGCTGTCTTTCCGCCACCCCATCGCAGCAGCCACTGTCTTCCCTCCATTTTCCACTGCCTCCTCACAGCCACCACTGTCTTCCCACTGCCTTCTATTGCCTCCTCGCAGCCGCCACTGTCTTACTGCCAACTTCCACTGCCTCCCCGCAGCGGCCGCTGTTTTCCTGCCGCTTTCCACCGCCTCCTCGCAGCTGCTGCTGTCTTTCTGCCGCCTCCCCGCCATGGGAAGTTGTTGTTTTTTCCCCCTCTCTCATTTCTACTTGATAGAAAGAGTGGAGGCAGCCAAAAGAGCAAAGATAACTTTTTTAAAAAATGTGTTCTCTGCTACTGACAGAGGCAGCCTGCAAGTTACCAAGGCAGGTGGGGAAGCAAGCTCCCAACGCAGGAAGCTTTGCAGCGATTTTGCTGGCCCAATGTAGCATGGCTCTGCCATACCCCAGCATAGCTTCACAGCTTCTGTGAGGCAGGCTGCTTATGTTCCTTGTTGGCGGTGAGATAGCAGCAACTAGGCAGCCAAATGAGAAGGGAACCAGGCATGGAGGAGAGGAGTGGGAAGAAGAGGGCAGTGGCAGCTGGAAGAGAGCAGCAAGGCGAACCACCAAAGTAGGAGGGACATAGAGGAGAGGGGCAGGAAGACAGAGGAGGAGGAGGTATCTGCGGGGAAGGGCGGGAGGAGGAGGAGAGACAGTGGTAGCACAGAAGGGAGGCAGATCACAGGCAAGGTCTGTTTTTCACCACCTCTCTGCCTTGCAGAGAAGTGATTAAAAGAACTGATCTCCCTCCCAACCCATTTAAAGACCCCTGCCAGCCAGTTGGGAAGGGAGGCAGATCAAGAGGTGCTGGGCTGCTTTAGCTGCCTCTCCACAAGAGAGAGAGGTGGCAAAAGCAGCTGATCTTCAGGGCTGCTGCCTCGCTCCATCCATCCCCTGGGGAGTACCCCATTTGGCGCCCTCTTCCAAGTGGCACCGGGGGCCCCCTAGATCCAGAACTTAGTCTTAACAGTGGCATACCTACCTAATCTATTTGGTGCCTGAGACAGATCATTTTTTAACACCCCTTGTTTTTTCTAGTTTGTTTGTTTTGTTTGCTATCAGGTCTCAGCTGACGTATAGTGACTCCATAGGGTTTTCAAGGCAAAAGATGTTTGGAGGTGGTTTGTCATTGCCTGCCTCCATGTTGGCCCTGCTTAGCTTCTGATATCTGACAAGATCAGGGTCTGGGTCAATGTTGTTTCATGTTTATATCCCATTTCAAAATTCTTTATGAAATTCAGAATAATTATGAACCAGTTGCTGGTTTAACAACAGTACTTGCAAACAACTGCAAGTTCTTCCAAGTTACTGCAGGGAAAAAAATTCAATAGTTCTTTATATCTATAATAACATTTTATGTAAATAATTATCCAGTACCTAATTATTGAATTTCAATTCAATTCAATTTGCTTTATTATGGTCCATGACCAAATACACAGTACAATGCAGACCAACAACACCCCCAGAAAAATTGAAAAAATCTAGAGGGACCTAAAAAGATAAAACATATGATATAAAAAATACAGATAAAAAATTAAAAGATTATACAGCTCTAGTAAAATATTAACTAAAATACACTGATTAACATTTGTTTCAGTTTCAATAGCATTTATGGTAGTATACAGAATACTCAGGGATTAAGGTAAAGTAAAATACAAGCTTGGGAATATTCAAAAATAATTAAAAAACAGACAGTTTTCAAGACCCCTTTGTTACATAATCCTCATGAATTCTCCTAGCTGCCACCAAGAATTTGGCACAATTAGATGTAAATTGGGGGTTAGAATCTGATAACAGCATATTTCTGATTTTATAATCGGAGAACCCCAAGCATCCCTCAAACAAAGAATAGATGTACCTGGCCCATATGCCTAGGTAAAGGCCACACCCAAGCAACACATGGTCAATCGTTTCCATTTTATCTGTACCACAAGGGCAGACCCGCTCAGCCATAGGCCCTTTTTTAAAGTGGCCCTCGACGACTACTGAAGGTAAGATATTGCAACAAGCCATGGCAAAGGCCCTTCTGTGGGATGGTATTGTTAGATTTGAGAGATAGGAGGCTGGAGCTAGCACATATCTCCTTTGGGGGAGGGGGGAGCTAAATAATCTGAGACCTTGGCAATATCATTCTGTCTCTCAATGTCTTGTAATCTCTGTTTGACTATGTCCTTGGCTTGGTCCAGGGCCATTATCTGGAGAGATTCAGGTGAAAAGCCAAGCATAGACAATTTCTGATGAATGGCTCTAACCCAAGAGGAACAATATCCTTTAAAATTAGTGATGTGATATTCGGGAGGCAATGGCTGAGATTGAGCCAAGTGGTGACTGAAAGTAGGCTCACCCTAGCCTCTATCCTTAGCAAGCCAGTTTCCAAGCGTAGTATTGCATTGGAAACACAGGTTGGAAAATGGCTCTCAAGAATTTGGACTGAATTTTCTCAAGAGGGTCAAAGCTTGATAAGGTTGGACCTGACATGGTTCCATAAGTGAGTTGAGGTATTGTTTTGGCCAAGTACAGTTTTAATGCAGCAGGTATAAAATGCCCCCCTTTCGTAAGAAAAAACCTAATGATGGCCTGGGTCAATTTACGACCAGAGTTGGCAGCATATTCATGATGAGCCTTCTTTGACCCTGAGGACTGAATCATAACCCCCAGATATTTGTAAATTGCTACCTGTTGTAAACTATGGCCATTTATACTCTATCTCCTTAGCCTGGGTTTTGTTTTCTGATAATTAATCTCTAGAAGGTTGTGGTCACAATAACGACCGAATTGTACTAATGCCCTTCTAAGGCCTACTGGAGTTCTAGACAGCAAGATTGTATCATCTGCATAGAGTAGGGCTACCATTTGCCTATCAGCCAAGGAGGGAGGATGAGTATCGACTAGATGGAGGTTGCTGATCATATTGTTAATAAAGACGGCAAAAAGGGAAGGGGCCAGGATGCAGCCTTGCTTGACTCCTTTCTGTGATGGGATAGGTTCAGTAAGGAGACCTTGCTTATTACATCTGACCCTGATAGACGTGTTGGTATATAATGCCTGGATCAGGAATAAAAGTCTCCTGTCAATTGAGGTGGCATTTAACTTCTCCCATAATTTCCCTCTGGGAATGGAGTCAAAAGCAGATTTTAGGTTGATAAAGGCTACATAAAGAGAGACCGTTCTACAGGTTGCATATTTGTCAATCAAATGGGATAGGATCAAAATATGTCCCAACATGGATCGTCCTTCCCTAAACCCAGCCTGCTCATCTACCAAATACATTTCCTGAATCAGCCAGCACTACAATTTCTCTAAGAGATGACTAGCGTATAATTTGCCCAAAATACTCAGGAGGCTAATTGGCCTATAATTGGCAGGATCATCCTTCTGCCTGGACTTGAAAAAAGGGATGATGATAGCCTCTCCCCAGGCTATTGAATTTTAATAAAACAAATCCTTTTAAATGAAATGAATAATCAAGACTAGACCACAGCAAGATTCTACGTAAGGAAGCTAGCACCAACGTTAATTGGGTTTATGTTTGTATCATTGCAAGCCTGAACTCTTCCAAGAAGCTAAAATGACTCACTTGAGGCTATCATGCTTTGGCCACAGCAAGATAAGACACGGGTCAGTGGAAAAGACAATAATGGTAGGAAAAGAGGAAGGCAGCAGGATGAGAGAAAGACCCAACATGAGAAGGATTGTCTCAGTCAAGGAAGCCCTAGCCCCCAGTTTGCATGTTCACTTTACAAATAAAATCAAGGAACAGTATCTGGATAAATATGACATTTAGATCACATGGGTTGAGAGTAAGGTGAAAATTACTTAATGTGTGTTCAAAGGGGGAAAAAATGGAACCTATCAGAGGCAGAGTCTGGCAGCCCATTGTTGTCATGGAGAGAGAGGAGGAGGGCCTTCAAAGCATCATCAACTGGGTTTGCATTGCAAGAAGGGGGGAGGTTGAGGAACTTTACAGGCCTTCCCTTCTAGGAATTGCTGCCCATCTTATTCATTGTGCCAGAGGTTCCTGCCTCCTCTTCCCCCTTCTTGAGGAAGACAGCCTTGACTCACAAAAGCCTTAGTCTTTAAGATACTACTGGACTCTTGTTCTTTCCTACTGCTACAAACAGACTAACACAACTACCCATCTTTATCTACTTAGAGCTTAGTTCCAGTTTTGTTCCACACTTCCTGATACTAGGACAACTGCCAGTCATTTCTAAACTCAAGGTTACTTTAAAAGGCACTCATACAGCTGGAAGTAGATTTTCTCAGCCTTTTTAGAGGCTCTGCCAATAGCCACAATCTAATGCAAACATATGTAGGTGTGAGTCCTTGGCAGGAAAAATGTGTTGAGCTCTTGTGGCATAATTTAGTGCTATTCCAGCATAAATTGATGCTAGAATAAAATGTTAATCTTTACTGTGTAGCGAAACTCCTGGTTATCTGGAGACTTTAGTCCACAAAAGAATAAAGAATGTGTGGTTTGTTTTTGTTTTTTTTAAAACCTGTTTTAATTTTTTGGGTGCCCTAAGCCTTCCATTGCAACCAGCAGAACTTCTGATGGGGCTGTGATTCTAAAACATTCACTGAAGCAGTCTCTTTCTCTAGGCAGAGTGAACCAGAGAAGGTTCAGGCCGAACCAGGGCTAATAATTTTCCTTGGAGGGCAAGAAAGCCTGTGTTCTCTCCTCCCAACTCCCCTTCTCAGGGGGGAGGGGTTGAGGCATCTTTGAAGGGGGGAGGGTTTCCTCACAAGTGGATAGTTGTGTGTATGTATGTGTGTGTGTGTGTGTGTGAAAGAGAGCGAGAAAGAGAGAGAGAGAGCTGTACAGTCCATCCTTGCAAGCAATATCCTCCTTTCTTATCAGGGAGTCCCTGGCCATCCTGGTGGTGGGCATTCACAGCTCCAATATAAGGGAAGAATCAATGGTGGGGCCTTCCCCTTTGGGAGTGGAGACGGCCTGGTCCCAGGAAGAGAAAGGCCAGGCTGGATTGGGTGGTGATAGACTTGCCAATCCCCAGATCCCAGCAGGGATTCTTCCGCTTTCCTAGGCTCCTTCCTGCTCCCAGTCAGCTGGCCAGTGGGGGGAAGCCCCATCCCCAGAGGACCATGTGCCTTTCCACCTCCGGAGGCTTCAGTCTCCGATTGAAAGGCTTCCTCTTGGAATGGTGTGTCTGTGTTACTTTGAAGAAGTTGGCAGCAACTCATGAGTAGAGAGGCCAATCCCTGCTTTCAGAGTCGCCAGAAATGGGGTGGGGGGAAAGGGAAATGTCTGCTGAGCGCTTCATTACCAGTATATGTTCTGACCTGGGTAGCCCAAGCTAGCACAATTTTGTTTGGTTTCAGAAGCTAATCTGGGTCTGCCCTGGTTAGTATTTGATTGGGAGACCACCAAGGAATACCAGGATCACTATACAGAGGCAGGCAATGACAAACCACCTCTGTAAGTCTCTTGTTTTGAAACCTCCATGGGTTGCAATAAGTCAGCTTTGACCAGATAGCAGGGGGCGGTGGGATTCTGATACAGTGTGTAGCATTAGGCCAGATTTAAAACAAACAAACAAAAAAAAACAGAAGGGCAACTGGTCCTAAACACAGACATTAGTTCAACCTCTTGTGCTGTATGCAATGTTTGTAGATGCCTTTCTGCCAGATTTAGAGATAGTGCTGAAGCACTGAAGAACAGATCTCTCCATGGCAAATAGCATCAAGAGTGAAGAATTGGGCTGGTGCCTCTTATTTGGTATCTTACAAGGCTCTTACCAGTTATTTAATGTGATTCTATTGAGCATTCATTGTATTCTGTATCAACGGAGTGTTTTAAGGTTATGTATGCTTAAAACTTTTCACATTTCTGTAGTATGGTACAGTGTAACACTGAAAGATTCATTTAACACCTTGTCTGCAAGATTTGTAAATGACTTTCCTCCACACTGTTGCTATGATTCCATACATCTGCAGCACAGTCAAACTGTATGTCAACAGGATGCCAATATGTAAGTGTTTAGGAGTGCAGGGACTGAAATAGAACATAAAAATGCCCTCCACAGATGGTGTCCTGAGAAATAACATAAGTCTTATTTAGAGGAATTTTTCCCACAGCTCTCTGCTTACTTCTCTGCCTGGGAAAGCCTCAGAGAATGAATTGATAGTAACACTGAGTATACAAATATAGTTGTTTTGTTCTAAGGAAGACTGCTGACTGCTTTGACAACCTGAATAAGATACTAAAATATGCTGCAATCACTAAGAAGGACAAAACATTGGTGTAATGGCCTCATGCTTATTAACTAGGGTTGCCAGGTCTGTGTTGGAAAATACCTGGAGACATTGGGGGTGGATCTGGGAGAGGGCAGGGTTTAGAGAGGGGAAGGGACTCAGCATGGTACGCCATAGAGACCACCCTTTAAAGCAGCCATTTTCTCATGTGGAGCTGATCTCTGAAGATCAGTTGTAAAAGCGGGAGATATGCAGGTCACACCTGGATGCTAGCAACCTTTAGTAAACCCTAGGAATCAGATGGATTAATGCAACTTCAAATGAGTAAATATAGTTTCTTAACTTTTATGTCTTGGCTATAGTTTCCTAACTTTTATGGCTATAGAAATAGGTTGAAAGAAACAAATACTCCATATTTCCATGTCAGCATAGTCCATTTGAGTTGTAAATCCCTAATTTTCAACATGTGGCAACGTATGGGTATAGTTCAGAGGTAACAGCAATGATAGCTTGTGGTGCAGACAGGCCTGTAGCCACAGAGAGGCCTGCAGGGGCACAGCCCCTTACTTCAGGCTGGGTCCCCATGAATTGGGCCCCCTGGTGGCTTGAGGGCTTGCAGGGGTCCTTCCCTGACTCCCCAGCCTCCTCCTCCCTCCCTTCCCCATCATTTCAATGCCCGGGAATGGGCAGTAGAATGGCCACGGCTTCCCAAGCTATTTAAAGCCACCCCCCACCCCATTGATCAGCTGCTTGGCAGGTAAAATGGCACTGGAGGCTCGCGGCTCCTATGCCGGCCCTCTAGCATGATCGCTATTAGTGCGGGGAGAGGGGGCAGCAGCGGCAGGAAGGACAAGCTGCCAAAAGAGCAGCTGCGGCCACTACCATTGCCTCCTCCACCTTCCTTTCCATGCGATCCAGGAAGGAAGGGGGAAGGAGGTGGAGGCAGTGGCCATGGCTGCTCTTTTGGCAGCTAGTCCTTCCTGCTACTGCTGCCCCCTCACCCCGCACTGATAGCGATCACGCCGAAGGGCTGGCAAAGGAGCCGCAAGCCTCCAGTGCCATTTTACCTGCTGATCAGCTGTTTGGTGGTGGGGGCTTTAAATAGCCTGGGAAGCCATGGCCACTCCACCGCCCCTTTCTGGGCATTGAAATGGTGGGGAAGGGAGGGAGGGGGAGGCTGGGTAGCTCAGCCCTCAAGCCAACTGCAGTGGGGGAACTCGGGGGGGGGGGGAGCTTGAGTGCCCCCTCAAAAATCCCAAGGTCCTCTGACTTCCCAAATCCTGCCTATGGTCCTGGCTGCAGATATATTTTGCCTTTCTAGCTATGAGATTGGATCCCATGGAGTATTTTGGTGGATAAAAGGATTTCTATCAGGAAAGCATGCCTTTCTCATCCCCCCCCCTCCAGCTGCAGTTCAAAATGTCACCTGTTCTTCAGAATCAACATTTTGCATGGCACAACGAGCGCAAAAAAGCATTCATGCCAATTCCAGAGACCATCATTCTAGCATGAGGGCTCTTCTTCCAGATCTTAGGAACAAAGAGTGTGACTCTAAATTGGTTTACTCAGAAATAAGTCCCATTTTATTTAATGAGACTGACTCCTAGTAAGGAGGATCACAGTTTTATTCTTTAGGTAACTGTGTTTGACTCATCCCCTTGTTTCTGTGACCCATTTCTTGTTTTATTTGCATCTTTGCAAATGGAGGCAGTAGTTTGTTTATCTTCAGCTGTAAGCTCTGTTTGCCAGCGGTAAGTTTCTTAGGTCACTGGTGGGTTGTTGTACTCATTAACTAATTCCTAGTAGTTCCCAGATTTGCTACCATTGACTATGGTGAGTTCACCTGGTGAACTCATTTATGGCAAATATCACAGCATCTCTAGTCCTGATTGAGTGTTAGCTGTTTTACATACACACCATGCAAATATACAGAGGATGGACAACTGAAAAAAAGGCCAGCACCTTTTCCCATCTGCCACAGTATCATTTATATGCAATTGATGCATAATTTAAAAGAAATTGAATCAATTTTAATGGGATTTATAGGTTTATTTCTCACAATGGAGAAGTGAAATCATAATTAAAATATCAAACCAGCAAGTTAGCAGAATTTGGTTTTATTCTTCACGATTTGTCCAAACTGCTTTGCCAATATTTGCCATTTTTGAACCACTATAATGCTGTTGTAGAACCAGAGTAATACATTGGTAGCTGATTAAGGTCTGTTTTGAAGAGGCTTGGAACTCTGTTCAAGTACCAGTATTCTTTGCAGACTGTTTTGATCATCCCTCCCCCCAACCAAATTTCAGTAAATATAATTTTACCAAAACACAGGCCTGCACAGTTTACAGAATGATTTTAGTCCAAAGTTACTAATACGGACTGCAATGGTGTCTAAAGGCAGTCCCAGCTCTATTTTATATGGTTTTGATTTGCATTGCCTAAGGGTTTTAAACTAGCATGACCCATTGGGAACAGGACAGTGATTTTATTTTCTGTATCATCTAGTTTTGTCTCCATTTCTCCAGCGTCTCAGGCACTAATGTGACTAAGGAGATTTTGTTTGTTGACATGGGATCATGCTTTCCATGTGGGAAAGGCTGTTTCATATTTTATAGGAATAGATGTTTGCTTCATCTAGGCTGTTGTCTGGAGGAACAAGCACTACAATGAAGTAGAAATGAAAGTTGTGAACATATTGAAAGTGGCTAAGGGCTAGGAAGCCATTGCAAATTGGGCTGCCTGCTATAGAGACACATGCATTTCTGCTTGATATAGCTGATATACTTACTGCTCAAGTAGCCGAAGCCCACATTCTTATTCCACAATACTAGCTTGTTTCATTCTCACTTATGATGCAAACTTAATAATTCTTGATGTACATTTTGTTTCCACCTAATTTTATGAGTTTCTGTACGTTTTTGTTAATATTTAGGATATCACTTTCATTTCTATGTAGTCTTTTAACATTATAAACAAAAACTTTTTTTCTTTTTTAAAAAAGAAAGAAAATGAAAAAAAAAATCCCAGTTTGGCAGTGCATCCCTAAACAGAATTATACCCATCCAACCCCTTTGATTTCCGTGGACTTAGAAAGGTGTGTTGTGGGCCCCATAACTTCCTCCAGTACTCTGTTTAGGATTGCACTGTGGTTTACCCCCTACCCCAAGCTGCCGCTTTTACTAGGTGATTATTGTTGTGTAAGTGAGAAACATTTTTCCTATAAGAGAAAGTTTTCTCCTTTGAAAGAATATTCCTTACTTAATGGAAGCAGGGCCGGCTCGCCCACCAGGCAAACTAAGCAGTTGCCTAGGGCACTGGGAAGGGGGTGTGCCCATGACAAATGCCTAGTTGACCTGCCTGCCCCCTCACCCCGCCCCTCCCTTCCCTTGCGCTCTGCCCACCCCACCCCATGCGATCAGAGTGCACCGCACCTAGGCTCGGCCCTACTGGCTTCGACGCAGCTGGCATCTGTTCCATCTTTGAAGAGTGTACTGGAGGCTTCGCTCCCCCTCCCTTCTGGTTCCAGAAAGGAGTGGGGAGAAGCCTCCTTCAGCATGCTCTTTAAAGATGGATCAAATGCTGGCTGTGTTGAAGCCGGTAGGGTCGAGCCTTGGCATAGTGTGCTCTGATTGGGGGGGTGGGGGTGGCCACAGAGTGTAGTGCTGTGTTGCAGCGCTGTGGAGGGAGGGGGGAGTGGCAGCAATGGGGGGTGGTGAGAAGGGAGCCTGCCTGGAGCGCTATGCCCCCTAGGGCCAGCGCTGAGTGGAAGAAATGGATTGCTTGATTAATCCTGTGATTGTTATTACTTTTTATATATGATACTACAGCCCAAATAGGGATGCCAGCCTCCAGATGGGACCTGGAGACCTCCTGGAATTACACCTTATCTCCAGACAACAGTGATTAGTTCCCTTAGAGAAAACTGATACTTTGGATGCTGGACTCTCTGTTATCATACCCCACTGAGTTCCCTGTCCTCCTCAGGCTCCATCCCCAAATCTTCTGGAGTTTGCTAGCCTGCATCTGGCAATCCCATCTCCCTATTACCATTGGTGGCCAGGGGTGACTTGGAAACCCCAATTTACATTCCTGAATAAGACATATGGAATACATTTAGGCTTGATTTTGAAGTATGTGTGTATAGAATTGATTCACTTGCATAATTCCTCTGCAGATGCGAAAGGGTCTTATAAGCATGGTGCCCTATGATAATATCATCTATCTAATTCTGAACCTGTCTTCTATGAGGATCATAGAGAGAGAGAGAGAGAGATTGTGAGGTGAAGGGAGGCAAAGGAACTAGGAAATCAGAGGGAGTGGGCAAGCAAGTAGGACTATAATTGAAAAAAATGGCAGGGTGAAACTATACTATGAAAACATATAGGTAATAGGGAAAAACCCTTTTGGCCTCTACTTCTAAATAGACTCTGCTTCTAAATAATCTAAGATGAACAATATGAATGTGCACAAAAGGCACTTTAATAATCCAAAGCTTCTACCTTAAACAGACTGAAATATGAAACACAAGAGTGCATACAGGCACTTATAACCTCTGTTCTCAAACAGTCTGCACCAAAATGAATTCAAAACAGTCTGCAGAAAAATAAATCCAAGTGCACGCAGGCACTTTTAAAAGGTTAAGAGTCTGCTGTTGACTCATAAACTAAAATCATAAGAGAACAGTCTGTAATGAATTCTTTCATCCAGATTGCACACAGAAACTTAAAGAAACAAATTATCCCACTTCACAGTCTTGCTTGTTCAGTCTACTGTTTTCTCAATGAAGTGTAGGATAAATAATAAGTTCATCCACATAAAGCCAGTCCACGTTAGCCGGTATCAAATGTTTTGTTGCCTTTTTCAAGAATGATGGCTTTTAAGTGGAACCCAAAAATTCTGTCTCTTCCTCACAAGGCTCTAGCTCATTCTTTGTAAGGACACAGTGGGTTCTCCTCTCCAGTAGGACTGGCAGACTGGCTGTGGGAGTATGACAAAGAAGATGTATAGCAACAGAAGCTGCTGCCAGCTTCAGAAGAACCTGAGTGTGCAATAAGACAGCTAGAAGCAGCACTGCTTCCTTCTCCTTCCTCCCACAGCTATCTTCACTCTGTCATGTGTCTGAGAGTGAAGGTAGACAAGTGGAGCCAGGAGGAAGAGGAGGAGGCAATGACAGTTCTCCTACTGTTTGTTGCTGTTTCTATTTCCTCACCCTGCCCCTCATGCAAGAGAGAAGACAAACAAGTGGAAGTGAATGTGGCTAGGAGGAGGAAGTCCTGCTGTCCCGGTCTGCACCACAGAGACAATGTGGACAAACATTGGAGGACAGAGGGAAGAGATGGGGCTTCCTGAGAGGGCAGTAGGTAGGCAAGGAGGAGAAAAAAATGTCACATACATGGAGGACATTTCCAAGGGAAGAGGAATCCTTGAAAAGTGACTCTCCTCCACCCCATCAACCTGCTGTACAGTTCTTCTAGGCTGGGGTGCCTCTTCTTTTCACAAAAGTAGCAGGTATTTTTCCTTTCCCACTTTCTCTGAATGTGTGTGTGCATGTAGCTCTCTCTGTATCTCTCCTGAAATAGTTCTAGCTTCCTCCACCCACTTCCAAACAATCTTCTGATCCACTTTTTCTCCCCAGGATTGCAAGGTGGAAAATAAAAACATACCATTTTACTTTTCTGTAGCAATCAAAACAAATCATGCCAAAGTACCACCCTTTCTCCCTACAAACTCTTCTTTTAACGAACCTTTCTTGGTTTGGCATCCACTTTTCACTTCAGGAGAAGAGCATTCGGAAGAAGAGGGTCTAGAAGAAATGACAGAGAAGAAATTTCCCCACACTTTTTTTTGGAGGGGGGTCCTCACTTTTAACTTCTAAAAGTTAAATCAAAATGTTTTGCACTATTTACTGAGTATGGATGCAGCGTCCTCAAGGTTTAGTACAAAGAAAACCAGTGTTTTCTCAACATTCCTCCAAGCATGTTGAGTTAGTAGGTTTGGCATCTACCACAGATAGATTTTATTTTCTTTTTCTTATGTATTTTTTTCTTATATATTTGGAGTGGAGTATTTCACTTTGTGTTTAAAACACTTTGCAGTCTTTAGGAGAACAAGGATATGAAAGATTTTATGATATCACATGTTATCATATTTCCCCATATGGATGTGTATCAGTTTGATGCTGAAAGGCTGAGCAAAACACAGTTGGCAAGATTTAGGGGAGTTTCTGATATGTCAGAAAAGCAAAGAGAGATACCTCCCCCTGCACTCCATTCTCTGAAATATACTGCTGACATGGAGTGAGGGGAACGAGCAGTAAATTTAATTCATAATGGATTTTTTTTCACCTCTCAGCATCCAAAATGGAATGATTCTCCTGTTTTATTATATTAGTCACACAACACACAATAATGCTTCATTTAACTATGTCAAAACCAATCTTAACTCTCTGCTATTTGCTTCCCTTTGTATAAATTTTAATGCATTTTTAATTCCACCCCACTGGTTGGTAAACCAACCATTCAAGTTATTGCTGCCCTGTAATGTATTTCAGTCATTTCTAATAAACCTGGACCTTAAGATGATTTATTATTATCTCTGTAAGCAATGAAATGCATTTGCTTCCTCCACCACAATGGGCTTTGCAGACCTTTCATTAATAAGGAATGGATTTTGGAGGTACAAGACCAATAATATGCCAAGTCCTTACTCTTAGAAATATTGAAAATAAAAGCCAAATGCCCCACATTAGAGACCATAGGGATGCAGAGAAGATCTGCACAGACTGATGAGATTGTGCCTATCCAAAATACATTGCCTTATAGGAATCCAAGTGGGCTCCCATTGTGTGTACCTCATTATCAGTTGTTGGGTGTAATGTAGTTTTTTTTCACTGAACCTCATGTTACCATGTCAAGTGCAATTGGTCCATTCAGCTAATCCACTCTACTTTTGCACTTACACTGTTGTGAAATATAAGGAAAATAAGCATAAGAACATAAGAGAAGCCATGTTGGATCAGGCCAATGGCCCATCCAGTCCAACTCTGTGTCACAGAGTGGCAAATCCCCCCCCCCCAAAAAAACCCAGGTGCCATTAGGAGGTCCATCAGTGGGGCCAGAACATCACAAGCCCTCACCCTGTTGCTCCTCCCAAGCACCAAGAATACAGAGCATCACTTGCCCCAGATAAGAGAGTTCCAACAATACGCTGTGGCTAATAGCCTCTGATGGACCTCTGCTCCATATGTTTATCCAATCCCCTCTTGAAGCTGGCTATGCTTGTAGCCACCACCACCTCTTGTGGCAGTGAATTCCATGTGTTAATCACCCTTTGGATGAAGAAGTACTTCCTTTTATTCATTCTAACCCGACTGCTTAGTAATTTCATTGAGTGTTCGTGAGTTCTTGTATTGTGAGAAAGAGAGAAAAGTATTTCTTTCTCTATCATCTCTACCTTTCTATATCATCCTCTATCATACCCCTTGGTCATCTAAGGGCACCACTGCTTCCTTGGCTTGTTTCCTGCTTCTAATGTCTTTGAAGAAATTTTTATTATTGGTCTTTATGTTTTTTGCAATATGCTCCTCATAGTCCCTTTTTGCTTACCTGATCACAGACTTGCATTTTATTTGCCTCATTTGGACTAGCTTCCCACCGCTTAAAGGAATCCTTCTTACCTTTTACAGCTTCCATTACATTGTTTGTTAACCATGCAGGTCTTTTACTATACCTATTTGTGCCTTTCCTGACTTGTGGTATATATTTTATCTGACCTTCTAGGATCGTAGTTTTAAATAGCCTTCAAGCTTCCCATAGGGTTTTGATCCTATTTACCTTTTCTTTCAGTTTCCACCTCACATGCCTCCTCATTTCAGAGAAATTACCCCTTTTAAAGCTAAAAGTGGTTGTGTTGGACTTTTTGGGCAACTCTCTATTTATACAAATGGTGAACTCAATAACATTATGGTCACTGCTCCCAAGCGGTGCAATCACTTTTACGTCTCTCACCAGATCTTGGGCATTACTTAAAACCAAGTCCAGGATTTCCTCCCCACTGGTAAGGTGCTGCAAATCCCAATAAAGTGCTGCAGAACCCAATAGAAATAACTTTTTCCATGTTACAGTCTCTATTAAGTCTTGCTGGGTAGTGATCAAAAGAGATTGTTTGAAGGGATATTACTTACCTATCTGTTTCCGAGGATAATTCAAAGTGCTGGTTCTTACCTTTAAGGCTGTAAATGGCATGGAGCTGGGGTACCTGAAGAAAGTCTTCTCCTACACTACCCACCACATAATTCAAGATCTGCCTCTCAAGAATTTAGAGACAAGGCAGGTGGTGAGTAGAGACAGGGCATTTCTGTGGTGGCACTTCAGCTCTGGAATGACATCCTACTTGAGACTCACTTGGCAGGGGCGTAGCTAGGGCTTTGGGGGCCTGGGGCCCAAGATTTATGTGGGCCCCCCTATGTGTGTGCACGCTGCCAGAAACAGGATATGATGTCACTTCCGGTGATGTCACTTCCGCAAGATGGCCACCACTTGCGAGGGAGCCCTGCTGGAAACAGGAAGTGATGTAACTTCCCCAAAATGGCCACCACTTGTGGGGGGGAACAGGAAGTGGTGTCACTTTGGGGGCGGCACCCCCCCCCCAAGATGGCACTGCTGGTGCGATCTAGGTCATGTGATTGATAAACTGATTACCCCACCACACCATGTGACAGGGAGAAATGCCACAAGCAGCCTGCTGGCCCAGCTGTTCCCCTTGTGCCCTGAACTTGTGGGACTTCTATATTAAGCAAGCTTACAATAAAAACAAGGAAAACAAAAACAGGCATGCTGATGTGGTTTTCAACAAGCAAAGCTATAAGGAGGTCCCCATGGAACGTCTAATCACTTAGGTTTTCTCCCAAGCTAGGATTTCCCTTTCCTTTATGCTAGTTGCTACTATCAGATCTTTCCAGGGATCCCTGGATGTCCCATAAGTAAGAATAAGCCAGTCAGCTATTTGTTAAATGCAGTTCTTTATCTATAACTTATAAACATATAGATACACACATCCGATCCACTCTCCTGTTTCACAGATTGCCTGTCGTGCCCCAAAACCAAGAGCGTGAAAGCTGATTCTGACAGCCCTGCAAGGCAAACTAGTGTGGTTATTGCACAGCTAAAAAAAGGTAAAGGTAGTCCCCCTGTGCAAGCACCAGTCGTTTCCGACTCTGGGGTGATGTTGCTTTTACAACGTTTTCATGGCAGACTTTTTATGGGGTGGTTTGCCATTGCCTTCCCCAGTCCTCTACACTTCCCCCCCAGCAAGCTGGGTCCTCATTTGATCGACCTCCAAAGGATGGGAGGCTAAATCAACCTGGAGCCAGCTACCTGAACCAGCTTCCACTGGGATCAAACTCAGGTCGTGAGCTGAGGGCTCCGACTGCAGTACTGCAGCTTTACCACTCTGCGCCATGGGGCTCTTTACTGCACAGCTAGCCAGGCCCATTTTCATGGCAAGAAGAAAGCCATTTGTGAAATCCTCCTTATTCTTAAACCATGCTTCAGTAGTAGAAGATATTGGATTTATACCCCGCCCTATACTCTGAATCACAGAGCAGTCATAATCTCCTTTACTTCCCCCTCCCCCCACAACAGACACCCTGTGAGCTGAGTGGGGCTGAGAGATCTCTGCTGCCCTTTCAAGGACAACTCCTGCGAGAGCTATGGCCAACCCAAGGCCATTCCAGCAGCTGCAAGTGGAGGACTGGGGAATCAAACCTGGGTCTTCCAGATAAGAGTCCACACACTTAATCACTGCACCAAACTGTGCCAGAGGAGACATAACTTACAAGGAAAGGGAAGGTCCCCTGTGCAAGCACCAGTCATTTCCGACTCTGGGGTGACATTGCTTTCACAAAGTTTTCGGGGTAGTTTGCCATTGCCTTCCCCAGTCTTTTACACTTTCCCCCCAGCATGCTGGGGACTCATTTTACCGACCTCGGAAGGATGGAAGGCTGAGTCAACCTTGGGCCGGCTACCTGAATCCAGCTTCCGCTGGGATCGAACTCAGGTTGTGTGAGCATTGAGTTCAGATCACAGCACTGCTTAGGAGGCAGGCACACTTTTGTCGATCATTCTCACTCTCTTGCAAAACCAGCCAAAAGCCCTTCTAAAAGGCAGCCCCTCTCCCCGCTTGCGAGGCAAAGCGCTCCAGCAGCCAATGATATTCGGATTTCTCCCCGGGTCAACCTGAAGCCCCTCTAGGAGAGGGAGAGAGAGATCCGCGCGAGGGCACCCCAGGCAGGCGCTTCTGGGAACTGCAAGCCGGAAAGAGACAGGAAAGCGAAAGCGGCCAGGCCTGGCCTGGCTGAATGGCACCTCCCAGGCCCGATGCAGACGCCCCCGCCCTTGACTCGCGTGCCAAACACCTGCCTGCCTGCCTTGCAAAAAGGAGCCGCCGGGAGTTTCACCTGCGACCTGGACCCGGGTTTACCCAGTCATCGGAACCGCCCCTTTGCAGGGGCGGGCTCAGAGGGCTTCGCTTGCAAGGGCGGGCTCGGGGGCTGCTGCCTGCTTGATCTCCTCCCTGGCCCCCTCGACCCTCAGCCCTAGCCGCCCTCCCCAACTGGGGCTCACCTGGGCTGCTAATGGAGGCAGGCGGGCGGGCGGGGAGAGGAGGCGCCTCCGCAGGCCGGCCAGGGGTGCGGGAGGAGGAGGAGCCGGTTCTCCCGCGGCCTCCTCCTCCGGGGCGGAGCGGCCAAGGCAGGCGGCGTGGGGCTTTTTCCTGCCGCTTCCGGACCCGGCAGGCTGGTGGGGCCATTGTCGGACATGTCGGCCTCCTCAGTCCTTCCCGGCGGCGGGGACGCCAGGCAGCCGGCTTCTGAGGGGCCCCTTGGCATTGCCAAGGGGCCCCCCAGACCCCCCAGACCTGGGGCGACCCGCCCCCCCCTCCCTACGCCACTGTCACTTGGCATCTACTTTACTTGCTTCTAGGCATCTAGCAAAAACACATCTTTTTTTAACCTCATGCTTTTATAATTAGGATTGCCAGCTTCCAGGTGTGGCCTGGATATCTCCTGCTTTTACAACTGATCTCCAGCTGGCTTTTACAACTGATCTCCTGCTTTTACAACTGATCTCCCCTGGAGAAAATAATAAAGTCAAAAAACACCGTAATAACAATAACACTAACAATATAGTGTATATGCAACCTACATTTATCAAAATATGCATAGCAATTGTCATTATTAGTAACTTATAAACCACTCCTGATATTAAATTCACAAATGCTCATAATACAAATGCTCATAATACAACGCAACTGGGAAAAAAAAGTTCTTTTCACTCCCCCACATTGTCTGCTGTATGACATAATAAGGTACAGTTCCTGAGAGGCAATTGCCTTCCTGCTGTTCTCCCTTATGTTCAGCAACTTGGGTGGAGTCCTCAAATCTCCAGCAAAGTTTGTCTCTGAGAAAGTAAGGGACCACAGCCTGGGATTCCTCATGGTTTCAGACCTTTGTCAGCCTTTTTCTCTCAGTGTTTTATCCTGGAACCTCAGTACAACATTTAACAACTTGGATCAACACATGTTAATTGCTCCTTCTGGAGAGCCACAAACAGAAGACACTGTACCATCCCCTGACTCATGAGCTCTAGTTCCTGTATGTTAACTCACCCCTCCTACCAATGTTCCAATAGACAAATACGACAAGTACATATAGTGTGCTTCCCCACCACCACCACCACACACACTGTGGCTTAAAGTAAACAGAGAGGGTCATAACCCGCCAGGATTTGGATGAAAGGGAATTAATGACATGGACTACCGCCATATTATCACACCAAAAATGAACGGTGTGATTGGCCATATCCTTCCCCTACAACCAAACCACGACTAAAATGGGAAAGAACTCAAGAAACATAAGATCTCGGTTCACTCCTACCTGCTTCCAAGAGTCTGGCCAACTATCCACGCATCAATGTCCGTGAAAATAGATTCCAAAATCCAGCATCAGACATGACCTGGGGCTCAGCTTCGAGCCTCATGTCCTCTCTGCAGAAAGAGACTCCATTAAAGGACTCCAAAAATTCCTGCCAAACCCTCAAATCATCCCTCATGCTGCATGTAACCTGTGTTCTATGCTGAGGCAAGTGTAACCCTGCCATAACATCACAGAGTTGTCTAAGAAAAGCCCTCCCCTTTGCACGCAAAGTTGAGGTGCCCCACTAGCTGTTGCAACTCCAGCAAGGTAACCTTCCTTTTAAGAAGAAAGGCAAAAATCCTAACCCTCAATTCAACTATTTTTTGAAGAGGTACCCTGGACAGCTGCGCCACAGTGTTGATCTCAATTCCCAAAAAGGTCAGCTTTTGGGTCAGACCTTCTGTTTTCTCTGGAGCCAAAGGGACCCCAAGCTCCGTGGCCAGCTCGATAAAGCCAGACAGCAGCTGCCACAATGCCCAGTCCCCTTGGGACCCACAAAAAGGTAGTCATCCAAATAATGAACAAAGTCCTGTAAACCCTCTTTCTCCCACACAGCCCATTCCAAGAATGTGCTGAAACACTCAAAAGCAGAACATGATACAGAGCGGCCCATAGGCAATACTCTATCCATGTAAAATTAGCCCTCAAAGGAAAACCCCAAAAGCTCAAAATCATCGGGATGCACTGGTAGAAGGTGAAATGCAGATTTAATATTGCATTTTGCCAACTCTGTGCCCACCCACAGCGTCTCACCACGGCTACAGCCTGGTCGAAGCTGGTTTACCTAACTGAGCATAAGTGCTCAGGAATGCCATCATTCACAGACTTCCCCCTGGGGAAGGAGAGATGGTGAATCAAACGAAATTTACCAGGCGCCTTTTTCGGCACCACGGCAAAACCCTAAGATTACACACTGGAGGTTGTGAAAAAGAACCCAAGATCCTACCCTCTGCCAACTCCTTGGCAATCTTGTCTCTAACAACCTGCTCTAAGCCTTTAACTGACTTAAGGTTTCCAGACATAAATGGTACTCGAGACCCCTGAAAAGGGATCCTAAAACCAACTTTAAAACCTTCCAACAAATAAAAACTGTCTGCCCTTCGAGGGTACCTCGACAACCAATGCTCAAGAGGCCCCCTTTTATCGGGCTGGGCCCCTTTTCCAGTTTGATACAATCCTCCACCCCCGCCAGGCTTCTTTGAGTTCTTACATCCCCACACTCTAGGGCAGTTATTAAAGGAGTGGGACCCACCGCACATGGGGCATTTGTGCTTGAACTGGCAAGCCTTCCTGCTACACACTCCCTGAGACCCAAATTCCCAACAAAGCAGGCGGGGTTGAGCCGCCTGCCCCGCTGAACCGCGGGGAGAGCCTAATGATGCTGAGGAGTTAGCGGATGACTTGCTCACCAAATGACCACTAACAGAGCGATCACCCAAGTTTGGCTGCGCTGGGGACATAACCTGCAGCTGCTGCTGAATATAGTCCCACTGAAAAGAAGGATACAAGGCGGCCCTCATCTGAAATTCTTCATCGTACTGTACCCATGCAGGGCCACTAAAAGTCGTATACCCCTTGTAGATTATATTCAAGTATTGAAAAAGGGTGTCAGCCCTCCAAGACTGCGCCTGTGCAATCACCCCAGTGTAAATGAGAAACCCAGGAAGCCAATTGGCCCAGGTCCAGTCTACTTTACGCTTTTTTCAACTTTTCCTTTTCCTTCTTTTCCAACTCTTGAAAAAGGAGGGAAAAGAGGTCCACATATTCGCCCTTCAAAATTTTTTCCCTTGTTGCCGACAGCAAATGATCACCCAGGGGCAACGCCACCTCCCCAAAAGGCAAGGCAGTGAACAGAACCGCCCCATAAGGAGAAGGGACACCCCAACCTCCAAAAATGGGGGCCGCCATACCGTTCTGCCCAGCACCCGGCCACAATCTGCACGGGCTAACCTGCCCACTTGGCCAAGCCCAGTTGGACAAAGCACCAACACCTGTAGGTGGACCAAAACCTGCACTCCCCACCATGATACCCTGCCCAGTAGGAGAAACCTGGCCCCGAGGTCCCCAAAGTCACACGGACCCAGCGCAACACTGAGAGATGTCACCAGCCTTACCAACCACTCCAGCCAGCACCATCGATGACCCTGTTCCAGCTGACGACCCAGATCCACCACCTGCACCGCCAAGACCCAGGGTACTGCCAGTAAGGAGCGTACCAGACCTGCCCTCAAGAATAGACAGTCGGGTTAAAAGATTCACCTGGATCGCCCTTTTGGTAACCCTTCCAGCACCTACCCCCTCAGCGGGCGGCATAACCGATGCTTCCTCCAACGCCTTGAGCCTCTGCACAATGTTAGTATTGACCAGCTCATCCGCTTCATCCTCTGATGAGGAAATCTGGGCTGGCGGCCTCTTAGCAGGAGCTTTTGGGGCTTTTAGAGCCGGCTGCTTCCCCTTGGACTTCCCAGCCCCTTTCCAACCTGACATTTTGCAGAACCCGCCGGTTGCCTACCTCAACCCAATACCCAAGCTGGTTACCAGCCCTACAAAATGGCTACACACAACAGCTATAAAATGGCCACCCACTAATCAAGAACAAGAAGAGTCATAAAATGGCTGCCCCAGCCCTGCGCCACAAGCAGACTAGGCAAGGGGGGGATGGTATGGCTTACTAAGACAAAAGCTACAGGGAGCCAAAAAGACCCCTCCCCAGAAGAAAATGAGGGGACCACTCCTCAACACTGTGATTCCCTCACCCACCAACCAAACAAGAAACCCCCGCAGATACTAGACATTTAAAATCGATGCCACAGCCTCTGATCCGTCCCGACGCCGGCGAAAACTGCACTCAGGCAGCAGCACACCCCTACACAGACAAGGAGCCACCACTCCCGGCCTCCGCTCTGACACCCACGACGCGCTGCCAGGGCCTGAGGCACTGAGCGTGGAAACACGCTCCCAGCCCCAGAGCCAGAGGCACGGAGCGCAGAAGCACACTCTCAGCCTCCACTTCGACCCTCTTTAACACACTGCTAGGGGCCTGAGGCACGGAGCACCAAAACATGCTCCCGCCCAGACTCCAATCTTCAAAGGACTGCCACGGGGAGCGAAGAGCTGTCCGTTATGACGGCCTAGCCCCACCCCTAGAAAGCGTGCCCAAACGGGCTGTCCTTCTCACAGGGCGGCAAACCGTGCCTCTGCAGCCTAGCAGCTATGCTGCAGGCTGCAAGCACTCAATTCAGTTTAGTTGTGGCTAAGTATATATGTCAAATGAAAACTATGCCAAGGTCCTTTGAGGGGGGGGGGGACAAATAACATTTCATGTAAATAATTGGAGCAATTGATTGCTCTGCATTTAGTTAGCCAATAATTCAATGTATTAAGGATGGAAGAACAACAGCTAATGATAATAAATCCCAGGAGTAGAGAGAGGAATGAGCAACCCTGGGAATATTTAAGTTCTCTTTTGGCTCTCACTTCACACTTCCCAATATGTGTTCCATTCTGTTTAAGGGCACTGTTCATTTCTCTTCCAAAGCTAATGGTGTTGCATTTCATTGATTTGCAACAAGGTCAATCAATGTCTGGCTTCATATATAAGCATATAAAAATGCAATGTTCTGCAATGCTCCAGTTTTCCAAAACAAATTATACTTGCACCAATATGGCTTGTGAGTGTGACAAGAACAGTACAAGCCAGTTTGGTGTATTGGTTAAGTGTGCGGACTCTTATCTGGGAGAACCGGGTTTGATTCCACTTGCAGCTGCTGGAATGGCCTTGGGTTAGCCATAGCTCTGGCAGAGGTTGTCCTTGAAAGGGCAGGTGCTGTGAGAACCCTCTCAGCCCCACCCACCTCACAGGGTGTCTGTTGGGGGAGAAGATATAGGAGATTGTAAGCCGCTCTGAGTCTCTGATTCAGAGAGAAGGGTGGGGTATAAATCTGCAATTCTTCTTCTTCTTCTTCTTCTTCTTCTTCTTCTTCTTTTTCTTCTTGAGACTTCTTGCCTAACATGTTTTACTATGTACTGGTAGAGGGAGGGATGTAGAAGAGATTTTGCACTCTATCACCTTTCTGGAAGTGATACTGTTCACAATATGGTGTGCATTGAATCATACTATTGGAAGGGATCATAGAGTTGGAAGAGATCATAGAGTTGGCACAATGCAGGAAATTCACAAATACCTCTGCCCCACACCTCCAGTGACACCTGCTCCATACCCAAAAGATGCCCTCCCCCCCCCCAAAAAAAAAACACCTCCAGGATCCCTGGCCAAGTTGGCCTGGGGAAAAATTTCTGCCTGACCCCAAAGTGGCAAACAGCACTTCCCGGGGTGTGTAAGAAAGGACCATGAGAACTAACCTCTGATGAAACTCTTCTTGCCCTCCTTCTGATGATCTGCCTGATTCACAGAATCAATACTGCTGTCAGATGGCCATCTAGTCTATCTTTAAAAACCTCCAAAAAAGGAAAGCCCACTACCTTCTGAGGAAGCCTTTTTATGTTTTAAAAGTTTTATTGATTTTCTAAAGATTGGGGGTAAAGGGTAAGAGGGAACAAAAAATTATAGTTACAAATATATCTTAGTCTGCATGTAGTATACTTTCTTAGAATACAGGTCTGCATCTAATATACTTTCTTAGAATACATATATTGTATTGTCACATATTATTATCTCTTAACTTTAAATCATCAACATTTTGATACATTTATATTTTAAGTCTTCTTGTTGGAGTGCCTATTCAAGTTGACATTTCCAGCAGAAGCAGTCTTATAGTAAAAAATACAGGAGAAAGGAAATATAAGTTCACACCAAAGAATCTTAAGAGTCTTGAGTATCTAGCCAAATATGTAGTTTCAACCAATATTTTCTTGCTTCTTTAGATTTCCCAGCCAACTGGGATAAGTAGTCCAGCTCAGCCGTTTCCAGAATTTTCCCCACCAAGTCCATTCTCGTGGGAATCTCTTGCAGCTTCCATCTCTGTGCCAGAAGAATCCTGGCCGCTATGTTAATATGTGCCAACAAATGTCTCATCTCTTTGGAATAATCCTCAGGATATATGTTCAATAAGAACAGTTCTGGTTTAAATTGGATCTGTGCCTTCAGAATTTTCTGTAATAGTTCATGAACCATTTTCCAATAGTCTTTCACCACCTCACATGTCCACCACATATGATAGAAAGATCCCACATGTTTAGTACATTTCCAACATTTGTTAGGCATGTTAGTATACATCTTACACAATTTATGTGGAGTTATGTACCATCTATAAAACATCTTATACAGGTTTTCTTTAAAGGTTACTGACTTAGTTTAATACTGATTTCCACAGCCTCTCCCATTCTTCTAACCTGATATTATATCCCAAATTTTTCACCCATTGAACCATACAATATTTTACTACCTCATCTTGCATCTTCTTATGTAATAGGTATGGATATAGTTTAGAAATTAGCTTTTCTTGAGGACCTAAAAAGATTTTGTCAAATGGATATTGCTCTCTGTTAAAGTCTGTTGTCTTATCTTTGGTATACCTAGATTCAATTTGCATTCTCAACCACCAACTCATTTTAATGTCCATGTTTTCAAGCTCTTCTCTGGTTTTCAATTGGTTATCATTTTTCAGCAGGTGATCATATCTATGACTCTGGTTGGGTTTCAAAAGATTTGGAGGAGTGAATGCTTCCACCGGAGATACCCATCTTGGAATTTTCTAGTATATTCTTGGTTTTAACCATAACCATGTGTGATACAAAGATTTCCAAAACCAGTGATTCTTAAAATAAGAATGTCCTTCTAATATTTGGTACCATAAATATGCATGCCATCCCAAATTGAGATCATGTCTCTCTAGCAATAACTGTCTCTTACCATTCAATAGCACCCAGTCTCTTACCCATGAGAGCACAGAAGCTCTATAGTACAATTGCCAATCTGGGAGGCCCATGCCTGCTCTCAGTTTAGAATCTTGCAGTATCTTTAGTTTAATTCTTGGTTTTTTGCCTTGCCAAATGTATTTAGAAACCAATAGACTCAATTGACTGTCTAATAAACAAATTTAACCAATTTGACCACTGGGCAGGATTGAACATATGAACATATGAAGCTGCCTTATACTGAATCAGACCCTCAGTCCATCAAAGTCAGTATTGTCTTCTCAGACTGGCAGCGGCTCTCCAGGGTCTCAAGCTGAGGATTTTCACGCCTACTTGCCTGGACCCTTTTTGGAGATGCCAGGGATTGAACCTGGGACCTTCTGCTTACCAAGCAGATGCTCTACCACTGAGCCACCGTTCCTCCCAGACAGACAATTGGATAAAAAACCACATAAGTGTACTAAAATTAAAAGTCCTCAACTACCAACAAGTTTTTGGAAGTTAGTAGAAGAACTAGACCTGGTTGATGTACTAAACATGTGGGATCTTTCTATCATATGTGGTGGACATGTGAGGTGGTGAAAGACTATTGGAAAATGAGACTGCATTTAAATCTCCTACTATGCAGTATTCTGCATACTCCAAGTTTGACAACTTGAGATGTAAGTCTTGGAAAAATTTCTCTTGGTGATCATTCGGGGCATAAATATTTGCCAATAAGATTTTTTTTATTGTCCACCATAACTTCCACTAATAGAATTCTTCCATCTTCAGAAGCATACTGTAATTATGGATTAAATTTTTCTTTAGCATAAATTGCCAGTCCCCTTTTCTTTTTATTCAAATAATAATAATAATAATAAATTTGTATCCCGCCCTCCCTGCCGAAGCAGGCTCAGGGCGGCTCACATCACAGGCATTTCAACACTTAAAACATACATATTACAACTTAACGATTTATAAAATTAATCATAATTATAGTTAAAAACATTCTAGGATTAAATTAATGTATAAAACTTGGTGTTATGCATCATACAGTTTTTCTGTGGCGATGGTATTCATTCACCAGTATGCTGTAGGATCATTAAATAAAGGCCAGCTGAAAAAGAGCAGTCTTGCAGGCCCTGAAGAACTGAGCAAGGTTCCGCAAGCCCCGCACCTCTTCTGGCAATTGGTTCCACCAGTGTGGGGCTGAGATTGAGAAGGCCCTTGCCCACCCAGTCGGAATGAAGAGGCAGACACAGTATGCTGGGTATAAAAACCAGGCCGCTTTATTGAATAATCTTAACGAAACCTATAACTGGCAGGGATAGGCCTAGAAGGACAAGCCCTGGGGTCACCCCCTGACCCCGTCTTGTCCTAGAGGGCGAGCCACCCTGCCCCCAGCACAAACCCACCATATATTGGGCTGTTGCTGAGCGGCCAGGCCCAAGCCATTCTCCACCTGGGCTAGCATCAATCCCCCATGGAAAGATCCGCCCAGATGAGGCTTTTCCGTGATCCCCGCACTGAGCCGTGTAGCCCATCTGTGGTTCATACTGACCACCCACACACCAGGTGCTTGTCAGACCTGGAGAACTTCAGACAAGACGCGTTACTTTGTTTCAAAAGTTGAAGCGTTTATTGAGAACTACATTCAGTGAAGAAGCAAATTGACTTTGATAACCAATATGGCTATCGGCACATTCTTTATACGGGAGTAATAGAAACAATAAAACCTTTTCTCACACTTAGGGAGACAGTTGTCTGTTCCCAGGCCCCTTATCTCCAAGGCGGAGGAAGGAACCCTGCTGCTTTGCTCTGGCAAGCCGGCTTCAAAGGACACCTGCAGATGCTTCTCAGAGCCTAGCGGTCACCCCTCAATGGTTTGGGTTTGTTTGAAATGCAAAGGCATTTGGTTAGTAGGCATAAAGATAAAAGCACTTGGTTAGTAAATCTTTCCAACATGGAGTCGGTCAGGCTAACAGTACCATATTCAGCATACAGAAAAGTTACAAGTTCTGACATGCTGCCCCCCCTAAGCTTTCGCCCTGGGCTTGTGCGGGTACAGCAGGTGGAATTTCTTGAGCAGTTGAGGAGCAGACACATCACTGGCCTTAACCCATTCATCACAGCTAGGGGGAAAGTACTTCCATCTTATGAGATAGTACAATACCCCCCGTTAGACCCTAGAGTCCAAAATTTCCTGAACCTCCTGGTGGCTCTGCCCCTTCACTTGAATAGGTGGTGGCTCTGGAGGGCGAGGGTGCCAAGATGTAGCTCCAGGATCTTTGCGAAGAAGGCTGCAATGAAAAACAGGGTGGATCTTACTAAACATCTTAGGCAGCTCCAACTCTACAGTAACCTCGTTGATCACCCTCTTTATTTTGAACAGGCCCAGGTACTTGTACGCCAATTTACGACATGCCTGAGGGAGGGGAAGATTCTTGGTTGATAGGAACACACTCTCCCCCTCTTTGAATGTCCACTGGGGGGAGTGCTTTCGGTCAAAGTGCTTTTTATAGTCCTCTTTGGCACTCTCCAAATTTTCTTGTATTACCTTCCATCCTTCCCTGATCCCCTCCCACCATTGCTGACACAATGTCGGTGCTGGCCCCCCTTGTGGGGTCGGCAGTAGGGGGAAGGGTTTTCCTTCGTAGCCATTGATGATCTGGAAGGGGGAGGCTTTGGTGGAGCTATGTAGGCTGTTGTTATACCCATACTCTGCAAAGGGCAGTAGTTCCACCCAATTGGTTTGCTGATAATTGACATAGCACCTTAAATATTGTTCCAATAGCCCGTTCACCCTCTCTGTCTGTCCGTCTGTCTGGGGGTGGTAGGCGGAGCTCAATCCTTGCTCCATGCCAGTGATTTTACAAAACTCCCACCAGAAGTTGGCAACAAACTGTGGCCCGCGGTCACTAATCACCTTGTCAGGGAACGAGTGAAGGCGGACCATGTGATGAAAGAACAAGTGGGCCAGTTTCTTGGCCGTGGGTAGCTTTTTGCACGGGATGAAATGGGCTTGCTTTGAAAAAGTGTCAACCACCACCAGGATCACGGTTTTGCCCTGCGAAGGCGGCAGTTCTACTATGAAGTCCATAGAAACTACCGCCCATGGCCTCGCGGCGATGGGCAGCGGCTGTAAGAGTCCGGGAGGCTTTCCCCCCCTCCGCTTGGCCATGATGCATGTGGGACAGGAACTCGGAAATGTCTTTTTTCATGTGTGGCCACCAGAATTGGCGTGCTACTAGGTGCACCATTTTTACATACCCGAAGTGCCCTGCCAGTCGGCTTGAGTGGCACCGCTCCAGAATCTCCCCCCTCAGGCACTTTGGTACGTATATCTTTCCATTGTAATACCACAGCCCTCCTTCCCCCTTTTCCACACCATCCGGCCTCTCCCCCCTTTCCTTTTCTGTTTCCAGTTCTAAGCGCTTTTTCTCTTCTGGGTCGGGGAGGCTGGTGCTTTTCCCTGAGCAGGTGGTGACCCCCCTCCCCGCGATCTGGGACGGGGGGATGAGCGAGTCTACCACATCCTCCCTCTGGCTCTCGTGCTGGGGCATGCGCGAGAGGGTGTCGGCTAAAAAGTTTTTAGTTCCGGGTATGTGCTTTAGCACGAAATCAAATTTAGCAAAAAATCCTGCCCACCAGATTTGCTTGGCCGTTAGTTTACGTCGGCCGGTCAGTGCCTCTAGGTTTTTGTGGTCTGTCCAAATCTCGAATGGGACTCGCGCCCCCTCTAGCCAGGATCGCCAAGTTTTGAGTGCGTACGTTACAGCGAACGCCTCCTTGTCCCACACCGACCAGTTTCTCTGTTCGTTTGAGAATTTTCGGGAAATATATGCGCAGGGTCTTAACCCCCCCTCGTCATCTTTTTGCATCAATATTGCCCCCACCACGACATCGGAGGCGTCACATTGCACCACGAACGGCTTGAGCTCATTTGGGTGGGCTAGCATGGGCTCACTGGTGAATAGCCTTTTCAACTCATCGAACGCCTCTTGGCACTTGGGCATCCAGTCTAGGCACGCGCCGGGTTTTTTTTGCCTCCTCCCCCTTCCCTTTGGTTTTGAGTAGTTCTGTGAGCGGCAGCATCACCCGGGCGAACCCCTGTATGAATCCTCTGTAGAAATTTGCGAACCCCAAGAAAGATTGTAGCTGTCGTCAGGTTCGGGGGGCCTCCCAATCTAGCACCGCTTGTATTTTGGCGGGGTCCATCGCCAAGCCTTCCCCGGACACTCGAAACCTGAGGTAATCTAGTTCCGTTTGATGGAACTTGCATTTGCTCAGTTTTGCATACAGCTTATTCTGGTACAGAGTGGTCAACACCTTCCTAACCAGGGGGACGTGTGACTATAAGTCTTTAGAGTAAATAATGATGTCATCCAGGTACACCACCACCCCTTTGTACAGGTACTCCCTCAACACTTCATTTATAAAGTTCATGAACACCCCCGAGCCCCCTGCAGTCCAAATGGCATCACTAAGTATTCAAATTGTCCCATGGGGGTGTTGAACGCTGTTTTCCACTCGTCCCCTTCCTTAATTCGCACCCTAAAGTACGCATCCCGGAGGTCGAGCTTTGTGAACACCTTGCCCTCGGCCACCGTGCTCAATAGGTCTTTTATCAGCGGGTTCGGGTAAGCGTTGGACATAGAAATCCCGTTTATCCCGCGAAAATCGGTGCAAAGTCTCAGGCTTCCATCCTTCTTCTTCCGGAAGAGAACCAAGGCCACGTGGGGGGCGGTAGCGGGGCGAATGAAGCCCCGTTTCAAATTTTTTTCAATAAACTTCCTCTGCTCCTCTTTCTCCACCCACCCCATGGAGTAGAGCTTGGCTTTTGGTAGCTCCTGCCCCGGTATGAGTTCGATCGCACAGTCCGTGGGGCGGTGGGGCGGCAGCTCATTGGCCTCCTCCTCGCTAAACGCTCGTTTCAAATCCCGATACTCTTTGGGGACCGATTTGAGCTCCTCTATTGTCAAACACAGTCTCTCGTTTTGTGGCGGCGGGTTGGGGCCCCACTCCCCTCGCCAGTGGTGGTGCTCGCACCTCCAGTCTGGGAAATTGACAATCTGCGCCTCCCATTGTATGTCTGGTTGGTGCCTTGCCAACCACCCCGCTCCCACCACCACATCGAACGAGGAAGAGGGGGCCACCATGAACACCTCTACCCCCCAGTGCTCTTTCGTCCCCACTGGCACAGCCTGGGTTTCTTCCGTGCAGGGTTCCCTCTTCATCACCGACCCGTCCATCTGCTCGAATTGGATCGGGTGGGGTAGTGGGGATAGGGCTAGCCCTAGCGCCTCTACTAGGCGGGGGGGTGATGATGTCTCTGGTGCACCCCGAGTCTATTAAGGCCCGGACGTGCATGAATCTCTTTAACTTGGGGTTTAGCAGAGTCACGGCCATAAATAAGAGTTCCCTAGTTATTCTCACCGTCATTGGTGCCGTCGCTTCCTTGACCTGCCTCGCGGCACCCATCAGAGCAGGTCGCTGTCGTTTCCCATCAGCTCGGAGTCCCAAGACTCCTCACTCGACTCCTCGATGGTTATAATATCCTCGTCAATCGCCATGGAAGCGGCAATGGCGCCCCGACTGGGCTCCTTGGCTCTCCCCCCGGCCTTTTCCGGGGCCGTGGCCGGGGGCTTGGGCGGTGGGGTGGTGATCCGCGGCTTTTCCAGGCAGTTGGCCACCAGGTGCCCCACGTCTCTGCATCGGAAGCATCTCCTTCCCCCTGTCGTTCCTGGGGGCGTCGCGGGTGCTGGTGCTCTCTTCCCTTCGGCCTTCACGGGGGTTGGGCTCGGTTTCCCCCCTTTCTTCGTCAGTTGTTGCTGGCGGGGGATCCCCACCTGCTGCAGGTTCGTCTCCACCTCGCCCGCTAATTGGATCCAGCCCACCAGGGTATCGGGTCTTCCTTGGTGGTAGCATCGGTCTAGAATGTTGGCATTCAGCCCGTTCTTGAACGCAGAGTATTTCATTAGCTCACTCCAACCCCGCACTCTCAAGCAGTGCGTCATGAATTTGGTGGCATACTCTCGGACGGTGCGGGCTCCTTGCTCGATGCTCCTGAGGGCCTCGACCGCCTTCACCTCTTGCAGGGGGTCACCATACTGGTGCAGCATCGCCTGGAGGAACCCCGCCACGGTCATCAGCTCCAGCTTCCTCCCGGCGTACAGGCCCACAAACCACCTTCGGGCGGCCCCCTTCAGTTTGGACGCGAGGTAGTCCACTCGACTCGCCTCGGATGGGAACCCCGCTCCCCAGTGGGTCATGAAACTGCTGCACTGGATGGTGAAATATTCCACCTCCTCCGAGTCCCCGTCGAAGGTGATCTGCAGCTCTCTGTTCCGGGGCCCCTCCCACTGGCCCGAGGTGGCCGGGGCAGGCGGCCCCGCGGGACCCAGGCCCGGCGGCGGCCCGCCCGGTTGCCCCATCAATGGCCCCGTCGGGGGGTCCCGCCGGCGGACCGGCCAGCTCTCCTCCTCCCCCAGGCGGTGCCACCAGTTGGTCCGACACCCCCCCCGGCGGCACCGCCGGCGGGCCCGGTGCTCTGTCGGGGGTCCAACCGGTACTCCCCTCCGGGCCCCCTGGCCCCCTGTAGTGCCTGGATCTGCTCCTGGATGGCGCCCAGTTGGCGGTGCATCTCTCCGGCGAGTTGTGCGTGGCTCGCCTGGACGTCATCATGGATCTCCCTCGCCCACAGGAACATCTCGTCTCGTAGCATGCGGATATCTTCTTCCCCTCTGGGGAGCAGGACATCCTCCCTCTCGCGGTCTGATGCCGTTGGGGCCGCCCCGGCCTCCGCTCCGGTGCCCGGTATCAGTGCCGCGTACCAGTCGACTTGCGCGGTGTATAGCTCTTCGGGGTATGGATGAGCGTGGAGAAGTGCGTCGGGTCTTTCACCTTCCGCCTCAACACCATTACTCCTGGGTCGACCGGCTGCTCTTTAGGAGGGGTGTCGGGCTCTCCGTTATCTGGAGCCTTCGCTGCCATCCAGCTAAGTTGCCAGTTCAGATAAGCTCCAAAGAGATCAGAGTCAAAATGTCAGAACTGGAGAACTTCAGACAAGACGCGTTACTTTGTTTCAAAAGTTGAAGCGTTTATTGAGAACTACATTCAGTGAAGAAGCAAATTGACTCTGATAACCAGTATGGCTATCAGTGCATTCTTTATACGGGAGTAACAGAAACAATAAAACCTTTTCTCACACTTAGGGAGACAGTTGTCTGTTCCCAGGCCCCTTATCTCCAAGGCGGAGGAAGGAACCCTGCTGCTTTGCTCTGGCACCTGCAGATGCTTCCCAGAGCCTAGCGGTCACCCCTCAGTGGTTTGGGTTTGTTTGAAATGCAAAGGCATTTGGTTAGTAGGCATAAAGATAAAAGCACTTGGTTAGTAAATCTTTCCAACATGGAGTCAGTCAGGCTAACAGTACCATATTCAGCATACAGGAAAGTTACAAGTTCTGACAGTGCTAAGCCATAGGTGCTTCCCTGTAAACACTGTGGCCAATCCATCCTCCAGCCACCGCCAATGCCAAGCCTCTGCTTAGGCATTAACGCCCCACCGGATGGCCCAGAGCCAACCGCAATCCCTGCCGAATTTCCTCTAAAAAGGCCCGGTTGCCCAACTCCGACATATAGACCCCATCCGGCCGATACAAGTCCGCGTCGGCTACACATATGGCCGGATGCGGAAGAAAAAGCCCTAAGTCACTTTCCATAGCCTTCTGCAGGGCCCTGTTAACCTTGCGCCTAGCACGCTCAATGCCACCAGGAGAAAGGGCAAACCTCCAAACCCTGCGTGGCAGAATAGCGGTCCATACCAGGACCACACCTGGCCATCTACGCTTGATTTCCCGAAGGTCAGCCATGTCAATGCACGTCAATGCCAACACTCCTAGGCAACCAACTGGGTGCCAAGCTAAAAGGTCCCAACCCACTTCTGCTTCCCAGATGCCAGGCCCTACCCTCCTGGCGCTCCCTGGCTAACTTAGCCCTGACCGCGTGCACGAGGCCCTTCACTAAATGAGAATTAGCCGCCAAACAAGGGGGGGCATAGGACCCTGGTGAGGGGTACACAATCTCTCAGCATATCCCATCCGCAAAATACTCCCCCACAGCCTTACACGGATACTTGCTCAATAAGCTACTGAGCGCCCTCCGACGAATGAGGTGGGGCCCCTCTTCCAGGGGGATGCTGGTTGTCATCTCCCCTGGGGCGCTTGCCACCGGCCCTTGGCTTTGATCGACTACAAGCTGAGAGGGCGTGAGACCCGCCACACAGTGGGCACTCATGCTTAAACTTGCAGGGTTCTCTAGAGCAGGTGCCTTTCAATGCAAACTCCCAGCATGACAGCCGGGGTTGAACCTGCTGACCCGCCGTAGCATGGGCCCCTGAAACAAGCTGCTGCTTGTGAACTAAATGTCCACTGTCGGACCTGTCACCTGGATTTGGCTTTGCCGGGGACATCAACTGCAGCCAAAGCTGCTGGTTAATCTGATCCCATGGCAATCCCGGGTTAACGGCGGCCCTCATACGAAAGGCCTCGTTGTACTGCAGCCAAGCTGCGCCGACGAAATCCGTGTAAGCCCGGTACATGATATCGCAATACTGAAAAAGCGCAGTCGCACGAGCCGGCTGCGCCCTTGCAATAACGCCTGCATAGATCAGGAAACCCGGCAGCCAATTAGCCCAGGTCCTGTCAACCTTCCTACGTTTCAACTTCTCCTTTTCTTTATCGTTGAGTTCCTCCTTGTCCTTTTTCTCGACCTCTCTGAAAAGGAGGCTAAAAACATCTATGTATTCACCATGTAGTATCTTATCCCGCGTTGTCGCCGTTAGATGGTCCCCCAATGGCAATGCAGTGTCGCCGTACAGGAGCATATGAAACGGGACGCTGGCATAGGGGTTAGGTGGGTAAAACCACATACCACTCTGAAAAAACGGCCACACCCCCTACATCTGAGCATATTGTTGCCCACCCCAGGGTAAAACGCCAGGTGGGGGTTGCGCTGCTGCAGCCACCTGTAGTGCCGTCGAGGCAGCCACCTGGCCAGAGGTCTGCACACCTGTGCTACCCACAACAGACCACTGGGGAGCAGCACCCTGAACACCCCAGGCCCAAGATGACCCCACACCCCACTGATCGGCAGACGGTCCGCTCTGTCCCAAACCCCACGGCGCTCCCGCCGCTGTGGTGGTGGGGGGGGTGGTACTTGGGTAGGACCCCAAGGCCATGCCTGCTGCTGGTGAAAGGGGGGCTTACCAACATTCCCGGAAAGCGGAACCGTGACCGCCGGGGGCTGCTGCACCCTCTCTGCCACCGCTCCGCCAACAGCCAGCTGTTCTGATGGACCCTTGCCTGGGTCTTCCTCCTGGTCCGGCTCTTGTTGGGGCTCACGCCCAAGCGCTTCACCCTGCAAAGCAGACAAACGTGCCAGCACCTCCTTTTCAAAGGTCAAACGTGCGGATCGCTCTGAAACCTGGCGACTCCCTTCCCATATGGGAGCGCCCATTGCCAATCTCTGCTGCTCCAGGGCATCTAGCTGGCCCAAAATGGCCTGTCTCACTTGGGTCTCTTGCCCCGGGGCCTCAGCGAGGCCAAGCTGCTGACCCCATCCCCGGGGGGGGGGGGGTCGGGCAGGTTGCTTGCCTTTGGATTTACCCTGCCCTTTTTTTGGCACCATGCTGTCGTCCTACTGGCACACCCATGCACGCTCACTGCCTCCGCCCTTCAGATAAACCTTCCCAACAGCACCAAAATTACCACAGCCACACTCTTCCCACGTGGTGAGCAGGGGGGGGGGGTTAGAGAGGCTGATACAAAATAAGGCAGAAGGCAACAATGGGGGGGGCTGGCAGCAGACAGAAGCCGGGCACACACAGCCCCTTGAGCACCCAACTGCCACGCCCCAGACCAGGCTGCACCCTGAGTATAGGTGGGGGGGAGCTGAGGAGAGCAAGGTGAAACCAACGTTCACAAGCACCCCTTCCCAAGCCCACAAAATAAGGCAGAAGGCAACAATGGGGGGGGCGGGGCTGGCAGCAGGCAGAAGCCAGGCACACACAGCCCCTGGAGCAACGAACACCCCTTCCTGAGCCCACTAAGACTATAGGCTGACAGAGCACTCCTCAAACGCCGTCCGGGGGGGGGCGACACCCAGTCAGGCACCCACACAACCCCCTCCCCCAAAATACTACCACTCCCTGTTCCCTCCGAGAAAACCGGGAACCGCCAGATTAGGCCGCCACTGGCGCCTTAAGCCCCGCTCGCGCCCACAGCCAGGAAACGCTGGAGTAAGCCGCCACTTGCACCTGCCAGCCACCGCACGCGCACGTCGAGCTCGCCAGAAGCTGCCTCTCTGCTAAGTCCCACTGCTTTCGGAGGCCTTCCACTCACAGTTCCCTGCACGTGGCTTTCCCTCAGAGAGCCGGAAAGAAACTGCAAGCCTTTGGGCGGGGTCGGGGCTTATATAGCCCTGACACCACGCCCTGATGAAGCCCCAGATGTGCCAGGGCCATCAATCCTGCTGCTCCCTCCTTCCGGGCAGGCAAAGACGGCCCCCAGCCTGAACGCCGGTGATGCTGGCTTGGCTGGGAAGGGGCCGGACCTTTCAGTTTGGCCTCCATCAGCCCGGGGATTATCAATAAATTTTAAGAAGCAGTTCGTAGTACCCTCTGGGAAATATATGGGGAGAGATGGTCCCTAAGGTAGGCAGGTCCTTGGCCATATAGGGCTTTAAAGGTAATAACCAGCACCTTGTACTGAATCCGGAACACTATTGGCAACTAGTGCAGTTCCCGCAGCCCCGGCTGTATATGCTCCCATTTAGGGAGCCCCAATAACAGCCTGGCCACTGCATTCTGCACTAGCTGCAGTTTCCGGGTTCGGCACAGGGGCATCCCCATGTAGAGGGCACTACAGTAGTCCATCCTCAAAGTGACCGTCTCATGGATCACTGTTGCTAGGTTGCCGCGCTCCAGGAAAGGGACCAACTGCTTCATCTGCCTAAGATGAAAAAAAAAGTGGATTTAGCGGTGGCTGCTATCTGGGCCTCCATTGTCAAGGCAGGCTCCAGCAGCACCCCCAAGTTCTTGACCTTGCACACCATTTGCAATGGTAGGGGTAGGCAGTAGGTGTTGATATCACCTTTTCTGCCCAAACAGAGGTTCTGATCTGCCTGTCTGCTGAAGAGTAGCTCAACCCTCCATGACCAAAACCAGAAGTTCAAGTTAGGCAGGAACTTTTGGAAGCCTCAGAGGAGATAGAGAGAGAGTCCCCCCCACCTTCTCAGCCTTTGCCTCTATCTGTGTTCTGCTTCAGTCCCAACTTTCCAGTTCCCCTGCTTAAAGAGATAGTGCCTCAGAGCTTGATACTAAAGGAAGAAGAAAACTTACAGCCTTCATAATAATGGTGCAGCTTGTTCGACTCATGCAAACTCATGCAGAAGTGCTGGTTGAATAAAAAAGAAGTCCGACAGTCAACCCCGATGCTGTTTAAAAATGGCGATTGGGGCAATGAGGCTCACAGCAAGCTGGGATCAGGAGGCAGCCTCCGCTGTCACCCCTGATCCACAGCTCAAGCTGTCTGCCTTCTGGGACCCTTCCTGAGCCCCAGAGTTGAGTCTCCCAAGAGGAGACTGCTCCTCAACTGCTCGATTAAGGAGTGGCTCTGGACGCGCCGGTCCGAGTCACTCCTTAGGTCGGGTCACCAAAACTGGAAGTCCTTTTCCACTGAGGAACTGCTCTAACTGTCAGGAAGTTCTTCCTAATGTTTAGTCGAAAACTATTTTGATTTAATTTCAACCCATTGGTTCTGGTCCAACCTTCTGGGGCAACAGAAAACAACTCCACACCATCCTCTACCTGACAGTTCTTCAAGTACTTGAAGATGGTAATCATATCACCTCGCAGTTGTCTCCTCTCCAGGCTAAATATACCCAATTCCTTCAGCCTTTCTGCATAGGACTTGGTCTCTAGACCTCTCACCATCTCCATTGCTCTCCTCTGGACACTTTCCAGCTTGTCTATATCCTTCTTAAATTGTGGTGCCCAAAACTGAACACAGTACTCTAGGTGAACTCTAACCAGAGCAGAGCAGATGTCTACATATCTCATTGATGTACGCATAATGTTTAAACCATATGGTAGAAAGAATTGATAAAGGCAAGATTGCATAGTTTTAACTGCTGTGATTCATTTTAGGAACTCAGTTTTCCTTGTAATACAAGGGTTCTTTAGCTATTACGATCCATGTGCACCAAGAGATCAGCAGCCACACAAATATCTTTCTGTTCAGCTTTGGTACATATGAATCAGCACCATAAAATAATCAGGTTTTGTTGTAGTGTGTACTGACACTCATGTAATATACATGTAGCCCTTTTCAGGCAACATGGAACCCACACATACTGTAAGGATTTAGGATAGTACATGCTTTAGATATGCACATATGTTGCCTGCTGGTATGTACTCTCTTAATACTGAAAAGAGCTGTAGTGAAACATTCATGAACTTGAGTTGCTTATCTATGGGTGGATATAGACTGCCAATCTATACTTGTTATGTATTAAAATTGTCCTTGTCCATTGAAAAGATGATACAAACAATCAAGCAATAAAAATGTGAAAAGTCACCTTGTAGTACTTGGTTTACTAAGTGTTTGGATGCATACCATGATTAATTATTACTTCAAAAATTATTATCTGCCATGTAGCAGCATATCAATTCTGTCTACCACAGGTAAATGTATCAATTTATCCATCCTTTTAAATTTATGTGGTAGGATCTGCAACTGTTTTCAAAAGCTGTGGTTCAGAGATTCTTGTACTGATAATACACACAGTTGTGTGAAGAAGAAAAAAAAACCCTCTGTGACTTTCGTCCCTTGGAGAAGACAGCTACTGGAACATTTAGGCCTAAATAGATAATTAACATTATCTGAACCAACCACAATGCACAGTGTATTTTGAACAGTACATCCCACAGAAGGAAGATCTACATTAATAGTCATGTTTCAATGCATGGATTGCCCTGATAAGTAGTATCAATATGCTGTAATGGATGTATGTAAGGAAAAATGTAGAATTCCCAAGTGGAAAAACTCTCATTAGAAGACTGGAAAGTGTGATTTATCATTCTCGTTCAGTAAGGAGCCAAACCTTTAGGGTCATGCTGGAGAAGAAAGATTGGGAATGTCATCTCTGACATCAAGTGTAAATCTGGATTTCTTGCTGCCTGTACTGATTAAAGATCCTGTGCTCACTTCACAGAAGCAGAAGTGTTAATATTATATTCCAACCAAATTTCATTTCTGATCATCTTGCTCAGCCTATTGAAATTTCCCCAGCAGTTTCAGCTGAATTAAATTATTCTTTTTCACCTCCTGCTCTTAACTTTTGAGTTACTGATGTAATGCATCCCCTAGGAGCTTGCTGAATTGAAAACCTTGTATATTTCTAGAACCTTAAAATTTCGCAACTGTTCTTTCAGGAGTTCAAATCTTATGCACTGAAATTCACACAATAAAAATGTTAGATCATTAGATTAAATTAAATAAACCCTAGATATAACTTGTAAAGGTATACCTGTTAAGGATCTACCATGGAGCATGTACATTTAAAGAGGCTCTATACATGACACAGTGTCTACTCCTGGCTAATATTGCCACTGCCTGAAGTTAACACTTTGTAACATGGTAGATTGACTCCAGAACAACCCTGGGTCTCCTCTGCTTTTGGGGTGTAAAGATGTATATCTATACTTAATTTTTTTTTTAAAGGTACTCCACAAATGTTCTCCTCCCTCATCCTGTTGTTACTATGTTGTGACATGTTAGCAGAGAGATCTTGGGAAGCAGTGCTGAACCCATCAAGGTTGAATGAATGCTTGAATACTTTCAGGTCAGCTTGAAAAAGGGCTGTCCATCTTCTTTCAGATTTTATGAGCTGCAGATTTTTGATAGTTTCATTTATATTTCATTACTGAGCAAACCAAATGAATCGACAGAAAATGCAATCAAGACACAATGCACCCACTGGAACCTCTAATGTAAAACGCTGGCTGCTTTTGTAAATATTGCCAATTACCTGAGGAGGTACTCAAAAGAGAAGCAATTGCCTTCTTCAAAATAAGAACATGGGAATTGCAGGTTACATCCCACATTCCTGTTAGTGGGGATAAAGTGGACATAGCCTATTTGAATGTATTAGAAACCAGTCATTACAGAGATGGCATACATTTATACAAATAATAATCAGGTTACATATATGTCATACAGCAGGTTTTGACTTTACATTCACGTGTGTGTGTGTGTATAGTGCTTGTTCCCTACTTGCTTCCTCTCATCTGAGATTTGTTCCTGCTAATGGATTGGAGGGGTAGAGGTTAAGAAAGAATCTAGTAATGAAAGAGAGAAAGAACAGCTGTTTAGTTAGCAGAGAACACTAACTGAGTCTAAGCAACACAAACTGAACAGAATTTTTTCCTCCCAGATACTTTTCAGTCCCACAGAGGCTTCTAAAAGTCATCTATTTTTCTTTGCAAATAAAATCAGAATTAGTTGGTAAATGTTCAGGCACAGGGGTACATATTCAAAAGCTGGGGAGTGGGGAGGGGAGCTTTCTGAATACCTTGTGCATCAGATTCTGAAAAGTCCAAAATGGAGTTTGCATTGGTTATCTACATCCCAATGCCACCCATACAGGCCTGCAGAATTTCTTTCAAATTTTCAGTAAAAGGTCATACAGACATTGCTGATGGATACTTTACATAGAAAATATCCTGATTTAGAACAGGGGACTAGCCCTGAAGGGGCCCTCTGGGTTCTTTTTCAGTGTTAAGATTCATTAAATGAAATCATGTTGCCTAATATTTCTGTAATGTGCCATTCCAGCATGGCAACACAAGGTGGTGTCTAGTTGTCCAGATCAATGCCAGTGTCCAGTGTCTTGATTTGAAATGACTGATGGAAAATGATATTTTTAAAATGACCCATTTGTATCTTTGGCATTTTCTTCATCTTTATAAGCTCTTCCATCTCGAGCCATTTAGAATATAATGGGCATTATTCATTTATAGATTTACTGAAGATCTCTTTCATCTTGAAGGATCTCACAGCCCTTGACAGTCCGGCATATATGCCTTAAAAATCACTGAACCTGAAATGAACTCCTTGGCATGCTGAACATTTGTGTTTTCTTTAGCTTTAAATCTGAAAACCAACTCTTTTTTTTAGCCAAGGCATTTCAGGGACCAACATCACAAGACACAAGCCTCAGAGGTTTTTTTGCATTCAGATCACCAGTCTTCACATCTTAAGTTTATAGTTATGAATAATTTCAATCATAAATACAATACAGTTTCCTATATAAGGAAGAGAAAACTCTTTAGTGGTTGCATGGCAGGGAGAGAGATGATAACGTAGAGAGTCAGCATGGTGTCATGGCTAAAGTGTTGGACTAGGATCTGGTAGACCCTGCTTCAAATATCCAGTCTATCACGGAAGCTTTCTGGGTGACCTTGGGCTAGGCATACTCTTTCAACCTTACCCAGCTCACAGTATTATTGTGAGGATAAAACAGAGGGCAGGTGAATGATTTAAGTTGCTTTGGGTCCCAACTGGGAAGAAAGGTGAAATACAAATTTATTTGTTTACTTGTTTACATTATTTATAGTCTGCTTTTCTCACTGGGACTTGACAGATTACACAGAGTGAGTCAATACAAGCAACACGATGGGACATTCAGTAAATGATGTAATAAGATTACGGTTGTAAAACCAACCAGAATTAAAAAAAAAATGAAGCAAGGCATAAGTATTAACATGACACATTCAATGATACATGGTTACATAACAGGATTCTATTTACAGTCAATTATACAAAGTAGTATAGACCACAGCCTGTAATAATTTATCCAAGTAACTGTTTGAATCACTTTGTACAGTGTTACCCTATTACTTACATAGAAAAGCCTTCTTGAATAATTCAGTTTTACATAGTTTGCAGAAAGCCAGGAGAGTGGGGACCTTCCTGACCTCTTCAGGCAGGCCATTCCATAAAACAGGGGCTACAACAGAGAAGGCACATGAACAAGGCAGGAGTCAAGTAGCACCTTTAAGACCAACACACTTTTATTCAGAATGTAAGCTTTTGTGTGCATGTACACTTCTTCAAACGAGGAATGAAGTACATTAAACAGAGCTACATACAGCTTGTGGGGTTAGAATGCAAAGTGGTACAAAGTTAAAATCCAATAGCAGAATAGTAAAATTAACAAATTCAGGAAACCTTTGATCTGGGTTGCATTAGCGTGGGAAACCAATAAAACAGTAACATGTGAGAATGTCTGTTAATCATTCTATTGCTAATAAGCCTGGGTCAAAATTAGAGATGTGCAAAAAAAAAAAAATTGGAAAAAATCGGCTTTGGAAATATATGGGGTCAAAATATTCAGAATACCATATATTTCTGAATACCAGTACTTGGAATAGCCGTATATAATGGAGATATACCCTATGGCCCATTATACCCTATGGGCCATTGAAATCAATGGCAAAATGAAGAAGATGAAGATATTGGATTTATATCCTGCCCTCCACTCCAAAGTGTCTCAGAGCGGCTCACAATCTCCTTTACCTTCCTCCCCCACAACAAACACCCTGTGAGGTGGGTGGGACTGGAGAGGGCTCACACAGCAGCTACCCTTTCAAGGACAACCTCTTCCAGAGCTATGGCTGACCCAAGGCCATGCTAGCAGGTGTAAGTGGAGGAGTGGGGAATCAAACTCAGTTCTCCCAGATAAGAGTCTGCACACTTAACCACTACACCAAACAGGGTTGGAAGCTGCCTGGATGGGAGCGGGTTTGAGGGAGAGCCCCCAAATTTGCAGGGGACCTGCAGAGAACTCTCCCCTACAAATTCCCCAAGTCCCAAAAAGATTGGACCAGGGGGTCCCATTCCAGGGGCACCCAAAGAGGGTGCCCCTATCCCACCATTATACCCCAGGGCCATTGAAATCAATGGCAACATAGGGCATAATTAGAGGCTACTGGGGGGCAGGGTGTTTGAGAGAGAGCCTGAAAACTGCAGGGAACCCGCAGGAGACTCTCCCTTACAAAACCCCCAAGTCCCAAAAAGATTGGGCCAGGGGGTCCCTGTCTTTGGGCTCCCCAAAAGGCCCATTGCCACCAATGCTGGGGAAAGCCCAATTAGCTACATCCTCCGCTATAATTGCTGTGGAGAAAGTGGCTCTGGCCAGAGGAAGGTTTGAGGGAGAGGCCCCAGAACTGCAGGGCAGCTTCAGGGGAATCCCCTGCATGCAACCCCCCTGGCCCCAAAAGACTGCACCCATCTTTGGGCACCCCAAAAGGAACACTGTTCCCAATGGTGAGAAAAAAACAATTAGAGACACTTCCCCCACTGTAATTGTCGTGGGGAAAGTGGCTCTGGGGAGCAAGGGATTTTGAGGAGAGCCCCCCAAACTACTGTGCAGCTTCAGAGCACTGTTCCACACAAAACACACAAGGCCAAAAAAAAAAATTGGACCAGGGGGTCCAATTCCTGGGGCACACAAAGCCAAACCTAACTTCACACCAGAGAATCTCTATAGGACCCAAATGCACTACATCCATCTATCTACTCTATGAACCCTGCTGACCTGGAACCAATATAAACCCAGATGCAGCATCACTGCCACACAAAACACAATCTGCTCAAAGTCTGCTCTGCAGACCTGGCTGCAGCAAACCCAGATGCCAGCTTTCTAGCCCTGCCCCAAACAATGTGGGGAGAGCTGGCCAAGCACAAGCAGCATGCTGGTTCTGGGTCTGTCACCCAGATGCCAGCTTCCCTGCCACAGAACACACAATCTACAGATGCCAGCTCTCCAGCCCTGCCCCAAACAATACAACTCTCAAACAAGAGAAGCGGTGGACCACACCTAGCTTCTGTGTCTGACACAAAGCAAGAAGCATTTAGACTTACCTTGCGTGATGGATGGTTGGCTGGTCCAGGCTCTTTTACGTTACCCAGGGTAAACCACGAATAGGCGAGCCAGAGTTGCACCCCAAATGAGGATGATCACTGGGAGGGTCTGAGATTGTGTGAGAGGAAAGGAACCATTCCTTCTCTCTCAGCTCAGCAGCAACACAGCAGCTATCACTGTCCCATTAGAGGGACCTCACCATTGGTATGGCTTCTGGCTGCCTGTCATCATCACTGGCACCTCCCTCTTTCTTCCTCCTGCCCCTGAAAAAAAAACCTGGGTTATCCTGGCTGGGCCTGTGGGTACTGTTGGTTACAATTGGGGGCTGCAATGGCCCTTTCAGTATTATTAGACATGTGTGGATGGGGACTGGGGAAGTATGGATTGCTTTGCAGATTTTAAATCAGCATTCACTTTTGGTTTGGGGATGGATGAGGGGGGGGGGTGCACTGTCAATCAATTTGTGAGTGAGTTTTTGGGCTATCTTTGGACTCTAGTCTATGTTTAGTGGGAGAGCATTTTACAACCACCTTCCAAGCGTGGGCCAAGAGAGGATACAGGCACAAGTAGGTGCTCACTTCATTCACTCTCAAAGTCTATGTTTGGGGAGCTGACCAGAGGCACTAAACTGTCCAGGGTTGCAGGTCAATTGCGATGTGGTCAGTCCAATTCACCCATAGTGCGAGGAATGAAGTGAGCACCTACTTGTGCTGTATCTCTCTTGGCCACGCTTGTCGGAGGGCATGAGAGGGCCTTGGCCATGAAGGAGAGGGCCAGCCAGACCCAGTAGTCCAAAGAAGACATTTCCTGTGACTTGTTGGCCTCTGAAAGATAATCCCTCACCATCGCAGCACCTGTCTCCGCTCTCAGGCGCCTACCGCTCCCAGAGGGGCCAACGAACTGCCCGATGAGTGTCATCTCAGCACTCTTCTTGGCGTGAGTCTGGTGGGAAACACTGTCTAGCTGGGAAGGCTGGGGATGAACAGCCGTTGAAGTGGCAGATGAGCTGCTTCCACCCCCCCCCCCCTCCTCAGCTACCGGCACTGGGCCTGCCCTGACTCTGCAGCGCTTGACCTTCTGGGAGAGCTCGTCTCGCCAGCGATCGAGCTTGTTGGCCTGCTCGGCGATCATTCCCTTAAGGTGCGTGCCCTTAAGGTGATGGTCGCCATCATGTAGACCTTATCCTGGGTGAAAGTCTAAAAGCAGACTTCAAGCCCTTCCTGCAGCCTAACAACCAGGGCATGCACTGCTGGAAGAACGTCTGCACGGCCTTGAGCTGGCACTAGAAATGAAGCCAGGTCCCCACGGGCCATGTGGACCATGAGGACGTCAGTGCGATGCTCGCCATGTCAGATGAGAGCATTTCTGTGTGGGTCTTGAAGGGCCCAAGAACCTCCACAGTCTGAGAAATGACCACCCAATTCTCTTGGGTGAGACGGTTTTCATCCCAAAAGACCCTCATCTCAGAGACAAAGGCATCCAGGGCTGCTCTCTGCTCCACCATGCGCTCCAGCATGGCACAGGTGGAGTTCCAGCGTGTGCTGACTTCACCGATCAGGCAGTGCCCTGGCATACCTGTCAGTGTCTGTTTCTCATGCAGCAGACACAATCCATATTGCTGCATGAGAAGTGACCTGTGATGTGACAACACTTCTGGAGCAGAAGTCGGTACTCATGGGTCACAGCTAGATACCGACGATCCTGGCTTTTCATCTGGCCAAATGCATCCTTAACCACGAGGTGGAGAAGGTGGGCAATGCAAGGAAGGCATTTTAGGCCCTGATGCTGGACAGCCGCCTTGATGTTGGAGCCACCGTCAGTCACCACGAAGCCCGTGGCGATGTCCCTGCTGCCTACCCAGCCCTCTAACAGCTGTGAGAGGATGACTCTGAGAGTGTCCGCCATGTGCGGTGCATTGACTGCTTCGGCGTGCAGCAAGGCCCAGCAATAGCTGGCCTGGTGGCCCTGACCCTGCCTACCACTACTGCCATATACTTCCAAATCAGGTGGGATTCGGAGATTTATTCAGTTCGGCCGAACCAAATGCACACTCCTAGTCAAAATGAGGGCACATGTATGGGTAGTTGTTGATTTTGCCTATTTGCGGGTTGGCATATGCAGAAGGCCCTGCTTAAATGTGTGAAGCTCTCATGGCAGTGTACGGGGGGGGGGGCAGACACTCACAGATGTTGAGGGTCCATGAAGAGAGAAGATGATGATATTGGATTAATATCCCACCCTATACTCTGAATCACAGAGTTGTCACAATCTCTTCTACCTTCCCCCCCACAACAGACACCCTGTGAGATAGGTGAGGCTGAGAGAGCTTTCACAGCAACTGCCCTTTTAAGAACAACTCCTGCAAAAGCTATGGCTGACCCAAGGACACTCCAGCAGGTGCAAGTGGAGGAGTGGGGGATCAAACCCGGTTCTCCCAGATAAGAGTCCGCACACTTAACCACTACACTAAATGACTTTCTATTTAAGACTTTAAACTGAGCAGTAACTGACAGGCTCATCATGTATTACTGTACATTTCTCTTTGTAACCTAGCACAGTTATATATATCTTGTGGACATCATCCAAAATCCTTTTTTTCTAAGTGGACTGTCTCCTTTTGTTGTTTTGCTGTTTTTATGACATTGCAGTTAATGCTGTTTTAGAATGCTAACATTATTTTATATGGTTCAGATCATGGTGTTATGGTTAATACTGGTTTTTTGGATCTTATTGTTTCACTCATTGTATTTTGACATGTTGTAAACTACCATAGGCACATATTTCTAGTATATAAATGTTTCAAATGAATATTGGAAGCTATCCTTGTATCACTTTGTGAATGTGCAAGTATGCTATCTTCAAATGAGGAAGATTTCAAATTGTGTGCCTGGCTGTATTGGCAGGCTCCTGACCAATCTTTGACAAGCTATTGTGTGGATCCTGTAATTATTATATTTCTCTTAACAGTTGTAACATCAAGTAGTTTTAGGGATGCCAGACTTTCCAGTGTGGGTTGCTGTCCCCCCCCCCCCGGTTTTGGGTGCTTCTCTCCACCCCCCCCCCATTACCCCCAAATAGACAAATGGTAACATTTGCACACACCATTTGCTTATGTGACCCAGAAGTGATATAGGCAGGTCAGTGATGAGGGGGGCAACACTCTAGTTCTTGGGCAAAGCTCTGTTAGAAGCTAATTCTACCATATAGTTTTGCCCCCAACCAGTGTCACCACCCTGACTTTCCTGATGTGCCTACATAATTTCCGAGTACATACACATGTTAACCATTCAGTTGTGTCTGACTCTTGGCATATAATGTTTATTTTCAATGTTCTTCCCTGCTCCTGGTAAGTTCACCTCTCCCCATCCCCTGTTGACAGGTCTGGGGGACCAGGCAGCCCTAAGTAGGTTGCTCTGTTCATATGTGTAATAATTTATTTATGGTAATAATTTTTATTCTGTCTTGTTCTTTAAAAATAATCCATAAAACATCCTGCAGTAAAGCAAACCAAATTATAACAATACAGGAGCAAAACATTAATATAGGGCCAGCAGTAAAATAAATTTAAAATTCAAAGCAATGCTTAATATAGATGTTTAAAAAACAAGTGAACAGAACAGACTTTAGATCATTAGTTGCCCATACATAGCATATTACTGTAGGCAAATTATTTCTCTGTCCTTGTTTCTCTCTCATTCAGTTTCTCCCATATACCAACATGTGCAAAAACTCTCTGGAAAAAATAGCACTGGAAGTCCCCCCTCCCCCTTACATATTAGCCCGCTGCTAATTTCCTCTGAAATTTCAAAGTTTTCACCAGAATGTTCTCTATGTATTATTAGGTTTAGTTTGAGTTTCTTAAAAATAAGACATGGGAAGCTTCCCATAGGCTTTCTAAATAGAAATTTAGGGGGCAAAATAAAACATACCACAAGACACAAAAATATGAAGAGACCCCAATAATATATAACAAATGAACAAGCGGTTCGGCAAGATGGCGCTGTGAAGCAGGGTCTGTTCACGGAGCTCCGATGAACACCCTGTTTTGGCAGGCTTCCTGGGGGATACCTCGTTGTATACCCCCTAATAGAAGCGTCTGGGGACGCTTCTCAGTCTGAGGAGCCGGCAGAGGATCTGGGGGGAAGCGGAGGCTTCCCTCGAGAGCTCAGCCTTTCCCGCTGACAGGAGCCTTCCAACGCCGGTGCGACTAACTGGGCCGCCGAGAAGGAGCAGACAGGGTTCCGAATTCCAACTTTTCTTCTTGCCCAATTGGATAACGAAACAGATATCGAAGAAGTAAGAACTTAAATCTTTTTCGTTGAATTGGAGTCTAAAACTTTCAAGCGCTGCAGCAAGTCTGAACGGAGGCGAAAAGCCGAGACGCGGCTGGCGAAAAGAGCCGGGTGTCACTAGCGGACGGCTGCCGAGGCTGAGACAGTGAAGCTTGGTACGTTCGGCGGCTCCCCTTATTTGCTCTATAATTCCTAATAACTTTGACAGAGATGCTTGAACAGATAAGAGGGGGCTGGAAACGAAGGTGGTGGTTTTTGTGACTGTGAGGTTGTTTGAGAAGTGAAACAGAAAGTTCCGAAGAAAACTTCCTGACTCGCCATTTCGTGGGAAGCCGCGGGGCTTGGCAGGGACTTTAAGAAAGAAGGGGGGATTAATAAATAAAGCCAAGAGTAGAACCTCGCTTATAAAATTGGTAAGCCTGTCAGAAACTTTAAAATAAAAGTACAGGAGACTGTTAGCCGATAATTGGGCTGACAAATGGACTTTGGATGCGACAAACTGGAACGGTAGAGAACCCCCCCCCCCCTGGCACCGTCTTAGAGTTAAGATGGCGACGGTCGGCAGAGAGAGATCTGAGAAAGAAGGAACTCAGTAGGGCACAGCAGACAGTAGAATACGAAAAGCTGGATTAAGAGCTGTAAAAGTAAGAGAAGCGACAGGAAAAAGTCGGTTGGAGAGTTTAGATGGTGTAAAGGGGGAAGGGACAGTTTTTAGCTATATCTAGCGGCTGGACCTTCCCTGAAGAGTGGCTAAAGACGGCTCACACAAAAGAAAGATTTAAGAAGATCAGAAGAAAAGAAGATTTGTAAAAAGAAGAAGGAAGAAAGACAGGGGAGAAAGAAGAAAGAAGAAAGAAGAAAAGGGACTGTAAAATTAGACTACTGGTGATTATTGGCTACTGGGCATTATAGTAAGATACATATTGTAGAATATATAATCTGTTTATCTAAGGTAATTAAGAATATAAGTTAAGAGGGGGAATCTCCATTTTACATTGAGTATATATTGAGTGTATATTGAGCAATAAGGTTAGGGGAACTGTCTGGGCTGAATAATTGGGGTTCTGTAGCTGATTAACTGGGCCAAATTAGACTAAATTAATTTACGGACTAATTAACAATCTGAGGAGTTGACTGATTAATTAACTAACTGATTTATTGATTTATTGATCTACGCCTTGACTGATATCTATTGATTATTGACTGATTATTGATCGATATCTACTGATTATTGATTATTGACTATGGATCATTGTGGTTGAGATTGTTATTATTGTGGCTGAGTCTGCTATTATTGATATTAACTTGCTCTCTCTGAGTTGCTTGGAATCTGAAGTTTGAGGAGTGATTACTGGTAATTATTGGTGCCAGGGCAAGCTCAGACGCCAAAAACCCAATAGATTATAGACTAGGTGTGCAGAAGATAAAGTTTATACCAATCTAGAGGTTTCAGGTGCTCTGTTTTAGATTTATCCCCAAAGTAGTTCATTGGGAAACTATTAAGAGGGGAGATTAGAAATGGAAACAAAAATTAAAAAACTCGGTCAAGCTACCCCCCCAGGGGGGAGTAAAGTTGGAACATTTATAGGTAACCAAGATCCAATAGAAAAGCTCCAAAATATAATGACGGCCGGATTCAAACAGAATCAAGAAGCGTTGGAAGAAGTTAAGACACAATTGTTAACTGAGATCAAGAAAACTAATGAGCAGGTTGTGGAATTTCAGAAACAGTTACTAGTTAATACCCAACAAATGCACGAACTTTCAGCTAAAGTTAGGGATCTCCAAGATCAAGAAGAAATCACCTCTGCAGACATACAAGAAAATAAGGCCAGCATGTCCGAGTTAGAAAACAGAGTCGCCAGACTCGAAATGGAAAAATCTGCGTATATTCTTAGATTCCAAAACTTTCCTGAGGAAAAAGATGAGAATGTAGAGAACAAGATTGTCGATTTGTTAAATTCAGAAGAGGAACAAGAATTTTTGAAGCAAGGCAGATCAGAAATCGAGTGGGCCAGAAGAGTCTCTTCGGCGTACACCAGAAAATTAAATTTGCCTAGAGAAATCCAAGTTAAATTCATTCGTACTGTGATATGTGAAAATATTTTAAGCACAATTAAAAGAAAACCCTTGATTTGGGAGGGAAAAGAAATTAAAGTTTTAAGAGACATCCCTTGGTCTATAAGAAAAAGAAGATTTGGATACAAAAAACTGACTAGCTGGCTCATGAAACAATCAATACAATATAAATGGTTAATTCCAGAAGGACTCTTCTTCATGTATCAATCCAACAGATATAACATAACATCAGTTGAAAAAGCGGAAGACTTCTGGAGGAGACAGATAGAAGGAAAAACCCAAGATTCTGACTCAACGGAAGATAGAGAAGAAGAAGAAGAAGAGGAGGAGTACAAAGGACAGGAAGGAAGAGACCAGCGGGAGAAGGGAAAAGAAAGAATAAAGACAAGATCACAAACCCAAAAAAGATACAAAAAACCGGTGAAATGATGACAAAACCCGGAGTTCAGATTTTTTCAGTGAATATAAATGGCCTTAACGAACCAAAGAAGAGGAAAAGACTGTTTTTACAACTACAGAAGACTGGGGCTCAAATAATATGCTTACAAGAGACTCACATAAAAGATGGCGACACAAAATATCTCCAAAACAAAAAATTAGGCCAACTCTATTATTCATGTGATTTAAAGAAGAAAAGAGGTGTAGCCATTTACGTCAAAGAATCAATACCAGCTAAATTGTTATTTAAAGACGAAGCTGGTAGAATTATAATGATCGAATTGGAACTAAATGGGAAAAAAATAACTTTGGTTAACATATATGCCCCGAATAATAATCAAGGAAAATTCTTTGCTAAGCTACATGAAAAACTAATAAACTGTAATTTACAGAACTTGTGTATTGTTGGTGATTACAATGCTATACTAGACATTGATAAAGATAAGAAATATGTGAACACCAAGGGGAGGAAAACTCGAACTCAACTCCCGAAATCCTTCTTTAAGCTTGCTGATGAATACAACTTGATCGATGTATGGAGGATGAAAAATCCCCAAACAACTGACTTTACTTACTTCTCCCATGTACATAACAGTTGGTCTAGGCTGGACATGTGTTGGCTATCTGCTTCACTAGGATGGTCGGTTATTGTAGCGAACATCAATCCCAGATCTTATGCTGACCACAATCCCATACAGATTATACTGAAAGATTCAGTTAATAAACCCCGCTGGACTCTTAATACACAAATCTTAAAAGAAGAAGCATTCGTAGAGAAAGCAAAAAAGGATATCAAGATGTTTTTTGATTGCAACTTAAAAAAGGACACCTCAATACAAATTGTTTGGGACGCGTTCAAGGCCTTCTTTAGAGGCATCGCAATCAGTTATACAACCAAAAGGAAAAAAGAACGGATGAAAGCATATAAGGATTTAGTGGCTGAGCTGGGAAATTTGGAAAAACAACAAAAAAATAAAAGTTCTAAAGAAATAATAGTCAAAATATATAAGACTCAACATGAAATAAATCTGTTATTAATGGATGAACTTGAGAAGAAAATAACATGGGCCAGACAAAATTACTTTGAGAACGCCAACAAACCGAGTAGATGGCTGGCATACAAACTAAGAAAAGAAAGGGAGAAGAAGGCCATAAGAGTGCTTAGAAATGAAGACAATGAAGAAGTAACCGGAAAAGCCCAAATAAATGGAATTGTTCAAAAATTTTATCAAAACCTATATAAAAGACAAGAGATCGCACCTCAGACCCAGGAAGAATTTATCAGTAAGCTCCGGATTAAAAGCATATCAGAAGACCATTGTAAGGACTTGGAAAGCAATATCACAATGCATGAAATAACTGAGGCATGGAAAATGCAGAAACCCAATAAAGCTCCTGGACCTGATGGTTTACCCATTGAAGCCTTCAAAACCTTTGAAGAGAACCTACTCATCCCTTATAAACATTTGATAGAGGAGATCCAGGAATCTGCCAAACTTCCCCCCTCATGGAATGAGGCGTTGATATCATTAATTCATAAGAGAGATCTGGACCCGATGGACATACGTAATTATAGACCGATTTCACTTTTGAACTCAGACTACAAGATTTTCGCAACAATCCTGGCTAACAGGATGAAGAAGGTTGTTTACACAGTTATTAATGAAGACCAAACGGGATTTGTCCCCAACAGAACAATACGGCAAAATACAAGATTTTTTATAGACATATTAGAATATTATCGATTACATCCAGGGAAGCAATTCGCCGGAATTGCACTTGACGCTGAAAAAGCGTTCGATAATGTAAATTGGAACTTTATCGTAAAGTCTACCCAGGCCATCGGGTGCGGTCCGAATTTCATCAAATTAATTCGAGCTATCTATTCCAACCAAGTTGCAAGAGTGAATATTAATGGGAACTTGTCAGATCCGATTAAAATAGAACGGGGGACAAGGCAGGGATGCCCATTGTCCCCTTTACTATTCATACTTACCCTGGAACTATTACTAATAAAAATAAGAGAGGAAGATGCAGTCCAAGGGGCCAACATCAAGGGAGAAAGGTACAAGGTTCGGGCGTACGCAGACGATTTACTCCTCACACTTGAAGACCCAATAACTTCAATTGAATATCTGATGAAAATTTTGGAAGAATATGGGGAAAGTTCTGGATTTAAAGTCAACTTTCAGAAATCAAAATTCCTGGTACAGAATATGACCAAAGAAGAGATTGAACTGCTGGAAAAGAAATCAGGATTTTGTTATGAGAAGAAAATAAAATATTTGGGAGTCCACTTTTCTAATGACTTAAAAACCCTCCAAAGGGATAATTACGATAAAATCCTTACAGAAATCCAAACGGATTTAAATAGATGGAAAGACTTACAGATCTCATTGCTTGGTAGAATAGCGACGATTAAAATGACCATCTTACCAAAAGTTCTATACCTGTTCCAAACAATACCGATTATTCTATCGCAATCCTTCTTCGTCCAACTAAATAAGCTCATTACTGCATACATATGGCAAAATAAAAAGCCCCGAATAAAATTAAAAATACTGCAAGACAGCATCTCCAGGGGAGGCTTCGGCCTGCCCGATTGGAATTTATATTACAAGGCATGTTGCCTGACATGGATAGCAGAGTGGTTTACATTAGAAAATAAGAGATTATTGATATTAGAGGGCACCGGACTAAGCAGAGGCTGGCATCATTATTTGTGGTACACTCCTCCTAACAGAGATAATATATTTCATAGACATGAAATTAGAAAATCATTATATAAAGTCTGGATAGAGTACAAAAGTATGATTTACCCTAAGACGCCTTTATGGCTATCCCCAGTAGAGGCCTCTTGTCATCCAAATTTATATGACTGGGGTGCCAATCCCAACTACAGAAATTTACTAGATGCGGACTGTAATTTGATATTGAATGAAAATATTAAACTGGACTGGTGGCTCGTAAATCAAACTAAATCGAAATATGGGCGAGACAAAGAAAAGGGTTTTACTAAAACAAACGCGGAATTTGATAACATAATAGAGGGCAGACAAAAGCTTATCTCCAGATTATATAAGTGGCTATTAGAAATTAAACTGATGGGAGAAGTTGTAAAGGAAAGTTGGATCAAGTGGCAACGTGATTTTGGATACAGTGTTGAGTTAGAATATTGGGAGAAAATTTGGTCTCAAAACTTAAAGTTGACAAGATCGGCCCTCTATAAAGAAAACATCTATAAGATGGCACACAGGTGGTATCTAACACCAGAAAGATTAAGCAAGATATATCCCAATTATTCTAACGCTTGCTGGAAATGTAAAAAGGTGAAGGGATCTTTATACCACATATGGTGGAACTGTGAAATAGCAAAAAAATACTGGGCCTTAGTAAACACCTGGACACAGAAAATATTAAAAATCAACATTTGCCATACACCAGAGCTGTACCTACTAAATGTATGTAAAGGGAATTTAACCAAACATGACAAAAAACTTTTACTACATATAATCACTACTGCCAGAATTCTTTACGCTAAGTACTGGAAAAATTTTCAAATACCAACCAGAGATGAATTTGTGCAGAGAATGCTAGAGGCTGCAGAAATGGATAACCTTACGGTTAGATTAAGAGGAGGCAATTTACAAGAATCAAGAAAGACTTGGAATAAGTTATATCAATGGATAAATATCAATGGATAAATATATTAGATAGATAAGAAATAAAAATTGTGTAAGATATTACCTAGATGCTCCTTGGGGGTGGGGGGGGGGACAGGGGGAAGAAATGGCAGGACAAGAATCTGTTCTTTCTGAATTACCTGTAAATGTAATTATGAAATGTTCAATGTAATTATGAAATGTTCAATAAAACCTGCTAACAGGAAAAAAAAAATATATATATATAACAAATGAACAAGCAAGTGAAACACAGCCATGTGTGTTTATATAAATATTGTTATTTGCCATATATATTTAAACCATGACTCTTGCACCCCACTCATTCATAGGAGCTTTCATGAATAAATTGTGTTTAAATTAAGCGGTTGCACAATTAATAGAAGCAACATTTTCCATTGATCTATGAGGAGTTAGCAAATGCTGAATCTTCTTGGTTACTAACAAATGAAGATAAACCAGGATCTGGATTTACCCAGATCCTATTTGCAACTCTGTGGGGAGGGTAGAGAATGGGGGCAGCCATTGCTGCTTCATTGCAGGGGGAATGGAGGGGGCAGGGAGTGGAGCGTATCATGGGAAGCTGGGTTCCCACCCAGTCCCTCTCAAACCTACGGGGTTGCTCTGGGGGAGGGCAGAGGGCGGGGGGCACCACATTTACTTAGGGTTCCGAACCCTGCTGCCCTCTATCTTTGGCCATCTGTTCTCTTGGCCCACCCACCCGCCCTTCATGTAAGTGTTTTAAGGGTTGCAAGCAGTTTATGTTTCATATGACAACTTGGTAATATCAGCATGAGGCTGGATCCATTCTCAGGAAAATCAGCTTGCGTGCTCATTTCCTGAGTTTGGGGATCTCAATAAGGGATGTTGGCATGAGGGGCAGCTGAGGCGCCCAGCCCGGTGGCATGTCTGGGGATCACCTTCATGCTCAGGTGGCAGGGGAGACCACCTCTGGGTGTCCACCCTAGTGGAATCCAAAAACCTGCCACCTTAAGGCAACCAGCTTACCATCAACTGGCAGGAGCAGTAGTCGATGAACAGGATCCTTACCCCATTCTGTGCCAAGGCTTCTTACATCTGTAACCAATAAATGTTGTGGCCAATTTTATTCCACTTTTGCTGAAATACTGTGTTTTGTGTATTATTTCAACTCAGATATGTATATTAAGTTAGAATTTGTAGTTATACAGGACTTGTTTCAGGGTGCCCACCTCTGCCCCTCCCCTTGGTGCTGAAGCTGCAAATAAGTGACTATGTGTGTGGCTAAATTTTTGGACACTGTAGTAAAATCTTTGTAATTCTGGTAGCAAATCTTTATCTTCCCTTTTAGTGTGTGATAGATCACTGTTTATGACTCATGCCCTGGAAACAAAAATTAAGAAGAAGACAACTCAGCAAATGCTTGGAGATTTCAAGAGTGGACCTGGGAGAGGGTGGAGACCTGGGATGATGTGGTGTCACACTAGTTTTTATGGTCTTTACCAAATAGACGAGGGAAAATTCCTCATATGTCACTATGTCAAGGGTATACTTCCCTCCCCACTCCTCAGTTCCTTGAGGGCAGAACATTGGGGCTGATAATTCCTTGTCCCATTCAGGTAAATGAAAGGCCTAGTTAAAGGGGAGGAGGGATAAAGCAGAGAGGAAGTTGGTCTGCCCATCTTCCTAACAGTAGTAATATTCTAGAGGGTAAGAGGCACTCATTCACTGAACTCATCCACAGAGAAAGGAAAATTACAAACAGCATCCTCCTTGTACTACATTGCTTAAGACTGGACCCAAAGAAGCTGCTTCCTGCTTACCTAGCACTTGACAGCTGCAGTTCAGGGTCACCCAAGCAATTTATCCCCATAGATCAATAGTCTCTTGTTATTGCACTACAGAGAAATGGAAATGTCCCAATTGTTTATCTTCTTCACCCCCATAAGTGATTCCTGATTATCCCACAAGTCTAAAAGCAGTAGTTTAGAAGACCACACAGAAGAATTCAGAGGCAAATAAATGTTCAGTAAGAAGAACATTCAGCCTGAACAATTCGTCTGAATTCAACCACGTAAAAGAAAGGACCCTGAAGAAGAAGAAGAAAAGGTGGAGTCACAAGATATGCTCATTTTTTTAAAAAAGTGGCAAAGACAGAGTTTTACCATCTATGATGAGTTCACCAGCTGTCCCCCTGTCTCTGAGAGAACTTGTGGTAACCCAAGATCACGCCAGCAGCTGCATGTGAAGGAGTGGGGAATCAAACCTGGTTCTCCCAGATAAGAGTCTGGACACTTAACCACTAGACCAAACTGGCTCTAGAGTGCTAGATTGCTGACGAGGTCTCTCTAGTCCACACATATAACATCAACACTTTGGCACCTGCAGTGACTTCCAGTTAGCTTGTGGTGCAAATTCAAAGTGCTGGTTTTTAAAACCTAAATGTTCTGGGACTGTTCTATCTGTGGGACTGCCTCTCCCAATATGATCGCCTCACCTCCTTAGATCATCACCACAGGGCCTTCTACAGGTGCCTTGTCCACAAAGTCCCACTTGTCAATCATCAGGGTAAGGATGTGTTTAGTGGTTGCCCCCTCTCTCTAGAACCAGCTTCCTGGGGAAGTTTGTGCCCTGTGGGATCATCCAGCATCCCCTAGGGTACGTAAGGCAGCTTTGATTCATGCAGCCTTTGGTTAGTGTTATGAACTGGAGAGCTGGCCAATTTTGTTGTTTTGTTTTGTGTACCAATGGTTTGTATTATGTACCGGGGAGCTGGCCAGTTGTTTAATTCATCAAAGTGTTTTGTTGTAAAATTGATTTAACTAGTTTTATTGTTCTATACTTATTAATTTGTATTTATAGAATAGCTATTTATTTTATTTTAAATATTATATGCACCGCCCCCCGAGTCCTCTATGGTGTGTGTGTATATATATATATATATGAGAGAGAAAGAGAAATATATTATATTATATAAACAAACAAACATTAGGGGAAAAGTAAGATAAGATAAAAATACCACAGTGATCCATTTATACATAACCAGTAGTATTTGGCTGACACAAGCATAAAAATCAATAAGAGAGAGAAGCCATCATTTATAATCATCAATACCCTACAATGTAGGTTCTTATTGGGATTTTCTACAGTGTATTTCAAGGTTGTTTCAAATTATTGAAATGCGCTGGTCGATGACTGTAATAAACCTGAGCTTGAACTTACCATCAATATTGTTTAACAAATTGTACATAATCATATATATATATATATATATATATATATATATATATATATATATATATATATATATATATATATATATATATATATATATTGTTAAACAGATTTTATATGGTTAAGTGCGAATTACTTATATACTTTTGTTTTGGTCTGGTCTATATTAGAGGTGTGCATTCGGTTCGGCTGAAATGAATACACCTCCGAAAAACAGCTGATTCGGCTGTATTAAAGCAGTATAGAGCCGAATCAGATTCTCTGATCTGATTTGGGAGCCGTATACTGCAGCCACAAATTGCCGCCATTCGGCTCCATTATACTCTATGGACCTTTGAAATCAATTGCAAAATAGGGTATAAACAAGTGCGGCTTGGGGAGCAAGGGGTTTGAGGTAGAGGCTCCAAATTTTCAGGGAAGCTTCAGGAGACTCTCTTCTACAGACCCCCCAAGTCTCAAAAAGATTGGACTGGGGTTCCCATTCTAGGGGCACCCAAAAAGGCCCATTTCTACCATTGCTGGGGGAAAAGCAATCAGTCAGTTTTCCCACTGTAATAACATGAACTGTTGGAGTGCTGAGGGATTCCACACAGGTATTTCTTCTGTGGGGCTGTGGTTCAGTGGGCAGATGCTTGACATGCAGGAAGTTCATGCCCCATCTCTGCTGCATGGCAGTAGTGCATTCAATGCACTGGTTCTGTGCAGCAGTCCTTGCAGAGAGCCTGCACCTCAATTTTTTTAATGGGAGAGATTCTCTAGTTTGATCTAATGTACTGTTTGTGCCAATGGCAGTAGCATGGTGGCACTGGTTCTGCTCAGGGACATGGCACTGTCTGTGGGGGAGAGACCCCTGCAGCTGCTCTGCAGATCTGGGGGCTCTCCCTCAAACCCTCTGCTCCCCAGAATGATTGCTTTTTCCCCAGCATTGGTAGAAATGGGCCTTTTTGGGTGCCCTTAGAATGGGAACCCCTGGTCCAATCTTTCTGAGACTTGGGGGTTATGTAGGGGAGAGGCCTTTACAGCTGCCCTGAAAATATGGGGTGTCCACCTCAAACCCCCTGCCCCCCATGCACACTTCATTATACCCTATTTTGCCAATGATTTCAGTGGCCCATAGGGTATAATGGGGCCGTATATTCGGGAATAGCCATATACCGAATTAGATTTGGCTCCCAAATCTGCTATTAGGAGATATTCAGACTCCCGTAATTTTTAGCTGCTAATACCCACAAATCTGAATTTTTTTGATTTTTTTTCTTTTGCACACCCCTAGTCTACATACAAATATGTTTACATTCCTAACACTTCTGACCTTTTGGACTTTGTCATTTTATTCTTATGTTAGTCTTTAAAGCTTTCCAGCCTAATTTTGCTCAATATATGCAAAAAAAAAAAAATACATTCCATTTTTCTTGAGCAATTTGAGGCTTTTTTGAAGTTCCTACCTTTGGCAGTATGGATGACTGACCAGTGTTTTTGCATGCTCTAAAAAAAAATTGCCCCCATAGATGGAAGAAAGAGTCGGACATAAAGGGTTGGGTAAACTAAGGGCCACTTTCTTTAATTAACTAAACAACAAGGACAGTGATGTAACAAACAGCACAGCAGGACCAGATGTCAAAATATCTCCTCCCCTGCCGAATGACCGTTGAGCCACCTTTACTCCTAGATAGGACCATCCAAATGGCTCATATCCAGCCAGCACAGCAAACAGGCATGCCCTGGAGTTCCAACCCCAACCGCACAGCTGAAGGGAGTGATCGATCCAGGCTAAGCCAAGGCAGTCTGCTTCCTCATTCAACCTGACTGCATCGCCCAGGAATGATTTAGCTAGACCTCACTGCCTAATGGTGCTCACCAAACTGCATAACAATAGCTGGAAAGAATACTGCCACTGCAAGGCCAAACCTCTGCTTAGGCTGTTGTATCCATCCATACCTCCCTAAGCCCTTGCTTTAAATCCTCAAAAAAATCATTTCCTTTATCAGAAAGGTCAATGCCTTTCACTCTGTACAAATCAGCACGAATTCCAGGGTGAGGTAGAAAGTGGCCCAACCCACCCTCCAGGGCTTTTTAAAACTCTATATTAGCTTTACGGCAAACTCTCTCAGTAGCCTGTGGGTCGCACACCCCATGCCACACCTAGTATGGGATCATGTCAGACCACACTAAGAGAGTCTGCAGCCACCAGCTCTTGATAACTCTAAAGTTATCCTTAGCCTGAAAGATGAGAGTCTTTCCTTTGAGTAGCCCAATCATTACTCCCTATTTGGATAGGAAGAAAATGAGGTGGCTGACCAACTCCACTCTTGAACAATAGGCCCAACCACTGGAGATCCCGCTGTCCATGCCACAATGGGCAACAGGCCCAACCACTGGAGACCCCTCTATCCATGCCATTCAATCTGGAAATCTGGGCCCCGTGGGACTTATCAAGGTTTTGCAGGGCCTGTAAGATGAAGTTCTTCTGCCATTATTTTAATTAATCCAATGGGTGCCCTTGAAAGTCATCACTTCCTCCAGCATTTCACCATTTTTGTGTTATGCTATGCTGTTAGCCATCAGCCGCATGCTGTTTACCACCTATGTCTGTAAGATTGTTTACTGTGCTGCTCCTGTTTTGTAATCGTCTGTTTTTATGATATTATTTTAACTCTGTTGTTTTATTGTTGTAAGCCGCCCTGAGCTCGCTTGCAGGATAGAGCAGGATATAAATCTAAAAATTAAATTAAATAGTTCACTCTTGGAACACACCCCTAATTTAATAATGGTTCTGCGCTGAAGTTGGTCAGTCTTGGAGTGCCACACCATAATGTAGGCAGTTTCACCTGCAATACGAATGTCTTGGGCCAGAGACATCTCCCTTGGACTGGGCCACTAGCTCAGTCACACAGAGAGCCCCAAAGAAGGCCACCAGTGAGGCTGTATGAAAAAGGGAAGCCTCAAATCCTGATGTGCAAATCTGATCCCAGACTGAACGCAAACCCCTAAGAATTGAAGGGGAAATGGGTTGCCTCGCATTAAACCGAGGGCCAGCCTCCGTGGTCCAATCCTCCAGCATCTTCCACACCTGGAAGTCACTGGTGTATTCACCATAGCCCATGGCTTCCTAGCAAAGGCTAGCGCTGGAGATAGAATGAACAGCCTTGATAGAACAAACAGCCAAGCTCTTATCTTTCAACAATACACAGTAGTGAAGCAAATGCTCCACTGACAAAGACCACTCCTGGTGATACCCTATGTTGACCCTAAAACCTTCAAACTGACAAACTGCACATTTGTATAACCTTCTGGTGTTAGCAGCAATGGCAAGCTCTCTCGCTCTGCCGGCCTTGACCCTCCAATCAGCCATAGCTCCAGGGACATCCTTGCCAGATGATGATTGGCATCTGGGGCAAGCTGACAAAATTTCCCCATCTGTTTGTGAGAGAGAGCATCAGCCACCCCATTATCCACCCTAGACACATGCATGGCAGAAAAACCAGAATGTTAAGTCGAAGGCAATGCAGAGTGAAAGCATGGACCAACCTTATAACCCTTGCTGCCCTGGATGTGAGGGAATTAATAACATGTACCACCGCTAAATTGTCACACCAAAAGTGGATGGTGTGATCTGCTAATTCTTCCCCCACAGCCAAATTACTTCCGATATAGGGAAGAATTCAAGAAAAGTGAGGTCTCTGTTCCAAACTGAAATCACCCAATCCTCTGGCCAATCGTCCGTGCATCAGTGTCCGCAGAAATAAACTCCAAAGCCTATGGATCCTGATGGATCGGATCTGATTTGTAGCTTGGCTTCAAGCTTCAAATCATCCCTCCAAAAGGAGACTCCATTACAGGAGGCCAAAAATTCCTGCCAAACCAGAAGGTCCTCATGTAGCTCCCTAGACACCCTCAATCTGTGATGAGGTTGGTGTAATCCAGCATCACAAAGCATCTGCAAAAAGGCTTTATCAGGAGCCACCACTTTAAATGCAAAGTTAAGGTGTCCCACAAGCTGCTGCAGCTCCCATAGCGTGACTTTCTTCATTGGAAGAAAACTAGCCACTCTGTTCTGAAGACCCAAATCCCCCCCCCCACACACACACACACAGGTAATCGAGATGTCTGGTGCACTGTGTCTAACTCTATACCCAAGAATGTAAGGTATTGGACAGAGCCCTCAGTTTTCTCTGGAGCCAGAGGAACTCCCAGCTCATCCACTGATGCTGTAAAAACTGCAAGAAGCTGGGCACACCGGCCTGTCCCCCGCAGATCCACGAACAAAAAATCATTGAGATAATGTGTGACACTATCCACACCAGATTTGTCTTGCAATACCCATTCTGAAAAGGAACTAAATCTCTCAAAAGCAGCACAGGATACAGAGCATCCCATCGGTAAGGCCATATCCATGTAAAATAGTTCCTCAAAAGAAAATCCTAGCAACTCAAAATCAAGAGTGTGCACAGGGAGAAGGCAAAAGACAAACTTAATGTTGCGTTTTGCCAATTCAGCATCCACCCCGCAGTATCACACTATTGCATGGTCAAAGGAAGTGTACTTCACAGTACACAAAATATCAGGAATGGTGTCATTCACAGACTCACCACAGGGATAAGACAAGTGGTGAATCAACCAGTATTCACCAGGTGCCTTTTCAGGCACAATACTCAAAGGGGAAACCTGCAAATTAGGTACAGGGGAAACTGGGAATGGATCAAGTACCCTTCCCTCAACTAAATCCTTCCTAATCTTTTCCCTAACTACCTCCTCCAATCCTTTAACAGACTTCAAATTACCCACCTTGGGCCCTGAAAAGGAATCCTAAAACCAAAAGTTAACCCATTCAACAGATAAACACTGTCCTTCCTCCTAGGATAACCATGAAGTCAAGCCTCAAGAACTCTCACATTTATTGGGCTGGGACCCTTTTCCAGCAGGTTGGTTGGAGCCATCACCCCCTTGCCTATGGTGCCCCCTACATGGCCTTCCTCTGGAACATGTCATGAACGAATGAGATCCCCTGCAGAGGAGGACCCAGAAACCACAGATGAGCGACATACAACGTGATCGCTATCAGACCAGTCACCTAAATTAGGCCTCGCAGGCAACATCACCTGCAGCCTGAGCTGAGGTTGAATTTGGTCCCACTGAAGGGAAGGGTTCATGGCAGCCCACATCCAGAATTCCTCATCATACTGTAACCAAGTTGGGCTAGTGAAGCTGGTATAACTCTTATATATGATGTCAAAAGATTGAAATAGGGATGTAGCCCTCCAGGGTTGTGACTTTGAGATAATGTCTGCATATATAATGAACCCTGCCACCTAGTTTGCCCAAGTCCTAGCAACTGTATGCTGTTTAATTTTCTCCTTTCCCCTATCAAGATCTTCCTTATCCTTGTTTTCTAACTTCCTATAGAGCACAGAAAAAAAGGTCAACAAATTCACCCCTTAGTATTTTGTCCTTAGTGGTTTGCAACAGATGATCGCCCAAATGCAGAGCAAAATCTCCAAAGGGTAATGCCTTAGCAGGAATACTGGATTAAGAAGAACCACATGGTGCCGAAGACATCCCTGGGATTTGAGCTGGCAAACTACCCCTTGTTGCTTGTGGGTTGGCAAAATTAGATGCCCAAGCCCGTGGTTGGGGGTTGTGAAAACTAGAAAAAGATGCAAGAGCCTGATTATTGGCTAGCAGTCCAAATGTGACTGACTGCCCCATGGACCCCAAGGCCAAACCATATTAGGGTGCTGTGTGAAATCTGCCTTACCAAACAGCCCTGAATTGCTACCTCAAAGGGCATATCCATCTGACAATTCAGTCATAAGTGTTGATACATCATCAGTCCTGCTGACTCCTCCAAGACCACCTTGCATTGCATCCACACCAAAGCTGGTCTCAAGAGAAGACAACCTATTGAGTATTTCTTCCTGAAAATGCTTCTTGGATGCTTGCCTGGTGTCTCTTGAGGCATCCCCTGCCCCAGTACCCTTAGGGGCTACAGGAGCACCCCTCGGGACCCTTCCAAAGCTGCCAATCTGGCAAGAACCGATCAAAAAGATGATAAAGACTGTGGAGCAAGTCGTTTAGGAGGTAATTTAGGGGGGATTTTTACCCTTGGGTTTTCCTTTTCCTTTAGACATAGCTTAACAGTGTTAACCTAACAAGTAGCAGTATCAATCTAACGGGTAGCAGCCAAGCATAGTACCTAAAATTGCTCCCCAAATAGGGCACCTAAAATGGCCACCACAATACACCCCTAAGATGGCACTGAGAACGTCTAAAATGGTCACCACACATCTGCTAAAATGTCCCCAATAAAAGGAACAGGAAGCACCAGCTAAGAATGCATGAAAAAACCCACCCAATAGAGGGATAGCTAAAATCCCAGCAAATACGTTGCAGAATGAGATAAAGGAGACCGCCTTTTAAAAACCCTGTTTGCAGCCAGATGCCTTCCCAGGGTCTCAGGCAGAGGTCTATGATCCTATAATGAGAGACACAAAATTACACTTAGAACCCTCTGTGTGCTATGCAAAGAACACTATCCCTAAGCCACAGCCCCTCCTCAAAAATTGCCCCCCAGATTAGGCTACCAGCTAGCACCTTCCAAAGCAGGGGGGATAAAACCAAAGGGGGGGGGCAAGCAATGCTGGCCATGCTACAGAAACTGGCCGACAGCAAACTCTTCTGACAGCTCTCCGACGCTCAGGAGACCCATGATCATCCCGCACTGAAATTGACAAGTAAGTTCGCATTTTCAAAGGCTGGGAGGGGAGAGCAGCAATAGACACTGCTGAACTGAATGTCGATGGTCCCAATTGCAACATGAAGCCTTTGGGTGAGTTTCCAAAAGGCCCTGTGCCGGGATGGAAGAGGCAGCGATGGCTCCTCTTCACTGGAGCATGAGGTGAAGACTCAATGGGGCAGGAGCAGAGCCGGCCGTTACAAGTGCTGGCTCTGCCCCCGCTACTCCCAGGGTGCCCTGTGCCCTGCCACCCTTCCTCCTCTCAAGGAGGCAAATTGGCCCCCCAATGACATGGCTGTTCAGCCTGCCATCAGGAAGGAGCTGCGTTACCTGATTTTTTTGTGTTTGTTGCAGGGGCTATCTTCCAGTTGAGTTAGGTTGTCTACATCCTTGATACAGCAGTGATTCCTATTATGGCACCCATGGTCACTATGACACTGGCTAGTGACTTCCCTGGCACCCATTTGCTTGCTTGCCAAAACATCTTTTCTCCAAAGCAAAGAACCAGTCCTGGCTTTTCCACCACCTTGCTGGGGCAGAAGATTCTTCAAGAAAACCTTAGAGAGGCTTTGTCTTTGAGTCTGCAGGGAACACTTATTTAGAAAAAGCTGCTTTAATTGTAGAAAGATGCACGTCTTACAACCTCCCAACATATTGTGTTTGCTCCAGCACCCCTGGCAGAGATTTTGTGCTTGCCCCTGTGGCAGTCACTTTGTGGTGTTGTGTACTTCCTGTTCTCAAAATTTCCGAAGTGCCCACACACTTAATGAGATTGAGATCCCTTGGGATAGATAGTCAAGATAATTTTGTTCTATAAATGCAGATAGAACACTAACAGCGCATAATAAAATTCATCTAACTTCCCTTGAAATTTGTAGGGATACCTTGAAATTCTTACCAAAAGTTGATTTAATGAGGAATGTCCAACATCATTCTCAACATAGAGTTGAGAGGTGACAGTGTGCGTGGGAAGTTCTTCGGTTTGAGTACTCTGATAAGTGCAGCTCCAGCTGCTGTGCTAAAAAGACAAACTCCAAAACAGCCATTTAAACAGATATATTTGGGGTAAAGGCGGTAGAGGCAGTTATAGGCAGTCCAAAGGTTCATACACAGATAGTCAGTCCAGTCAAGGCAACAGCACAAAATCAGTATCCAGTAGAGTAGTCAACATACCAGTCCATACATCAATCCTTATCCAGTCTTTATCCAATCCTTCAGAGTAACAGTCTGAGTTCAAGATATTGCTCCTCTCTCACACACCGTCCTTCTCTCCTCGTATCACCCACAGTGGCTGAGAGTTAGACCTCTGCTATTATAGTACAGCTAGCCAATCACAATCATTGATTAGTAAACTAGCTGCACATGCTACTCTCGTGACATGCATTATCCTGTATAGCTGGAGTTACATAACTATTACTCAGCATTTTGCTCTCTTAAAGAACCCAATGCTGTCATCCTCCCCCTATGTAACTACATAGTCTATACAGCAACATATACAGTTTAACATACATAGTTAAATCACACAGTATAACACAGTATTACAGTACTGCCATCCCATTACTTAAGTCCTAACTTCAGACAACTTTCCTTATGTTTAACATGAGTCTGAGCTTTGGTAAACAAGTCAGCAACATTCTGATTTGTAGCACAATATTCTAGTACAATCAACTTGTCTTCTAAGCTTTGTTTGACATTATGGAACCAGACATCAGTGTGTTTCAATCTTCCCTTAACACCAAGAGTGGTAGCAAGTTGAATCGCTGCTTGGTTATCTTCCAACACAGTTATTGGATCAACATGATGTATTCCAAAATCAGTTAACAATTGTTTGTACCATATGAGCTCTGTACAAATGGTACTAAGAGCGGAATATTCTGCTTCACAGGTTGACAAGGCTACATGCTTCTGCTTAAGTGACCTCCATCCCACCAGGACTCCCCCCAGGAAAATAGCCAATCCAGTGGTAGATTGCCTGGTATCTTGGTCATTAGCAAAGCTAGCGTCGGCATAGGCATGCATTCTTAGTTCTCCAGTAGGAGTAACAAACAAACTTAAATCTAAGGTCTGTTTAAGATATCTAAGAATATGCTTAGCTACCAACCAGTGACATTGTCTGGGTTGTTTCACTGTTCTTGCTAAACGGTTAGTAGCCATAGCAATGTCTGGTCTAGACCAGTTAGCAAGGTATTGTAAGCTTCCAACCAGAGATTGGTAGATTCCCTGATCGAATAAAGGACTTTGTTCATTGTCAGCATCATTGCATTGAAACATGGGACTCTGAACCCTTTTGCACTGATCCATTTTGTATTGTTTCAGTAGCTGGGCAATTTTAGCTCTCTGAGAAACTCTATAACCTCCAGGTATGTTTTCAATCTCTAGGCCAACATATTGCTTAATGTTGCCAAGATCTCTGACAGTAAATCTGGCTTTAAGAGTATCAACAGTAGCATTCATAACTTTGACACTTTTACATATGATTGCCAAATCATCCACAAACACCAGGATGGTACATTGTTGCTCCCCCTTCCCCTTAGTAAATATGCAGGGATCTGCAACACCTTGTTTAAATCCTAAATTCGTTAGGCTATCAGTCAAATACTGGTTCCATTCGTGACCAGCTTGCTTCAAACCATACAGGGATTTTTTCAATGACCAACATATATTGACATTCTCACCAGAGGCAAGTGAGAATTTCATGGACTTGTTGCCTAGTGAATTTCTTGAGATTACAGTCTTTTCTGCATGTCTGTGGGGGCTTTCCCTTTTCCTGCAGTCCCTATGGTTAAAGAAAGACAGCAATAGGGTTTTGTGTTTTTTTGTAAGAGAGGAACACTGAATTTTAATAGCCAGACCTGGCTCTGTGGGGATTGAGCAATGTTTCTACAGATTCTGCTTCATGTTATTTAAAATTGAAATGGCTTTATTAAAAACAACTGGTTCATTTTAGTGCATCTGTGTCTACGCATCCATAAAAATAATACTTGCAAGGTATATCACATTGGAAAATGTAGTCCAGGTGTAATATTTTCCTGGGAATCACCTCCTGTTGTACTTCTTTGTTCTCTATGCATGTCAAGTTTTTAAATGAGCTTTGGATAACAGTAGAATGACCACACTCAAATCCTTTTTAAAAAACTGATCAGTCAAGCAGGCAGGAAAAAAAATCAGTTAAGTTGATTCCTGTGCCACTCCAGGTAGCTGCAAAACTGAATTTGGGTATCCAACTTTGTAAAATTGAGGTATCAAATCTCATCCTGCACAAGGCATTCCAAGGCAGAAAAGAAATAAAACAAACTCTTAAATCTTCTTGAGCTCTTACATTAAAAGCTTAGCCTAATGTTGTGAAGTGCATGTTGCTTAGTATATGATTGGGAGAAGGTGCCCAAGTCCCTTGCATCAGGTTTAAAAACAGACCCACCCAAATATTAGCCTTGTTACCTCAGTGTAAGGAATGCCACATTAAAGGCATTCTTGGGATGCAAAAGAGACACAGACATGGAATTGCTGTTATCACTAAGAACCTAAAACCTGTAGATTAGTTCCACAGTAGGATTACCAACTTCAGGCTGAACTGGGGTCCTTTGAAAATTACAACAAAACTAGAGTCTCTACAGAGGGTAGATGTTCTAGTACTGTTGCTTCTCTTATGGTATACCACAGAGACTAGGAGAAACTGATTGACTGTTGGTTGTAAAGATATTCAAGGCTAGTTAGGGATTGAAAGAGGGGTGGGACTGCTGTTAGATGGAGTCCTTGTATTGGTCTTCAGGATGAATATTTAGCTTCAACACTGAAAAAAACCTGACAAAGATATTGAAAGGTTTTTCAGGTGGAGTGGAACAACCAGTTATACCAGCATAAATATTTAGGATCAAAGGGTTAATGTGACTAGGGATGGGCACGAACTGGGAAAATGTGGTTTGGTTCATAAACCATGAACAATCACAAACTTAGGGGCCAAACCAGTTTGGTTTGTAAGCTTCTGACATGGTAGAATGCCCCCTCTCCAGTGTGCTAGAGACACCAGATTTGCAGGGGGTCTCCAGCTGATGCTCCTCTACCTGTCCTACAAGTTGGGTGAAGATTGGATTTATGAGTTCTGGCCTCCCAAAAATAGTGCCCCCTCAGAAAGTGCTTTCTGGAGAAATGACAGAAAGCACTTTCCTGGGGGTACTCTCGTTGGAGAGGGGGTGTAACTCAGTCCTCATAAATCCAACCTTCATCAAACTTGGAAGACAGGTAGAGGAGAGTCAGTCAGATATCTCCTGTGAGTTTGGTGTCTCTAGCTTGCAAAGGATTCTTTCTACACCTGAACCTGCACCTGTCAAAATGACAAACTATCACTGATATCTTGGAGCTTTTCTTGGAAGAGGAGATTTAGGCAACTTCTCTACCAATAATATTTAATTAACTACCCTAATTGGTACAACCTGATGAAGCTGTAGCTCTGCTATGAATTAGAACTATGACCAGCTGATTTGAGTTGTTACATGGCAGATTCCTGAAATGAAAATTAGTGAGTCACTTAATAATAATAAAAATAAATATACTGATTTTTTTCTTAAATTTTATTCTTAAATTTTCTTCATTCTTCATTCTTGAATTGCTCTCTGTTGGCCTTGTTTGAAATACAAACACATGTGAATGAAGATATTTATATATAAATATGTTTTTCCTATGGCTGCCAGATGTCAAGTGCCTTCATGGAGGCAAAGGCTTTTCTTATTTCCCCATGTGCTACTGTAAGAGTTCGTAATCATATTCTGAAGTTTTGCACTATGCTGGAAAGTTCAGAATTGTGGACAGGAGGGAAAACCCTCTTCCCAGTGTACTATTCATTGAAAATCTGCATTATCCTGTCAAAGTAATCACATTATCATGGTTTTGATGCTATCCTCTGCTTGTCATCCTCCTATTCCAGTGATACAATGTCTTATAATTCTGCTGATAACAATTGTGCCTCTTATAATTCAGCACACAGGCAAGGCAACTGTTTTCCTCCCAGAGCCACTTTGAAATGGATAGGAAATGGGTTTGTTTATGTTGCACCTAAATGTTCTTTAAAGGGTTCAGGTGTTGTGCGTATAACCAGTGAACAGATAATTAATTAAATATAAGAAATTTAATGGTACAGGACAAGCAGGTTCTCTCCTTTGATACAGTGTTATTGATCCCCCTCCAAAAAAAAATCTGTCTTTCACTGAGGATTCATATTCATTCAGAGTCAAGAGTCAAACATTCTTGTGACAAAAATGACAAGAGCAACAGAAGCACAGGATGAGTGACTTCTTGTAGCCAATTGCATGGGTAGTTAATTAATAAGTCTGGCAAAGACTCCTACAGTTTAGGTGTTGGAGAGGCTGCCTTCTGTTTGCCACTATTCCTTGCTTGCCTTCAGATGAATGCTTTGAAAATGGACTAATTGTATTATATAAATAGCACCAAATCCTCATTCTTGCTGGGGACTTGCTTGCGGGAGGGACGGTGGCTCAGTGGTAGAGCATCTGCTTGGGAAGCAGAAGGTCCAATCCCCGGCATCTCCAACTAAAAAGGGTCCAGGCAAATAGGTGTGAAAAGCCTCAGCTTGAGACCCTGGAGAGCCGCTGCCAGTCTGAGTAGACAATACTGACTTTGATGGACCGACGGTCTGATTCAGTATAAGGCAGCTTCATATGTTCATATATATGCTATTGGAGACTATGCAGTAAGTTGACTGCCATTGCAAGAAGTCCAAGGGCTTTGCTAAAACATGCTATGACTTTCATATGCATAAATACAGGCTAGTCTATATTATCCATATTCATGTGTTATATGCCATGAGATGAAATGAATCAGATGTACCAGTTCAGAGGTATTACTAAGGCAAGAGATGGACAAAGCAGACAACTGATACATGAGTATCTCAATGGAGTAGCTGCTGCTTCATTGTCACTGGATCCCATGCTGTTCTGGTAGCATCTTTAAAGCTGAACCATGTAGGCCAGTCAATTGATGTGATTAGTTTCTGTGCAGCATCACCAGCTGCCAATAAATCCCTGCAATAGGAAAGAATCTATACCAAGTCAATGAATGTGTGTGTCAGATCAGATCTCCAATGACAATGCAAATATATGGGCTGTTTAGCCTGGGTTTGCTTTTGACTAGTAACCCACATATTGTGCCTGCTTTATTCACCAACCAAGCACAAGTGAGGTACCCTTTGCATGTACAATTTCCCATGTGGTTTCTGCTTCCTACATAGTTGTCTCCTTTCTAGCTCAGGAACAAACAGGTCTAAAGATTTCTGTCCACCTGATTTAGATTCCTTGTGTGATTACATGCCACACAAATGATGTTTGCTTGGGTGGTTGTTAGTTGTGTGACTTAAGAGGCAGCAGCAACTATTCTGGACAATGCACATGTAAAGAGAAAGGGATATAAGAGATCAGAAAGAAAGTCAGTCAGTCAGTCACCTTTAATGGCATAATAGGAACAGAATGTATATAAAAACAAATCCAATCAACTAATATATAGTATTAAATGATAAAATAGACGCATGCAGAAAGAAAGTCATTCATTTGTTGTTTTCATTACTGTTCAGATTGTTAATGAAATGGGAAGCAAAGTTCTGTTTGGGGTAAAAATAGAGCTTTTAAGAGCCAAATTGTCTGTGGTACTCAGTCACATTCAGGTTTTCCTCAATTTTTGTTTCTTAAAGAAGACAGAGCTGCAGACATTGCATTATGTATATATCTAGAGAGAGAAACTTCTTAACCATTGCCTTCATCTAAAACTGTCTGTCTGTCTGTCTGTCTGTCTGTCTGTCTGTCTGTCTGTCTGTCTATCTATCTATCTATCTATCTATCTATCTATCTATCTATCTATCTATCTATCTATCTATCTATCTATCTATCTATCGAGTGGTAAAGTTGGTCCCATTTATTCTGAAAGAAAACTTTCTTTTTGGATGTAGTAAGCTCCAGGTAGGCTGTCTTGTAAGCAATGTAGGCCTTAATTTTTGATTGGTCTTTGGAGTGACAAGCCTCTTTAAAATGAGCTCTCAGTTCTTGTTTCCAAGCTAAACAATCTGTATTGAACCAGCTGGAGAAACTAGACCTAGACAAGATCACAGGTTTAGCTTTGGCACTACAATAATCAATTAATAATGAGAATCCAGAAAGGATTGAATTGTCTGAATTGGAATTTATGATTGAATCCCTTAATCTGCGTAGCGCTTCAGAGCCAAAGAGGGAAGAAAACTCCCTTTCTAGGGCCGGGGACCACTTGATTTTTTTTAGAACATTCTCGGGGGCCTTCACGGATTGGGAAGGTGATACCATATTAACCTCCAGATCCAATCTTAGGGATAGAGTTAGGGGCAGGTGATCACTTTCTGTGCGCGGATCGATGTAAAAGTTATCGATAGATGACAGAAGGTTGGGTGAACCCACACAGAAATCTATCACACTGCAACCCCTTGTGGAAAAAAAAGTAAAGTCAGTTGCAGCCGGAAATTTGGAGAGACCATTAAATATTATAACATTGTGAGCTTGTCGGAGCGGGAGTAGCAGAGTGAGGGAGATGACTTGCCCGACACAGGGCTTCAGGAAAGAAAACCAGGCAGACACGTGCAACTAGTGCCAAAAGGTGTATTAACATATATACACAACAAGTGCTCTCTTGTGCAGTCTATACAATATCACCTCCACGGACAAAGTGCTTCGCCTAACCACCATCTCACAGGGAGAGACCTGTGTGATGCACACACAGATCATATATAGTCCAAGCAGCCAATCCTGGCCGTGCTGACTCAGCAGATTGCATCACTTGGCTTCTGCCGGCTCAAGCCGGTCTGCTGATCAGGTCACTGTGACCTAGCCTGGCAGCTAGATCACCAGCTGTCATACTGTAGCTGTCAGACTGGGTTTATGTAGATTCTTGCTCCAACACACCTCCTAATCTATTTAAACCCAGTGCACCAAAACACTTTACACAGTTTACATACATGTCCACCAGCAACATTACAGTTCATATTTACGTAGCTCGGAACCCTTTCCGGAATTCGTTCAGGAACTCATCATGATTGTAAAACACATCATCGTGTTCCTGTTCAGCCAGCTCTTTCAGACGCTTGGCTTCAGCCTCCTTCTCCCTTGCCTCGCACTCTGCCACCCAGGCTTTCCATTTCTTAGCCTTTTCTTTTAACATTTCCTCTAATCCGGGTGGGTCTGGATTGACAGTCAGAGTGACATAGGGACACTTGTACCTAGCGGGACGTTGGCCTTTGGTGGACCTGGCAGACACCCGTGGCCCTGTGCTTGGACCAGCTTTGTCTTCTTCGGGTTGCTCTGTTCCCACCTCCTGGGCTGGTTGCTCTGCCCCTGTAATTGGGTGTTGAACCTCCTGACTCTCACACTTTACCTCCAGTTCCTGCATTTGAGGCTCTGCCTCCTGACTCTGCTCGTCAGGCTCTGTGCCAGCATTCGGCTCACCTTCTCCAGCCCCACTGGGTGCCACCTCCTGGGCTGGAGTTCTGGGCTGCGCTCCACCATCGTTATCGCTACTTGGCAGCAGGACAAATTGTTTCTGCAAGGAGTGCAACCTTGGCCAGCTGCTTTCTTCATTGAACTGGGCACTCTTACTAAGTGTTATCTTGCTTTTGCTATTGCAGAAACGATAACACCTGGCCCTTGGCTTGTAGCCCAGAAAAATTAGGCTCTCTGCCCGGACATCCCCCTCCCCGCTACTCGTGGAGTGGATGCCAACCCGAGCCCGTGACCCAAAGACTTTTAAAGAACTCAAATCTGGGGTCTTGTTCAACAGTAACCTGTAAGGCACATTTTTCACAGTATTACACCAAACCCTATTTTGCAAAAAAACAGCTGCATGTATGGTTTCTGCCCAATAGGTCATTGGCAGTTGTGCATCCTCTAACATGCAATACATCACATTCTGCAATACAGCCCCATGCCCATTTTCTCGGGGCGTTGCCGGGTTCGTCAGACGGTGGGCGATGCCCTTGTTCTCCAGCCAACGTTTCATCTGGTTAGATAAGAATTCCCCCCCTCTGTCGGTTTGTACAGCCAGGAGATTAACCCCTAATTGTCTCTCCACTGCTTTGACCCACTTGGTGAATGTCTTATACACCTCAGACTTATGCACCATGGTGAAAACCCACGCGTACCTCGTGTGGTCGTCGGTGGCCACCAAGCAGTATCTCCTCCCCGACAGACTCTTTGGCAATGGGCCAATAACGTCTAAATGGACTAGTTCCAGGGCTCGTGTGCTTTCCCTTGAGCTTTCTTTAGCAACAGCACACGCCTTGCTTTTGGTCTTCTTGCAGACCTGGCAATCCAAGTAACATTTGCAAGGATTTACTTTCAAACTAGGCACAAGCTCCAGGGTTTTCTTTAACGCCCTAAATCCGCAGTGCCCAAGTCTCCTATGGAGCAAATGTATACAATTATTGTGCACAGGCTCATTCGACACCTGAGCCACCTGGGCACAATCACTCTGGACCACATACAGTTTACCTTCCCTCTTTCCTGTCACAAGCAACTTTCCCCCACCTCCCAGGATTTTGCAGCAGGTTTTCTCAAATCTCACCTGGTATCCCTGGTCAAACAGTGTGCTAACACTCAACAGGTTAGACTGCAGTGAGGGTACATACAACACATTTTGCAACATACATTTCAGTGCAGGAAATTCCACATTGCCTGAGCAAACAGAATTGGCAGTGGTCCCATCAGCCAATCTCACATACTTATGCTCAGGACTGTCAATGTTTTTCAACAACTCCTTCTCGCAGCAGAGATGGCTCGTTGCCCCGGAGTCTAAAATCCAAGCAGACCCTGTGCTCTCTACTGCAGACGTGACCAGCCGGGTTGCTTCCTCACACGGGCTGGCGGTCCTCCGCTCTCGCCGCACACGCCCCCGCCTCTTCTCCCTCTCAGGGCAAGCTCGGAGCAGGTGCTGCGACGACCCGCATCCATAGCAGCGACGGACTGCAAACGCAGTCGGCTCCACTTCCTCCACCTTCGGACGCCTGCCAGCAGCAAAAGCTGGCTCATTCTTGGCTGTCTTCCCGGACACACCGATAACAGCACGCTGCCTGGCCGACACCCCCGGACAGCTCACGGCCGCAATTCTCTCTTGGAAGTCAAGCAGGTGGGCACAGACGTATTCCATGGTCAGGGTCGCTACGTCCACCGTCTCCAGAGAAGTTATCAGGGGAGTGTACTCAGGTGGCAACGACGACAGCAAAATGTACACTCTGTCGTCTGGAGCTACAGTCTTGCCTCTTGCCTCCAGCTCAACGAAACAGTCCGTTAGCCGTTTGATGTGATCTTTCACACACCCTCCAGCCGGCATAACGGTGCGGAACATCCTCCTTGTCAAGGCCATGAGGGAACCAGCAGTGGTGCTAACATGCACCGCACTCAACGCGTCCCAGGCAGCCTTGGGAGTGTCCTTCCCTCGCACATAAACCAGCTGGTCATCTCCTATAGATAGCACTATGTTGGCCAGTGCCTTATCCGATAACACAGTCTCGGCAGGAGATAAGTCAGCAGGGGGGTTACTCACGAACAGCCATTGCCCTTCACGCTTGAGGTAGTGTTGCATTCTCAGGCTCCACACCGCGTAGTTGGCTGAGGTGAGCTTCTCAACGGCTACTCCAAGCTGTTGCTGAGCCATCGTGCCGACTCCTCCTCACAGCTGGCTGCCGACGTCCCTCTGGCTCTCAAACAGAGAACGGTGGTGCTTCTGTGTCCTTCACCGGCGTTCCTCGCCTCCGGCTCTTTCCAAACTCACAGTCAGCTCAACTCTCAACTCTCTCCTCCGCGCAGCGGAACCGCCCTGGGCCCATAACCCTGTCGGAGCGGGAGTAGCAGAGTGAGGGAGATGACTTGCCCGACACAGGGCTTCAGGAAAGAAAACCAGGCAGACACGTGCAACTAGTGCCAAAAGGTGTATTAACATATATACACAACAAGTGCTCTCTTGTGCAGTCTATACAATATCACCTCCACGGACAAAGTGCTTCGCCTAACCACCATCTCACAGGGAGAGACCTGTGTGATGCACACACAGATCATATATAGTCCAAGCAGCCAATCCTGGCCGTGCTGACTCAGCAGATTGCATCACTTGGCTTCTGCCGGCTCAAGCCGGTCTGCTGATCAGGTCACTGTGACCTAGCCTGGCAGCTAGATCACCAGCTGTCATACTGTAGCTGTCAGACTGGGTTTATGTAGATTCTTGCTCCAACAGAGCTATGCAGAATTCAATTAATCTAAGACCCGCCTTGTTGGTTAGAGTATCTTTAGAACAACGGGGTAAACATAATTGTAGTGGAAGGGATTCAACCACTTCAAAGCCAAAATGAGAGATCCATTTCTGATTGTTACTGCCTATTTGAGCATTAAAATCACCAAAAATCATGAGCTGAGCAGTATGGAATTTCCTAGACAAAGACATCACATAGTCAGAAAATTTCTCCCAGACAGCATCAAACTCCAGCTCACCATTAGAAGGGGCTAAATAAACATTAATCATGATTAGGGTCAGTGCTGGGGAGGACAGCAATAAAGCCTGGGCAATTGGCGGGCAAGGATCCAAGAGGATCAGCTTAAATGGTAAGCTGGATTTCACCAAAGCAGCCAGGCCTGCTTTACTGCGACCTTTAGAGTGAGATCTATAAGCGGGGAGATTAAAAACTTTAAAATCCGTCAGTCTAAAACTGTCTTCTGCCCATGTTTCCTGAAGGAAGACACAATCAAAGGATTTCAAAAAGTCCAAAAAATCTGAGTCATTCACTTTACTCTTCCACCCAGCAATGTTCCAGGAGATGATGTGGATCTTCCTTGTGGCTTCCCTAGCTGGTAGTCAATCAATAATGGATATCCTTTCTAGCACCTTGGAGTCATCAGTGAAAATACAACTGTTATGTTGGGGTGCCCTTGAGCCAGTTAGAGAGAGTTCCATAGACAGATCAATTAAGTCAGCTGATGGAGGAGAAGGGGACAGGGGGTTGCCAGCAGGATCCAGGTTGATTGAAGAAACTGATTTCCCCGGCTCTAAAGACCGTTGCAGCTGCAGCTTAGTACCTTCAAGTCTTACGAGTATCGCCTGTTGATCTTTTGCTGGAAGACTCCCAAATGACTGCAAAAGGTCATCTTCTAATGAAACATTAAGGGGACTATGCGTCACATCCATAGAGGGCTGCACTGATGACTCATTATGCAACTCGGGGTTTGCTTGGGACTGACCAGATCTGGATACCTTAAGACACATCGCAGCCCTATATTTTGCTGCTGAAGATGATGCGTTCTTGAAGAGATGGGGATTACTTCGCGTACTGACCCCTGCGGACAGGTTAGGCAGCAGAGCATTAGTTTGATAGTTAATAAAAGACCGTACGGGGAAAACCCCCTTTGACCATAAGTAATTCTTTCGCCTCAAAATTAGTGAGGGAATGTTGGGGGATTGAAAGGTAAGCAGAATCCTCTGCATTTGAGACTGATCATTAAGAGATTCAATGGTAATCAAGTCAATTTTGTGATAGTTCAGATGAAGAAGTTCACAGAGATGGGATTTAGCTAAAAGTTTACTTCTCCAGCATGGGGTCTTCCTGCCATAAGGACAGACAGTGATGCATACCTTATTGGGCTGTAGAACCAATTGTTGCATGTTCCTTTTAAGGCCCACGCTGACCTTAGACTCCGTAAAGGAGCTCCGGGGATCAACCTCCTGAGTTGCAGACGGACATCACTTTAAAGGGGCTAGAGCTCCAATAGAGGTATCATCCAGCTGGGCTAAGTAGACTTTATCCATTGACACTGATAGTCTCTTTAGTTCCAAAGAAAGGTCAAGAATTTGGTCTTCTAAACCCTTTAACTTTTTAAAGATACAATCCACTGTGCTTGCAATCGGGGTAATTGGGGCAAGCTCGTCAGAAGACATGGATCTTTCTTCATTATCATGCTGACTCTGCTGCACCTTTAAAGCCCCCACCCCAGACAGGAGTTGAGAGTCAACACCATCTTCGTGGTCAGACTCATTAGTCAATTCATTAGTCGGTTCCTCCCTTTCAGCAGGCTCTACCTTGTCTTCTAGAGGGGAGAAACGATTCGATGTTTCAATAGCAAATGATGGCAGAGCAGATTTGGACTTATTGTTTAGGGTAAAAAAGTCCTCTATCCTGAACTGTTTGCAAAGTGGCAAAGAAGCAGATTCCTCCTCCACTTCTCTTGGCCGCTTGCCCGATGCCATTAAAAGGGTTCTATTGGGTGGCAATTAGCCCTGTCCTGATAAAAATGAATTAAAAAATTAAAAAATAAAACAAATACCAAGCAACTAATGTCTTAAAACTTACAGATAAAAGCCGCAACATCTGCTAAGAATATCATAAAATATCTTTAAAAGCCAAATTTGTCAGAGCCGACTGCACTCTGCCTTGTTGCTTTGCAGGAGTTGACTTAATTTCAACCTTCAGTTCGGATTAAAAAATTCTAAAAAAAAACAAAAACAAAAAACAAAACCCTGTCTTTGAGAGACAGGCTAAGACTATAAAACTTCAGCTGTAGGTCGTTAGCTGCAGCAGCTTCTGATTCAGAAAACGAAAGCAGAGGCTTATTGACTAATTAAACAGCCAGAGCTTGGGAAAGACAAAACAGAGGCACCAGATATTAAAAGTGAGGTGATAGGATAAGATTATTTAAAAACAATTCCTTCTATCAAGGCAAGATAAAAGTTAAAACATTAAAACAATTTAGCGTTAGTAGGAGCGAAGAGACAAGCGGCTGCCTTCCTCCGAGTCTGCCTGCCTGCCTACCTACCTACCTACCTACCTACCTACCTACCTACCTACCTACCTACCTACCTATCTATCTATCTATCTATCTATCTATCTATCTATCTATCTATCTATCTATCTATCTATCTATCTATCTATCTATCTATCTATCTATCTATCTATCTATCTATCCATCCATCCATCCATCCATCCATCCATCCATCCATCCATCCATCCATCCATCCATCCATCCATCCATCCATCCATCCATCCATCCATCCATCCATCCATCTATCTATCTATCTATCTATCTATCTATCTATCTATCTATCTATCTATCTATCTATCTATCTATCTATCTATCTATCTATCTATCTATCTATCTATCTATCTATCTATCTATCTATCTATCCATCCATCCATCCATCCATCCATCCATCCATCCATCCATCCATCCATCCTGCCAAAGTAGACTCAGGGCAGGTTACAGAGTATAATACAATATATCATTAAAGCATAAGAATATAAAAAGATTTTTAAAAAATCTCAGTATAAAACAATATGCATAACAATGTAGAACAACAGGATCGTGATAGCTCCCATCACGATGAGTCTGCTCATCAATATTCTAGATCTAATTCAGTTCAGTTTGTATCATTCATAAGCAGTTAAATAACAGGTATAGGCTAATTGCAGCAGGAGGGGCTGATCTATCAAGTGTCTGTAGCCTTAACTAAAAGATGGCAGAAGAGCTCCATCTTACAGGCCCTGCAGAACTGTAATAAGTTCCACAGGGCCCTGATCTTTATGGGGAGCTCCTTACACCAGGTCAGGGCCAGAGTCAAGAAAGTCCTGGCCCTCGTAGAGGCCAAATGGATTTCTTTTGAGCTGCTAACGTAGATCAGCCAATCTTAATGCCCTTCATGGGACATATGGGGAGAGGCAGTCCCGCAGGTATGTTGGTCCCTGGCCATTCAGGGTCTTAAAGATTAAAACCAAAACCTTGAACCTGATTCAGAACTCTATTGGCAGCCAGTGCAGTCCACAGAGGACTGGCTGAATATGCGCCCATACAGGCATCATAGACAGTAAAAGTGCTGCTGTGTTCTACACCAGCTGCAGCTTTGGAGTCAAGCATAAGGTTAGTCCAGCATAAAGTGAGTTGCAATAATCCAATCTGGAAGTGACTGTTGCTTGGATCACCATAGCTAAGTCATGGGAAGAATGGTAGGGAACCAGCTGCCGGGCCTGCCAAAGATGGAGAAAGGCCAATTTGGCAGCTGTTGTGATCTGGACCTCCATAGACAAGGTGGCATCCAGCAACACACCTAGGCTCCAGATCCTGGATGCTGGTACCAAGGATACCCCTTTCAAAGCTGGGAGCCAGATTTCCCCTCTCAAGTCCCTGAGATTCAGGTACAGGACCTCTGTCTTCTATGGATTTAACTTCAGTCAACTCTGCCTCAACCAACCAGCCATGCCCCCCAGTGACCGGTCCAAGATGTCTGGGGCCAAGTCCATCCATCCATTAACAGATATGGCTGGTGGGATGTTAAATGACATCAGGGAGAAGATCACTTCCTGAGGGACCCCACAACTCAATGGGAATTGTGGGGAGACCCTCTCCCATAGTGCCACTCTCTATCCCTGAACTAAAGGTCCAGAATTTCCCTCACACTTGTTCTCCCAGGAAAAAAAGACTGGGAGTTCTGTGTTAACTTTGAGAACACTTGAAGACTGGGTGAGGTACCCTTTCAAAAAGGAGGGGGGGGAGGAAAGTACCTTGGAAAGTACTGCCTAGTCAGGTTGACATCTATACCTGGTCAAATTATTGAGCAGATGAATGGTTGTTGTCAGCAAGCTTCTCTCAGCACAGGTTTACCAAGAATAAGTCATGCCAGAACAACATGGTACATTCATCCCCACTGAAGAGAGCCAGTTTGGTGTAGTGATTAAGTGCGCAGATTCTTATCTGGGAGAACCGGGTTTGATTCCCCACTCCTCCAGTTGCACCTGCTGGAATGGACTTGGGTCAGCCATAACTCTGGTGGAGGTTGTCCTTGGAAGGGCAGGTGCTGTGAGAGCCCTCTCAGCCCCGTCCACCTCACAGGGTGTGTGTTGTGGGGGAGGAAGATGAAGGAGATTGTGAGCCACTCTGAGATTCAAGGTGGAGGGCGGAATATAAATCCAATGTCATTGTTGTTGTCATTGGTATCCTTTTTTTTAATGTAGTAAGTAATTTGGAAGGCAATGGGATTGCTGTGGATAAAGTGTACTTGCATTTCAGAAATGTATTTGATAAAGTCTCCCACAGTATCCTTGTGGACAAGATTGTTAAATGTTGGCTGGATTATATTACTGTACTCAACAAGTGTTCATTAATAGCTTTATGTTAACCTGGAGAGAGGTTTTGAGTGGAATACCACATGACTCTGTCATAGACTCTGTACTGTTCAATATTTTACAAATGAGCTGAAAACCTAGAAGATGATGAAGAAGAAGATATTGGATTTATATCCCGCCCTCCACTCCGAAGAGTCTCAGAGTGGCTCACAATCTCCTTTACCTTCCTCCTCCACAACAGACACCCTGTGAGGTGGGTGGGGCTGGAGAGGGCTCTCACAGCAGCTGCCCTTTCAAGGGCAACCTCTGCCAGAGCTATGGCTGACCCAAGGCCATGCTAGCAGGTGCAAGTGGAGGAGTGGGGAATCAAACCCGGTTCTCCCAGATAAGAGTCCGCACACTTAACCACTACACCAAACTGGCTCTCCTAGAAAGAAGGTTTATCAAATTAGTATTCAAGATGAAACATGGAGGCACAGGCACACACACAAGAAAGTAATATCAGGAGTCTGACCATGACAGAATAGAACACTGGGCCAAGAGGAACAAAATAAAATTTCAGTGGGATGAATGTATACTTTTACAGTGAAGTGTAAGAAATCAAAGGCATGTGTATAGGAGGAGAGGGGAGACCTGACTTGACACTAGTTCATGTAAATAAGATCTTGGTGTCTTAGCTGATCTCAAGCTGAACATGAGCCACTATCATGGTGCTGCTGCTAAGAAAGCTAATGTAATAATTGGGTGCAATCACACTAGAGATTTAGGGTGGCAGTATCCTGGCTCTGAAAAAGCTGGTTCTCTTATTTGTGCTCTAGCATTCACACAGCCCCTACCCTGCTGCCAGAAGAGGCATGGGGCGCATATGCACAAGAGAGGCATTCAGACTGCTCATGCTAGGCAAGTGTGGGGTGGGTGCAGCATGCACCTGGCCATTCAGATAGCCAGGAAATGTGTCCAACATATGGATTAGAGGTTTAATCCAGTCCTAGTCCATCCTCAGATCAGGTAGGTATGGGTGGTACTCAGGAGGCAGATGCACCTGTGTGATCAATCATAGCTTTCATACATCTGAAAAAGATTTCTTCTCTCATGATCTGGGGGAAGGACTAAAACTAATTCATGGAATTCACAAGAAGGTAGATTACAGATAAAAATGAGGAGAAATTTAATAATAGTGGAACTGAATACCTCAAGAAGCAACAGACTGTTCTTCACCAGTGTTCCCTCTAAACTGAGTTAGTGTGAGGTAGCTCACAGTTTTTCAGCCTCTGGTTCATATTTTTTTTCTTAGCTCAGGAGAAATGTACCCAGAGCAAAGTAATTTATGCAGTAGCTCACAACTTTATTCCAGTAGCTCACAAAGTAAAAATTTTTGCTCACAAGACTTCACAGCTTAGAGCAGGGGTCCTCAAACTACGGCCCGTGGGCCAGATGCGGCCCGCTGAGGACGTTTATGCGGCCCACCGGGTTATGGCAAAATCAGACCGGAAGTGACGTTTGACCTAAACTCGCGTTAGCAATGTACACTTCCGGCACTGGGCTGAGGCGGCAGAGACAGAGTGTGAGGCGATACCAAGGTGAGGTGAGTTCCTAGGCTGGGGTGTGTGGTGTGGGGAAGGGAGAGAGATGCAGAAGACGGAGAACTGACGGCCCGCGGCCTTGTACAGTAACGGCAGCCACCACAACAGTCCGGCCCTCCAACAGTCTGAGGGACAGTGAACTGGCCCCCTATTTAAAAAGTTTGAGGACCCCTGGCTTAGAGGGAACACTGTTCTTCACTGGGAGTTTTTAAGCAGAGGCTAGATGGTCATCTGTCATGGCCAATATAGAGGCTTGGACTATATGACTTCCAAGATCTTTTCTAACTCTGTGACTACTTGAGCTGTTTCATCCAACAGTTGTTCTCAGCAGGTCCCTATATTTTCTTTCTCTGTAAACTAGGGATTTTGATTTAAAAATTGGTGTAGTAAAAAGTGTAAGCACCCATCCCTAATGTACTGATACTGCAGATGACACTGTGCCCCCCAAGTATTCCATACACAAAAAGTTGAAAGACAGCTCACTAATATCTTAGCATAATGTGCAAGTTTCCATTCATCATCACATCTAGTATTTTAAACACTGAATATTCCTTGTGATTTTTCTCCCTGTGCTTGGGCTTCTTTTCTATCTTCAACCTGTATAGTTATATGGTTTTTAAATTTACTACTTGTTTCTCTGTCATGTGGTTAGGGGAACTGATAATGTAGTGTCCTGAGTGTTCATCTCTTCTCTCAGTGTACCCAATTTATCTGCCACCAAAATCCAGTTTTATCTGTCTTCTCTTTAATCTCACTGTGAATTTCTGCTTGATTGTGAAACACTGTGCCAAAGCGACATGAAGATTATCCTGCATGTTGCAACAGCTAGAAGCATGAACCATTTTTGTCTCTGATTCTGTAGTATAGCAGAAGGTCAGTTGTTGGAAGAGTGCTACTTTGAGTCAGTTTCATGGAAAATCTCTGAAGGACTGACTTGGATATAAGGCTGAGCAGCTGTGAGGGTTTAGCTAGAAGATTAAAGCAGCAGAGTTTAAACATTCAGAGTTAAAAGAGTAACTTCTAAGGCCCAGATGGTAGCTATCTCTGTGTAAATTCAGACTAATGTCCCCCCTCCAAATTATTTCATGAAATTAAGACACACTGAAATTAATGGGACTTCAGCCTTATAGCTGCGGTCCAACATTGCGGTCTGTTCACTCTGTCACAAAAATAGATTTTTGCTAATGGTGGACATGAAGATGTTAAGGACACTCAATCTGTGCAATGTAAGTTTAACAAATAGAGCAACACATCCAAAACCTATCAGCATTTTCAGTGTGATATATCATAATTTCCTTTGTTTCCATTACCCATCTTCCTTATGGTTTCTTAAGCAATGATAATGCTTCTTAAGTACATTGTCTAGCTTTCTAGAACAAAATAAAATACATATTCCCCAATCCACTAAAGGGGATTTGTCTGCATAGGGATGATTCCATGTGTATTCCAATTTCTGAATTAGGAAGATGTCAAAATCAGCACTGGAATAACATCTTAATGCATTTGGTGCCTGTCCACACTCCATTGATTTCACAGATACGTGCATTTCAATATGCATTCCCAAACCACATTCTGAAGCAAATAGTCACACATAAATAACATTTTTTGGGGAAATGCACAACTAGAATGGTATCAGGACAAGAACTCATCAGGTCCACAGAAAATTCCTCAATTTTTTCAGTCCTATACATGTTAATTCAGAGTAATGCAGATTAAGCTCTTGCAAGTGCTGGTTTGTGAAGTGTTGAGTAAATCTTCTCAATAAACGCCTAATTTTCTATGTTGTTATTAAGCTAAGGAATATATTAGCATTTACAAAACAAAATAACATTTTATAACAATATGAAGAATTTTAAACACAGATGCTTTTAGCACATATTTAGAAAAATATTTTTTTTAAACTAAAATGAAATTGCATATTTTTCTGTTTTTATGGTTAGTTTTTTGTTTTGTTTTTTTAAGTCTGGGGTGGAAATGTACTTTGAAACTGGAGGAGATGCTAATCTCTCACTGGATTTTCAAGAACAGACGACAATCATTGATAATTGGCCAGAGCCAGTTTTAAATGGAAACGCTGGAAGTTGAGAGTACACTTGTATTTTGTTGGTTAGTGTTGTTGTGGAAAGCAATGTAGATAAAATGGACTTTCCTTCTAACAAAGAATATTTGGTTTTGTTCAGTCAATTTTAAGTCATGTCACATTCTTTTTAATATCTCTGAAAAACACTGTTATTATAGTACTGGTAAAATGCAACTTGATTTGAATTTTACTTAATTTGTTTAAAAAGTAGATGCCAACAATACAACTCTTAAATTGACTGGCAATAAGGTTGCTACCTTCCAGATGGAGCCTGGAGCTCTTCCAAAATCCCCTGGCGCAAATGACAGCTTTGTAGGGTGGACTCTGTGGTATTATACTCAGCTGAGGCACCCCCCCTGCCCCCCCCCCGGTTCCCCAAACCCTGCCTCCCCAGGCTACTCCTGATTTCCCAACTTGGAGCTGGCAAGCTTAGTTGGCAACAACAGAAGCTTGGGCAGAGTTGTCTTTTTATTATTTACCTCAGCTGTTCACTCTGAAACTTAGGCAAAAATCTCGTAAACCCTTTCCCCCACATTATGAACACCAATAGAGGTATTTTCTTCTTTTTTTAACCATGACTGTTTACTCCTAAATTCATGCCTAGTAGTCAGCAGCTAAGAAACTGTGTAATAACTTTATTCCTATTAATTCTCTCCTCACCTATATTTCACTCCAATGTAAGGAAGGAGTAAGCCCATGTCGCTGGATTGAGTTCTTGCTCAATTCATGATATTGTAACACAAAAGCTATGATCCAAATATTCTTAACCAATAGAAACACTCAACAAAGTCCTATGGAGGAGGAAGGAAACCGAATTTATTGCACAATAAAGGCAGAGAGTAGGGCTAAGCCAAAGCTTGCTTACCAAGCTGCCCTCTCATTCCCAGGAGGTCAGAACCTTGTGTACCTTAGATGACACCTTGGCACATGTTAGTGTACAGGCAAGAGAACTGGTTATATTATTCATGATAATGGCATCACAAAAAGGATCTACATGACATGAAGCAGCCCTAAAGGGGTAAGGCTGTGCTGGCATAATATTATAAGTTAACAAGTGTGGCCACCACAAAATTCAATGCAACTGTGCAGATTTATGACTGGCCAAAACTGGCTGGAGAGGGGAAAGAAACCCCCTCTTCTCACACCAAGCTGCTACCATAAACAATCCTGTTACTGATAAGGATGGAATGTACTTCAGCATCCCATCTGCACTGCTGAGATGGCCTGTTAACAATCACCAGTCAGAAAACCTTCCTAGGGTAGCCTGAAAGAATCCATTAGGCCTGTGTCTCACAATATGGTTCTTGTCAAAAATAGGTTACTAACTAGAGTTTCAGAAGCATGTTTTTAATTATAACCCTCCATTGCCCCCCCATTCGGAATAACGAGACAGACAACAATGTGGGATAAAGGGCCACTTTATTTAAACTTAATGGCAATGGGAAAAATGGGGCCAGGTTAAGCCAGGGGTCATAACACTGACCACCTACTCAACCTGAAAACTGGGCGAGTCCCGGGCCCCGGGTGTGAGCCAACACAACGGCTCAAAACCCGGCCGGCCAGGCACGAGATCCCGATCACTGAGCTCCACCCTCACCCGAGCCATGCAGCCTGGGCTGTGGACCACTCCCTAGTGATGGGATCATGAGGCTCCCTGGAGCCAACCTTGAGCCGTGCAGCTTAGGTCACCCCAGGGACGCCGTACACCCCAAAGGTGCCATGGGAGCTCACCAATACCCCAAAAGAACATGTTCCCAACATTAAAACCACCACAGACAGAGCCAAGACTCAGCTTAGGCCACTGTCCCCCACCTAAACGAAAACATGTTCCAGCCCCTGCCGTAACTCTGCCTTAAAGGCCTCATTGCCCTTTATCGAAAGATGCACCCCATCAGGCCTATACAAGTCCGCACAACTGGCCCTGATGGCCGGGTGGGGCACATAAACCCCCAATCCCATGGCAATACATAAGGCTCTATTAGCCTTCTTCCTGGCCCGCTCCAAGCCTGCTGGCTCCCAGGCCGCCCGCCACACGCGGCATGGCAACATGGCCGACCACAGGATGAGGACACCCGACCATCTCCTCTTGATCAGGGTGATATCATCCCGAGCCTGAAGTGATAGGGCCTTACCCTTCATTAAGCCCAAATCATTCTCCCCCAGGTGAATCACAAAGATATGCGGCGGCGGGCCCCTCCTTTCCTTAAACAAAAGTGAAAGGAGTCCTGCCCACTTCATGCCACATCGGCCTTGCCATTCAATAATGGCCTCCTCACTCAGGCCCAACTGAGATCCCACCGGCATCCGACGGGCCTGATGTGCCATCCAGAAAACAATACTGTGGCCGCAAATGAGGATCCTCCTCCTTTTTGGGCCAGCCACAGCACCTAAGAAAGAGAAACATTAGAACTTAGAACTACATAATAACAATAACATTTTGAAGGGAAGCCTAAATCGCCACCCCCTTACATGGGCAGAGGCCGTATATAAGTCCGAAAGGCCCCGGACTTCCAACGACCCACCCGGCGAATAACATCGTCCTCGTAGCCCATAGCTGCTGCTGTGGATGCAGCACCTATACGAAACGAAAGAGTGCCAAACTTTGCACCACCAAGTCCCAATTTTTCCAAGGCTCGACTGGTGACCACCCAAAATTGAAACTTAGAAAGAGGGGACGAGTCTTTATGGCAAAATAACAGACCCTGCGTCGGTCCGCACAACTCTAAATATTGCGTGAGAGCTCATACCGGACATAGCTCCTTATCCACACAGAGGCCCAAAGTGATCGTGCAACCCTTCTGTCCTTGGTCAGTTTTGGAATGAACGCCTGTCCCTTTACCAACTTTACATCCCCAACCTGAAGGGCCCTGACCGAAACATCGCTACGGGAAATCGCCACCAACTCGGATACCCGTAACGCCCCAAAAAATAGCATTAATGCAGCAGCATGAAATAACGCCTGCTCATAACTTGAGGCACAAACTAAGGCCCAGGTGGCATAAAGCCCGCGAAGGATAGCGGGCAAAATAGGGTGCCTACTGTCGACCTGGTGCCCCACTCTCTGTGACCACCCTTCCAACATCTTAGAAATCCAGAAATCCTTAGTCACTTCCGAATACCCCCACGCCTTGCTAATAAAAGATAACCCCACGAGCTGTCCCTTAATAGATTTTATGGATAGGCCACGCTCCCTCTGCCATACACAAAACTGCAGCAGATGCTCGACCGGTAAAGGCCAAGTCTCCTCGAGGCCAGCGCCCACCCAAAAAAAGGAAAACTGTCTCGCCGCCCGGTCATATGACCTCTTTGTGCTAGGAGCAATTGCCAGTTGAATGGCCTGGCTCACTTCATCTCTCCAATTCGCCACAGGCCTGCCATCATGCGTACTGGACAAGGGACAGCCCCCAACCTAAGGCGGCCAATCGGCCGCTCGGCTGGGTGGGGCTGAATTGTCCATAGGAAAGCACTGGCTTGATCCCAGACATGTGCGGTGCTCAATTCTGGAGGCATCACTTTAAAAAGGATATGGGCAGAATGGAGCAGGTGCAGAAGAGAGGGACAAAAATGATCAGGGGGCTGGAGACCAAGCCCCATGAGGAAAGGCTGAGGGATTCAGGAATGTTCATTCTGGAGGAGGCGGGGGGGCACTATTGCTCTCTTTAAATATTTGAAACGTTGTCACATACAGAAGGGCAAGGAGATGTTCCTGTTGGCAGCAGAGGTCAGGACTCACAATAATGGGTTTAAATTATAGGTGGAAAGATACTGGCTGGATATTAAGGGGGAGTGGGAATTACTGTTCAAGTAGTTCAGCAGTGGAATTGGCTGTCTAGGGAGGTGGTGAACTCCCCCTCACTGACAGTCCAAGCAGTGTCTGGATGAACACTTCTCAGGGATGTGTTAAGCTAATCCTGCAATAGACTAGATGGCCTGTGTGTCCCCTTCCAGCTCTGATTCTATGAAATACAGCATTGTTACATAACAAAACTTCCAATTCTGACTCAGTTGTCAACCCCTGCATCCAAGCCATTGTCAACATAATCTTTTTCACATTTTTATCTCACTCCATGATAGCACACAAGGTTCTTTAGCCCCCTACTTTTCCTCAACAGCAATTCTGTGATGTTGGTTAGGCTGAGAGAAACCAAATAGCTCCAGGTCATCCCTTCAATACACCTTTTATATACCCTTTTTTTTAAAAAAAAAAAATAGAAGTATATAAAGCAACAATCACTGGAAATTCTTTAGGGATAATATATAACATCTATAATGGTTTAGTATACATTTATACCTTTTATCAGTCTTAATTCTCTCTAGCATTGTTTCTTCTGTAACATTTTTATGACCGGGGGGAGGGGATTACTTTAGCTATTCATGCCAGGTGGTTCAGAGTTTAATTTATTACAATCAAAGATCAGTTGAATGTCAAAAACTCTTACTAAAATATGTTTGAATTAAAATGGGAGCTAAATACAACACATATAATAAATGGAGGTAAAATACATTAGTTTGAATAAGTACATGAAAACAAGGTTAAGTTCTGCTGTCTAATTAAACATGCCAAAACCTTGCTACCTTGGAAGTGATTTCATGCCAGGCGGTATTGGTAGAGTGTAGAAGTCTTAGGTGCCTTTGATCTCTCCAGTCACAAATATGTCAGAGCTGCTGTAGGCTGCCATTTCCCTGGCTACCTTACCTGGCCTTCAGCCTTTCCTACTTTCTGACCTTTCAGTCTCAAGTGTGAACAAAATAGTGTTTTTTTCTGCATTCAGACAGATGCATACTTGCCTGCAGCTCTTACAAATCCCATTAACAATTAATGGCCATAGTAAAAGCTATATAGGATCTCTACAACATAGCACACACTAATATATCTTACAAGAAACTGTAAAATCTACATTTTGATTATAAAAACCTAACATCCTTTTTTTTAAAAAATGAACATCCAGAAGTGGAGACACAAAACACTATGTATAGGTTAATCTAGGGTTTATTAATGAAACTTCAAACCATGCAGTTAATTAAAACTCCCTATTATACAAGTTCCCTAAAAAGCAATATAAAAGGCTTCTTTATTGGATTTGCTAGTGTGTGAGTAATCCCACCCTGTTTATGCAAAGGTTCAAGTCCTTAGCTCTAGTCCTGTTCACATGTTACAGTGAATGCACATACATTCTGTCTGTGAGTTCATCTGTTTGTAAGAAAGAGTAAATGTACATTTACTTTACAAATGCAACCAATACCTGGATATATCTGCAGCTTTATTCACATGTTTAATTGTATTTATTTATTTATTAATTTATATCCCGCCCTTCCCAACAAGTGGCTCAGGGCGGCTCACAGCATAAGATTCCACATAATAACATTTAAACATAAAACAGTTAAAATTAATTAATACATTTAAAATTATAAGACATTTAAACCATTTAAAACATTAGGGACAGCAACCTCTAATATAACTACACCTGGATTTCTTGTACCAGCTAGTCATAGGCCAGCCGGAAGAGGGTTGTCTTACAGGCCCTGAGGAACTGGGCAAGGTCCCGCAGGGCCCTCACCTCCTCCGGCAACTGGTTCCACCAGGAGGGGGCCCGGTCCCTGGTGGATTTTAAGTGGGCTTCTTTTGGCCCAGGGATAACTAGGAGATTTCGAGTTCCCGATCTCAGTACTTTCTGGGGCACATGTGGGGAGAGACGGTCCTTCAGGTAGGCAAGTCCTAGACCATATAGGGCTTTAAAGGTAATAACCAGCACCTTGTACCGGACTCGGTAAGCTATTGGCAGCCAGTGCAGATCCCGGAGCCCTGGCCGGATGTGCTCCCTTCTTGGGAGTCCTAACAACAGCCGGGCCGCGGCATTCTGCACTAGCTGTAGCTTTCGGGTTCGGCACAAAGGCAGCCCCATGTAGAGAGCATTGCAGTAGTCCAACCTCGAGGTGACCGTGGCGTGGATCACTGTTGCTAGATCGTCGCACTCCAGGAAGGGGGCCAACTGCCTTGCCCGCCTAAGATGAAAAAAAGCGGACTTGGCAGTGGCTACTATCTGAGCCTCCATCATTAAGGAGGACTCCAATAGTACCCCCAGGCTTTTGACCCTGTCCGCCGCCGTCAGTGGTGCACCCTCAAAAGCTGGAAGGGGGATTTCCCTCCCTGGACCCCGACGACCCAAGCAAAGGACCTCTGTCTTCGCTGGATTTAGCTTCAGCCCGCTCAGTCTGAGCCATCCAGCCACTTCCTGTAGTGCCCGGTCTAGATTTTCTGGGGCGGAGACCAGTCGGCCGTCCATAAGTAGATAGAGCTGGGTGTCATCAGCGTACTGGTGACAACCCAGCCCATACCTTCAGGCAATCTGGGCAAGGGGACGCATATAGATGTTAAATAACATCGGGGAGAGAACCGCCCCCTGAGGCACTCCGCAATCAAGCGTGCGCCTACGGGATAGTTCACCCCCAATCGCGACCCTTTGTTCCCGACCTTCGAGGAAAGAGGAAAGCCACTGTAAAGCTAACCCCTGAATCCCCGCGTCGCATGTATGTGCATAAAATGTAACATGAAAATTACTCGGCACTCATAAAGAGAAATCAAGTGTACATGGGTTGCTTATGCGTTCACTGTAACGTACTTGTGAGGGATTTATACACACAGACAGCCCATGCCAGTCCTAGAAAGTGGCTGGATTTTGTACCACCATCTCATCTTCAGAGGCAGCAGAATTTTTTAAAAAATAAAACACAGTAATGTCATTATTTCTCCATATCATCCATTCTAGAAAAGTCATGTATTTCTTCTATCAATCCTAAATTGCATTTATCACATCTGTCTTGCATGACAGAGGTGATCTGGATTTTTAACAACACAAAACTAATAAAATCTACTTTTCTCAATTCAAAAGCATCTGCTTTCACTCTAGACAGAATGCATATCCATATTTTGGTCCTTTCACACATAGAGGATGGCACATATTAAATTGACTCTTTGTAACAGATAGACATCTATGACTGCCAGTGCTGTGCTTCCTTCAGAGCTGATAAGTACCCTCCCTGGTAAGAAAAGGAAGTCAGGAGGACTGATTGAAAACAAGATCTAATCTGATTTTTTGACTCCTTAACCTTTGCAGTAAGTTCCATCCCTGAATTTCAACAAGCCTGAAGAAATCTAGTAATTGCTTTGTGATAAGAAGAGCTGCACTGAAGGATTTTCTGGAGGCTCAGAACATGGAAGGTCCAATAAACTTGACAAAGTCCATGAGCCCCAAAAGGCCACTGAGGCTGGATCAGCTGGAGGCTAATATGAACTGAGGAAAGGTCAGCCAGAAATGAAAAGCCAAACAGCCCCTCTTTCTCTATTCAGCAGCTGAGAGAGTCCTGGGGCCAAGTGGAAGGAAGAGACAGGTTGGTATGAATGAATTCATTTGACCATTTTTGCCTCTATTTCGGTCTTTCCTTTCCTTTTCTGTCTTTATGAGAAGCTAAGGGTCCAGTCGCTGCTAACTAAGATGAGACTTGGTCCTGAGATTCCCATGTTGTGGCTAAAAAGGGGAGAGATCAACTGACACAATGCGTAGTGACCACATTCTTTTTAAAAATCTAAGTGAGAAGCTTTCTAAGCAACTTTTTTTTTTTAGACAGCTGTTAACTGGCACTTTCTGATAAAAGTATGCAAGTATGCTTCTTGCACCTAGTTTAAGGTTTATCACTGGGCCATAATAATCAATTGTGGCAGGGCAAGGCATGAGAACTGTTACTGCTGTATTCTCACATGATCTTTAGAGTTCTTTACTTCCTTCCCCTTTTTTTGTACTCTAACGTAAACAGCAGAAACCAGGGGTTCATTGAACCCTGGCAGACCATTATCCACTACTAAAGAGGCTTCTAGAAGCTTGGTTGGATATGTGGTGCAGGCCTGTCATATTAAATGATGGAATTTAGAATAAACTAAGCCTATTTGCATGTTAAAGACAAACATGTACATTTTGCTTTGGATAAGTCATTCTCTCCATACTTTCCCCCAGATGACACTTGCGCTGAGGACCATAATAACCATTCAGTATATCTGTATGAACACTGTGAAGAATAATCACACAGTGTCAAAACTTGTCACACAACACAAAGTACTCATAGCTCCTAAGAAGCCTACCCCTCCCCCCCTCCCCTGAATGAAGGGCTGGAAATTAGTTCTGCTTAAAAGAGCCAGATAATGCTTACCTAATAGCTGTTTCTTAGCCACTAAGCTCAGGATTGTCCTGACCTGATTCTAAATCCTTTGTGTAGGTCCTGCAGTTCACTAGCAGGGAAGTGAAACTGTGTCTCACCTACTCTCCTGCTTGCACTAAGGCCTCCTGGGTTAGTCAAAAGTCAAAAATATAGTTTGAAAAATTCTTATTGAATGTAATGCTTGATATATCCTTTGTCACTAAAACTATATATCTTTAGCAGGCTTAACTAAAATGGGCTACAGAACAATTTAAACATCATGGATTCCTGTATCAGATATCTTACATACAAATTTTGATTTAGAATTCCTGTGTTGATTGTGGTAACTGGGAACATTCCTTTCTGTTCACTTTGAAGTTAGTAACTTTATCAACTCCATTTATGCCAAATGTTGCTCTGCAGCATCTGGCCATTAAGCTGTTTAATCTCTCTGGGGGGATCTTGGTTCAAATCTATGACGAACAATCACATAAAAATATGTTGAAGCCAGATGTCTTTCAACTTGTGTAGTTTTTGATGTTGGGGCCTGTACTCTAGTAACTCAAATCTTCAGCAAACACCTCAAGCAAGCCCAGTTCAATTTCTGTCTCTGTTTCTCTCTTTATTGCTGAAACTAGTACTTAAAAAGGAAAGTAGGGAATCAACACTATAAAATATTTATTGGTTAGCCTGGGCTTGAAATATGAGAGTTCGTCTACTATACTGAGATCAGGAAGTCTCAGATACGAAAGTTATGGTTACTAGATGTAAGTTCTAATACATGTTTTTATGGAAATTTGGGGGAGGTGTATGAAGCTTAAGAGATAAATGAACAAGATTCCAATCAATGGATACATAAATACACAATTGGCTATATGTGCAGAGTGACAGGTTCTCATTGTTAGAGTCCAGTGGCACCTTTAAGACAAACAAAGTTTTATTATTGGATGATCTTAAAGGTGGCACTGGACTACAACTTTGTTCTGTTGCTTCAGACCAACACAGCTACCCACCAGGTTCTCATTGTTTCTGGAGTTCTCCACAGCCCCATCTAGTGGCCTAAGGGAGAAACACAATAAAATCAATACAGTGATTCTCCCCATGCCTGCCAACCCTTAAAGACAGCTACTTTGATTTGAAGAGTAAGTGAATCAGGGTTCTAGTGCTGACAAAGAGACACAGATTTCCATCTGTCTCCATGAGAAGATTTGGAGCATCAAATAGATGTTACATCTTCTTAGCTACATGGTGAAGGAGGGCTACGTTGAAGAGTCAAGCTTTCCTACAATCATTCGAAATTTTTGATATATGAATGTTGATTGGCCAGCTAATCCACTTGTCCAAAACTACAGTACCTACCTCAGAGAATTTTTTGTTCCTTGGAGACCACCATCAGTATCTTATGCTCTACTCTGCTGGTTGTATTAATTTGCATAGCAGACAAGATTGCCAGGCTGCATCTGGCAACCATTGAGAAAGATTGTGGGGGGAGAGGACTCTTTTTAAAACCAGAAGTAACATGTCACACACTCTAACATTCTGCAAAAATGGCCAAATGTGGACCCACATAAGCAATGCTTTCAGCAGGCACGCCAGTGCGTTCTGCACCAGCTGGAGTTTCTGGATCAGTTGCAAGGACAAGCCTGTGTAGAGCGAGTTACAGTAATCAAATCTGGAAGTGACCATGGAGGTAGGGTGCCAGTTGTTTAACCTGCTGAAGGCCAAACCTGATAAAACCATGTGGCCATGGTGGCCAAACCTGATAAAAGGCAGGTTTGGCCACCATGGCAACCTGGGCCTCCATAGAGAGAGAGGAATCCAGGACCACCCCCAGGTTTCTCACCTTCTGGGTATGTGCAAGCACTGCACCATCCAAGGTGGGTAGCTTGATTCCCCTGATTATAAAAAGGGCACCAGACCAAGAGTTTTTCTTGATTTATGACCCTAGCCAGTATCTGATATTTAGAGTGAGAAAGCAGTGTGTATTATTATTTCTTAAATTTTATGTTATGACCATCATCTCATAAATGGGTAAATGACTCTTCTGAATGTTCACTCCTCCAAAAAAGTCCTCAGACTGTTTCCATGTGATACATTTTGAGTATGAGAAACTTCGTCATAAGAAGCATTTCATTCATACTACAACAGAAAATATTTTAAGAAGGAAGTTCCACCCCACCCCCCAGTGCTCTTCCAAATTTTGCAACTGAAAACTGGAGGAAGGGAGTCCTCAAATTTCCCTTGATCCCCCCCCCCCCCCCGGGTTTCACATCTCCAGACAGGTCTAGGAGAATCAATAGGGACATACTCCCCTTTTCATTCTCCCAGTAAAGATCATCACTCAGGGTCACCATCAGTCGAGCTGCAATATGCCTGGTTGGCACTCCAGCAGCTGGAAGGAGAAAATAAAATAAAAATTGTTGTTGGTGATGGTGTGACATCACTTTCAGGAAAAACCAACTATACGAGCGGAAGAGCACCACAGCAGTGGGAGCGACCCCCCCCCCCAGAGAGGGAATTCTGGAAGAGCAACAAGCGGTGGACAGTCCTCTCCCGACATCACCCCAACACGAGGAACCAGCCACCCCTCCAGCCACGGCAGCCACTCCAACTCCCCAAATAACCCCGAAGAGGTCGACCAGGGAATGCAGGGCACCAGCCTACTTGAAAAACTTTGTGTCCTGAACTAGGGGGGAGGAGTGTTATGTCTTGCATTTCAGTCGTGATGTTACAACACAGCGAACGCTACAGAGGCATCCAATGGAAGTCCACTGGTCTCCGGATGTAGCTCGCTAATACATTCCGCCAATCAAGATCTGTGGCGGGAAGTTTAACTGGCCAAGATTGGACCTGGCCAGACGGAGGGTTGTTCCGGGGTATGTATATAATCAGGACCCGGCCCGCGTGTGCTCTCCTTGTGATGTACTTGCCAATAAAGTATGTTGCCTTCAACACATCTCGTCACTCAGTACATTGCAGTAAGAGAAACTGGAAGGGGGGCAACTGTGATCAGTAGTCATTTAAAGTAGTATGTTTAGATTTGTTTTAATAAAAAAGGCATAATAACAGGATTTCCAGATAGTTCTTTCATTAGCTTAAAGATCCTTTTCATAAAATGAACATACTGGAACTCTTGTTTCATATTCATAATATGCTCATAATTATATATTTTTTTCAAAAAATCAATAAAGTGAACTTATAAAATAAAATTACATCTATGAAATATTGTAATTTTCAAAAAGCTAATCATTTCCCCATCAAATAACAATTTTAATAGTCACATACATCTATGAAAGAATCATGGGTGGGGATGCACAAAAGAATTTCATGGTAAATTGTGACCTTATTGTGTAACCATAAATAGTACTATGTTAAAATTAGTTCACCATCTGTGGAAGTTAAAATTGTGCTGACAGTTCTTGATAAACCTAGCAGAGGCTAATGTCTTGTGCAACAGCTGTGACGGCCTTCACAATTTGTTGTTCATGCACTAAAGCTAGATGTCTAGAGTACTCACCAAAACTGAATCCTAAACACATGGGGGAAACCATTGGATTCTGTTACTAAATACTTTTTAATAGAAATATGTGAGTGATTTCTCCGATCTTGGAATATCATTTGATGTAGTGTTTATAGTTTATCATTATGTGTCATTATACAACTTTTTTTAGCATTTACTTCTTTATGCACAAAGACAAAAAATAGTAGCACATGGCATTACTCATAGAATAGCAAGGCATGTTTGACAACAACTATTGCATTGTTATTTAAAGTAATTCACTGTATTACTGATTATCACATGATTTTGGGAATAGACTGCAAAAATACTATATAGCAACTGATGTTCTGGCAGGGACCAACTGCCATTTGTATCCTCCTCTGCCAAACTGACTCCATCAGAGGAAAGGGCGAGACCTCCCTGCATCAGCCTGCTTGGGACCAATTGTCATTTTGCTCATCCACTTCCTTAACTATTTCTTGCTGTGTCTTCTCCACTGGGTCATTATGGAGCAATTCTGGAAATTATCTAAGAGTTTATACCCAAGTTTACTTGCTTTTCCCTTTCCTTCCTACCCTGTCTCTTTTTCCTGTTGTTTTGTGGGTACATTACATCATGGGTGATTGTTCTGAATTAGATACAGTGGCAGAAAGGTGGTTTCTAAAGTGTGAAATAAACATTAATAAACACAAGGGAAGTCAGCTCAAGAAGAGAAAATTTCCAATTTTTTTTTTTAAAAATCAGTTATGTGGCTTTGACTACAAATTATTAATTACTTTTATGGAAAGTGGATTAGGTAAAGATTGTATGATTTGAGGAGAAACCAGAACAGAACACTAGGTAAATGTGAGCCAATGTGGTGTAGAGCTGGAATACTAGACTTAGAGAACCAGTGTTCAAATCTTCACTCATCTACAAAGATTACTGCGTAACTTGTACCAGTGACAGTTTCTCAGGTCAACAGCCTCACAAGATTGTAAAAAGGATACAGAGTAAAGTTAGACCACCTTTGCCAGCTAGTCCTTGGATGAAAAGCAGAATAAAATCATGATACATATTGTCCAAAAACCAGAAAAAATGATTGTGTGTACAAGGGTTATATGTGCTTGGATGAATTCATGTAGTCTCCATAAGAGCATAAGAGAAGCCATGTTGGATCAGGTCAATGGCCCATCCAGTTAAACACTCTGTGTCACACAGTGACCCCCCCAAAAAACCCCAATTGCCATCAGTAGGTTCACAAGTGGGGCTAGAAGCCCTTTCACTTTGCCCCCCCCCCCAAGCACCAAGAATACAGAACATCACTGCCCCAGGCAGAGAGTTCCAACAATACGCCACTGATGGACCTCTGCTCCATATGTTTATCCAATCCCCTCTTGAAGCTGGCTATATTTGTAGCCACCACCACCTCTTGTGACAGTGAATTCCTTTGGGTGAAGAAGTACTTCCTTTTATCTGTTCTAACGTGACTGCTCAGCAATTTCATTGAATGCCCACAAGTTCTTGTATTGTGAGAAAGGGAGAAAAGTACTTCTTTCTCTTTCTCCATCCCATGCATAAACTTGTAAACCTCTATCATGTCACCCCGCAGTTGATGTTTCTCCAAGCTAAAGAGCCCCAAGCATTTTGACCTTTCTTCAAAGGGAAAGTGTCCCAAACCTTTAATCATTCTAGTTGTTTTTTTTCTGGACTTTTTCTACTTTCTCCGGCCCATATCCTTTTTGGTTCTTAAACAATTTTATTAATTAGCAATATATTGTTATAGAAATCTATAAGAAATTTTAAAATAATACAAAATAAAAACAATACATCGCTTTCCCCCCCTTCTCTTTCCTCCCTTTTTCTTGACTCTCGCCGGTATTTTAAAATTAAAGAAAAAAGAAACAAGGTAACTTAACAAATCAAGAATCCCCATTATAGAACCTTATATCAATACAGAAGAAATAAAAACATAAAGTAAGAAAAGTTAACTCTATAAGTTCATCTTCATTTTTCAGTAAAAAAAATTTCCCTTTATAAATTCGTCCATTATTCCACCTCCTTCAGCTTTTATCAAAAATCACTAAACGCCCCCTTACTTTCCATTGTTTTTCAACATAGTTTTAAAATTTCTCCCATTCCTTCCTAAACTTCTCCACATCATAGTCTTTTAAGATTCTTGTAATTTATCCATTTCATTCCATGACAAAACTTTTAAAATCCAATCCCATTTTTCTGATATTTTGTCTTGCTTCCATAGCTGTGCATATAGTGTCCTTGCAGCTGAAAGCAGATACCACTCCATCGTTCTATCTTGTTTTGGAAAACTTTCCATTTGTAATCCCAACAAAAAAGAATCTGGAGACCTCTTAATATCATAACCTACATTTTTTGACATTTCTTTCTGAATCATTTGCCAAAATTGTTTTGCTTTTTCACAAGTCCACCACATATGGTAGAAAGATCCTTCATGTTTTTTTACATTTCCAACATCTGTCTGACACCTGATTGTTCATTTTTGCCAGTTTCTTAGGTGTCATGTGCCATCTATACAGCATTTTATAACAGTTTTCTTTAATGTTATAACATGTCAAAATCTTCATAGAGTTCTTCCATAAATACTCCCAAGATTCCATTTGAATTTCTTTATTAAAATTAATTGCCCATTTTATCATTTGAGATTTAACTACTTCCTCTTCTGTTGACCACTTCAATAGTAATTTATCAACTTTTCATTATCACCCAACAGCATTTTTTCCAATTCTGTTTGCTCCTGTCTTATACCTTCATTTTTGATGTCCTGTTCCACCAAGCTCTTAATTTATTGTAGTTGAAACCAATTATATTTGTATTTTAATTCTTCAGCTGATTTTAGTTCCACTTTTCCTCCATATATTTTTAATAGTTGATTGTACGTTAAACACATCCCTGCATCAGTTTCTGAAGATAATTTTAATACCTCCATTGGCACAATCCATAGCGGCTTTCTTTCATCACCATATTTTTTGTATTTTACCCAAGCACTTAGCAAGTTTCTTCTTATATAATGATGCGAGAAAAAGTAATCCATCTTATTTTTCCCATAAAACATATATGCATGCCAACCAAAAATATTTCCATAACATTCTAATGCCAGCAGCTTCTTGTTTAATAACGTCATCCAATCTTTAATCCATACCAAACATACTGCATTATGATACAATTTTAAATCCGGCAGTTGGAAGCCTCCTCTTTCTTTTGCATCAGTTAAATATTATCTCTAATTTTGCCAGTAACTGAGTAGCTTAAAAGTTACTGCATCCTAGATCATCTACTGTCAGAGTGATGAGGTCATGTGACTGTGATCACAGGACAGGCTGATGCAATGCCTGGCAATGCCCGTAGTCACAGTGAGTCAGCATATTTGCTGATTGGTGGGCTGAGCTATAAAAAGTGCTGATTGCCAAGGTATGTTTTCTCTCTGTATTGATGATTGTCTGGCATTGCACTTTGGAGCTCTGGATTGTAATTACTGTATATATACTGCACTTATCTGTTAATATTTGTAAATACACTGACAGTTCTAGAAGAACTTGTGTGGAGACTCTTCTTGTCGGCGTAACCATTCTTATCAGCCTATTTGGACGGCTCTCTGCTACCACTCACTATCCGTCAGGGTTATGGGCCCAGACCGCAAGCTGTGGTGTTGAGGCTGTTCTGGCTGTGGAGGTGCATGTGGAGAGGAGTCGTGCAGAACAGAAGTGCATGAGTGAGTCGGAAGAAAGTGCTGGGGACGTCTCGTTATCCTTGTCGGTGAGTGACGAGGGGGAGGATGGAGTCCAGCTATCAGAAAAGAGCGGAGATATGGCTCAACTGCAGGCTATGCCGGTGGAGAAGCTAACCTTGAGCAATTATGCTGTGTGGTCTCTCCGGATGGAATATTTCCTACGGAGGAAAGGACTGTGGGTGTTTGTTTCTACCCCTCCTGTGAATCCTACAGCTAATGAGGCAGCTCAAGAGCAGAAGATTCTGGCCCACATTATTCTTTCTTTCAGCTCGTTTACGTTAGAGGCAAAGCTACCGCCAGCGAAGCGTGGAATGCACTGTGTGACATGTATGTGTGTACTACAGCTGGTTCGCTTATGGCCTTGACACGTAAAATGTATTGTATGCTGATGAGCGCAGGAAGCTGTGTGAAAGAGCATATCAAGGCTCTGACTGACTGTTTCACAGAGTTGGAGATGAGAGGAAAAGCTGTTGTGGCTGATGGCCGTGTTTATATTTGGCTTTCGTCACTGCTGGGAGAATATCTGCAGCTAATTACGTCATTAGAGGCTGTAGATAGCACGACGCTGACCATGGACTATGTTTGCGCTCGTCTCTACGACTATCAGGACAGGATGACTGCAGTGTCCCATTCTGGGAACGGAGCCAGTGCACCTGCCGGTGGGAGTGAGCAGAGTTCTGTGCCAAGCTTGAAGCCTGTTGCGAGGCAGCAACAAGAGGTCGACCTGGTTGCTCTTCATGTACGAAAGTGTTATCGTTGTGGTTCTACATCTCATCTCAGAAGGTTTTGTACTGAGGCCAGGAAGCAGCGGAAGCAGACGTCGTCATCATCTGGGAGCTGGGAGCAAGCCAGACTGGTGACTGCAGGAACGACTGCACTAAAGTCTGTTTGGCTGGTGGACTCTGGTGCAACCAGTCATATTTGTACTGACAAAGCTCTAATTATAAACAGGTGCCTGTTAGTGTAAAATAGGGGCTTACCTGAATTTTCTGTAAATATGCATCCATTTTATTTTTATTTTTATCCACCTTTTGACCTTGAAATAGCTTAGCATAGTATTTAAAAAAATCTCTTTTAATTCCTACTTGGTCAACTATTTCTTTACCTTCCGATACAATTTTAGTAACAAATTTACTTTCCTTTTTTTTTTCATTTGCCAAGCCAGGTATTTTCCAGGTTTATTTGCTCTTTCAAAAGATTTCTGTTGTAATCTCTTAAGGTTCCATTCTACCTCTTTGTTTAACAAATGTCTCAATTGGTTCTGCAGTATTGTAATTTTCCTTATTATTTTCTTTTTCCCCAGTCTTTTTTAAAGTTCCTTTTCTTTTTTCCAATCTCTTTTTGAATACCCAACAATTGTTTCTCTTTATCTCTTTTGTCTTTATTATTCATTGTGATTAAAAGACCTCTAATTACAGCTTTGTACGCATCCCACACAGTTTGAAATGAATGTCATTCTCATTTATATGAAAGAAAGCTTTAGTTTCTTTTTCTAGAGACACTACTATCTCTGTTTTCTGTAGCAAATCTTCATTTATTCTCCATCTCCTAGGCTTTTTCACACTTTTTGCCAACCACATCAGTGGATTGTGATCAGCCCCAAGTTTAGGAAGAATCTCTATTTTTTTTTTGTCATAAGTCCAAGATATTTTGTAGTCCATAACATATCAATTCTTGAGAAAGAGTTATGCCTTGCTGAAAAAAAAAAAGTATAGTCACGCACCTTGGAATTAAATTTCCTCCATGTATCTTCCAGATTTTCTTGCTTCACTAAATCAAAAAGACTTTGGTAATTTCCCCTCCTTACTTCTTCTTCCTGATCTTTCCAAATCATTTATAATTGTTCCATTGAAGTCTCCCATTATCATTATTTGATCATAGGTCATTTGGTCTAGTTTTTGCGTGATATCTTTAAAAAAAAAGAGTCTTTTGCCCCATTTGGGGCATACAATCCCAACAACAACGTCTTTTTATCATTCATCATCACTTCCATAACTAGATATCAGCCTTCACTGTCCTTAAAAATCAATTTTGAATCTAATTCTTGTTTAATATAAAAAAAAATCACACCCCTTTTTTTCTCCTTAACCAAGGAAATTTTTTTTCCCAATTGTTTATTCCATAAAAATTTGTAATCCAATTGTTTAATATGTACTTCTTGTAGTCAAATTATATTACATTTTTTTATCCATTGAAATCCATTGAAATTGCGGTGAATTTAGTCCATTTACGTCCCAAGATATTAATTTGTAATCCATAATGATTCTTCTTTTTCTTCTGTATCCCCAAATCCTCCATTTTCTTCAAAAAACCGCAGTTCCAGTACATTTGTCATTGTAATCCTTTTTCCTCCATGTTCAAAACTTAAACCTTCTGGCAGTATTCATCTGTATCTCACGTCCATATCCCGCAACTTATGTGTTAGCTTTTTATATAGTCTTCTGTCATTTATAACTTTATAACTTTTCTTGGCAACTCTTTCATGATTCTTACTCTGCTTCCCTCAATTTCCTCAATTTCCAGTGTTTTCTCAAATTGCTTTTTAAAGATCTTTCCCACCATATCTCTTGTAATAAATTTGACTACCACATCTCTTGGTAATTTATTTTTCTTTGCATACTGAGAATTAACCCTATATATATAGTCATACAAATAACTGGATTCATCAGAGCCTATTTCTAAGAACTCAGCAATGATTCTTATTATATATATCCTTAAATCAGAACCTTCCTCTGACGGATAGTGAGTGTTAGCAGAGAGCTGTCCGAATAGGCTGATAAGAATAGGCACGCTGACAAGAAGAGTCTCCACACCAGTTTTTCCAGAACTATTAGTGTATTTACAGATATTCACACAGAAGTGTAGTATATATACAATATTCACAATTCAGAGCTTCAAAATGCTTCACCAGACTACCAATAATACAGAGAGGAAAAAGACTCTGGCATTCAGCTCCTTTTATAGTTCAGCCCACCTATCGGTGAATATGCTGACTCATTGTGACTTCAGTGACTTCCAGGCATTGCATTAGCCTGCCTTGTGATCCTTATCACATGACTTCAGTACTTTGACATTAGATTATTTACCATGCTTAACTTGTAAGCTATCCAGTCACTGACATCCTCTTCAGGTACACCTCTCAAACGAATCTGGTTTTCCATTAACTTGCAATCTTGCAGTGTGCTTTCTCTTGCAATTTATTAATCATGGAATCTTGATCTTTCAACATTTTCAACCGCATGCACTTTGTTTAACGTTGTTTGTGAGTCCTTTCTAAGATCTTCAATCTCTTTCTTTATTTCTAATTTCACCACCTCTAGTTCTTTAACTACTTGCTTTTTATTTTCTGTTATTAGGTCCTTCATCACTTTGATCAGTCTTGCCTCCATGGCATCTAGTTGTTCTTGTATCTTTGGCATCTTTCCTTCCTCAAGTGAAGCAGTCCTTGCATGTGTCAGTTTTGGCAGCTTCAGCTCTGACATTCCACTCCCCTCACTGAGAAAAGTGGGCAGCAGGCATTGGATTCGCCTTCTCTACCCAGAACAAAGGCTCCGGTCTGCTCCCCTTTTGAGAAAGGGCTCAATTCTCCATGATCCAACCCCGGAAGTTCCTATAATATCCTTTTTGAGGTGTGGTGACTAGAATTGTACACAGTATTCCAAATGAGACTGCACCATTGATTTATACATGGGCATTATGATACTGGCTGATTTGTTTTCAATTCCCTTCCTAATAATTCCCAGCATGATGTTGGTCTTTTTTATTGCAATCGCACACTGTCTTGGCATTTTCAGTGAGTTATCTACCACGACCCCAAGATCTCTCTCAGTCAGTTTCTGCCAGTTCACACTCCATCAACTTGTATTTATAGCTGGGATTTTTGGTCCCAATGTGCATTACTTTGGACTTCCGGGTTTTGGTCATGGAGGATTGAGCTGTTTCTCAGTTGAGGAGCAGACCAGAACCTCTGTTCTGGGCAGAGAAGGTGATCCTAACACCTACTGTCTACTTCTTCCAGGCAGGGAGAAGGCCAAGATATACATATCAAGTTCTGAGGGAATTTACTTTGGCTGACAAGGGACTCAAGTGGAGTTCCTTTTTGGCTTTGAAGAGTCCCCTGAGAAGGACTGCATTCAAATCTACAGAGGATCTCTGAGGTCATTAAGTTGACTTAAATCCATCAAGATTCAAAGCTTCTTTGGGACTGATTAACATCTATTTTTGAAAAGAGCAGTGCACAGAAGGATATCGGCATTGAAGGTAAAAGATCTATATCTCTATCACTCCAGGAATAATATAAGTCTAATTTAAAATAAAACAAAGGTCTGGATCCAAATATACCATCTTAAATTGAGGAAGATAAAGGAGGGGTAAAAATTGAAACTGGTGATATTGGAGGAATAAGGTTATAAGAGGAAAAACAAATATTGTTTTGAATACCTGTGGTCGGGAGCAGACAACCCCTCTGAGGAGAACTGCTGATATGGGGAATATGACACAGGAAATGTCATCACAGAAACAACACGAGACTTCTTAACCACTGAAAACAAGACTTTGTGGCAAGAAAGGAAGGAAGGAGCCATTAAAAGAAGGGAAAATAACAAGCCTCCCAGCCCTCTCTAGGACCTCAAATCATAGAGAAGTAGCAGCGGCCATTATAAGAAGGTCAAAATTTCAAAAATTAATTAAAAGAAAATGAGATATTGAAAAATAGTGGAGCCGGCTGATACTGTTATTAAAAGGTGAAATTTATTCGATTATATGTTTTGAATCAACTTTGGTGCAGTTTGGAGAAAAAAGAAAAACACTTTTTAAAAGGACAGAAAAGCTGCAGACGCCATTTTGAAAGAAAAAAAATTAAAATTAATATCTGAACTTAGGAGCATCAGAGAATGGCGATTTTGGGCTTATTTAAAAGGGCATGGTCCAATCTTTAAGACTGAGCACTTGAAATTTGAATTTGAGAGGTCAACTTTAGAGCCTATCTAAATAATGGGCAAACAGTGATGTCTGTGCAAAAACCAGCAACAAAGCAGATCCAAACGAGGGCTGGGTCACTTGAAGAAGGAAAAATGGCCAAATGGCAAGATGCAATGTATGCTATGGAAGCAAGATTGATAAAGATAATAAAGGAATCAAAAGCAGAAATAAAGAAAGAACTAAAAAAAGACATTGAGTCTACTGCAGAAGTAATTAAAAAAGACATTGAAGATCTCAGAAAAGACTTTCAAGCAGTGTTAAAGAAAGTTCAAGAGGTGGAAGAAAAGGTGAAAGACCAAGGTATAAGAATGGACACAGTGGATTCCACTATTCAAAAAAATGCAGGAGAAAGCATTACTGCTAGACTGTAAATTAATGGAAAACCAGATACTGTTAAGAGGAGTGCTTGAATCTACTAAGACTGACTTAAGGACATATATAATTAAAATTATTGCTGAATTTCTAGAAGAAGACCCAGATGAAACTAACCATTTCTATGACATTTACAGGGTAAATTCTCAATATGCCAAAAGAAACAAGCTACCAAGTGATGTGGTGGTGAGATTTGTGACAAGAGATATGGTGGGAATGATTCTGAGTAAACAATTTGAGAGCACACTGGAGGTGGATGGCAGTAGAGTAAGAATCATGAAAGAATTGCCAAGGAAAGTCATCAACAACAGGAGGCTCAATAAAAAGTTCACAGAAAAGTTGAAAGAAAAAGAAATGAGATTCAGATGGGAACTCCCAGAGGGTTTAAGTTTTGAATTTAAAGGACGGAGATTTACCATCACAAACACTCAGGAAATGACAAAGTTTTGGGGGGAGCATAAGGACTTTGGGGAAACAGATCAAGAATAAAAACCATTATCGATTACAAATTAATATCTTGGAATGTAAATGGACTTAATTCATCACAAAAAAGGGAAAACTTTCACTGGATTGGGAAACAAAAATGTAACATAATTTGCCTGCAAAAAGTACATATCAAACAAACGGACTATAAATTTTTATGGAACAAACAACTTGGCATGGAATTTTGCTCATTGGCCAAGGAGAAAAAAAGAGGTGTAGTTTTTTACATCAAACAAGAATTAGACCCAAAATTAATTTTCAAAGATGATAATGGGAAATATATTGCAGTGGAAGTGATTTGAACTACAAAAGAACTTTGTTGTTTGGAATATATGCCCCAAATGGAGCAAAGGATTCTTTCTTTAAAGATATCTTGCAACAATTAGACCAAGTGGTGCATGAGCAAATTATGATAATGGGAGATTGTAATGGAACAGTTAAAAATATTTTGGACAGATCGGGGAAAAAAAATAATGAAGGAAAATTACCAAAGTCTTTCTTTGATTTGGTGACACAAGAGAGTATAGAATATATTTGGAGGAAGTTCAACCCCAAAGAACGTGACTATACTTATTTTTCGGCAAGGCATAATTCTTTCTCTAAAATTGACATGATATGGACTACAAAAGATCTTGGACTATTAATGAAAAAAATAGAGATACTTCCTAAAATAAGGGCAGATCACAATCTAATAATGTGGTCTGCAAAGTCAGGGAAAAGGACTCCAAGGTGGCGGATAAATGAAGACTTGCTACAGAAACAGGAGATAGTGGTGTCTCTGGAAAAGGAAACTAAATGCTTCTTCCAAATAAATGAAAATGAGGACACTCAATTTCAAATTGTGTGGGATGCTTATAAAGCAGTAATGAGGGGCATTTTAATTACATTGAACAATTAAGAGAAAAGAGCCAAAAATAAGCAAATGAAGGATATTCAGAAAGAAATTGGAAAAAAGGAGAAGGAGATTAAAAATCCACCTGGGAAAAAGAAAATTATAAGAGAGATAACAATATTACAAAGCCAACTGAGACATTTGTTGAATAAAGAAATGGAATGGAACTTAAAAAGACTTCAACAGAAATCAACAGAGCAAATAAACCTGGAAAATATCTTGCTTTGAAAATGAAAAAAAAGAAGGGAGAATAAAGTAATTAACAAAATCATGCCGAGAGGAAAAGACATTGTTGATCATGAAGGAATTAAAAGGGAATTTTATAAATACTATGCCAAGCTATTTAAAAGTCAAAGTGTAGATAAGAAAAAAATTGATGTGTATTTACAGAAAATCAAGGTAAATTCCTTAACAGAAAATATGGAGAAGGTGTTGAATAAATCAAATGAGAAAGGAGAAATTGAGGAGGCGATTAATTCAATGATGATAGGAAAAGCACCTGGTCCAGATGGATTTACGGCAAAATTTTATGAAGTCCTATTGGAGACGTTATTACCAAAACTTCAGAAATTGATGAACATTATAAGAATAGATGGGAAAATTCCCAATACATGGAAAGAAGCAGTAATTTCTTTGATTCCAAAAGAAGACAGAGACACTATAAATGTGAAAAATTATAGACCAATTTCATTACTTAACAATGACTACAAAATATATGCAAGAATTTTAGCAGAATGCCTTAAACAGCATTTGAACAGTTTTATTAAAGAAGAGCAAGCGGAATTTCTTCCCAAGAGACAAATTAGAGACAATATTAGAACAGTTATAGACATCATTGAATACTATAAAAAAACACCCTGAGAAAGAAGTAGCATTATTTTTTGCAGACGCTGAGAAAGCATTTGATAATGTGCACTGGGATTTTATATTTGCAGTGATGGAGAAACTGAGATTGGGAGATGACTTTATAAGAATGGTAAAAGTGATATATTTTGAACAATCAGCAAGGCTCTGTATTAATGCAGATTTAATGGAAAAAAACGATAATAAATAAAGGAACTAGACAAGGTTGCCCTTTATCTCCACTGATATTCATAATGACTTTAGAGGTTTTGTTAATTCAACTCCAAGACGATAAAGAGATGGAGGGACTGAAAGTGGAAGGTTTTTCTTATAAGTACAGAGCATTTGCAGATGATGTGATGTTTATAAATGAGAATCCCACTCATGTAACACCATTGTTGCTTTGTAAGATACAAGAATATGGAGAATTGGCAGGTTTTTATATAAATAAAGAAAAATCAAAAATTATGTGTAAAAATATGTCAAAGGCTAAACAGGAAGAGCTGCAGAGGTTAACAGAGTGTGAAGTTACCTCTAAAATAAAATACTTAGGGGTGGAAATAACAATGAAAAATATTGATCTGTATAAAAATAATTATGCAAAACTTTGGCGTAAGATCGATGGAGATATGATAAAATGGAACAAGTTGAATCTGTCTATGTTGGGCAGAATTTCTGCAATTAAGATGAATGTCTAACCGAGAATTATGTTCCTGTTTCAAACAATTCCAACAGTAAAAGATAACAAACTATTTAATAAATGGCAAAGGAAACTTTCAGAATTCGTATGGGCTGGGGGAAAACCAAGAATTAAAATGAAAATTTTGACAGATGTGAAAGAAAGGGGTGGATTTCAGTTGCCTAATTTAAGACTGTATCATGATGCAGTATGCCTAGTGTGGATTAAGGAATGGATGACACTACAAAACAGAAAGCTATTAGCATTAGAAGGTCATGGAAATGTTTTTGAATGGCCTGCCTATATGTATTATGGGAAAAATAAGATGGATGGCTTCTTCTCACATCACGATATCAGAAGAAATCTGTTAAATACCTAGCTGAAATATAAAAGATATGGGCATGAGAGGAAACCGCTTTGGATTATGCCAACAGAAGTAATAAAATTGTATTCAGATATCAAGGAAGAGAAGTGGCTTTCATATAAACAACTTCTAAAAATTCAAGGTGGAAAGGTGGAACTAAAATCAGCAGAAGAAATACAATATAAATATAATTGGTTTCAATTGCAACAAATAAAGAGTTTGGTGGAGCAGGACGTTAAGACGTATGGAATAAGACAAGACCAAACAGAACTGGAGAGAATGCTATTTGGGGAAAATGAAAAGCTGATATCAAAGACATATAAGCTATTACTGAAATGGTCTGCAGAGGATGAAGTAGTTAAATCACAAATGATAAAATTGTCAATAAAGAGATGCAGATGGAGTCATGGGAACACTTATGGAAGGACTCTATGAAAATATCTACATGCTAAAACATTAAGGAAAATTGCTTTAAAATGTTATATAGGTGGTATATGACACCTAAGAAACTGGCAAAAATGAACAATCAGGTATCGGATAGATGTTGGAAATGTCAAAAACAAGAAGGATCTTTCTACCATATGTGGTGGACTTGTGAAAAGGCAAAACAATTTTGGCAAATGATTCAGCAAGAGATTTCGAAAATTTTGGGATACAATATTAAGAAGGCGCCAGACATTTTTTTATTGGGATTACAAATGGAAACATTTCAAAAACAAGATAGAACGATAATTTGGTACATGCTTTCAGCTGCACGGACATTATATGCGCAAATGTGGAAGCAAGATAAATTACCAGAAAGGTGGGAGTGGACTTTGAAAGTTGTGCACTGGAGTGAAATGGACAAGTTTACAAGAATCTTAAAAGAACAAGATTTAGAGAAGCTTAAAAATGAGTGGGGAAAATTTCAAAAGTACATTGAAAAACAATGGCACGTTAAAGGACATTTGGTGATTTTTGACAACAGTTAATCTCTAAAAACAGTTTTATATGGATTACAGTATAAAAAAATGAGATTAATGGATTATATCTTTTTTGTTTCTTTGTGAAGGACTAAAAAGGATTACTATAAAGTTGAATTATAAATATGTTTTTTTCTTTTTAATGTTTTTTCTTTACAAAGAAAGATTCTTTATAGATAGAATTTATTACCTTCTAATAAATTAAATAAAGTAGCAATAGGGAACAGTTTGTAAAGGGGGTAAAATATGCACTGCCAGGGGTCACGAAAAGGGGGGAGGGGTGGAGAAAATGTAATGTATGTGTATTAATCTTTAATAGCCAATGATTATATGAAAATTACAATATATTACATTATAATAAATTGTTTTAAAACCAATGTGCATTTCTTTGCACTCGGCCACATTGAACCTCATCTGCCACATTGATGCCCACTCACCCAGCCTCAGCAGATCCCTTTGGAGTGCCTCATAATCCTCTCTGGTTCTCACCATCTTGAACAATTAGTGTCATCTGCAAGTTTAGCCACTTCACTGCTTACTCCCAACTCCAAATCAATAATGAACAAGTTAAAGAGCATGGGACCCAGTACTGAGCCCTGCGGCACCCCACTGCGAAAATTGCCCATTTATATTCACTCTCTGTTTCCTATTAATTAGCCAGTTTTTGATCCACAAGAGGACTTGTCCATTTACTCCATGACTCTTGAGCTTACTAAGGAGCCTTTGATGAGGAACTTTATCAAAAGCTTTCTGGAAGTCAAGGTAGACAACATCTGTTGCGTCCCCTTTGTCCACATGTTTGTTCACCCCTTAAAAAAACTCTTAACAGGTTTGTGAAGCAAGATCTTCCCTTACAGAACCCATGCTGAGTCTTCTTCAATAACTTGTGTTCATCAATGTGCCTACTCATTCTGTCCTTGATAATGGTTTCTACCAACTTTCCCGGTATTGAAGTCACATACAAATGTGAGCCTGCCTTCAATTCATGGAGATCAGAGTTGGGGCCACTGAGCACAAATCAAAGCAAATAATGTCCTCAACATGTTCAGGGAGCTGTATGAACTGGGCTAGATTTGATATTATATGTTTGGTATAGGTATATATTATCAAAACAAACATAGATCTTGAATCCATTGTAAAATGCAATGTTCCAGAATTATGAATATAATGCTTGAGTTTATGTAAATTGTTCTTAAATTTGTTTTATCGCAAGACTTCTTCCTTGAGTTAGCTTTGACTTAGAAATTATATTTTACTCAAAAATAAAAGGCAAAGAGAATGAATACAGGCCACCCAAGTGAATAATAGAGATATTAATAATCTTCTGCAAAACTGTTTTGAATATTTCATATATTCAGAGACTGGACATAAAAAGATTGGATGAATTAAGTAAACTATCCATTTGGAGCACTGCTTTATCTCTCTTTCTCTCTTTTTTTTTGTAATTCAATAACCACATTGAACATCAGGGTGTCAGAACAGAATTTCTGTTCTGACTCTTCGGATCCCAAATATATTTTCAAAGGGGAGCATAAAATACAAAATATAACTCAATATAATTTCAAGAATCCTGAGACACTAGAATGAAAGATACTGTTCACATTTAATACAGTATTATCTGATTCAAGGATAAACCACAACATGACCTTCATAACTGTTTTTAAGGGGCCAGAAAAGATGCTTAAAAAACAAAACAAAATCCTGTGCAGTATCTATTTTGATGATTGAGTGCAAGGTGAAAACAACATGCTTCTTTTTAATATGGGCCACAGCTTTACCTCTGAACTGAAGGACAGGAAAGATGTAAAAATGAAACACATTGAAATCTGTTCCTTGAATACTGAAACACTGGAATGAACGTTGATCATCAGATAATTGTTATGTGCTGGTATCTAGTATGATATAGAATGCATAGGACATTAGAGATTCATCAATAAGAGCTGGGTCTGTGAATCTAGGCTTGCCAATCTGAAGGTCCCAGAGGGTGATCCCAACCCCACAGCCACCATGTGTCTTTCCACCTCAGAAGGCTTAGAAGACACTTGGAAAAGGCTTGCTTTTTGAAAGATGTGTGTGCCTTTAAATCTCCAGAGCCAGGCTGAATAGGGGTGGGATGAGCCTGCAGAACATTGTGAGAAAGGACACGGAAGCAGCCCAGTTCCTCCATTTGTTTTACAGGCCCTTCAGAAGTCATTTGCATAGTAAAATAGAGAGAACTTCTGGTTTCCCTGTGTTAGTCTGAAGAACTTGGTTGAGTATACAGCATTCAACAACTCCCATGGTGAGTAAATTGCCACAGTGAGACCACAAAGTGTGTGCCTCCAAACTATTTATTTTGGCTGCTGTGTGTGTGTGTGTGCATGAGAGAGAGAGAGAGAGAGAGAATGGAAGTGCAGCCAGTAGCTGGGGGATGAGGAAATGCTGTATTCAGGGGAACTGTACTGCTATATTTTTATTTATTTATTTTAGGGAATGGGAAAGTCTCCTGGCCCCACCCCCAAAGTTCCCAGATATTTTTCTGAGTTAGTCTTGGCAACCCTATGTCAAGAGTGCCTCTTGTCATTTTGATTTGAACTTGCTTTTAAGTTCCTGCTATGCTTGCCTGCTATCTCTGTTATGACAAGTTAAGAATACTTCTGCCTGGTCTCAGAGACAGCCAAGGTCACGGGCTGTCTCCTGATGATTACTTGTGCACCTGCGAGGGGCCTGCAAATGGAACTTTGGTGGGAGGGAAGGCTTGCTTGGAGCCATTGCATTCAAATGTGTAACAGTTGGGGGAAAGGTATAAATGTAGGGCATCTGCCCACCATAATCAGTTTTTGCAAGAACCCTCTTGCCCTATGGATGTCAGTATTTCAATAAAGGCATTTAAATGAATGACCTGTATAGATTGCTGCATGACTGGGGATTTGACACCCTTGTTAACAAAATTGCTGTGGATCTCCTCTTGGATGGGGAAATTAGCAGAGGAGACCCTGGTAGAGCGTAGGTGGGATCTTTTACCAATTTATTGAGGTCCAGTTTCAGAATAAAACAGTAAAATAGTTTTTGAAGTGTTTACTTAGAAAAATATATAAAGATACAACCACACATATGCAATTAAACATTCATAAAAAGAGGCTAGGAAATAAGCGCTGAAGCATAGAGGTTTTTTAGGAATTATTGCAGGGGGGGGGAGGTGATACTACCTGGTCCACGGATCCTTAAAGCAGAAGACATGAAGGTGGATAGTGGCCCAAACAAAGTTTGGGGGTGCAAGTCTGTGGTAGGGTAAGACAAGACACACTGAACTGGCCATATACTGGCCTTGATATAGCCAAATTTGTGCTGTCAGGTGATGAGGTCATGTGATGCATGACATGTAGGTCAGCTGACCTATGACACTGGATGACACTTCTTACATGTGACTCCTGATGATAAGGGGTGGAGAAGGGATGGAAAGGAGAGGCTCCCAACAGTTTGACAAGATTAGCAAGTCATGATGGGGTTACCTAAGGTAAACTGTCTTAAACAAGGAAAGGAACTGGTCAATTTAGGGCCAAGTTGTAATGTACTGTAACACCATAGCTAACACAATGAAGATGGTCTTCATAAGGAGGTTAAGTCATCAGCAACAGTCACTTCCTTGGGCTTCTTCTTTGTGTCCAGGATCTCCTCAACGGCTGGCAGGAACAATCTTTTTGTTATGTGCAGGCATGGTAGCAAGCTCTTTTGTTCAACTGTGGGCTACTCCATTTGCATGTGGCTTGACACACACCCAGCATATGTGCTACTCTTGTTATGCCTTTATGGCTGCTGAACAGGAACAAAATGGATTCAGGATTCCTTCCATCATGGCTTCTGGTTAAGCCTGCTATTAGAGGCTGACTTCCTTGGACAGGAGTGCAATGATGTTCTGCATGGTCTGACAGCTTCTTGGGGAAGGCTGATCTAGAGTCCTTCTATGCAGTGGAATGCATAGTCACAGCAATGGCAGGAAAAAGCAGGGAGGCCTCTTAGCTAAGCTGGAGTGCTTGCCGCTTGGCCCCACAGAGTGAAATGTCCATATTGGGCTTATGCCCGTGTAATTGATTGGACCCAATAATTGCTGAGAGTCCAATATAGCAGGGTACATACGCTTATAAGGATAATAATCAGGAATTCAGGGAGTCTGGCACCAGGGCCAGAGTAAACACAGTCCATTAAAGATGGAGGAGGGGGCTTGGGCCTACACCCTATGTGAATCACAGAAGGGGACATAAACCAAATTCTCTGTTTCTATGACTGGGAGGCACTGCAGAACCTTTATGAATATCTCTGTGTGGTTTTTTCGAGGAGTCTCTGAATGTTGGTATCCCATAATACGTAAAAAGGTTGATAATGTACATAGCCTCTTCAGATTCTGAAATATGAGGAAGAAAGTATCTTCTTTGGGAGGAGCACATTATATTGGGTTTTACATCATGAAGTCACTTGATCACTAGAACAAGAATAAGAGAATTAGGTTCAAATGTGAATGTGTTGGAGATAAGGGAATCAAGCATACCTAGTAAGAATCTCATTTTGACCTCCACATTCATTATCAAGATGACTAGAAATGAGTTGTCTCAGATATTATTTTTATCAGAACTGCTAATAGTTTTTGTTTTTAATTATGAAGTTTTTACTTTAACTCCTGACTTTCTTTGGGTTCAATCATACAAATTTTTAATAACTAGAAAGATATAATATGTGTTTGATTTGTCCTATTTATATCATTAGGCACAAGTGTGGGAATGTGCATTGTGGCACTGTGCCATGGTGGAAATCAGGCAACCAGATTACTGGTATATCAGGATATGTTAGTATTCTGGCAGATGAGGCATAAAGTCATCCCAGAAATATCTTGAATAAGGGTATGATAAGAATGGGACTGTAGATAATTATCCTATTGGAGAAATTCTATCTATGACAAGGCCTGTCCTGTTGGTGGCATGCAAACTCATAACCTAATATTGCATACCAGCCATTTATAATAGGATTCCAGACAAGTGAGATATACTTGTCTACATATTTTTGCATAGAGTCACTCCAGTTAAATTGGTTCATGCTGCAATGAATAATAATATTATTTAATATGTGGTTTGTGGATCCCAAGTCTTTCTGACTATTCCTTCAAGCACTTGTCCCCCTCTGCCTTGGCCTTGTATTTTGTTTTGACCAGAAAAAGGGGGGACATTGAGCAAAACACTATCCCATAAACAGCCCCAACAATTACCATTTTTTAAAAAGGTGGAAACAAACAGCCCCTAAAATTAACGTATTGCATATAATTTGTAAGCAATGATATATATAACTCACTATCATCAAATATTTGTGCATTTATAAAATGTTTCCACAAGACAAGTGCTATGCCACATATAATTTGATATGCCAAATATAATCTATCAATCTACTGCTGCCACTGGCAGAACCAACAGTGTATGAATTCAATGAAATATATTTGCTTGGCTCATGTTCTTCACTTCTAAATTGCTTTATTTGACAGGTTGACTGTCCATGCTCCCATTTTCACTGTGCAGTCTAATTTCAAGCATACAAGCTTCTCTACCAAAATGCCAGCACTCAAAACAAAACAAGCAAAAATATTGGTTGTATATTCTAGTTGTATATTACCTGCAAACTATCATATTCCTATCAGACAGTTATCCTATTTCCAGTGCTTTTGTTTGCTTCTGAAACCATTCTTAGACCCAAGGTGTCAGTTTACTAGGACTGGCTCACCCCCAAATTACTTGGCTAAACTGCTGTTACAGGTATAAAGATAGAAGAGCATCAAGACGAATCACGTATTGGGATGAGGTTAGGGGCTCTTACTGAGATCCAAGACAGATTTCTAAATAAACAAGGGGAAAAAATGTTAAAATCCAGCAACTAAATAAGACTAAAAAAGGGAAGGGAAGGGAAGGAGGGGGGGAAGATATAAATAGAGACAAGAAAAAAGTATAACAACAGACAAAAATATAACAACTTCCTGGTGGATCTACATATATTTTTCCTCTCCTCCATTTGCAAAAGAAGCTTAACATGAGAACAGCCTCACCTGTATGCAAATGCCTGATATAAGGCTGCAGAGAGGCTAGAGGCAATGTGAGACCAATGTGTCTGCAGACTTCCTGATGGCCTCACTAGTTGCCTTACCTGCTTGAGACTGATTTGTGGAATCTTATCTCTCCCATGGCTGACTTTGGACCTTACCTTTGGAACACATGGTTTGACACTGAACTGAGACCTTGGACTGCTTTCTGACCTTGCATTTGGTTTGTGTTATCTGACTCTGGGCTTTGATGCTGGATTGTCACCTGACAATCTGTGCTGTGAGACCTTGTGGTTTCTGGGAGTTGTATTCTACCTGGTGGTCAGAACGTTCTGTCTGAAATGTTGAAGAGTTACTACTAGAGTGTCAAGCCCGATTATTTTGATATAAGATGGCTGAACAAATGTCAAATCAATGCTCTGGTCTTTCTCCATTATTTACAACCTAACCACCACGTCAGCCTTGCCATCTGGCAAAAAATGTTTATGTTATGGGGAAAAGCATGCTATGTCTGAAGATTGCACTCCTTAATTTCCACAGACTTCCTTTCACAGGCTCCTTATCAGTTTGAGATGTAGTGTGTGTTAGAATGCTTTTGTAGTGTAAAAGAAAGTTACTGCTGTACCTTTTGAACTTTAGGTTTGAATGAAGCACTTTTTTGTAACCGTTTATGATACCCTATATAGCATAGGGTTGCCAAGTCCAATTCAAGAAATATCTGGGGACTTTGGGGGTGGAGCCAGGAGACACTAGGGGTGGAGCCAAGATCAAGGCTGTGACAAGCATAATTGAACTCCAAAGGGAGTTCTGGCCATCACATTTAAAGGGACAGCACACCTTTTCAATTCCTTCCTTCCATAGGAAATAATGAAGGATAGCTGCACCTTCTTTTGGGGCTCATAGAATTGGACCCCCTGGTCCAATCTTTTTGAAACTTTGGGGAGGGGTATTTTGGGGAAAGGCACTAGATGCTATACTGAAAATTTGGTGCCTCTACCCCCCAAAACTGCCCCCCCTCAGAGCCCCAGATACCCGCAGATCAATTCTCCATGATTTTCTATGGGAATAAATCTCCATAGGAAATAATAGAGTTCCCAGCAGACATTTCCCTCCCCTCCCCCCACTTTCTGACAACCCTGAAACGGGGAAGCGTCTCCAAACCGGGAGATCCCCTGCCCCCACCTGGGGATTGGCAACCCTAATATAGCACCATGTAACCTCTGGTATCTCAGTATTTCCAAGCGCCATGTTCCTTGGGCACCTTTGAATTCCTAAATAAACCAGTCTATTTGAAATAAAACTAAGGACTCCATTATTGGGAATATCTGGGCTTGGCGTAGAGTTATGCATAATCTCACTTCCTGACATTTTGTAGTTGGATATGGCTCCTGCAACAGCCATTTTGTAGTTGCTCCCTGTAACCTGGTTCAGAATTTCAAAGATGCCTGCAAGATCTCAAGGTTTGGGGACCCTTGCTATAAATGAATCAACCATTAAAACAAAAACTATCTTGAGATGATCCTGAATTCAATGACTGTCTCATAGAAGGAACACACGGTGAGCCCTTTCGTTCTGGGCCTTCAGTTCATGCCCCTAACCATGCCCAGGCTTTATATCTGCAATAGAAAGAGAAAAGCAAAACATTTAGCAACATGATACATCTAGGAAAAATGTTCTAGTCTTTCCCTCATTTTAATTCAAAAGCACAGGATCAAGACTGAAAACATACCCGAAATGAGAAACAGATAGTTAATCTGCTTGAATTGTTTGGAATGCAAAAATGTCTAACATGTAGATAAAGAATAATTTTCTCTGTGTGTTTTATTTTGAAGTACAGGGTGGACACAGCATCTAATGGAATGGAATGATTTCCACTATTGCTTTTTCTGAAATAGAAGCAGGTCTGCTCTGTTCATAAATAAATGTCTAACTGTGTGAAGATTGCATTTGGACTAGATTCTGTAAAAAGCGAAGGTACAGCTGCAATTAAATATGAGTCACACAGAACTAAAATTCTGCCAAGGACTGGTTTAATTGAATTTAAGAGGGGCAAGGTAAAATGAAAAACAACATTTTTGCAAAGCAGAAAAAAAATTATTCTCTGTATCTCTCACAGACATATGGGCACCCAAGTCTATGTCACACAAAGCCACTTAGTAGACCAAAGAGATCAAAAAAGTGGAATATAAATTTTGAAGTAAATGTTTAAAATTGAACTTGGATTACAATCTAGTTTGACATCCTATTTCTCTAATTGCTGGGTAGTCAGAGGAAAACACAAAAATAGTTTGAAGACTTTGAACTGTGACAATGATGGTATTACATGGCTGTGTTACATGGAATCCAGGCTTTTTATCCTTTGTGCTTTTCAAGTTTGTTCCCAAACATTACTGCATTAAATTTGCACAAGGGACTGATACTTGACAAAGCAGGATCATTGAGATACTTCCAATAGTGAACAGCTGTTACCAGCATTGTTTTTAGCCAGTCCCTTTCCACCAATGAAGAGCCCCATGGTGCAGAGTGGTAAAGCTGCAGTACTGCAGTCCTATACTCTGCTCATGACCTGAGTTCAATCCCAGCGGAAGCTGGGTTCAGGTAGCTGACTCAGGGTTGACTCAGCCTTCCATCCTTCCAAGGTCAGTAAAATGAGTACCCAACTTGTTCCCTTTCCACCAATGAAGAGCCCCATGGTGCAGAGTGGTAAAGCTGCAGTACTGCAGTCCTATACTCTGCTCATGACCTGAGTTCAATCCCAGCGGAAGCTGGGTTCAGGTAGCTGACTCAGGGTTGACTCAGCCTTCCATCCTTCCAAGGTCAGTAAAATGAGTACCCAACTTGCTGGGGGGCAAGTGTAGATGACTGGGGAAGGCAATGGCAAACCACTCTGAAAAAGGCTGCCGTAAAAACGGTGTGAAAGCAATGTCAACCCAGAGTCGGAAACAACTGGTGCTTGCACAGGGGACTACCTTTACCTTTCCACCAATACACAAGGAACTAGGAAGTAGGTCCTTCTTGTTACTACTGTGGGTGGATAACCCAGCACATGGAAGCCCTTCTCAAATGAGTTCCTAGCAACCAATACAAACCAGTGTAAAAAATGAAAACTGTCAAGTATTTGTAATGCCTGATTTGGAATGGTCCAGTGGGTGGATTAGTCACAAACAACTTCTGGTTGCAGCTGGACCTAGGAAGGTATGGCAGTGACTTTTTGAAATCCCAGCTTCAATCCGTTCTTAATCTTATCTGGCCAGCACAGGAGAATGGGATTCAAAAGAGCTAATTCACAATAAACATAATTCACTTCATGTGGCAAACACCTCCCATCCCCTGTCAGTTGCCATGGAAATGTTTTTTCTTCAACAAGATAGGTTTCAGGAACAAGCAGGTCTCTCTCTCTCTCTCAAAAAAAAAAAAATCTTCTTCCCGTGCTACATTGATACAGATTCTTGAAAATGATTTTTTCCCTAAAGCCCGCAGAAAAACTTACAAGGAAAAACAAAAGGAGAATGTAGCAAGCAAAGGTTATTTGTACCTGCATCATGGCTTGATCTTGGCACTTGCAAATATAGAATTAAAAACTGACAGCCATTAGTTGTGAGTAATGCACAATGACATTTTCCTCTCATCTTTCCTTCTTGCTATATAATTGCTCATATTTCACTCCTGCCCTCCCACCTTGTTTCCAGAGTCTAACCATGAAAGGAGTTGATATAAGAAGGGCTGAATCACTCAAAGTCTCACCTGAAAAGCAAAAAGTACTTAAGTTACAATGACATAGCATGAAGGGTCAGGGTACACTTACCTATTCACCATATGGTCAAAAAGAACAGATGGAACTTTACAAAGCAGAAGGGCAGAATAGCTTACCTGAAGAATCAATATCTGGGGCTATTTAAAATGGATCAACAATTAGTTGTAAAGATGTTTTTGCATTATGTGATCACTGATGTGGACAGTAAACAGGTAAAGTATTGTTCCAAAATACATAATACTAATATTTGATACATATTTAGTCCAGCATTCTCTGATTACTTAGCTGTAGACAGGACCTTTTTATTCCTTGAAATACAAAAAGTCTATCATACTAGTTGCAAGTTATATAATGGTTCATGCACCATTTCTATATTTATACAAAAATTACCATGAAACCCATGCTTCCCTATGATATTTAACTACCTTTATAATACTTCTGGGTATATAATTTTTCTGTATGTTTTAGGAAGGGTGTTTTGTTTTTGGAATTGGTTTTGTAATATAATAGCAGTAGGAATAAGGCCTGTCGTGGAGGGAAATACAATGGGCTCTAGAAAGAGGCTCTGGGTGACTATCTCCCACCCTTGCTGTCTTACCATTCACTCACCCAAGTGAAGGCATTCACTCTCCACAACCTTAGTGTTTTCCCATCAACCCAAGGCAGCCATTTTCTGTAGGGTAATTGATCTGACTTCAGCTTTCCATCTCTTCCTGTCAAGCATCGGTATTTCGAAATAATCAAGCTCTTGTTTTAAATCAAAGACTTGTTTTATTGAAACTCCATAACTTGCTCCAAGGACTGAAACCTTGGAAGTAATACTGAATACAAAGTTGCATAGTATCTTATAGACTACTTCAAAAGGTAGGGTTACAGATAACTTCAAAAGAATAACATAAAGATGCAAATTATGTTGAAGTTCAAAGGCTACTCACTATTATCTCTTTTATGACTAAGGAACATTAACATCCCCATTTCTCACAAATTCTCTGCTAGCTGATAAGACATGGCTGTGAGAATCTGGGGGAGAGGCATTTTACATTACTAACACAAGGTTACCCTACACATCCTGAAAGGAGAAATATTTATTATGCATTGACTGGAGGGAAAAGAGAGAAGTGGGGGGGGGGGGGGAGAGAAGGAATGTATGGATAAACCAACACTTAGAAATAGCATGCTTGACACTACTCCTCTCTCTGCAGCCTCTACCTAGGAAAAGCCCACTCTCTCCATGCTCTACCCCTCAAATCTCCAGGAATTTCCCAACCTGGAGCTGGCACCCCATCTCCTTCCCAGCAGCAGTAACAATGTTCTGGAGAGCAGTTGTAATTGAGTGATCTCCACCCCTCACCTGGAGAGTGAAACAACAACAACAACAAAAATCTATTTACAATATAATAAACTGCTAACAGTAAACTTCTATATTGATAAACATCAATCTCCATGGATGGTGCTTGTATGGAATGGTCTGTTGAATGGTGGCATGTGAGTGCCTCTTTGATAAAGGGCTTGTAAGAAACGGTATCACAGACTGGCATTTCCATCAGAGGCAATCTAGTGATCCACACTCCAGTGTCAACAGAATGGATTGGAGACTTTAAAAGTTGGAAACATCATTTGAGAAATTATATGGAACAAAGCTTGCAAAGGATGCAGTGATTTTGCTCAACAAGACCTACACTAGCACTTTAAGACAGCCTGCAGGAGTGGGGTAATTTTTGATGAATTGGAACTTCTGGAAGTCTTTTATGGAGACAATGTATGAACTGTGATAAGAATGGTTGAAATGTTCTAGTTTGCACCTTTTTGAAAAGATTGTGTATGAATTTGCATCTTAATATTGTGAATATTTAACCTCTAGATGTAATTTGATGTTTACCAATATAGGAATTTAAAGTTAGCAATTTATTATATTGTAAACAGTTTTTCCACGGTAGCATTATTGTTGCTGTGGAGCTCGGGGGTTACTCACCAGGAGAGTGACAACAGTGGTTCACCAGGAAAAAGTGGCTGGTGTGGAGGGTGGAGTCTATGGCATTGTATCTGTCTAAGGTCCCACCCCTCCTCAAACCCCACCCTCTCCTGGCTCCACCCCTCAAATCTCCAGGAATTTCCTAGCCTGAAGTTGGCAACCCTATCTCCTTCCTAGCCAACCATCAACCAGCCAACCATGGAAGGAATGCACTCTCAGAATTTTGGGTTTCTAGGTCCAAGGGTTTGCACTGGGCATTTGACTCAGGACACGAGAGAGAGAGAGAGAGAGAGATCCACAAGGACTAACAAAGGAGGGGAAATGCCACTCCTTGCTGGTCCCCAATTCCTCGCCTCTTGCTCTACCCACCCAACTTCTTAACATACACTTTCTCTGTCCCCAGCTTTTCCATTTTTGCACACTTCCTTCCTTCCCATCAGCTGACCTTTGCCTTTTAAAAAAAATGCCTCAAAGGTGACCATGGAATGTTTTAAGGTTAAATGCTGTTTTTAATACCTATTGTATAATTTATTGTATTGATACGTTGTTAGCCACCCTGAGCCTGCCTCAGCGGGGAGGGTGGGATATAAATAAAACATTGTTGTTGTTGTTGTTGTTATTATTATTATCTCATAAGATAGATCCAAGCAGGCAGCCATGTTGGTATGAAGCAGTGGCACAGTTTGGTAGCAAAGTCAGCTATGTTTTTATCAGAGATTATATTACTTACACCTTGTAATCCATCTCAATGTGGGATGTTGGTATACAAAGTTTCCACATCCATGGTGGCTAAGATAGTATTTTCTGGAAGGTTGTTCAAAGATTGTATTTTCCTCATAAAATCTGTAGCGTCAGAACATAACTGGGGACATTGGCATAGGGTCTTAGAATAGAGTCCATATATCCAGATACCCCCTCAGTGATAGTGCCTATCCCTCACACAACGGGACGTCCCTGGTTTATATATTTTGGGTAGAAGATAAAAAGTACCTGGTCCAGGTTCCTGTGATGTGTCTGACAGGATCTGTTCCTGAATGCTCAGTGGTAATTCTTTTGTAATCTTGTTAAATTCTTTTTTGTATTCCTGTGTGGGGTCTGAGTCCAGTGGTTTGTAAAATGAAGTATTTGAGAGTTGTCTTTGGGCCTCCTTGGTGTAGTCTGATGTGTTCATGATGAAAACAGCTCCTCCTTTGTCTGCCTCTTTGATTGTAATATCCATATTGTTCCTGAGACTGTCTATGGCCTTCCTTTCAGCATTGTTGAGATTCTGCTGTGTGTGGTGTTGTTTGTTGATCACATCAGTTTAAACTCTCTGGCGAAAGCACTCAATGTAATGATCCAGTGTGGCTCTGTGACCCTCAGGAGGAGTCCATGTGGAATTTTTTTTCTTGTAATGTTGTTTTGTTAGTGTGGTGTGGCAAGTATCCTGTTCATTGTTGGGTTGGAGGGATGTTAAATGTTCTCCAGTGGAGTGTTTGATGATATGTTGTGAAGATGTAGCATGTTCTTCCTTGTTCTGTTCATGTGCATGTTGGAAATATTCCTTTAGGCATAGACAACGGAAAGAGGTTTCTAAGTTCTCACAAAGCTGAATCATTTGTGTGGATTTGGTGGGGCAGAATGAAAGTCCACATGAAAGAACTGCCTCCTCTGAAAGGCTGTGTTGTGACAGGTTGACAATATTCTTGGAGGAGTTATTGTTGTTGTGTTTAGCAGTCTGCAGGTTGGAAAGTTTTTTTTATTCTTTCGTTGTTTTAGCAGTTCCAGTTAGGAGTGATAGATGGCTTGACTTTTCTTGTAGAAATTTTGCCAAGTAGGTTGATTCCTTGTTGAAACGTCCAGTTCAGAGAGTTTGTCCTTGTTCAGCTTCTGTTTCTGGTACAGAACACTGATAAGATGTTTTAGTAGTTTCCTAGACAATGTGATACATGGTCTTGTTCTCACCCATAACTACTTCAGATTTGGCAATTAACTTTTTATACAGATCAATGGTACAGCCATGGGCACCCGCATGGCTCCACAATATGCTAACATCTTTATGGTTGACTTGGAGCAGAGCTTCCTAGACTCCCACCCACTCATACCTACCTTATACCTTCGTTACATTGACGACATCTTTATGGTCTGGACATATGGTAAAGAAGCCCTGGATGCATTCCATTAGGCTTTCAATGACTTTCACCCTACCATCAACCTGACAATGAACCAGTCTATGCAATAAATATATTTTCTGGACACCACTGTAAAACTAAACAATGGACGCATTGACACCACTTTATACCGGAAACCTACTGACCAACAAATAATGCCTGCATGCCTCCAGTTACCACCCCAAACACACCAAACGATCCATTGTATACAGCCAGGCTCTATGCTACAGCCGCATTTGCTCCAATCCTGCTGACAGAGATTCTCACCTGAGAGATCTACAACAAACCTTTTTGGAACTAAATTATCCACCTGATGAAGTCAGGACACAGATCAACAAAGCCAGAATGATACCCAGAGAAAACCTGTTACAAGACAGACCCAAAAGAGAAAATAACAGAATACCACTAGTGGCCACACACAACTCTCAACTTAAAACAGTTAAACGTATCATCAACAACTCACAACCTCTTTTGGACAGCTCTCTTTCAAAAGCACTGGGGGGTAAACCTTTTCTTGCACACAGACAGCCCCCCAACCTCAAACAACTCCTCACCCACAACAATACAGCATCTCATCTGAGCATGGACACCGGTACTAGAGCTTGCAATAAACCCAAGTGCAAACTTTGCTGCCACATACACCCAGACAACACAATCACTGGGCCTAACAACATTAACTATACCATCTCAGGCTCATTCACTTGTTCATCTTCCAACATTACATATGCCATTAAATCCCAACAATGCCCTTCAGTTCTCTACATAGGGCAAACAGGACAAACCCCATGCCAAAGGATAAATGGGCACAAATCTGACATTAGGAATCACAGAACTGAGAAATCTGTGGGAGAACACTTTAACCTTCCAAAGCATTCAATGGGTGACCTCAAGGTAGCTGTTTTACTGCAAAGGAACTTCAAGAATAGAATGGAGAGAGAAATTGCTGAATTACAAATTATTATGAAACTTGGAACAAACACCTCCCCAGGACTGAACAGTGATATTGGTTTTTTATCTCATTACAGATGCTAAACCCACTCTCAGTGAGTATAGCTATATATCCACAGTATTCCAATGTGTTTCTCTTTTAGAATTGTGTATCAGTATAATTATTTGTATAGGCATACTCAAAATAGGAATATTGGCTATATATCTCATTACATATGCTTTACCCATTTTCACTATATTTTATTGTATTCCTTTTTTCCTATGGCAAACTAAAATTATGTTTACATGTTAAAAAGTAAATTAGGTGGACAAGAACATCACTATCCAATGTATTTCTCTTTTAGCTGTATTGACACACTCAAACAGGGACTTAGATTGCTTATCCCATTACATATATTGAACCCATCTCCCATTGTTATTGACAGACAATCTCACATTTTGACATATTACTGTTTTGTTGCTTTCGCATGCTCATGCTACTCAGATCAAAGGCTTGCTCAATTTGTTAATTTTACTATTCTGTCATTGTACCATTTTACATTCTAAACCACTGCCTACCAGATAATTTTACTTCACTGTCATTGGTTTTTAAATCTGTACCATGTTGCATTCTGGGCCACTGCCTACCAGCTATGTATGGCTCTGCTCAGCTATGTATGGCTTTGCTCACTGTGCTGGATTCCTCATCTGATGAAGTGTGCTTAAGAGCACACGAAAGCTTACGTTCCAAATAAAAATTGGTTGGTCTTAAAGCTGAAACTTGAATCCTGCTTTGTTCATGATCTCATAACACAGTCTGGACAGTCTCAGCATATTTTAGATGTATTTTCCATGCTTATGTAGAGGCGGGAGTCTAGGCATCATCACTGCTTCCCTCTGATGATAACATCTAATTACATCCCAAAGGACAAGACAAATAAAACAAAACCATGCCTCTTTACTTAAAATCAATTGATCTTAGGTTAGTCATTGGAAATTATGCCAGTGATTTTCGTAATTCTGATAGGATTTGCACATGACTCTTTCTGGACAAAGGACCACTGGACATTTACTTTTAGTCAGGGGTCATTTTGTAGGGGGGGAAAGGTGAAGGAGCTCAATAGCATAACTCATTTACATATGCTGCACCCCCTGGGGTGTGGCATATGCAAATGAGTTATGCTAATGAGAGAATAAGTGAAAAAAAGAAAGAAAGCCCAGGAAAATGGGGGGGGGGAGAAGAAGATCTTTCCTGTGCTTCTGTAGCCTGGAGGCAGAAACACAGGGAAACCCCAGCCTCCCATGCCTCCTGGACAGAACGGGAAGAGGGTGGGGGAGATCTTCCTTATGCTTGTGCAGCCTGGCTGCAGAAGCACAGGGAAAGCCTCCCAGACAGCCCAGGAAGCTCAAGGGTGTGGGAGAGAAGATCTTCCCTGTGCTTGTGTAGCCTGGCTGCAAAAGCACAGGGAAAGCCCAGCCACCCATGCCTCTGGACAACTCCAGAAGAGGGAACAGGAGATCTTCATTATGTTTGTGCAACCTGATTGCAGAAGCACAGGGAAACCCCACCCCATGCCTCCCAGACAGCCCAGGAAAAGTGAGAGGGAGGGAGAAGATCTCCCCTGTGTGTCTGCAGCCAGGCTGCAGAAGCGCAGGGAAAGCCCAGCCACCATGTGCCTCCCGGACAGCCCAGGAAGCACAGGAGTGGGGGATAAGATTTTCCTCTTGCTTCTGCAGCTGTGGCCGCAGAAGCATGAGGAAAGCCCAACCAGCCACCTCTCCGACAATCAAAGAGGCGTGCCAGAAGTTTTTCCCTGCTGCATGCAGACCCCCTGGCTGGAGGCTTCTGTTGCTGAGCAGCTGAAACTACCGGAGAACAGATTTCTCCCTGCTGCACGCAGACCCCTGACTGAGTGGGGAAGAGAGGGGGGGGCACTGGAGGTTCAGGAGCTGTGCTCCGGTGTGCTCCTGCTGAATCAAACCCCTGCTTTTAGTCATGTGTGCTTAATATTACATCAAAAAATCAATTTGTACAGACATAGAAGGCTTGAAAGGTATATTATTGCATGTAACAAAAAACATCTTATCTCTCCTGAGAATATGGAAACCTATTTATTTACTTATTTATTGGAAACTGTTTCACCTGTGTAAAAAGCTGAAGATCATAATAACAAAGAGGCTCCATATAAATTCCATGATTCCCACTGCTTTCAGTAGGATATAAAGAGCCTGAATCTTTGTGCCATGGTGTGGCAAACTATTCTATATTTCTGTGGACACATGTTGACTACTAAAAGTGCTTTAAAATGTGTAAAATGTTCAGGCTCAGACCCTTACATGTACAGTTACTGTTTTTTTCCTAGCTTGCTCAGTTTGTAAAGATTTAAAACAGTTGATTAAAAAACAGGAACAGACTTATTTATACTCATCAGAATTTCATGATTCTCAACATGTCATAGGGTTGCCAAGTCCAATTTAAGAAATATCTGGGGACTTTGGGGGTGGAGCCAGGAGACATTAGGGATGGAGCCAAGATCAAGGCTGTGACAAGCATCATTGAACTCCAAAGGGAATTCTGGCCATCACATTTAAAGGGACAGCACACTTTTTCAATGCCTTCCTTCCACAGGAAATAATGAAGGATAGGGGCACCTTCTTTTGGGGCTCATAGAATTGGACCCCCTGGTCCAATCATTTTGAAACTTGGGGGGGGGGGTATTTTGGGGAGAGGCACTAGATGCTGTACTGAAAATTTGGTGCCTCTACCCCAAAAAATAGCCCCCCCCCCAGAGCCCCAGATACTTGCGGATCAATTCTCCATTATTTTCTATGGGAATAAATCTCCATAGGGAATAATGGAGTTCCCAGCAGACATTTCCCTCCCCTCCCCCTGCTTTCTGATGACCCTGAAGCGGGGGGAGGGCCTCCAAACCGGGGGATCCCCTGCCCCCACCTGGGGATTGGCAACCCTAACATGTCACCATAAAATATTAGCAATAATACATGCTTCCATTTGTGCAGTGATACTGATAGATTCTCACCATCCCAACTGTTGCCCCCTAAATCTCAGCAGCCTCAGTTATTTTTGTAAAACAGAATCCATTAATAAAAGTCTTATACCCATGATCACTTGCTAGAATAATTTGCAAGCAGCAGATAAAAATAGAGCCAAGGCTTTTTTAAAGCAGGAACTCACAGGAACACTGTTCTGGCTGGCTTGTTGTCAGGGGGTGTGGCTTAATATGCAAATGAGTCCCTGTGCTACTTTTTCTACAAAGAAGTCCCAGTTACAGTGACCTATGTGTATGATGTTCAAATGTTAACAATCTATCTACATTTCAACCACCTGACTGCTGGGTTTTTTTTTTTAAGTTTCTATATGACATCACCCTTTATTTGTGCATAGACTGTTAACAGTTCATTTTTTCCACACTCAAATCTACTTTATTTTAAACCTGTAAAAATGTTATTTTCAGGGCAAGACATTATCAGCAGGAAGAATTCATTGTGTCTGTCGGGAAAAACAGTGCAATTGCAGAACTTCTGTGAAGAGCTAGTCTGTTACTCATGAATTTATTTTTAATTTGTTGACAGTCACAAGGGGCCAATCCCTGATAACAATTAGCATAATAAAATAGAATCATCTGCCTTTTAGACAGAGGGGAGGGGAATCATCAGAATATTTGCAAATATGAGGACGGAGATTTTTTATTTTTATTTTATTTTTAATTTGATTTTTTAATATATTGCAATCCAAAGTAATATACACACATATATAGAACGATTTCTAAAATTACAGAAAGATAAGGTGTTACCAAACATTCATTATGACTAAGAAGGAGTAATTAATTTCAAATTAACTATTCTGTGGGAGAAAATAAAAGAAAATCTTCTACTTTATATTTACCATAACTGGAGTGTTGTTACTATCTTAGGGATCTCACCATATTTCTGTAGGTATTCTAATATCAGATACCAAATAGAAAAAAATATATCTGAATCTGGGTCTATTAATCTTTTGTTCATTTCAGTTAGCTTGGCCATTATATATATATTCCATATCTTCAAATGCCATTAAGTTAGAGAAGGAGCCGATTCTGCTTTCCATTTTTGGGCTATTGCCAATTTGGCTGCATAAATTAAAAATGCTATTATTTTATGATTAATCGAAGATATTTTAGAGTATTTCCTAAAATTTAGCAAAATGAACTCAGGAGCTAAATTTATCTGCACACCTGTGATTTCTAAAATTCTATTTATTATCTTCTTCCAAAATAAAAAAAAAAATCTTTGGACACCAGAACCAGCAGTGTAAGTAGGAACCTATTTGCTTACACTGTTTCCAACAAACAGGCTTAATTTGAGTATTTATAAAAGCTAATTTTTGTGGGGTATAGTACCATAATGACATAAGTTTGAAATGTTGCAATCTAATCAAAATAACGCTAGTTATATTTTCATAAGCATTCCATATAGAATCCCAATCTTGAGGTGAAAATTTAATATTACATTCTTTCTCCCATTCCTGCTGGTATGCAAGTGATTTGTCTAGCTTTTGTTCTTCTAAAATATAATAGAATTTTGATATACTGCCTTTTTCTCCACTTTCAATTTGTTTTAAGATATTCTCGAAGTTTGACAATGGATGTCTTATTCTTTCTATTAATTTAATGGAAGAGGACAGGTGTTGAAGTTGCAAATATTTGTACCATGGCATTGTTTTTTTAATCTTAGATTCCAATGAGATCTTGTCTATGAATTTATTCTTATGTATCAGATCAATTAATTTTGTTATTCCATGCATATCATTATATTCTATAGGGTTTAGAGACAAACCATTATTGTCCTATAAAGCTACTTAATCTAGAGGCACAGGAAATATTAAAATGAGATTAAACATATTAGTGCAGGATAGGTCTATTAATAGCTACTAGCTATGCTGATCAAAGGAAAACTCCACATTTGGAGGCAATTAACAACTGAATACCAGTGCCAGTGCCTTGGCATCTATGCTAGGTTGCTGGCCATCCAAAGGAACTGGTTGGCCACTGTGTGAGACTGGATGCTGGACTAGATGAACCACTGTTCTGATTAGGGCTCTTATGTTCTTATAGAGGTGTCTAATTTTTTGGAGTTTTAAAAAAATTGATTTTAAGGTATTATTTCTACGTAGCACTATTATTTCTATGTGGCACCCATGCTCCTCAAAATTAAAAAATAAATATATTATATTTTTCCAGCAGATAAAACATTGGAAGTACTTCTATTTCAATGAGGTGAAAAGAGCCACTGACATAGAGTTCAACAAACCAGCAAGCTGTCTTGGATCCCAATGTGAGTAAATGTTGACCCCTTCAGAACTAGATCCATTAGGATCATGGCAGTATAATAACAGGGAGACTTGAAGTGTAATCTTATGCAAAGTTACTCTAGTCTAGAGTGATCAGCCTGTGGTTGGCAACCAATGGGGTGCTTACTAGGGGATGGAGGTAACTGCTGAAATTGCACTGATCTCACTTCCAGATTCCATTAGACACAATATCATCATGTCAAAGACACAATCAGTTCTTCCCAGTTTGACTGGTGGCTGAGAAGAAGAAAAATAAGCAGGAAAAGGGGAGAGGTTGCCAGTATAGGGGAAGAAGAAATAGGGAGGAATATAAGAGAAAGTGAGCCTGCAAGTTCTTAAATCTCCTTTGCTTGTATTTTCTAAATATTCTACCTTGCCCAAACCTCTTGATCCTTGTTGGTTTCTTTTTCTGTACCTATGATGTTTTTCATACCAAGGCCAGCCAGAACTACATACTTCATCCAAACAAGTACACCATAATTGCTATAATGGTGTACAGGAGGGGGATTCTAGCAGGAGCGCCTTTGCATATTAGGTCACAGCCTCCTGATGTAGCCAATCCTCCAAGAGTTTACAAAAAAGAACCTTGTAAACTCTTGGAGGATTGGCTACATCAGAGAGGTGTAGCCTAGTATGCAAAGGAGCTCCTGCTAGAATTCCACTCCTTGTGTTATACATCTTCTTTTATTTTTCAAATTTGAATGGCATGTAGATACAATGTTCTGCTAAAATTTGTAATAGAACACTGAGTTGATGTCCTCAGTGAGTTGTATACTATGTAGGGTTGTCAAGTCCTCAGTGTTATCTGGTGGGGGACTTTTGTGCATGTGCAACACAATGACATCACCCGGAAGTGATGTCATCACACCAGCGATGCCACTCACGGTCGCTCTAGGCATTTCTGGGAAAACTCTATGGTTTTCCCGGATGCTCTAGGCATTTGGGAGGGGAAAACTCTATGGTACCCATTGGAGCATAGAGTTTTCCCTTCCAAATGGTTAGAGCAGGGGTGGCCAACGGTAGCTCTCCAGATGTTTTTTTGCCATTGGCCATGCTGGCTGGGGCTGAAGGGAGTTGTAGGCAAAAACACCTGGAGAGCTACCCCTGGGTTAGAACATCTGGAAAACCATAGAGTTTTCCTGAAAACACCTAGAGTGGCTGCCATGCAATGTTGCCAATGTGATGATGTCATTTCCAGGTGATGTCATTGTGCCGCCAATGTCGGGGGAGGTTCCCCCCGCTGGCCCAATGTTGGTTGGCGGGTTGGGAACCTCCTGGGCGGTGGAACCTCTGCCTGGACCAGGGGCTTGACAGACCTAATACTATGGCTGTACAATATTTTCCAAGATAATTAGTTCTCATTTATGCCCTGTGTGTACGTATGTGATTAGGTTTATTTTGTTCAATTCTGCCGCTCTCTACAACTATTTCAGGCACTATAAAATATGTTTTAAAATGAACTGCTATTAAACACTTTCAAAATCCATTACAATTAAGCAATCAACCTAAACAACAGCCAGACTACCCTCATAAGAACACTTTATCAAAGCCTCCATACAGCAGTTAGCAGCTAAATAGCTTTCTAAGAAGCACATTAATAGAGTGTTATCAGAATGTCAATCTTTTGTTCCACTTTTTATTTTTCTCTAAGACTGTATCCTTTTAATCCGTCTTGTGGCCAAGTACCCAGGCTTGGATCCCCCAGAAGATCTTTATGCATACAACAGTCCTTGCACAAGTGAAAGTGATAAAATTACTCTTTGTTGTCCGCTATTGTTAAGTGGAAGCAATTGTATTCTTTGCCATAAGTGCAAGGCATATCATAAGGAATTTTTTTTATATACAATTTCAGATCCAAATTAAATAAGATCATGTTAACCACTGAATCTACATTCCATTGCTCCATATTTCATATCTATTATAAGTAATTCTCCTGGTGTGGTGGCAATTCTGACCATCCTGGTTCATTGGAGCTCAATGGGTCTGTACAGCACAAGCCTTTGGCCCATCAAACTATCAGTCAAGAGTACTCACATGCCATTGGTTGAGTCTGCTTCTCTCTCCAACCCAAGTAGCTATTGTCAGCCGCAAAGCTGATTCTGTCAGTAAAACACAACCAGGGGGCGTTTTGTACAAAAATAGGTGTTGGAGCTCATTAGCATAACTCATTAGCATATGCCACCCCCACCAGCCAAAAGCAATCTGATGCAAGAAAGGAGAGCTCAGGGTGAGTGAGGCCTGCTTGGGCTGGCTAGAGATCCAGCCAGCCCAAGCAGGCCTCACTCACCTGGGGCTCTCCTTGGCCACCCCCCCACCGCCCCCCCCAGCAAACCACCTGCTGCCCAAAATTAGTGGTGGCACAGGCTTTTCCTGGGGTTAATGAGGAGTGTTGCGGGCATGGCAGAGCCCCTGCTGGCTGGCTGGTTGCTCACTCTCCTAATCCAGGGTTTATTATGCAGTTGCACCTACTATTCAATGGATAAGGTACGTAGGTAGTGAGGAGGAGGGGGGTGTCTGAAAGGTTCAGGAGCTGTGCTCCTGTGAGCTCCTGCTGAATTCAAGACCTGACAACAACCTTAATTCTGGCAGTTACTGTGGGAACACACTATTGGCCCATCACATGTCAGTCACCCATCTCTGGTCTCTGATTGGCTAACTCCCTTGCCCCCACCTTCTACAGGCCCAGAAATGTTGAAAAAAGGAAAAGGTAGTCCCCCATGCAAGCACCAGTCATTTCTGACTCTGGGGTGACGTTGCTTTCACAACGTTTTCACGGCAGACTTTTTACGGGGTGGTTGCCTTCCCCAGTCATCTACACTTACCCCCCAGCAAGCTGGGTACTTATTTTACCAACCTCGGAAGAATGGAAGGCTGAGTCAACCTCGAGCCGGCTACCTGAACCAGCTTTTACTGGGATCGAACTCAGGTCATGAGCAGAGGGCTCTGACTGCAGTACTGCAGCTTTACCACTCTGCACTATGGGGCTCTCAGAAATGTTGAACACATTGCCAAAAGCAGTCTTACCTCAGAGAGAGACACATCTCTTAGCTCTTCTCTATCAACTGGCTTCAGAAAGGGCTGTAGAGCTCCTGTGGCCTTATGAAAGGCCCTATCAACAGCCCACACAGATGGCCCCCCAGCCTCTGAAAACCACTGCAATAGCCAGGGAGCGTGGCATCACCTCAGAGGACATAGTTGTCCCACCTTTATTGTCTTTACTCCCTCTCTCCCTCCTCCCCTCAGCCTCTCTCCAAGATGGTTGCCTGATAAGGAGATAGGGAAGCCTCACAGAGTTGTTGTTCAGATCAAAGGGGGAGAGAAATGAAGAGAATGATGTAAACTGATTTGCCCCCCCACCCCCGCACTATGAAGAAAGACTGTCCTTTTCCTGCACAGGCTGCAGGATTGCTAACTGCAGGTTAGAAAATTCCAGATGGCAGAGATCAGCTCCCTTTGAAGTGGAGGGGGGGGGGGGGGAATTAATGCCTTCCTTTGGGAAGGTGGGAAGACATCAAGGCTTGGAGTCCCTCACCCAAAAACCTCTACTGGTACTTTTCCAGGTTGGTGGGAAATTCCTAAGGCATCAATACAGGAGGTTCCTCCTGGGAAACCACTGTTGCCAACCTCCAGGTGAGGGCTGGAGATCACTCAGAATTACAACTGCTATCCAGTTCTTGTGGAAGCTGACTGGGTGATTTCGGACCAATCACACACTACCAGCCTAATCTTCGTGACAGGATTGTTGTTCAGATCACACAGGGGGAGAGAAGACTGATGTATGCTTTGGTTCCCCCCCCACACACACACACTGTGAAGAAAGACTGTCATTTTTCTATGTAGAGGCTGCAGGGAGGGAGAAGGCAATGGAAACTTGAAATTAGAAGGGCAGGTAGAGGGAAGGAGATAGGGTTGCTAACTCCAGGTTAGGAAATTTCTAGATATTTAAGGGGTGGGGCCTGGAGAGGGTACAGTTTGAGGAGGGATAGTACCTCAGGCAGGTACAATGCCATTTCCTCCTGGGGAACTACTGGAGACCTCTCAGATTTACAATTGCACTCTAGGCAGAGATCAGCTCCCCTTGACGTGAGGGGGGGAGTCAATGCCTTCACTTGGGTGGGTAGGAAGACAAAAAGGGTGGCGGGAACTCAACCAGAACCTCTTTCTAGAGCCAGTTGTATTTTTCTTCACAATGGGCTTTACTCCTAGTTATTCAATAAATTTATATTAAAGCAATGTATAGTTACAGCCATTATTGTGTTCATAGAATCATAGAGTTAGAAGGGACCTCTAGGGTCATCAAGCTTAACCCCCTGCACAATGCAAGAAACTCACAAACACTTCCCCCTAAATTCACAGGATCTTCATTGCTGTCAGATGGCCATCTAGCCTGTTTAAAAACCTCCAAGGAAGCAGAACCCACCATCTCCCAAGGAAGCCTGTTCCACTGTGGAATCGTTCTAACGGTCAGGAAGTTCTTCCTAATGTTGAGCCGGAAATTCTTTTGATTTAATTTCAACCCATTGGTTCTGGTACTACCTTCCGGGGCCACAGAAAACAATTCCACATCATCCGCTATATGACAGCCCTTTAAGTGCTTGGTGATCATATCACCTCTCAGCTGCCTCCTCTCCAGGCTAAACATCCCCAGCTCCTTCAACCTTTCCTCATAGGATTTGGTCTCCAGACCCCTCACCATCTTTGTCGCCCTCCTCTGGACCCGTTCCAGCTTGTCTATATCCTTCTTAAAATGTGGTGCCCAAAACTGAACACAATACTCCAGGTGAGGTCTTACCAGAGCAGAGTAAAGCGATACCATCACATCACGTGATCTGGACACTATACTTCTGTTGATACAGCCAAAAATTGCACTTGCCTTTTTAGCCACCGCATCACACTGTTGACTCATGTTCAGTGTATGATCCACTAAGACCCCTAGATCCTTTTCGTACTTACTACTGCTAAGACAAGTCTCCTCCATCCTATAACCATGCATTGGATTTTTCGTACCTAAATGCAGAACTTTACATTTATCCCTGTTAAAATTCATTTTATTGATTTTAGCCCAGTTTTCCAGCCTGTCAAAGCCATCCTGTTTGTCTTCTTCTGTGTTTGCAACCCCTCCCAAATGTTGTTGGTATAAGTGAAAATGTGCTAAGCAAATTTTCCTTCCCACTCAGTATTTAATTTCAAACTTCTTGTAATGTACAATGTACAGATAGTAATCCAAAATTGGCTTGTACGTTCTTCAGAATAAAATCCAAGAAGGAAACCTGTATTGCAGTGGGGTCAGCTGATTAGCTAGCATACTGAGTTCTGGGATATTCAGTTTTTTATTAATGTACCTTGCTATTATTTATTTTTCCCTTGTCATATGAATCACTTCTGAGTTCTTTAAGAATTGATGTGACTGCAGTTCAAAGACGTATTTTTATGAGTTAAAGGGAAAGATCTATGCATTGTAAAGAAAACATTCTATATAAGCTTACATTTTCCAATAAAAGATACTCTATATTCATACTGTGGCTCTTCTGTTGGCAAATGACCATGCTTTGCTAACTTGGAAAGAACACACGAGACATAAGCAGAAGAGTATAATGTTACATTATCCATCAGTGTCTGCTCAGTTCAGGACTCCATGGAGTAGGAGAGCATAAGATAATATTTATTTTATGGCCAGGAAAAAGGGGGGAAAGCCTGGTAACTACTAAGGGTTTTGTTTGTTTTAATGTCATGGTTTAAATACAATTGCTTGGATCCACTGGTGCATTTCTGCATTCAGAAGAATTTCTGTCCAAGGATTGTGACTTCCTTATATCCCCCTCCACCCACAGCCCAAAGGAGTCTCAAATGCTGCTCCTGGGGAATCAAAGGAACATTTTGGAGAGCATTTTGGGTGGCAGTCAGGGGGGAATTGTAAGAAAGTTGTGTTCCATGGGCAGAAATATTTCATCCATAGAATCACTCTGGACAATCTAAAACCAATGAGTTGTATCCAATGACTTCATTCCACTGGTGGTAATTTTTCCCTGACAGAAGTAGTATTCCACTGTCGGGGGTGGGGGCTCCTTATTCCAGTGGAAATTCCCTTATGCCTGTGGACAATTCAGCCATCAGCAGAACAGATTCATTGAATACAACCAGTTGTTTCTGTAAAATAAGTTTCTCAATATAAAAAAAATTCAATATAACCCCATTTATGGACACTCCAGAAGAATGAAGCTGGAACTGAGATTACTAGAACAAGTTTGGTGGTGATCTCACAACAAAGCTTCAAGAACATGTGGAAACCTGTGAGATGGTAGTGGCTGCAAAGAAGAAATTCTATTCAGCCTCCATCCCATCGGCCAGCTCACACCCAGCTCAATTATTTAGGGTAATTCAATCCCTTGCATCTCTCACTGAGAGAACCAAAAATAGTCGAAATTTGCCTTAAAGCTGTGAGGCCTTTGCAAACTTTCTCACAGAGAAAATCTTGTCACCCTCACATGACCTCCCAACGTGACACAGTAAATGAACTGGAGGTACCTTGACCATCTTTGGATTCAGTCTTTGATTCCTTCAACTGTCTCTGCCTGGCCAATGTTGATAGGATTCTGGATGCTGCTAGACCGACATGCCTCCTGGGCCCATGTCCCTCCTTGCTGGTGAAAGTTGGTGGGGAGAAGATACAGAACCCTCTATTGGATATTATCAATCTTTCTCTTGGATCAGGAGTTTTCCCTGAGGGTTTAAAACAGGCCATGGTTGTTCCACCCTTGAAAAAACCAGTTTTGGATCCTTTGGATCCATCCAATTACTGCCCAGTTTTAAATTTACCGTTTCCGCATAAGGAAATTGAGATGGTTGTTGCTGAACAGTTCTAGAGGTTCCTAGATGGCACATCAGCTCTGGACCTATTCCAGTCTGGCTTCCACCCTGGCCACAAGATGGAGATGGCTCTGGTTGCCCTCAAAGGCAGACTTGGCAAACAGCTGGATCAAGGCAGGTTGGCACTGCTGCTGTTGCTTGACCTCACAGCAGCATTCGACCCAGTTGACCATGATTTTGGCCCACCACCTTGACAATGTAGGAGTTCATGGGACAGTCCTAAATGGCTCTCCTTGTTTTTCTGGGGTTGGGGACAGAGGATGGCACTGGGGGAGAGAGTATTCTCTAGGCACAGTTTGATGTGTATGGTGCCTCAGGGGCTGTGGAGAAACGCCATTTTAGTCAATGTTGGTGCTTCATTGGGAGGGAAAACATGAAACTCCTAAGCAGGCTTTGGCCTAGCCTTCCCCTCACTCCCCCCTCCCTTCCAGAGCCAAACCAACAACTCTAGGGGGAAAGTCTCCTAGAGAGGCAGGAAGTTCTTTTGTTCTCTGCATGGGAGTTAGGCAGGAAGAGAAGTCAGTTCTCAGCTAGCACTCAATGGAGAAGGATGTGAGCCCGGGAGCTCCTGCCTGGGAAAGAGGCCTATTTACGCAGGACAAGGCCCCCAGGTAGTCAGACCAAGTAAGTCGTCCACAAGACAGGACCAGTTTAGACCAGGGACAATAGGATGCGTTTATAATCCACTTTTCTTTGTTATGCTGTTGGCTGTGCGTGTGCTGTGCTGTGCTAACCATTTACAAGCAACTGTTTTTGTTCTGTTCTTCTTTTCTTTTCTTTTTCTCTTTTAATTAAATATTTTTACTGTTTTAAATGCTGGCAGTCCATCTCTGTACCACATAGATCCCCAACCGCTTAGACCACGCTGTTTTAAGAAGGGGGCCCCAGGGAAGGGGGAAGGCATGCAGTTGGATAAGGTGCCAATCCTCCAGGGGTTCCCTAAAGAAGTGCTGAGGTCTCTGTGATACCCAAGTACAGGGTGGCAGAGGACCTTGAGGCCGGGCCTCATAGCTGGAGAGGGGGATTGGGAGTCCTGTTCCTCTCAATCTGAACCCCTAGACTGAGCAGGTGGTGGCAGCGAGCCCAAGTGGCAGGAGGAGAAATAGCTCCCTCCAGGAGTTGGCGACTCAATAGGGAGCTGACGGGACCGGGTCTGAAGGCAGAATCGGGCCGGTTCTGTCACAGGGGCTATCCTCTTTTCAATGTTGTTCAACATCTATATGTTTTCCCTTGCCCAGTTTGCATGGAAATTCAGGCTGGGTTTTCACCAATATGCCAATGACACCCAGCTTTATCTGTTGATGGGCAGCCAGTTGGATGCTGTCCTGGTTAATCTGGCTGAGGGTTTGGAGGCCCCAGTGGGATGGTTAAAGTACAGCCAATTCAGACTGAATCACTCAAAGAAAGATGTTGGGTTGGAGAGATATTGGTGTGGAGTGCCAGCTCCTAGCTCTTCATGGCATGCCATTAAAACCAGCACCTACCACTCAGAGCTTGGGGGTGATCCTGGATGACTGCTTGACAATGGAGGCCCACCAATATTGCCTAGCTAGCATTTTACAAATTATGCCAGGCCAGGCAACTGGCCCCCAACCTGTCTCGCTCTGACCTAGCCATTGGTGTAGAGAGCCAGTTTGGTGTAGTGGTTAAGTGTGTGGACTCTTATCTGGGAGAACCCGGTTTGATTCCTCACTCCTCCGCTTGCAGCTGCTGGAAAGGCCTTGGGTCAGCCATAGCTCTTGTAGGAGTTGTCCTTGAAAGGGCAGCTGCTGTGAGAGCCCTCTCAGCCTCACCCACCTCACAGGGTGTCTGTTGTGGGGGGAGAGAATATAGGAGATTGTAAGCTGCTCTGAGTCTTTGATTCAGAGAGAAGGGCAGGGTATAAATCTGCAATTCTTCTTCTTCAGTTCTGTAATGCATGCAACAGTGACCTCCAGGCTGAATTACTGCAACTCGCTGAACATGGATCTTCTGTTGATGAGACTGACTTGGAAACTGCAGCTGGTTTAGGATGCAGTGGCTCAGGTCCTTACAGGGACCATGCACATGGCTAACATCTCTCCAGTGCTGCAAGAACTGCATTGGCTTCCAGTGGAGAAGCAGATCAGATTCAAGGTGTTGGTATTGACCTTTAAGGCCCTTAATGGCTAGGAACGTATGCATCTTCAGGACCGCCTCTCCTGGTATACCCCTAGAAGAATCTTGTGCTCTTGTGATCAACATCTGCTGGTGGTCCCTGGCCCAAGAAATATCCAGCTATCCTTGACCATGACAAGAGCCTTCTCCACCTTTGCCCCAACCTGGTGGAACTCTCTGACAAATTCCATCTGGACCTTGTGGGATTTATGATCTTTTTTCAGGGCCTCTAAGGCAGAGATGTTTTGCCAGGCATTCATTTGGTTCACCCTGGCACTCCTACTTCCACCACCACCTCCGATAGTGGCACCACTGGGACTGAGATAATACTGCACTAGTGAAAATGGCATTATTGGGATTTTTGATGCCATCTGTTTTTTAGGGAATCTGATGTTTTATTGGTATTATGCAATGCCAGGTCCGTAAATAACAAGACCTCAATCCTTAGGGAGTTCCTGCTTCGGCAGGATATGGACCTGGCTTGCGTGACTGAGACCTGGGTGCAAGATGGGGAGACGGTGGCTCTCACCCAGATGACCCCCCCTGAGTTACTCAGTCTTTCAACAATCGTGGACTAGCGGGCCGGGGGGGAGGGGTGGTGTAATGTACTGGAAACCAAGATGGTTGGGAGGCAACATTCTTTATTGCAAGCACATTACAAAGGTGAATACACGCGGCCGGGGTCCCGCATATATACATTTCCCCGGACGGCCCCCCTGGTCCGACCAGGCCAATCCTGGTCGGTTAAACTTCCTGCCACAGATGTTGAAGGGCGGGGCCACTGTGAGCCACATCCGGGAACCCGAGGGTCTCCCTTAGGTGACCATTGCCATGCGGCCTGGCCACTTATGAACAATACATAACACTCCTCCCCCCTTAGTTCAGGACACATAATCCCTCAAGTATGCGGGGGCCGTGTGCTCCTGGTTGGACCTCTGTAGGCTGGCCGGCGGAGTGGGAGCGGTAGCTGCCGCCGTTGGGATTGTTTCCGCCAAGCCAGGTGGAGCGGCGGTCTCTCCGCTGGGAGGAGCCGCCGCCCTACAGGTGTCTCTGACAGGCTGTTCCGCCGGTGCTCCCGCCGCTGCGCTGCTCTCGCCCTGGGTTGGCCCCGCTCTCGGCTCGGCTGGAGTGGACAGAGGATCGGGGCTGACTTGTGGCGGACCCGCGGCAGCGGGCGCTTCCGTGCTCGGCCCTTCTGTTGGCTCTTCTTGCACGGTGCGGCGCCGTATCTGATTGATATGCCTCCGCAAGAGGAGGCCACCTTCCGTGGACACATCATACTGACGGGACCGGTTACTCGCAGTACCTGTCCCGCCACCCACTCGGGGCCACTCGCGTAGTTCCTAGTGTACATGGGGTCCCCCGGGAAAAAACCCCTAGCCGCCACTCTGCACTCAGGGGAATTTCGGATGTCGGTGGCCCAGTCGGGGTGCAACTGATCGAGCCTCGTTATGAGTTTTCGTCCCATTAGCAGCTCGGCAGGGCTGACCCCCATGACGGGGTTGGGAGTTATCCTATTGTCAAATAGGAATGTGGCTAGGCGGTGTTCCCAGTCCCCCTGTACTATGCGGCCCAGAGCCTCTTTGGTGGTGCGGACCATCCGTTCTGCCTGGCCATTGGTAGCTGGATGGAATGGGGCTGACCGTATGTGATGGATCAGGTACCTTTGCAAAAACTCCCGGAATTCTCGGGAGGTGAAGGCGGTTCCATTATCAGAGACAATGGTGTCTGGGATCCCGTGTGTGCTCAGGACCCTGTGTAATGCACGAATTGCCACCGCCATGGATGTCGAAGCCACCGGGATGACTTCCAGCCACTTAGTGTAGGCATCTACCAATATGAAGAAGATCTGGCCCTGGAAGGGGCCCGCGAAATCTATGTGAAGCCTGGCCCACGGCTTTCTGTGTGCTTCCCAGCGCTGAGCGGGGGCGCTGGGCAGCTCCGGCCGGGACTCCTGACATGCGGTGCACCTCCGGACCCATCCCTCGATTTCTTCGTCCATCCCTGGCCACCATACGTAACTGCGGGCTAGGGCCTTCATCCGGATGATCCCCGAATGCGTTTTGTGCAGGGCCTCCAGCACTTGTCTTCGCAGCGGGGGGGGGGGACCACCACCCTGCTTCCCCATAACAGGCACCCCTTGTAGGCAGCTAGTTCTTCCTTTCTCGTGGAATATGCCTTGAACTCCTCCCCCGGTTTTCCCTCTGGCCACCCCCTCACCACACAGTTGAGGACCCGGGCGAGAGTTTTGTCCCACCCCGTGGCTTTTGCTACCTCTGCTGCGTGTAGGGGGCGCTCTGGCAGCGTTTCCATAAGCATCACATGGTTGGCTGAGGCAGGGCCGGGGTCTATGGAGGGAAGCGGTCGGCAACTGAGGGCGTCTGCGTGCCCCATGGCCTTGCCTGGCCGGTGGACCAGGGCATAGGTGTATGAATTAAGGAATTGGTTCCATCGCAAAACGCGTTGCGATAGAATCTGTGGCATTTGGCGATCCGGGGCCAGGAGCCCCAGGAGTGGCTTGTGGTCCGTGGCTATTGTGAACCGCCTCCCATACAAATAGTCGTGGAACTTGCGCACCCCGGCGACAATTGCTAGGGCCTCTTTGTCTATTTGCCTGTAGTTCCGCTCCGCTGAGGTTAGTGTCCTAGAGTAATAAGCTACTGGGACCTCCCTCCCATCCGGGAGCTGGTGACCCAGGACGGCGCCCACCCCGCACGGCGACGCATCACATGCAAGGATCACCGGGAGGCCCTCATCAGTGGTGGAGCACATCGTTTGATGTGAGTAGGTCCTTTACCGCTTGGACTGCCGCTGCCTGTTTCAGTCCCCAAGCCCAGGGGGCATTCTTATCTAAGAGTCTGTGGAGGAGTTCTGCAATGGCGGCCTTGTGGGGCAAGAATGAATGGTAAAAATTTAATAACCCCAAGAAACTCTGGAGGTCTGCCTTGCTCTTTGGGGTTGGGGCTTCCACGATAGCTGTGGTTTTGTTGGGCGTCGGGTGGATTCCTGCTGCATCCACCACAAACCCCAAGAACTCTACCCTTGGTACCCCCAGGGAGCACTTTTCCCGCTTTACTTTCAGGCCGGCCTCTTGGAAATGGTGGAGCACCTCACGCAGCCGGTCGCAGAATTCCTCCGGGTCTGGGGCGGCGATCAAAACGTCATCGAAAAACGGCTGTACCCTGGGGATCCCTTTGAGGAGAGAATCCATCAGACTCTGGAAAACCCCCGGGGCCACGCTCACCCCAAACTGTAACCTCCGCACCTTAAACGCCCCCCTGTGGGTGACTATTGTCTGTGCCTCTGCCGTGGCGGCGTCTATGGGTAGCTGCTGGTACGCCTGGGCCAGGTCTAGTTTCCCAAAAATCTTGGACCCCGCCAGCGCAGCTAAAACGTGGCTGATGACTGGGACCGGGTAGGGGTTATCCTGAAGTGCCTTGTTAATAGTGCACTTATAGTCTGCACATATGCGCACGTCCCCGTTAGGCTTCACCGGGGTCACGATCGGAGTTTCCCATTCAGCGTGGGAAACAGGTTCCAGCACTCCCTGAGCTGTGAGGCGATCTAGCTCGGCCTCAATCTTAGGCTTTAGTGCAAACGGGACCCGCCTAGCCTTAAGCCTTACTGGCCGCACTTGGGGGTCGAGAGGTAAGGATATGGGGGCCCCCTTATAACACCCCAGGGCCCCATCAAACACTTCCGGGAACTCTTTACACATGTCGTCGAATCCCCCGCGTCCCCAGCTGCGGCACCTCCACTATATTTATTCCCAGCGGCTGGAACCAGGCTAGCCCCAAAAGTGTGGTGAGCTGCCATTTGACCACCAGTATGTCGAGGTTGCCGCTGAACCCCTTGTACTCCACCCCCCACCGTTGCCCAACCCAGAACTTGTTCAGGGTTCTTTTGGAAGTCCCGGAGCACGAAATCGGCCGGACGCAGTCTGGGCTGGCCCCGCGAGCACAGCCTCCTCAAGGATTCCTCCGATATTATGGAGATGGAAGAACCTGAGTCCAGTTCCATCAGGCAAGGCTTGCCCTCTATCTTGACTGAGACCTTGACCTTGCGGGGGGTCTTGTCAGGCAAGTTCATTACCTGTACGCTGGTCGATGCTGTCGCGTAGTCTCCTGTCGATTCCTGGTTGGTCGCTTGGCGGTGGTGGGTGCCCTTGGACCGGCAGGCCCTTGCTATGTGGCCCATCTTGCCGCAGCTCCTGCAGACCACGTGGCGGTAGGGGCAGTCCCTTCGCTCGTGTTGGTCCCCGCAGCTGGCGCACCTGGTCGAGGCTGGTCTCTCTGCCGCTCGGGGTCGCTGGGTTGCTCGTGGGCCCATCCCTGGTTGGCGGCGCAGCTGGAGTGCCTCCTCCTCCTCTGGTCCATAGGGGTCCATCTCTCCCTGGTGGACGGTGTCAGTTCTTGTTTTGGGAAAGGTCCTCATGGACCGCTCGAACGCCACTGCCTCATTGAAGGCGCTCTGGAGGGTGAGCTCTTCCCTCGCGAACAGCTTCTGCTGCAGCCTCTCATCCCTCAGGCTCCAGACGAAACGGTCTGCCAGGGACTCTTCCAGCTGTGCGAAGCTGTATTTCCCCGCGATTTGGCGGAGGGCCGCCAGGTAGTCGGCGGCTGACTCTCCCGCCTCTTGGTCCCGCTTGTGGAAGAGGAAACGGTGGGCCACGCATGAGGGCTGTGGCAGGAAGTGCCCGGTAAGGAGCCAGACAATCTCTTCGTAGGACTTCTCCGTGATCCTCGCGGGGGCCGAGAGACCCTTGCGATCTCGAATGTGGCCGCTCCACAGATGCTCAGGAGGACGTCCCGCTTCATGCAATCTTCAGTTATGCGGTTTGCCCGCAGGTAACACTCGACCCACTCTGTGTAAGTCTCCCATCCCTCCGGAGTAGCGGGGTTGAATTCTTCAAGATGGCCGGTGGTCCCGCTCTGGGTAGCCATGGTGGCTGTGGCGGCGGCCGTGTTCGCTCAACGGGTTGCCTTGGTCATCTCTGTTGGATCCGTTTAAATTTGGCGGGCTAGGATCCCACCTTCGTCGCCACTGTAATGTACTGGAAACCGAGATGGTTGGAAGGCAACATTCTTTATTGTGAGCACATTACAAAGGTGAATACACGTGGCCGGGGTCCCGCATATATACATTTCCCCGGACGGCCCCCCTGGTCCGACCAGGCCAATCCTCGTCGGTTAAACTTCCCACCACAGATGTTGAAGGGCGGGGCCACTGCGAGCCACATCCGGGAACCCGAGGGTCTCCCTTAGGTGACCATTGCCATGCGGCCTGGCCACTTATGAACAATACATAGCAGGTGGCACTATTCATATGGGAGGGTTACTCCTTCCGGGCTCTCCCGGCCCCAATGATCGATGGCATTGAATGTGCCGGTCTGGCGTGGGATGTCGGAGAGGGGTTGGCGATCTGGCTGGTGTACCGTTCGCCTAATGCACCAGCCAGCGCCTTACCATCCCTGATGGAGGCGGTGGCGGGCTGGGCGTTGGAATACTCAGGGTTTATGGTCCTGGGTGATTTCAATGTCCACGCCAATGACGCGGCCTCCAATCAGGCGACGGGTCTAGTGTCTTCCATGGTGACACTAGGACTCTCTCAATTTGTTATGACTCCTACGCACCAGGCAGGGCACATGTTAGACCTGATCTTTGCGTCCGGGATTTTGGTGAACGATATCGCAGCAGAAGCGGTGCCATGGTCGGATCACCTAGCCCTCAAGGCCCATATGGAGACACCGCCTCAATCCTGTATGGGCGGTGAGCCTATTTTGGCTCGCCCACGGAGCCTGATGGACCCGGAACGGTTCCAAACGGCTCTGCGGGATTCCTGGCCCCCTGGCGATTCCCTTGATGACCTGGTTGGGAACTGGCAAAACTGGCTATCCAGAGCTATGAACGAGATCGCACCTCGACGCCCTTTGTGCCCTCGTGTGAGGCTGGCTCCATGGTACACCTCGGAGCTATGACAGCTGAAACAGGTGCTCAGACGGTTAGAGAGGCAGTGGCGGCATACTTGTGACGAAGCAATGAGAACATCCTATAGAATGTTTATGAAGTCTTATGAGATGGCAGTCAAGGCCGCAAAGAAAGATTACTTTGCGGCTAGGATTGCATCTGCAAATTCGCGCCCAGCACAATTATTTAGAATAATTGGAAATCTTACTACACTGCCTCAAGGCAGACCAAACGTGAGAGAATTAGGCTGTGAGGCTTTTGCAAAAAATTTTGCAGATAAGATCATGTCGCTCTGCCAGGACCTGCCTATCACATTGGATACAGTACATGAACTTGAAGCTCCATGCCTGTCTTCTGATTTAGTTGTAGATCACTTCGACACACTCAGCCTGGACGAAGTTGATGGAATTCTCTCGACTGCACGCCCAACAACTTGTGATTTGGACCCTTGCCCCTCCTGGCTGATTAAATCTTGCCAGAGGGAGCTCAGATGTCCGTTACGGGACATCATAAATAGGTCCCTCTCAGAGGGGCGTTTTCCAGCACCTTTGAAAGAGGCTATGGTCTGTCCCCTCCTGAAAAAGAATACAGCAGACCCGGCTGAATTGACAAATTACTGACCGGTCTCTAATTTACCGTTTTTAGGTAAAATTATAGAGAGGGCAGTGGCGTTGCAGCTCCAGGGCTTCCTGGATGACGCTTCCATCCTAGACCCCTGCCAGTCCAGCTTTTGCCCGGGCCATGGGACGAAGACAGTGCTGGTCATCTTGGTGGATGACCTCCAGTGGCATCTGGATCGCGGCGGTGTGGCAGTGCTGTTGGCTGCGTTCGACACGGTCGACCATCAGTTACTGACCCGCCGCCTCGCCAACATAGGGGTTAGGGGGTCGGCCTTACAATGGCTTTCCTCCTTCCTCAAGGGACGGTGACAAAGGGTGGCAATTGGGAGTGAGCTGTCCCAGCAGCGCACACTAAATTGTGGGGTGCCGCAGGGAGCAGTTTTCTCCCTGATGTTATTTAACATCTAAGAACATAAGAACATAAGAGAAGCCATGTTAGATCAGGCCAATGGCCCATCCAGTCCAACATTCTGTGTCACACAGCGGCCAAATATATATATATATATATATATACACACAAACACACTGTGGCTAATAGCCACTGATGGACCTCTGCTCCATATTTTTATCTAACCCCTTCTTGAAGGTGGCTATGCTTGTGGACGCCACCACCTCCTGTGGCAGTGAATTCCACATGTTAATCACCCTTTGGGTGAAGAAGTACTTCCTTTTATCCGTTTTAACCTGTCTGCTCAGCAATTTCATCGAATGTCCACGAGTTCTTGTATTGTGAGAAAGGGAGAAAAGTACTTCTTTCTCTACTTTCTCCATCCCATGCATCTACATGCGCCCCCTTGCCCAGATTGCCTGGAGGTATGGGCTCAGGTGCCATCAATATGCAGATGACACCCAGCTCTATCTGCTAATGGATGGCTGGCCTGACTGTGTCCCAGGAAATCTGGACCTGGCATTGCAGGCTGTGGCAGGTTGGCTTAGGCTGAGTGGGTTGAAGCTGAACCCGACAAAGACAGAGGTCCTTTGCATGGGTCGCGGTGCTCTGGGAGGAGAAATTCCTCTCCCAGTTATTGACGGTGTGCCGCTGAAAGCGGCGCACCGAGTCAAGAGCTTGGGAGTTCTACTGGAGCCTTCATTATCAATGGAGGCCCACATAGCAGCCACTGCCAAGTCAGCGTTTTTTCATCTGAAGCGGGCAAGGCAGTTGGCTCCCTTCCTAGAGTGTCGGGACCCAGCAACAGTGATCCATGCAATGCTCACCTCAAGATTGGATTACTGTAATGGCCTCTACATGGGGCTGCTTCTGTGCCAAACCCGGAAGCTGCAGCTGGTGCAGAACGCAGCGGCTAGGTTGTTATTAGGGCTCCCGAAGTGGGAGCACATACAGCCGGGGCTGTGCGGACTGCACTGGCTGCCAGTTGAGTACCGGGTTTGTTACAAAGTGCTGGTTATCACCTTTAAAGCCCTATATGGTTGAGGACCTGCCTACCTGAAGGACCATCTCTCCCCATATGAACCCCAGAGAGCACTGAGGTCAGTGGGAAAGAACCAACTAACTATCCCCGGGCTGAAGGAGGCAAAATTAAAGAATACTGTATACGGGCCTTCTCTATTGCAGCTCCACACCTATGGAACCAGCTCAGAGGTGGGATTCAGCCGGTTCGCACCGGTTCTGCAGAAGTGGTACCTAATGTACTATCAGTTCTCAGAACCGGTTGTTGGCCGGGCGCCTGCTTCCCTTCGCTTCCTCTCTCAGTCGCTGCCAGACATTGTTGGGGTGGCTCCTTCCCCCTTTTTCACATTTTTCTCGCCGCCTTCTTTGCTTCCTCCGTCCTTCCTTTCCCTTCCACTCCACCAGCGCGGCGCCAGCAGCAGCCCCTCTCCGCTCCGGCAGCCATTTAACCCCCGCAGGTGCTCAAATCGATTTTTCTCGCTGCCGCCGCCGTCATCTTTGCTTCCTCCGAACCCTTCTCCCTTTTGCACCCTGAGCTGCTTTCCGCAGCCCCTTCCCCTTTCTCCTGGGTCCTTCCTTCCTATGGAGCCGGTAGAGCGCTTTGCAAAGCTTCTCTTCCATTGCTGTGATTTTTCCAGTGGAACTCCCGGTGCTGAGTTCCATGCCTCCACTCCGCCTCTCCTTCCCTTCCCTGCCAGGCATTCGGGCTCCTGAGAGCCAGCTTGACTCGGTCACCGGGCGTGCCTTTCTCCCAGCTGTTGATTTACAAGGAGGGAAAGCCCTGGCAGACTTCTCAGCCTGAGATTCTGGTGTGGCTTGTTTGGGGTTGTGTGTGTGTGTGTGTGTTTTTTTTTTTTTTCCTTCTCCCCCTTCGCGTTCTCCTCCTCCACCTTCAAAAGTACATGAAAGACACATGCTGCGTTTTGGTGCAGAGGACAGGAGGAGAGGAGACCCGGCGGCTGGGCTTGGGTGAGAATCACGCCAGGGGTGGACTGCAGGTTTCTTTGATCCCCCCCCCCCCCCGAAAGACGTTCCCTGCAGCCTCTGAGGTTGGTGGGAAATGAGGAGTCCTCCCCAGGCAGAAGAGGCAAAGGGGCAAGCGCCCCGGGCGCGCCAAGGTATTTCCTCGCCCTCCCTCCCCCGCAAACCTCTCCTGTTGCAGAGCCCGAGGGGGGAGGCCAGAGAACCAAGCCCTTCCTTATGTTAACCCCCAAATCTGCTGAGTCTCATCTGCTGGGGTCGCTCTGCAGGGACCTGGGAGCAAGCCTTCCAATGTTGCCATTTGGCCTCAAGAGTTGATCCCAAAACTCGGATCTCCCAAGCCAAATGGGGCATCCCCGTCTGGGTTTGGGTTTTGTTCTGGGCTGGTGCCATGAAGGGACGGGGGAATGACTGAAGTGCTCAACCTTTGAAACCAGCAAGCTTTTCAGGATCCGAGAGCCGAAGCGTCCTTTGTCAGGGACTCTGGGGATGACGGGAGTTATTCCCAGGGCTTTTTTTTGTTTTGTTTTAGCAGGAACACAGTTCTGGCTGGCTTGGCACCAGAGGGTGTGGCCTAATATGCAAACGAGTTCCTGCTGCACAAAAAGATCTGCGTGAAACAATGGTGGCGTCATGGGGTGTGTGGCCTAATATGCAAATGAGTCCCAGCTCAGCTTTTGCTACCCAACAAACCAGCAGTTTGCTGACTGCTGTTGCAACCCAGCCCTTTAACAGTGCCTGTCAACGGCTGCCAGTGGCTGAAAACTTCTTGGGATTTCAGGTGCAGAGGTTTTAGCTCTATGCCCGTCCAGAGAATCAGGGTGGGGCACTTCCTGAGACCCATTTCTCGGCTAGAGAGAGCCCAAGGCTGAGCAGAGATGCTAGACCAGGGGTGGCCAAACTTGCTTAATGTGAGAGCCACATAGAATAAGCATCAGCAGTGTTCTCTCTACGCTGAGATAGTGTGGCAATCTTGGGAAGGCGGTGGTTTTCCATCCTGGAAATATGCCCTGCCCAGCGCAGCTGCGTCTTCAACAGCAGTGCCTCGATGCTTGTAACCTCCGCCCGCTTGAGGACTTCAGTGTTGGTCACAAAGTTACTCCAGTGGATGTTGAGGATGGTGCAAAGGCAGCGCTGATGAAAGTGCTCAAGGAGTCGCAGGTGATGACAGTATAAAACCCACGATTCGGAGCCATAGATGAGGGTTGTCATCACAACCGCTTTGTAAACATTGATCTTTGTGCCTTTTTTCAGATGCTTGTTGCTGCACACTCTTTTATGCAGTCGGCCGACTTTTATGCAGTAGCTCACAACTTTAATGCCAGGAGCTCACAAAATAGAATCTTTGCTCACAAGACTGCAACTTAGAGGCAACATTGAACATCAGATGTTAGAGAGCTGCAAGACATGAACATCAGATGCTTGACAGGAGGGAGGGAGGGAGATGGACGAGGGAGGAGGAAGGGGTGGAAAGAAAGCAACTTTAACTTTAAATGCATTCTTCAAGCCGCCAGCTGGCTTGGCTTGGAGAAGTGATTTAAAGAGACAGATGCCTTCTCCAGGCCAGCCAACAGGGTGGTGGGGGCTTCAAGAGCCACACAATATGTGTGAAAGAGCCACATGTGTGTGGCTCCTGAGCCACAGTTTGGCCACGCCTGTGCTAGACTCATTTTTGCACAGTGAGAAATAGGAAACTGTCCTGGGAGCTTTGGGCACAACAGAGGGGTCAGGATTACACAGCTGGGCAGACTTTGTGAGCTCTGCATTCAAATTTCCATTCTGCCGCAATGTGTGAGTCACTGTATGATCCTGAGCCAATTGCTCTTTCAGCCTAACCGACTCCGCAGGGTTGTTGTAAGATGCAATGGAGGAAAGGTGTGTGCTGCCCGCAACGCCCTGGTGGACGGGTGGCTTGTTCCGTATAGGGCTAGCCAGCACCAACCCCTTGAAACGAGGTCTTGCAGAAGGCACTGGGGGGCAACTCACCCTGCCCATTCCTTCCAATCGCAGCTGTCCTTGTGGAGAAAGTTTGCCATCAGAGTTTGCAGAGGAGAATTTGGGGACAGGAGAGAGCAAACCAGCATCTCATCATTCAAACATAATCTAGTTGTCTTTACCTCTTTTACTGTTCTTATTGCAGTATTTAATGCGTGAATTATTAAACTACCTTTCGGTATATCTTTTGGTATAGTTAAAATGGTCATTAGGACATAGAACCTGTTGTTAATTTATTTGAATCCCACCACTGAACCAGCTCCTGGAAAAAGTGCGGGCCCTGAGGAGCCTTGAACAGTTCCACAGGGCCTGCAAGACCATCCTCTTCAGGATGGCCTTTACCTGAATACTGATGGATTCACCTTAAATGATTTCTGCCATCATACTTACATTTAACAGAATAGCACCAGAAATGTTAATTTTAAATTGGAATGTTTTAAGTTGATTGTTGATTTTAAATTTATGTATAACCTATTGTATGGATTGATATGTTGTTAGCCGCCCTGAGCCTGCTTCGGCGGGGAGGGTGGGATATAAATAAAATGTTATTATTATTATTTATTCTTTTATGTTTTAATCTGAACTTCTGTGTAACTGGTGTAAATTGCCGTGAACCTGACAATCAGGAAGGGTGATTAAAAATCTAAATAACAACAATAGCCACAGACTGGATCATGGAAAGATTTCAGCCACCATTATACAGGTTCCCTAGCAACTCTGGTAAGCAATGCTGGGGAATAATAGCAGCACAATATCAGGCTGCAGTAGGATGAGAGACAATACAGAGTGAGGGGGGGGTACTGTACTGGCAAGAAACAAAGGGATTGGGAAGGAAGGAAGGAAGGAAGGAAGGAAGGAAGGAAGGAAGGAAGGAAGGAAGGAAGGAAGGAAGGAAGGAAGGAAGGAAAGAAAGAAAGAAAGAAAGAAAGAAAGAAAGAAAGAAAGAAAGAAAGAAAGAAAGAAAGAAAGAAAGAAAGAAAGAAAGAAAGAAAGAAAGAAAGAAAGAAAGAAAGAAAGAAAGAAAGAAAACAGAGTGGGGAAGGTAAACAGACAGATAGACTTTGTCCACATGAGAGAAGTGGGTTTGGGGAAGGGAAAGAGAGAGAGAAGGGGGTAGAAGTATGAGGGGAGAAAGTGAAGGTGAGAAGGGACTGAGATTCCAACATGATTCTTATTGGCCTTATCTTGTATGTACGCAGTCTCCAATATAATCATATTGTTATGTATGTGGACTCATGTGAGAACTGAATTGGGTGTTGCTGCCTGGTGTATTGGAGCCAGACAACCAGAGCTTGGGGACTTGGGAACAATGGGCAGCAGGATCTCAATTCCTGCTGCCCCACTCCAATCACGGGCCCCCTGCTGGTTTGAATGGACCAATAGAGTGTTGTGAGGGAACCCTGATGTGTATATAAGTTGGCCCTGTGGGCCCAGTCTTCAGTATTATGATTAGCCTTACTATGTCATCAATAAAGAGCTGATGTTTCACTGCCACCTCGACTCATCGATCCATAGAACCCTCTATATTATAGTAGCAACGAAGATAGTATCCTGGTGAACAGTGAAGTCCGGCACTGCACCACACGCCGCTGCCTTAGTTTCCAGCACCGCGCTCCACACCACCACTGCCGACAAAATGGCCGCTACACCAGGACTGATTCCAGTCTTCGATATGGCCAGCCCAGAGAGATGGGAGACCTGGTTGGAGCAACTGGAAAACCACACTGAATACAATGAGGTCACAAGCCACAGGAAGAAGGTGCTGCTACTCAGCTACTGCGGGATGGATGTCTTAGAGCTGGCGCAAGGCCTCATGGTGCCTGTGACCTTCAAGGCAGCCACCTTTGATGAGATCACCACGGCCCTCACAGCTCACTTTGCTCTGCAGCCATCAGTCCTGGAATGCCGCCTCGAGTTCTCGGAGCACAGCTAGTGACCCCAACAAGTCTGTGGCTGAATTCAGCATCGTTCTCTGCTGATTATCCATCCACTGTGAGTTCCCAATTCTGGATGAAGCCCTGAGGGACCGGTTCATCTTCGACCTGCTGGATGAGAAGCTGCAGCAGAAACTGGTCAGTAAGGATGACACCTACATGGCCAAGGCCATCAAGGAGGCCATGGCCTATGAGAAAACAAGGAAGGAGTGAGCCACGACCTCCACGCATCGAGCTGCCACATCATTGTCTGAATCAGAGGATGCAGGGGAGGATGACGCACTCAAGCTCCTGCACGCGACTCAGAAGCAACCGCCCAGACGGCCAACCGAGACTGTGCCTGCCTGTGAGTGTGCCAGCTGCAGAGAGGACCATGAGCGATGCTCCTGCAGGTTCAAAGACACTGTCTGCCACCAATGTGGCAAGATGGGTCACCTCTACCTCTCCCAGCTCAAATGAGCTACGCCAGGAGGCAACCCCCAGTGAGAATCGGCCTGATGCCAAGAGGCCGCCTACATAGAAGACCTCCACTCCATCGCGTTGGCAGAGGAACAGGTATGTGAACTGCCCCTGCCGACCCCAGGCAAACTGCAAATAACTGTGCTCATTGAGGGCAAGTTCTGCAAAATGGAGGTGGACTCTGGGGCTGGACAGACTGTAGTTTCGACCCAGATGGCTACGCCCGGGGGTTGGGGAACTCCAGCTATTGTCCTCCCCATTCGTTGTTCGGAATCACCAAAAACAGGAGATTGCAGTCAAGGGAGTGGGGGGGGGGGGTTTACAGGTGATGTATGGCAACTTCTCAGGGAAGCTGCCACTGCTAGTAGTAGAGGGGGATTTGTGTAGCTTGCTGGGTCAAACATGGTTTGGGCCCCTGGGAATTTAGGTTACCGGTATAAACCAGGTCCCCACAAGGCCAAGTGATTTCCAATGCATTTGTTGAGAGTTCCCAGTGGTCTTCGATGGTATCCCAAAAACGTACAGTGGGGCCCCCGTGTCTTTGCAACTGAACCCAAATGTCCAGCCCATAAGACTGAAGGCTCGGAGGGTGCGCTTTGCCCTAAAACATAAGATTGAGGAGGAATTAGACCTCTTGGTGGTCCAGGGTGTGCTAGAGCCAGTCGCTAATGCCTGCTGGAGACCCCTATTGTCACCCCGGTCAAGCCCAACGACCGCTGCTACCTCTGCGCAGACTATAAGTGTATGATAAACAAGGTGTTGCAGAGCCACACTTACACAGTAACAGTGGTAAGTCACGTGCTGGCATTCTTATCAGGGGCTAAGATTTTCGGCAAATTGGATTTGACCCAGGCCTACCAACAGCTCCTGGTGGACGCCGCCACCACTGAGGCACAAACGATTGTCACACATACAGAGGCACCTTCAAAGTCAAGCGCCTCCAGTTTGGGATCAATGTGGGCCCGGGAATTTTTCAGAACCTCATGGACTCTCTTTTGAAAGGTATTCCCGGGGTCCAGCCATTTTTTGATGATGTGCTGATCACCACGGCCACAGAGAAGGAGTTCGCTTCCTGCCTCCATGCCATACTCCAGTGGTTTGACTCAGCAGGGCTGAAGCTGAAGAGGGAAAATTGTGTTTTGGGTGTTCTGAAGATAGAGTTCCTAGGGTATTCGGTGGATGCGACCAGCATCCATCCTTCAAAGGAGGTTGGAGGCCATCTGTGACACGCCACCCCCCCAAAATAAGGCGGAGCTTCAGGCTTTTTTGGGCCTCCTCAGCTTCTACCACACCATCTTGCCCCACAAGGTGGCAGTAGCAGAATCCTTCCACCATTTACTGGACAAAAGGGTCCCATGTGTTTGGGGCTGCAGGCAGGCTTCCGCCTTCCAAGTGGTAAAGGACCTTCTCATTTCTAACAGCGTGCTGGCGCACTTTAACGAGCAGCTGCCCATCATCCTGGCCTGCGACGCATCACCATATGGGGTGGGGGCAGTGCTAGTACACGTGCTGCCAGATGGCTGCAAGGTCCTGGTGGCATACTACTATTGGACCCTACAAAAGAAATACCATTCTTCCTAATTTCAGGAAGCTTTCTGTATATTTTGTGGTCCAGAACTGATGAAAAATATTTTAAATAAGTCTTTCAAACTGTTGCTTGGTAAAAATGTTTCAGGTGTTCTGTCTCAGGCTTCAGGTATCAATATATTGAATTATCAACATGGGCCCATCTGTGAATACTTAAAACCAGGCATTGGAGTCATAATGGGACAAGGCAGATATTTCTACAAACCTGAGGAAAAACCCAGATTTGCAAAAACAACCCCCCCCCCCATATATAAATAAAATACATTGTGGGATCCCCCCCCTCAACCCCCCCCCCCCCCCACAATAGAAGCAGTACCTGTATCTTTGGATTCCTTTTGAGATATTAGTGGCCATTTTGGGGGTTTGTTAGGCAATGACAAGAATCTTGCCAGTCCTCAAATCTTGATTTCTGTCATTCAAAAGTGGGAGGCAGGGCCTCCCAAACCACTCTTGCTTACCTACCTCCTAGCCTTGCCTTGTATGGAGGACTCTCAGGGCCAGCAGCAACCACTGGCAGGAGGAAAGGAGGGAAAGTTGAGAGCCAGCATGATGTAGTGGTTAGCATGACAGATTGGGACATGGGAGACGCATGTTCAGATTCCTACTCTGGCATGGAACCTTGCTGGGTGAACTTAGGGCAGTCACGCTGCCTCAGCCTAAACTACCTCACGATGTTGTGAGAATAAAATAGAAGAGAGGAGACTTATGGAAGCTGCTGTTGGTTGCTATTGGAAAGAAAGGTGAGATATGACTGAAATAAGTAAGTAAGTAAGAAAGAAACAGAGATAAAAACCGGCAGCAGATAAAGGAAGAGTGGTTAGTGAGTGGCAAAGAGAAAAGGATGCAGTGAAATGGGAGAACAGCAAGAGGAAATAGTGTGGGGAAGAAGATACGGTGGAGATGAGGTGTCTGTTGTAAGTCCTTGCAGGTTCCCTACTTGTTTATTTTAATAGCTGTTACTCTCATCCCGTGGCTATTTACCACTTCAGTGATATTTTCCCGCAGCTTTTAGGGATTATTGCTCACCATATAGTTTCTTTCTCCAAGTAACATAATTCACATTTAGTTGCCAAGCAGTGATTTATCAGCACCATGTGATTCAGTAGGAAAGAACTTCCTTCATGCACTACTATAATATTAAATAGGAGCATGGTATATCTGTTACAGGTGAGGTTTCATTCTCTATTATTTTTGACATTGCATAGATGACTTTATATATGTTTGCCTTGTCCAAAGCCCTTATCTTCTCTTAAGAAACTTGGTGACTAGCAAGGAATGAACAATTTCTAATTTTAAGATTATATAAAAACCCCCAGACTTACATGCTTTACTATCAACTCTATATGTCTCAGTCTTGCAAATGGAAGTAGTTCTGTATTATTTCTTTGCCACTGAAAGGTTCTTGTTATTTCTGACATTTCACTTGGATTGTGCTTTGAATTTCCCTTTAATAAAAGAGCTTCCATTTCAGTATTACCTACTAAGACTTTTATGATTTCTGAATCAGTTGAAAGAAATTACTGCAACACTCCCCCCCCCCAGTCTGTTTTTTAAAGCTATTTCTATCATTTGTTTCTGGCATGACCTTAAATGTCAGTCAAGGAAAACTCTTTGGTCTTGCCTATATTGAAAGCAATGCATATTTATGTGCTCATTTTAATCCTCAGTGATCCAAATGCTTTTGCATATAAAGCAGGAATTGTGCAAAATTTTGCAAGTTTCAAGTTATGATGCAAAAGAAATTCATTTTTAAAAGCTTAGGATGCAGATCAGGGTTCCCTCTAAGGGATCTGTCTCCTGGCCTCCTCAGTGGTTAAAGGGAAATGAGAAATCCAGGGTTTCGCCACCCACAGTGTTCTTCCCAGTGGATAGTCATAAAAATCAAACTCATATTGACCTATGGTGGAAACAGACAAATATAAGATGGGAACTCCCATTAGTTCACACCTACAGGACATGACATCAAGTTTTGGGAGGAGGAAGGGCACTTTTAGGCAGGTAACTGTACTTTTGCTTATTTGTTTTCACAAGTGACTCATTTTTCAGGGGAAGTTTGACAGGAAAAATTACTATCACTAATAGTATTGATCCAATTGCTATATCAATATATAGTAGATATATAATGACAATTAGACCTCACTCTGTCTCTCATATCTATGGCACTTTTGGAAAAGCAGGAGTCCTACAATGTGAGATGCATGTAGAACAAGACACTCTGGTTGCCAGCAAAATCAGAAAATGGAACGTTTATTTTTCCAAATACTGGCGAAAATATGAAACATGAAGAATGCCTTATAATATAAGTCAATATTCTGGTGCAGAAAAAGCCACTCAGGGGAGCAGAACAGAATTCTGTTGCTTCTCTAGGCATGAGTTTGGGGGATCCATTTACGCAAGAACCACAAGAAGAAGAAGATATTGGATTTATATCCTGCCCTCCACTCTGAAGAGTCTCAGAGCAGCACACAATCTCCTTTACCTTCCTCCCCCACAACAGACACCCTGTGAGGTGGGTGGGGCTGGAGAGGGCTCTCACAGCAGCTGCCCTTTCAAGCACAACCTCTGCCAGAGCTATAGCTGACCCAAGGCCATGCTAGCAGGTGCAAGTGGAGGACTGGGGAATCAAACCCGGTTCTCCCAGATAAGAGTCTGCACACTTAACCACTACACCAAACTGGCTCTCCAGAAGCAAGCTTACTCAGCTGATATTTTGTTTATATATAATTTTTATTGTTTACTAATTAGAATGTACAATTTTCTGTTGTCCCAATGTTCCGTTATAAATTTTTCTCCCCCGTCCCTCCCCCCTCGATCTAGACTTCTTCTTTCAGCCAGGGGCATAGGGCTTGAAGCTTCCACTGAACGTCTTCCTTCTGTTCCTCTTTTATCCAGCTCAGGTAAAGTGACCACTTTTCCTTAATCCTCGATGTTCTATCTTCCCATGGTAGATCCTGGTTTGTTATATCCATTATGTCTGACTGAACAAATTCAAACAAATAATTATGCCAGGTTCTTTCTGTTCATTTATTGTTATCTTTCCACCCTACTGCTATTACTGTTTTACCAGCTAATATCATCGCTTTTAATAGATCTTGGTTCTTTTTCCCTATTATCTCATTACCTAGAATGCTCATCGACATCAATTCAAAATCTATGTTCAGCTTTACTCAAAAGAGCTTGTTTATTATTCTTGCTATATTTTCCCATATTATTTTAACCTCATGACATTCCCACCACATGTGAGTATACCATCCTTTCATTTTTTTACAGTGCCAACAGTTTGGGCTTAATCCTAGAAACATGTTGGCTAAGGTGGCTGGGGTTCTGTACCATTTGGTATAAAATTTTAGCTCCATTTCCCTAAATTTATGTATTTTTATTCTCTTAATTCCTTCTATTAATTTTTTTTGCTTTTTGTTCTGTTATTTGAGTTTCTGTACTCCATTTTCTTTGGAGATGGGCTATTATTCCTTCTTCATCTGAGGTCATTTTCTTATAGATTACACCTACCAATCCTCTTTTGGTTTTTTCCATTAATTTATAAATCTCTTCTATCGGTTCTTCTATATTTATGGCACTATTTTCAATTATATTTTTAATTTTTGTGTATAAGCCTGCAGCTTTTAACCAGTATTTTGCACTTACTGCCTCCTCTAAAGCTTGAAATGGCTTTAAGATATTTGCAGATTGGAGTCTCTGGCAGCCTGCCGCCTCGCAGTAAGCCTCCCCCTTTTGGGGAGTTAGGGGTCTGGCAGGATCAACCTTTGGGTATTTGTGACTCGAGGTGTGTGAATGCAGACTGTCCTGGAGACTCGATTGGATGAGTGCCTTTCACTGAGACGCGTGTCTGGTGTCTGGGCCCTCCAGTGTGTGCCTCCCTGCTGGGCCTGCCTGACGGGAGCTGTGACACACAGCTCCAGCTTGGGGGGGCGGGTCTCTCACCTGCTTAAAGGCAGGGGAGCGGTCTGTTGAGACCCCTGGCCCTGACCTGGCCGCAGTTCTGGTTGCCCTTGCCGTTTATGTGTTCATTTAATAAAGTGGCCCATAGTTTTACCAACTCATTTGTGTCCGCCTCTTTATTCCGACTTGGGGGGCAAAACAAATCCTGTACTCTACTGTATCCTTTTTGTTTAAGAAGTCCCCCCCATCTATAGTCTATGCCTTCCAAAGTTTCCAAAGGTGACCATCCAGATATTCGTTTTAACCATTTTGGCTGCCACTTTCTCCAGACCATTAATGTACTTTTCCTTGGTCCTGTATCCAATTTAAAATCTTTAGTCCATTTATTTGTAAAAATACCAAATTTCCCTACCCCTTTGTTAGCTTCATTTTCAAACCTAACCCATTTCTGATTCCCTTCTCTTTCTATTTCTAGCAATGCTTTAAGTTGAAATGCTTCGTAATAGTTTTTTATGTCCGGTACTCCCCATCCTAGTTCAGAATTATGATTATATACTAACTTTTTTTGAATTCTAAATTTCTTAGTACCAAAAATCCATTCTCGTATTTTTGTGTTCCAATTACTCATTTTTTGTATATCCATTTCTAATGGTATTGTTTGGAATAAATATAATAATTTTGGTATCCAAAACATTGTTACACTTTTTACTTTAGCAGTTATACTCATGTTTTCCTCCTCCATCCCTTCATATCTCTTGTTATCTTTTCCCATACCTTTTTATAGTTTTTTCCACTATCTTATTAATATTTTTATAAATTTCTATTCCCAAATATTTAAATTTCTTGACACCCATTCCTATTTTAGTTAACCTATTAATTTCCTTCCTTTCCTTCAGATTCACATTATAATACATTATTTCTGATTTCCCCATATTAATTCTTAATCCTGATATCGCTTCAAAGTTGTCTAATATGATTTTTGTTTCCTAATACCCTCTTTGGGATTTGATATAATCATAATTATATAATCTGCAAATAAGTTAATTTTCATTTCCTCCTTGCCCATCCTGCATCCTTCTATTCTGCCTGAATCCCTAATTCTTTCCGCTAGTTGTTCCATCACCATTATAAATAAGTCTGATGAAAGTGGACAACCTTGCCTTACTCCCCTTAAAATTGGAAATTGTCCCGTATGTTCATTATTCACTCTTACAACTGCTGTACATTCTCTGTAAATTTCCTGAATTGTATTTATAAATGGCTGACCTAGTCCATATTTCAACATTATGGACCACAAAAATTCATGAGACAATGTGTCAAATGCATTATATACATCTAATTTAAGTAATCCTAGTTTCTTGGCCTGACTATGACATATTACATTTAATATATATATTTTATAGAGTGTGCAGTACTTCTACCTTTCACAAACTCATACTGATCTTCTTTTATTATATAAGGTATTCCATTTCGCAGACTATTTGCCATTATTTTGGCAAAAATTTTAGAGTCGATTTAATAGACTTATTGATCTATATGAACCCACTTCTTAAGGATCTTTCTGGGGTTTCACTATTAAAGTTATTTCCGCTTTCCTCCAAGTATTGGGAGCCCTTCCTCCCTTTAGGATAGTGTTAAACACTATTTGCAGTTCCGGGATCAATATTTCTTTCATTTCCTTACAGAATTCTTCTGTAAAGCCATCTAATCCCAGAGATTTGCCAGTTTTTAAACCCTTTATTACCTCAACTATTTCTTGGGTTGTGATTTCTTTCTCTAAACTTTCTTTATCCTGATCTTTTAAACTTATTCCTATTTGCCGCCGAATTCAACTATGTCTTTTTTTGCATATATGGTTTTATAAAAATCCAGGAAGGCTTCTCTAATCTCATTCGGGTTCTGCATTGTATTTACATGTGTTCTTATACTTCTCACCCTTTGCTTATGCCTTCTACCCTTCAAATAGTTTGCCAATCTCCTCTTTGAGTTTATTGTGATCCTCTGAAATTCATTCTTTACCATAGTTTTTTTTCCCCCCATAGTGCCATAGAGTCAAGAGCATCTAATTGTCTCTTAAATTCTTTAATTAATTTTTGCCTATCTGGGCAATTTTTTTTTGCCTGGTGTCTCTGTAACATTTCCAGTTCTTGTATTTTTCCTGTCTTATTAGAAAACCATTATTTTTTAATTTCCTTTTCCTTCGTTATGCATTGCCCCCTGATTACTGCTTTAGCTGCATCCCAAAGAATGTCTGTGGCTACTGTCCCTCTATTTTCCTTAAAATATAATTTTAATTGATTTTCCATGAATTTTTTATCTTTTTCTTTAGACATAACCATATTATTATATCTCCATATTCTTTTAACCTGTTCACTTTTTATTTCTATTTCTATACTCAATGGGGCATGATCAGAGATCCATATTGGATGAGTTATTATTCTTGTCAATTCCCAATTATTTGATCTTTGAAAAATTATGTGATCTAAACATGAAGCTGTTTTGTGCCTACTGGAAAAGTGAGTTGGTTGGGGGTTCAGAACTAAAGCTTCATATGCTTCTATCAGATTCCACTTTTTCCACCTAATTATTTTGTCTTTAGTGACATCAATGTTAAAATCTCCTGCTATTATCACTTCTTCTTCAGCAAACCTCTGTAGCTTTTGTAATATCTTTACTAAAAAAAATGTCCATCCTTTGTTTGGGGCATAAATGTTTATCAATGTTATCAATCTATTTTGAAAGGAGCATTTAGCCAAGAGATATCTTCCTTCCCCATCACTTAATACCTCTATCAATTTAATGTCATTCTTTTTATGTGCCAGAATTGCCACTCCCCTTGCTTTGGCAGTACTTCTTGCTTCAGCTAACATCTCCCACCGTGGGTCATTAAATAATGGTTTAGTATCCTTTTTGGGTTTGTGTGTTTCCTATAAACACATAATATGTATATTTTGTTGCTTTATAAATCTAGCAAATCTATACTTTTTGAGATTAGAACTTAGACCATTGACATTCAGAGAAAGCATCTTCAGCATTCTAACTATATTCTTTTACACTAAAATTCTCTCATCCCTCTGGCCGAACATTTCCTTTTGTTATCCTTCCTTTCCTGCATCCCAACATCCCTTCCCCCCTCCTCCTCCACCCCCTCCCTCCTGCCCCTGACATAGAGCTTGTAGCTGGGGGTGATTCCTCATCCCCTCTCTATGCCTAAGGGTATGCACATCCTCCCCCTCTTCCATATTTAATTATATCCTTAACTTATGACCTCTTATCTTATTTTATGAATACTTCCCTTTTCTTATGAGAGCATCCTTTGCCATTTGTCCTGGTGTGTGGTAGATTCTTCTTCTTCTTCCAATATTGAAGTCTCCTCCATCTGTTGAGAGTCAGTGTCTCCTGGATCGATTCCTAATTTCTCTAGTAGTTTCACTGCTTCAGCTGGGTTTCTTGCCATTAGTCTCTTCCCCTCTCTGAAAATTACTATGGAAGCTGGATAAGCCCATGTGAACTGTATTTTGTTCTGGAAGAGCCTTTCAGCATATGGTTTCATTAAGTTCTTTTGTTGCAATGTCTCCTGACAAAAGTCTTGCCTTACGAAAACCTTTTTCCCTTTATGCTCCAGTTGTTTGTTCTTCTTCAGAGCTAGGAACACTTGTTGTAATTTCTCCCTCGCAAATTTAACTATCACAGGGCATGGTTCCCCTCCTCTCCTTTTACTCCGCAGTACATAGACTCTATCTGCTCTTCATTTAATTTTATTCCCTGCTCTGAAATCCATTCCATCATGCTCTTTTCTAGCTGTTTTGCATCTACTTCTTCTGAGATTCCATGTACCATTAAATTGGCCCTTCTGTTTCTGTCCGAAAGCTCAGTGATTAGTCAGCTCAGCTGACTAATCTGCACCTTATTTTCTTTTGTGGCATTATCAGCTTTCAAAGCCAGTTCTTTGACCCCTTTTAACTCCGTATTTAATTGGCAAACCTTCTTTTTTATTTCTGCAATTTCAGCTCTAATTTTCTCATTAGATTCTAACACTAAGTTTTGAAATTGCGTCATTTGCTCAGATAGCCCTTTCACTGTAGTTGCCATTTTAAGCAATCAATCATGACTAATGTCGACTTCTTAACTTGAAAGTTCAATAACGTTTTCTTACCACACACAGCAGTTGAGTTTTCAAGTCAGACTGTTCTTTATTTCCTTAGACACTCTCCTATCTATTTCTCTCACTTTAGTAGAAGTATTTACATTCATAAGAACATAAGAGAAGCCATGTTAGATCAGGCCAATGGCCCATCCAGTCCAACATTCTGTGTCACACAGCGGCCAAATATATATATATATATATATATATATATATATATATATACACACACACACACACACACACACACACACACTGTGGCTAATAGCCACTGATGGACCTCTGCACCATATTTTTATCTAACCCCTTCTTGAAGGTGGCTATGCTTGTGGACGCCACCACCTCCTGTGGCAGTGAATTCCACATGTTAATCACCCTTTGGGTCCTTTTAGGTCGTAATTCTTTTTCCTTCTCGGAAGGGGGAAGGCTTCGGCTTCTTACTTCTTGGAGCATGTGCACATCTCTCCGCTTACTCAGCTGATATATGCATGTGTTTTAAGATATATGGTATCTAATCAAGTTATAATTCTTCAGTGTTAAAATAATCAATAAAAGAAAGCTTTTTTCCAAAAAAAAAGAAAAAGATGTTTTTTGGAGTCAACATATACTGAATGGTGTCATCATTAACCCACTTTATTATTATACATTATTATAATGGCCAGAAGAAGAAAAAAACTGTTTGAAGAATATAAGGGCTCTTACTAAAAGTCTTCACAAAAGAGAAATGGGCCTTGCCTAGCAGAAAACTCTTAACAAGACCCACTGACCATTTCAGCAGTATTCATATATGTAACTTGCTTCATCTCTGGGATGCAAAGGCAGCAGAAATAATGTACCAGCTGTGCTGCAGTGCCTAACTTAACTAGCATAAATTGTCAGGCACATTTACACTTCAAAAAATGTACTTTTTGGAAGTCTGAAATGATCTGTGCTGGAGTGTGGCTGGAGCACCAGAAAACCATCTGCACCTGCAGGATTTCAGAAACATTCTCACACCTGGTTAGTAAGTTTAAAGATATGTTCACCACTATCCATACCTCTTGTGCTAACAGATGTTATTTTCCCATTAGAATAAAGGATTCATGTTGTTCTTGCCTCTGCTGTATTCAAAGCTCTCATGCGGCATTCCTCTGTAGATAAAAGAATGATAAGGCATCTTCCTCATAAAATATTCTTGGTATGTGGATTAGAACAAATGCCATCATTGCTTCCCCCAAATTGCCTTAGATTTTCCTTTTACACAGTCTCAGCCTCAAACTTTGCAACAGTAAATTCAGAACTAAAAACAGCAAAGAAAATCTGCCAAAATGTTGAGCTTTTCTTCAACATCATTGCCTGTCTCAACAGTAAGGACTTATATTTTGTGCTGTTTAGTCTCTTATAGTGATTAAAAGCAATTAATAAATCAGGCTGTTGCAGTAGCAGTAATATCACACACTGGGATAATATTTCCTCCTTAGTTAACTTAGACCTGAGTGGTTAGTGAACATCACAGCTTATACTGCTACCCCATAGAATCATAGCAAGATCAGTCTTTGCTCAAAACAAAGCAATTTGTTTAATTGGCAAGTATGTGTTTATTTCATTTTATCCCATGCTTCCTGCAGAAGTTCATATCAATATGCCTGTGGGTTTCTCTTAGTGGTGAGTAAGCTTTCCATGGTTTGATATAATTTACATTTTTTGAGATCTTTCCTTTTTCTGAGGGCTTAAAAGAAATCCACAGAAGGGAGTGTGAAACACAGTCTTACAGAATGTACAAAATCATATAAGTTATTGTGTCCCACCAGTGTTATGTTAGTGACAGGATTCAGACAGGCTGGCTGAGGCAGTAGAGATTCCTCTTTATTTATTTTCTGAAATAAAATATATGTAACATACAAATCCCATAACAACTAACTTAAAGCATATTAAAAGGGATAAAGAACCATTTAACTAAGTATTGGCACTTTTGATGGTACTGATTCTGACAATATGGAGGACCAGCCCTCCAGATAATATCGTATGTTATCTTCATTAGGTCAACAAAACTTTCTGGAAGGGTCATCATTCCAACCAAATGGGAAAGGTTCTGCAGATACATGGTTTCGTTGTGCAATCAATTAGTGTAGCAACGTTTCTGAGGAGATCCACAATCATACCCAGTGATACCAGTTTGCATCTTCTGTCTGAATGATGTATCTCTGAGAGAAATTTGCCAACTATCAATACAATTGTCTTTGTCTCCACTTCCATTTCATTCTTGATATTTGTGCATGAGCAGATGCTGCATTTAGCCAGAATGCTGATCATTTTATCTTATCCTGTAGTGTTTAAAACACATATGCATAGATGCATAAGCTTGCAGAGACCATAAGGAATAACAAACAACAATAACAAAAATCTGTTTTCTTACCTTTAACTGTCATTTTGTGACCAAAGAAAAACATACAGGCAGTAAACCAGTTTTTATACTTTATAGTCTCTATGCACGTCTACATATGAATGATTAGCAAGCTGATATACCTAGGCACAGGTGCTGATATCACCTTGGGAAATGACAGAATGAACAATATCCTGGCATCTACCCATACACTTTCCTTTCTGTTTTCTTCATTGCCATGTTAAACTGAAGGAGCTGCCTATTGTGGTCAGAAGGGACAAAGGCGGAAGCACATGCAGGGGGGGCAAAGTTCTCTCCCCGAGGAAGGCATATGTGTTTATAACACCACAGGGTAAGATAAAATAAAGCCAAGATGCCTACATTTCACCCTACCCTTCCAAAACTTTAACACACTCCAATAGTGATCACAATTTAGAATGGGTTCTACAGACATTGAAGCAGGTTTGATTCTTAATAGAGAGGTCAGAGAGCCAGTTTGGTGTAGTGGTTAAGTATGCAGACTCTTATCTGGGAGAACCGGGTTTGATTCCCCACTCGTCCACTTGCAGCTGCTGGAATGGCCTTGGGTCAGCCATAGCTCTCCCAGAGGTTGTCCTTGAAAGGGCAGCTGCTGTGAGAGCCCTCTCAGCCCCCCCCCCCACCTCACAGGGTGTCTGTTGTGGAGGAGGAAGGTAAAGGAGATTGTGACCGCTCTGAGACTCTGAGATTTGGAGTGGAGGGTGGGATATAAATCCAATATCATCATCATCAATATTAATGGCTATAGTCCCTTAATGGCAGGGAACAAATCTAGCTTCCATCCTAATAGTATCCATCAGTTTATATTCTACTTTTTCTTAGTTAAACAAATGATTGTGATCCAATCCTATTTTTTAAAATAGGTGGTTGTGAGGTGGTTAGGTAAAGAAATGCAGATACATATTGGAATGGGCACAAAGGATGTATAATAGGGAGGGGGAAGTGTTGGAGGTGGAAGGAGACCAGGAAATTTCTCTGAAAGAGGATAGAAGACCATGACTGAACATGGGAAAGTGAGAGATTAATCGGGATGATTCAGGAGTAGAAACTGGCTTTTTATCCTTGTCCCCTTCTCCATTTTTTTCTAGAGTTGTCATTACACAAACATAGAGTTAGATAAGTTCAATGTATTTCTCTTTCTGCTCAGAGCATATTAATATCACAGATCTTCCCTCTTGACCTTTTCAAAGATTTATACTTAGAATAATACATCTCATTTTAGGAATATGAATTGCTAGGTCTTCAGTTCTTTCCAAATGTTTGCAGTTTCCAGTCAAACTCTCTATGCTTGGAGAAGGAGACTTGAGCTTGGAACAATACTATCTTATTACCATTTCCACCACTCATATGAAAATCCCTGACAGAGAAATTGAGAATATTGTGGAAATGGTAGTTGTGATGCAATAAGGGCTTATATGTACTGGAACTTTTGCACAACTCTAATTTGGTGTTATTAATAAGCCATTCCAAATGATAAACTGTTCATACATTATCCATTATTAATAACTCTATCTGAAATTTCCTAACCTGGAGTTGGCAACCCAGCAGCCTCTACATGGGAGAAGGACAGTTTTTCTTCACAGTGTGTGTGTATGTGTGGGGGGAACCAAGTACCTCGAGGTTAGCAACAGAGGTTCCCTGGGAGGAAATGGCTAGTAGCATCAAGCAGCTGACACTGTGAAGAAAGCCATTGCAGGCCTCCCTTTTGCTCCTTCTGAAGTTGCCCCTCCCTGCTGTGAACGAGCATTCCTTGTCAGTTGAAGAGATGTGAACTGCTACTGTGTGTGTGGATTAAAGGCAGAAAGGTAGACAGAGAGAATGAAATAAAAAGACTGAAATATGGAGAAAGAGTGAGTGAAAGAACAGAAGGAAAGGAAAGATCCCCTGTGCAAGCACCAGTCATTTCCAACTCTGGGGTGACGTTGCTTTCAAAACGTTTTCACAACAGACTTTTTACGGGGTGGTTTGCCATTGCCTTCTCCAGTCTTTTACACTCCTCCCCCCAGAGAAGGTGATTTCAACGCCTGCTGCCTACATCTTCTAGGCAAGGAGATGGCCAAGACATGCTTATTAAATTCTGAGAGGATTTACTTTGGCTGACGAGGCATCCCAATGGGGTTCCATTTTGGCTTTGAAGAGTCTTCAGAGAAGAATTGCATTCCAATGTCTACAGAGGATTTCTGGGGTCGTTAAATCAACTTAAATTCTTTGGGACTAATTAATATCTACTTTGGAAGAGAACAGTGCTTGAAATGATCATGATTTTTTTGTGTGTGTATAAAAACAATTTTTATTATTCTACAACATATTATATCACTATTTCATTTACTTCTCTCAAATAAAAGTCAATATGTTGCATCACATTTTCCACCTCCCCTCCTCCCTTTCAAGACTTCCCCAGTGTTACTTACAATATAAAAGCAATAAAGGTAATTTAACATTAAAAAAAAACTATTTAAAAAGAAGAAAGGAACTTATACTTCTTTATGGTTATTACCTCATTCGATTAATGATCCAATATATTACTAAATTAAATCATATTATCTATCATTGTAATCTTTTAAGAAAGAACAAAATATTTTCTCATACTCTCATTTTAACTATCATTCTTTTCCCAGTAAATTAAAAATAGCTAATAAACAAGTTATCCATTATCAAATATCACCAAGTGTACTTTCACTCGCCAAAGTTCTTCACCATTCATTATTAAATTTTTCCATATCAAGTTCCTTTAGTGTTCTTGTTAATTTGTCCATTTCACTCCAGTGCATAGTTTTCATAACCCAGTCCCATTTTTCTGGAATTTTATTTTGCTTCCACAACTGCGCATACAATGTCCGTGCAGCTGAAAGCATGTACCAAAGTAATGTTCTGTCTTGCTTCAGAAAATTTCTATTTGTAATCCCAACAAAAAGATTTCTGGTGCCTTCTTCACTTTGTATCCCAAAACCTTTGACATTTCTTGTTGGATCATTTGCCAATATTGTACAGCCCTTTCACAAGTCCACCACATATGGTAGAAGGACCCTTCATGTTTTTTACATTTCCAGCATCGATCAGACATCTGATTATTTGTTTTTGACAGTTTTTTTGGTGTCATACACCATTTATACAACATTTTGTAACAATTTTCTTTTATGTTATTACATGTCGATATTTTCATAGAGTTATTCCACAAATATTCCCATTGTTCCAAAAGGATCATGATTTTTAAAGGTAAAGATCTTTATCCATCACTTCGGGACTAAAATAAGATTTATTTGGAGGAAAAATAAAGGACTGGGCTCATCTATATTATTTTAAAGTAAAGAAGGAGGGGGTAAATTTGGGACTAAGAAAATTATTGAACAAAGTTAAAGGAAGAATCAATATTGTTTTGCATACCTGTGGCTGGGCAGCCCCCTCCGAAACAGAACAGACTGCCGATCAACAGGATGTCACAGGAAGTGATGCATTGAAGTAATGTGAGACTTCTCAATCATAAAAAATGAAACTTCGTGGCAAGAAAGGAAGGAAGCAGCCATTGAGAGAAGGGAAAATTGCTGGCCTCATAGCCCTCTCTAGGACTATAATCATAGAGAAACATCGGCGGCCATTGAAAGAAGGTCAAAAGTTTAAAATTTTTTAACAAGACAACGGGACTTTAAAAATTAGCAGAGCCGACAAATATCATCATTAGAAGCTTAAACTTACTGGACTATATGTTTTGAACTAATTTTGGAGCCTTTTAGAAGAAAAAGGGAAACTTTTAAAAAGGGACAGAAAAGCTGTGGAAGCCATTTTGGAGAAAATAACTTTTTCAAAAATTAATATCTCAACCTAGAAGCATCAAGAAATGGCAATTTTGGGCTCATTGGAAAGGGCATGCTCCAAGCTATAAGACTATGTAATTAAAAATTGACTTGGTGAGGTCAACTTTAAAGGCTATTTTTGCAATGGGAAGGCAGTGATATCTATCCACAGACCAGGAGAAAAGCAGATCCATATGAGGGCTAGGACACTGGGGGAAGTGAAAAGGTCTAAAATGCAAGATCAAATGGATGCCATGGAGGCAGGACTGGTGAAAGTGATAAAAGAGTCAATAACTGAATGCAAGAAGGAATTAAAAAAAGATATAGAAGTGCTCAGAAAAGATTCCCAAGCAGTGTTGAAGAAAATGCAGGAGGTTTAAGAAAAGATGAAAGACCATGATGTAAGAATCAATACAGTGGATTCCACTATTAAAAAAAATGCAGGAGAAAGCAGTACTACAAGATTGCAAGCTAATGGAAAGTCAGATATGTCTGAGAGGGGTGCCTGAATCTGATGAAACTGATTTAAGGACATATATAATAAAAATAATTGCTGTATTTTTGGGAGATGACCCTGATGAAACCAGTTATTTTTATGACTATATTTAAAGGGTTTATTCAGACTATGCAAGGAGAAATAAACTACCAAGGGATGTGGTAGTGAGATTTGTGACAAGAGATTTAGTGGGCAGGATCCTAAGTAAACAATTTGAGAAAAAACTGGAGGTGGATGGCAGTAGTGTAAGAATTATGAAAGAATTGCCAAGGAAAGTTATAAATGACAGAAGATTGTATAAAAAACTGACTGACAAGTTGAGAGAAAGTGAAATGAGATACAGATGGATACTTCCAGAGGGTTTGGGTTTTGAATACAAAAGGAAGAGATTTACCATCACAAGTACTCAAGACATGATGAAGTTTCTGGAGGAGCATAAAGAATTTGGGGGTACAGATTAAAAACAGAAAACCATGATGGATTACAAATTAATATCTTGGAATGTAAATGGACTTAATTCACCACAAAAAAGAAGGGCAACTTTTCATTGGATTGGAAAGCAAAAATGTAATATAATTTGCCTACAAGAAGTACACATCAAACAAATGGATTATAATTTTTTGTGGAATAAGCAACCTGGTGTGGAATTTTGTTTATTGGCTAAGGAGAAAAAAAGGGGTGTGGTTTTTTTATGTGAAGCAAGAACTAGACCCAAAGCTGATTTTTAAAGATGATGATGGTAGATTTATTGCGGTGGAAGTAAAGTTGAATTACAAAAGAACTTTCTTATTGGGATTGTATGCCCAAATTGGAGCAAAAGATTCTTTTTTTAAGGACATTATGCAACAATTAGATCAAGTGACATATAAGCACATTATGTTAATGGGAGATTTTAATGGAATGGTTAAGAATATTTTGGACAGATCTGGGGAAAAAAATAATGAAGGAAAACTTCCAAAGTCATTTTTTAAACTAGTTAAACAAGAAAGCCTGGAGGACTTTTAAGTTGAGGACGTATGGAGGAAATTTAACCCTAAAGAATGGGATTACACTTTCTTTTCAGCAAGACATAATTCTTTCTCAAGAATTGATATGTTATGGATTACAAAAAAAATTGGGACTTATAACGAAAAAAAATAGAGATTCTTCCTAAAATAGGGGCAGACCACAATCCATTAATGTGGTCTGCAAAACCCATAAAAAAGACTTTAAGAAGGTGGATAAATGAAGATTTGCTGCAGAAAAAGGTGGTAGTAGAGTCTCTGGAAAAGGAGACTAAATCTTTCTTTCAAATAAATGAAAATGAGGACATTCAATTTCAAACAGTGTGGGATGCATATAAAGCAGTAATGAGGGGTGTGGAGAAACGCCATTTTAGGCAGTGGTGGTGCTTCATTTGGCAGGGGTCAGTAAATCCCTCAGCCGGCTTTGTAGCCTTCCCCTCACTCCCCCCCCTCCCTTCCAGAGCCAAACCAACAACGCTAGGGGGAAAATCTCCTAGAGAGGCAGGAAGTGCCGTTGTTCCTTGCATGTGTTAGGCAGGAAGAGAAGCCAGATTTGAACTGGGGCTCGAGCGAGCATGTGGTGAGCAATGGAGGCTCCTGCCGGGGAGGGCCCCAGGCAGGCGGACTAAGTAAGTAATTCACAAGACAGGGCAAGTTTAGATCAGGGCCAGCAGGATGCGTTTATAATCAACTTTTCTTTGTTATGCTGTGTGCTGTGCTGTGCTAATTTTGTAGATGCAACTGTTTTTGTTTTGTTTTTCTTTTCCTATATTTTTCTCTTTTAAATAAATGTTTTTTCTGTTTTAAATACTGGCAGTCAATCTCTGTACCACCTAGATCCCCAGACCGCTTTAGACCACGCTGTGTTAAGAAGGGGGCCCCGGGGAAGGGGGAAGGCATGCAGTTGGATAAGGTGCCAATCCTCCAGGGGTGCCCCAAAGAAGTGCTGAGGTCTCTGTGAAACCCAAGTGCAGGGTGGCAGAGGACCTGGAGGCTTAGCCTCACAGCTGGAGAGGGGGATTGGGAGTCCTGTTCCTCTCAATCGGAACCCCGGGACTGAGCAGGTGGTGGCAGCGCGCCCAAGGGGCAGGAGGAGAAATAGCTCCCTCCAGGAGTTGGCGACTCAATAGGGAGCTGACGGGACCGGGCCTGAAGGCAGAATCGGGCCGGTTCCGTCACACTTGGCGGCAGTGGTGGGATGAGAACAAACAGAGAACTTGATTGGCCAGGCATTTTTGTTTTTTTTTATACGTGCAAGCACCCAGAGAAAGTAACAGAGGTTTTGTTTTATTTTCGGGTCAACTGGAGTAGGGAAAGTTTAGCTAGTTAGGATGGAGCGTGCTAAGATGCGGGAAATCCTGAAGATGACAAAACCACAGCTCCAGGAAGAGTGTGCAAAGCACAAGCTGGAGTGTGACAACATGACTGTAGTAGATATGAAAGACCTCCTTTTGGAGTATCATCAGCATGCAGGGGCACTTGCAAAAGTGGCCCCCACCCAGTCAGAAGCAATCTTGCGGCTACAGTTGGAACTGGAGAGAATGCGTATCGAGGCGGACCGAGACCGCAGACGGGAGGAACGAGAGAGAGAGGAAAGACAAGCAGAGAGGGAGCTGAGACAAGCTGAGATCCGCAGAGAGGAGGAAAGAGAGAAAGCTGAGCTCCGCAGAGAGGAGGAAAGAGAGAGAGAGGAAAGACAAAGAGAGAGAGAGCTGAGACGAGCTGAGATCCGCAGACAGGAAGAAAGAGAGAAAGCTGAAATCCACAGACGGGAGCAGGAAGAGCAACGTCGCCATGAGCTTGAGGTGCTACGTCCGGAAGCTGAACTAAGCAGAACGATCAAAGTCACCCCCAAAGACTTTGCAGTGTACAAGGAGGGAGAAGACCCCTCCACATACCTCTCCAACTTTGAGAGGGCAGCCAAACAGTGGGGGATTGCAGAGGAAGACTATATGTCTTACCTCTGTAGCAACCTGACTGGAGAACTCTCAGCCATCTATCACAGCATGCCTATGGAAGATGGGGGGATAACTTTTGCAGCCTATAAAGCCACTGTATTTAAAAGGTTTAAACGGGGGCCAGACCACTCCCGAAAGCAGTTCAGGGGTTTGGCTCCACAAGAAGGTAAATCCTATTCTGAATGTGGGGAACAAACAGTTCCAGTGTTATTGGGCCGGGATTTGTTGGTTGGCCAGTACTCTATCAATGCTGTAACCCGCAGCCAAACCCTCAGGGGGAAGTGGGAGGAGGAAGGCAACTTTAAGGAAGCCACCTCACCACCAACCAGGGAGGGGGAAATAGCCCAGGTTACTGAGGACGAAGAGAGGGCAGTCACCCAGGAGGGGGAGGACCAGCCTATCACAAGCCCTGGAGTAGGGTGTTCCCAAGGGGAAGAGGGGTGTAGCTTTCCCCAAGTGCAGCAAGAGGCTGTCGATGTTCCTAGCAAGGAAAGGAACCTGTCTAGCATAAAGGATGTGCATGCTGAAGAGACCGAGGTGGAGAGTGGAGATTTCACAGGAGGTTCTGAGAGCAGCAAGGCTAATGTGGGCTCAGAGGAGCACATAGCTGAAGGCTTGGGGGGACGGGAGTGGTTCCAGAAGGGGGTCCGGAGCGGCCTTAGGTTGGAACCGGTTCACCAAGTAGCTGTGGATCAGAAGGTGGGATCGTCCAAGACGCTCTCAAAACAGGTCGTCTTGAAGCGAGGCAGACAGGAGTCCTGGGAAGCTGTGGGACCTTCCAGGCAGGAAGGGGGTCAGTTGGGTAGTGCTGAAAAACCAACCGAGGGGACTGAGCACCCAAGCCAAACCCTCAGGGGAAGGTGGGGGGAGGAAGGCAACTTTAGGGAAGCCACCTCACCACCAACCAGGGAGGGGGAGGACCAGCCTGTCTCAAGCCCTGCAGGCGGGTGTGCCCAATGGGAAGAGGGGTGCCAATTTCCACAAGGGCAGCAGGATGCTGTGGAGCGTTCCAGGCAGGAAGGAGCTCAGTTGACTGACACTGAAAAACCAACTGAGGGGGCGGAGAACCCAGATCAAACTTTGGCTAAGTGTTCTGGAAACAGTGGGACTAGGGGTGGCTTGAAGGAACAGATGATAGGAAGTCTGAGGGAGCCAGAAATGTTCCTGTCTGAGGTTCAAAGTGACCCTAGGCTGGATCCACTGTGTGAGGTGGCAAGGGACCAGAAAGTGGAGTTCTCAGAAGTTGAGACAGGGGCTAGGGTGATGGATGTCCTGCCACTTCATACTGGTGAACGGAAAGTGGAATGGGGGGAACCCCATGTGATTGTGGATGACCTAGACGAGGCTACTTATGTGGTGGCTATGGAGAAGACGGGAAAGGCAGTTAAAGTGGTGCAGGTGAATATACCACAGCCATTCTCTGCGAGGTCCCTGGTGGTGCATATAGGTAGGAAGGAAGGAGACAAAAAGAAGCTGGGACAGCAATTGTTTGGAGCCCCAGAGGTGGTTTTCTGGGAGGACAGAGTGGACAGAGGGAACATTCCACCAATGAGGGATAAAGAAGCAACTTTGTGGGAACTGGGCAGTTTCCAACCTCAGATGTGGGGCCAGGAATTTGCTCCTTTGATGGGCCACTCACCTCAGCCACAGCAGCAACGGAGGGAGAGCACCAAACTCCAGAGGTGGTCCTGGGAGATGGAGGAATACATCTTAAAGACTGGACATTCCTTCTGCATGCAGTAATGCAACGTTTTGTCCAGAAAGGACATGGACACCTAGGTTGTGGGACTTTGTGTATTATTGGAGAAATACCTGGATGTTTGTGTAATATTTTGGTTAATGGGTTTCTCCTTGTTTGATTGGATTCTGCTACGGGGTCACCTCTGTAGGAGGCAACCCCTCCGGCTCAGAATTTAAGGAGGGGGACGTGTGGAGAAATGCCATTTTAGGCAGTGGTGGTGCTTCATTTGGCAGGGGTCAGTAAATCCCTCAGCCGGCTTTGTAGCCTTCCCCTCACTCCCCCCCCCCTCCCTTCCAGAGCCAAACCAACAACACTAGGGGGGAAATCTCCTAGAGAAGCAGGAAGTGCCGTTGTTCCTTGCATGTGTTAAGCAGGAAGAGAAGCCAGATTTGAACTGGGGCTCGAGCGAGCATGTGGTGAGCAATGGAGGCTCCTGCCGGGGAGGGCCCCAGGCAGGCGGACTAAGTAAGTAATTCACAAGACAGGGCAAGTTTAGATCAGGGCCAGCAGGATGCGTTTATAATCAACTTTTCTTTGTTATGCTGTGTGCTGTGCTGTGCTAATTTTGTAGATGCAACTGTTTTTGTTTTGTTTTCCTTTCCCTATATTTTTCTCTTTTAAATAAATGTTTTTTCTGTTTTAAATACTGGCAGTCAATCTCTGTACCACCTAGATCCCCAGACCGCTTTAGACCACGCTGTGTTAAGAAGGGGGCCCCGGGGAAGGGGGAAGGCATGCAGTTGGATAAGGTGCCAATCCTCCAGGGGTGCCCCAAAGAAGTGCTGAGGTCTCTGTGAAACCCAAGTGCAGGGTGGCAGAGGACCTGGAGGCTTAGCCTCACAGCTGGAGAGGGGGATTGGGAGTCCTGTTCCTCTCAATCGGAACCCCGGGACTGAGCAGGTGGTGGCAGCGCGCCCAAGGGGCAGGAGGAGAAATAGCTCCCTCCAGGAGTTGGCGACTCAATAGGGAGCTGACGGGACCGGGCCTGAAGGCAGAATCGGGCCGGTTCCGTCACAAGGGGCATTCTAATTACATTGAACAATAAAGATAAAAAAAGACAAACAAATGATAGACTTACAAACAGAGACTGGAAAGAAGAAGGAGCTTAAAAAGAGGCCTGGGAAAAAGAAAATTATAAGGGAGATTACAATACTACGAAGTCAATTGAGACATTTGTTAAACAAAGAAGTGGAATGGAAACTAAAAAGGCTTCAACAAAAATCTTTTGAAGGAGCGAATAAGCCTGGAAAATACCTGGCCTGGCAAATGAAAAGAAAAAGGGAGAATAAAATTATCAATAATATTATTTTGGGAGGCAAGGAAATTGTTGACCAGGAAGGAATCAAAAGAGAATTTTATAAATATTATGCCAAGTTGTTTAAAGGTCATGTGGTGGATAAGGAAAAGATTGATGCATACTTGCAGAAAATGTATGTAAATCCCTTAACTGAAAATATGGAGAAGGTATTAAATGAACCCATTGCAAAGGAGGAAGTAGAGGCGGCAATTAAATCAATGAAATTGGGAAAAGCACCCAGTCCAGATGGTTTCACAGCAAAAGTTTATAAAGTCCTCATGGAGAGTCTCTACTACCAAAACTTCAGAAGTTGATGAATGTTGTAAGAAAAGATGGGAAAATACCTATTACTTGGAAAGAAGCAGTAATTTCGTTGATACCAAAAGAAGATAGAGACACCATGAATGTAAAAAATTACAGACCAATTTCATTACTTAACAATGATTATAAAATATATGCTAGAATATTAGCAAAACACCTGAAACAGCATTTGAATAATTTTATCAAAGAAGAGCAAGCAGGATTTCTTCCCAGGAGACAAATTAGAGATAACATCAGAACGGTGATAGACATTATTGAATATTATGAGAAACATCCTGAAAAAGAAGTAGCACTATTTTTTGCGGATGCAGAGAAAGCATTTGATAATGTGCATTAGGACTTTATGTTCGTAGTGATGGAGAGATTAAGATTGGATGAAGATTTTATAAGAATGGTGAAGGCGATATATACTGAACAACAAGCAAGACTCTGTATAAATGCAGACTTGACAGAAAAATGATAATCAGTAAAGGAACGAGACAAGGTTGCCCTCTATCTCCATTGATATTTATAATGACTTTAGAGGTATTGCTTATGCAAATCCAAGAAGAAAAAGAGATAGAGGGACTGAAATTGAAAGGTTTTTTTCCCTATAAATACAGAGCATTTGCTGCTGATGTAATGTTTATAAATTAAAATCCAACTCAAGTTACACCATTGCTGCTTTGTAAGATACAAGAATATGGTGAGCTGGCAGGTTTCTATATAAATAAAGAAAAGTCAAAAATTTTGTCTAAAAACATGTCAAAGAATAAACAGGAAGAACTACAAAGCTTAACAGAATGTGAAGTGACTTCTAAAGTAAAGTATCTAGGTGTAGAAATAACAACAAAAAACATTGACGTATAAAAACAACCATGAGAAGCTCTGGCGGAAAATTGATGGAGATTTATTAAAATGGAATAAGTTGAACTTGTCTATACTGGGCAGAATTTTGGCAATTAAAATGAATGTATTACCAAGAATTATATTCTTGTTTCAAACAATTCCAATAGTGAAGTATTACAAACAATTTAATAAATGGCAAAGGAAACTTTCAGAATTTATATGGGCTGGCAAGAAACCAAGAATTAAAATGAAAATTTTGACCAACACAAAAGAGAAAGGAGGCTTCCAATTGCCGGATACCATGATGCGGTTTGCTTGGTGTGGATTAAGGAATGGATAACGTTATTAAATAGAAAATTATTAACATTAGAAGGCCATGGAAATGTTTTTGGTTGGCATGCATATCTGTGTTATGGGAAAAGTAAGATGGATGGCTTTTTCTTACATCATTATATAAGTACTTTGTTAAAAACTTGGTCGAAATACAAAAGATACAGGGATGAGAAGAAACCGCTTTGGATTGTGCCAACAGAAGTAATAAAGTTATACTCAGATATTAATGAAGAGAAATGGTTATCATATAAACAATTGTTAAAATACATGGCGGTAAGGTGGAATTAAAATCGGCAGAAGAATTGGAATATAAGCATAAATGGTTTCAATTGCAACAAATTAAAAGTTTGCTTGAACAGGATATTAGAAATGATGGAGTAAGACAAGAACAAACAGAACTGGAGAGAATGCTTTTGGCGATAATGAAAAATTGATTTCAAGAATTTATTGAAATGGTTTACTATTGAAATGGTCTATAGAAAATGAAGTAGTTAAATCTCAAATGATAAAATGGGCGATAAATATAAATAAAGAAATACAGATGAACAATGGGAGTACTTATGGAAGAACTCTATGAAGATATTGACTTGTAACAATATTAAAGAAAATTGTTATAAAATGCTTTATAGGTAGTACATGACTCCTAAGAAACTGTCGAAAATGAACAATCAGGTGTCAGATAGATGTTGGAAATGTAAAAAACATGAAGGATCTTTCTACTACATGTGGTGGACTTGTGAAATGGCAAAACAATTTTGGCAAATGATTCAGCAAGAGATTTCAAAGATTCTGGGTTACAACATAAAGAAGGCACCAGAAATCTTTTTGTTGGGATTACAAATGGAAAATTTTCCGAAACAAGATAGAACAATACTTTGGTACATACTTTCAGCTGCATGGACATTGTATGAGCAGATGTGGAAACAAGACAAAATACCAGAAAAGTGGGACTGGATTATGAAAATTATACATTGGCATGAAATGGACAAGTTTACAAGAATCTTAAAAGAATATGATATAGAAAAGTTTAAAAATGAGTGGGGAAAATTTCAGAAATATGTTGAAAAATAATGGAAGGTGAAAGGACATTTGGTGATTTTTGACAATAGTTGAATGCTAGGGGAATAGTAAATGGACTATAGTTAAAAAATGTGACTATGGGATTATACCCTTTCTTTTTTTTCCAACCTATTTTGATAAGGATTATAGTTAAAATGAGACTATGGGAATATATATTTCTTCAACTTTATTTTTATGATAAGGATTGAGGACTAATGAAGATGGATGATAATCATAGTAAATGGTTTTTTCCTTATTTTTATTTTACTATAGTTATAAGATTTTTTATGAAGATTATTAAAATGTTAAAACTACCTTTTATTTCTTTTTAGTATTTTAAGTAAAATGCACCGGTGGAGGTCACAAAAAGGGGGGGAGAGAGGTGGAAAATGTGATGTGATGTATTGGTACTAAATTTTTAATAATAGTTGAATATTAATATAATATGTTGCAGAATAATAAAAATTGTTTTACAAAAAAAAAAAAAAACATGGGGAAGGCTGCAGTGGATGGATGACACAGAGGCTACCCAATGGTAGTGGAAAGTGGTGAAAAGTACTCGTGGGCATTCAATGAAATTGCTGAGCAGTCGGGTTAAAATGGATAAAAGGAAGTACTTCTTCACCCAAAGGGTGATTAACATGTGGAATTCACTGCCATATATATATTTGGGCACTGTGTGACACAGAGTGTTGGACTGGATGGGCCATTGGCCTGATCCAACATGGCTTCTCTTATGTTCTTATGACAGTGTCAGTCAATACTTGGTGCAGTGACTGCACCCAGTGACTGCAATGATTCAGGATGCCAGAAATTGCCACCACGGCTTCAGTTTTATGACTAAAGGATTCTCCTTGTATGGTGGCAATTCTGACCATCCTGATTCATTGGGGCTCAGTGGGGCTGTACAACACAAGCTTTTGGTCCATCAAACAATCAGTCAAGTCTACTTTTGTATCACTGGTTAAGTCCACTCCTCTCTCCTGCCCAAGTTGCTGTTGCCAGCCAGCAAAGCTCATTCTGTCAGTAAAATGCAACCAACCTAATTTCTGGCAGTTACTGTGGGAACATAGTATTGGCCCATCACACGTCAGTCACCCATCTCTGGCCTCCCATTGGCTGAGTGTCTTGCCCATGCCCCCTGCAGGCCCAAAAATTTTATAGCACCATATTTAAATTTTTAAATTATAAATTGTTATATATGTTTTGATTTTATAACCATAAGGTATTGTATTGTGGGATTGTGATTGTGAGCTGCCCAGAGTCCGTATAGAGTGGGCAGCATACAAATTTAAGGTAAATAAATAATGTTGAACACACTGCCAAAAGCAGACTTGCCTCAGAAAGAGACACATCAACCAGCCTCAGAAAGGTCTGCAGAGCTCCTTTCAACCTCATGAAAGGCCCTATCAACAGCACACAGAGACGGCCTCCCAGCACACACAGCCTCCAAGGCTGCCTCAGAGGACATGACTGCCTCAGAGGACATGACTGCCTCAGAGGACATGACTGTCCCACCTTTACTGTCTTTTACTCCCTTTCTCCTTCCTCCCCTAAGCCTCACCCCAAGATGGTTGCCTGAGAAGGAGATAGCGAAGCCTCACAGGGTTGTTGTTCAGATCAAAGAGGGAAGAGAGAAATGAGGAGAATAATGTCAGCTGCTTGGTCCTCCCCCCCCCACTGTGAAGAAAGACTGCCCTTTTCCTCTCTAGAGACTGCAGGGTTGCCAACTCCAGATTAGGAAATTCCAGATGGCAGAGATCACCTCCTATTGAGGTGTGTGTGTGTGTGTGGGGGGGGGGGAATAATGTCTTCACTTGGATGGATGAGAAGACAGCAAGGCTGGGGACAGGGCACTCACTCAGAGGCCTTTAGTGGTACCTTTCCAGGTTGGTGGGAAATTGGGGGGATGTGGGGTTTTATACTGTGCTGATGTTGCTTCCTTGCTGTCTTCCCACCCACCCAAGTAAAGGCATTCACTTCCCCCAACCTCCAGGGGGGCTGATGTCTGTCATCTGGAGATTTCCTGCTTTCGTCCCCACTGAGGAGAAATGTACTTTTCCTAGGAAGAGGCTGCAGGGAGGGGGGGGGAGATGAAAAGCTGAAGTCAGATCAATTCCCCTACTCTGTGGTATATCATAACACAACCAAGCCAGGGGAAGAAAAAAAAGATCGTGCCACAAGTTCATGCTGATGCTAAATTCCATAAAGCTGAATATGACAGGAAAAGGCAGCAACAATGCACTGCAAACAAAAGGAATGCTGAGCTTCAGTGTAAGTGTGACTGTTGTCATACACCCCTGTGTGCCCCCCCCCCAATAATTATTCTTCTGACTGGCATGACTTAACTAGGTCTGGCTGCTTGCTCCTGTTCGGCAGCAGCCCCCCATGACAGTCAGTGTGAATTAACAGTTGCTAACTCCAGGTTGGGAAATTCTTGGAGATTTGAGGGGTGGAGCCTGGAGAGGGTAGGTTAGCCAATTGCCAAATGAATCACCCTAGAGAATCCCCCAAAAAACCTGTGGAAAATTAACAAAGTATCATACACTAGAAATTGCTACTATTAAACCTAATTCCAAAACTTCTTAAAAGTGAAACAGTCCAAAAGTAGAATTCATATCCCAATATTATATATATTTCATAATTATCACAATAAACTAACAATCAAACATAAGTTATAACAACCAAATTCCCAGTTCATTCAGTCCCATGTAAGCATGTCAATTTCCGACTTCAGTAGCTTATTTCTGACTTTAGTATCTTTGCCCGCCCACTCCTGCGGGATGGGTTAAAGTGCTTGTGCTAATTCCATCAAAGAAAAATGCCTTCTGGTTTTATGTCAGTTCTTTCCTATTTCCAAACAGCAATTATAATAGTTTCAAAACATCAACAAGTTGGAATTCAGCTTCAACTTTCATGACTTTCAACTTGCATGTTAGGTTTAATAGTAGCAATTTCTAGTGTATGATACTTCGTTAATTTTCCAGTTTTTTGGGGTTGTCCAGGTGAAGGCTGGAGATCACTCAGAATTACAACTGCTCTCCAGATGACAGACATCAACTCCCCTGGAGGTGAGGTGTGGGGAGGGAATGCCGTCACTTGTTGCAATGACTCCCAAATAGATTTAAAGGCATCTGCAAATTCCCAGTGGCAAAGTCAGTGAGGTGCTTCTAATTGGCCTGGGTGTGCCATGGAAATGCAAGAGCGTTGTGATTGCTCCACTCTGTGTGTTTTTGGAATCACGGTCACTGATTCAACCCCTTGCCAATGCCACAGAATATTGCTGCCTGTGCAGCTGCCATCGGATCACTGCAGCATGCCTCAGTCTTGAACAGAGTGGCTTTTTAAAAGCTGGGAGGAAAGGAAAGGTCCCCTGTGCAAGCACGAGTCATTTCCGACTCTGGGGTGATGTTGCTTTCACGTTTTCATGGAAGACTTTTTACGGGGTGGTTTGCCATTGCCTTTCCAAGTCATTTACACTTTTCCCCCCAGCAAACTGTGTACTCATTTTACCGACCTCGGAAGGATGGAAGGCTGAGTCAACCTGAGCCAGCTACCTGACACCAGCTTCCACTGAGATTGAACTCAGGTCAGGAGCAGAGCTTAGGACTGCAGTACTGCACTCTGCGCCACGGGGAGACTGCTGCATTAACCTGCCAGCCTGATCACACCTACTGTGTAAGCAAAACGAGGGTAGGAATTCTTCAACTTTTGATTCCTTCACATTTTGGTATTTCATTTCTCACCAATGTGGCATTTTAACTTTATTCAAGAGCACCAGTTGTGTTGGTCAAGTAACTTGCTTCTATAGGAAGGTTTATAAAAAAAAATCCTATTATCTTCTTTACCCAAATAGTTTTCATAGTAACATTAGTAACCTAAAGCACTATTGATAGGTCTTCCAAACAAGTTTAAAGTCAATATCCTTTAAAACTAGATGGTGAAGAAGAGTGTTACATTACAATACCATTTCAGCCAGTAGATTGTGGGATGTGAGATACATAAAGAGAACCATGGGAAAATCCAGTAAGAAGGAATTTTGGCTCAGTCCATGTTGTATATTGGCCCTGCTTTCTTTGTCTCGGCCTTTAGAGGTGAGGCAGGCAGCAACTAGAGAGGGCTTTTTCTGTAGAATCTCCTTACTTTTAGAATGCCATTCCCCCTTGAGGCTAACTTGGTACTTACCTTACAAACCTTTAGGCACCAGTTTCCAAACCATTTGATATTGGTGATTGTTGTTTTATCCTGGTTTTATTTCCCCTTTTTATTTTATAACTTTTAATTAATAGCTCTTACTGTGCTTGTTTAATGATTTTATTGCATTAATTTTACTTTCTGAGCTGCCTTGAGAACATTTCTTGAGAACATTTTCTGCATAAGTAAGTTCTATATGAAGTATGGTGGTATGAAGGTATGCCTCATATGAGGTATGAAGCAAACTTTGGGCTTGGACACATTGATCTGGAATATTTTATGTAATCTGAAACATGTACATATATACCTACCCTTTGATAAAGTACAAAGATATGATTTTATCATATAATCCATTTGCCCTTTTGGAAATCATGGGACATGTTTGCAGGGTGTACTAATGGATAGTAAACATGTTCATTCAGGCTCTAACTAATCAACGTCTGAATTACACTTGTTAATATTGTAAGTATAATTAATTCATTTCATTTTAAAGTCTGACCTGATTAAGTGGCTCAGCCAGGGCTGGCTCGCCCACTAGGCAAACTAGGCAGTTGCCTAGGGTGCCGGGAGGGTGGGGTGCCAAATTGGGCTCCCCACCCCCTTCTGGTGACCCAGGCAAGCACCTAGTTTGCCTGCATCCACTGCCCGCTACCGCCGCATGCCACCACTGCTGCCTTACCCGCCCCTTCCTTTCACCTCTCCCCCACCGCCCCTCCTTTCCCTTCCCTTCCCTGCCATGATCACAGTGGGCAGCAAGGCAGCAGTGGCACCTTCTTCCCTCCCCCTTTTCCTTTCCTTCTCTGCCCTGCCGCCGTGATCACAGTGGGCAGCAAGGCAGCGGCAGCACCCCCTTCCTGTCCCTCCTCCTTTTCCTTTCCTACTCTGCCCTGCCGCCACAATCACAGCATGTGGTGAGGCAGTGGCAGCACCCCCTTCCCATCCCTTCCCTTCACACCCCCGCCCTCCACACCCATGCTCACAGCCTGATGCAGTTGAAACTTATCTTTCAAATGACCTGGCTGAAATGAAGGCTTTGCTCCTCCCTCCCTTCTGGTTGCAGAAAGGAGGGGGGAGCCAAGCCTTCATTTCAGCCCAGTTGTTCTAAAGATAAGTTTCACCTGCATCGGGCTGTGAATGCAGGGGAGGGGGAGAAGGGATGGGAAGGGGGTGCATTGTGGCGCCGTGCTGTGGGTGCAAGGCGACAGCGGGGGGCACCTTTGGGCGACACTGGTGGAGGGTGGCAGGGGGGTGCCTGCCTAGGGTGCCACAAATATACGGGCCAGCCCTGGGCTCAGCTGCAGTAGAGGAAGGTGCTTGGAGCTAGAACAGAGCTGCTAGTAAGGTGAGTGAGACTTGATTTGCTTTTCCAAAACTACTGGAGAGCATTAGCTAGGGTTGCTGTGGGAGGGAACTGTGTGAGTGCTTGGTGCCTGCTGGAGAGGCGTTTCTGAGTGCTTTTGTGTGTCTTTTGTGTAGTTGTTGCTGAGTGAGGCGAGCTTGCTTGCCTGGGGGTAGTTGCTGGCCCCACCCTCTGCTGTTGCTCTGGCTGTTGAGTCAGAGGTGGGTGGGGGCTTGAGCCTTTAATTTGCAAAGCTCATCCTTGCCAGAGGCACAAGCCTTTGGTGCAGAGCTGAAGGGAAAGAGCCAAAGGGCTCTTGGCCTTGGGATTCTGTAGGAAGATGGGTAGTTACTCACAAGTAGTTTCAAGTGGCAGCTATTAGTGGGATTTAAAGAGAAGTGAAGATAAAGAAAATTTTGAAATGAATTGCAGCAGTATTTCTGGTGAGGGAGCTGAGACAGTGATGTATAAAGACTGTGAGATGTTTGTATTTCTACCTGAGAGTAGCAGCAATTACACTTGCAGCAAGTGTAAGTTAGTGGCATGCTGGAGGAGAAGATACAGGAGGCAGGATTGTCCACACTGCAGTGTATAAAGGAAGGTTAGGATTTTCTTGATAAAACGCATGAGGTGCTCTTGAAAGGACAAGAGGAGGGAGAGGAAACGGTATCTCAGCAATTAGAAGAGAACCCAACACAGGAGGAGGGTTCCTGGAAGACTGTAATCCGAAGGAGAAAGAAAATCAGGAGATGTTCTGAGCCTATGCTATTCAGCAATAGGTTCCAGGATCTCCCCACAGTAACTAATTCCAAATGATTGGAACAAGGGCTACTTCCCCAGCCTGCACAAAGTTTGAACAAAGTTTCTCAGGATCCTGTGGATAAGAAGCCTAGAGCTTCTGCTCCCCAATATAGGAAGAGGAAGGTGGTGGTGATAGAAGACTCCTTGCTCAGAGGGATGGAGCCCAAAGTGTGCCAACCAGATTTGTCATCCCAAGAGGTCTGCTGCCTGCCAGGTGCACGCATCCAGCATGCAACAGCAAGGATGGGAAGACTTATCAAGCCCATGGATTACTATCCTTTCTTGCTGATCCATGTGGGAATGAATGATACTGCCTGTCATAGCCCTGAACATATTAGAAAAGACTATGTGGCTCTGTATCAGAAGGTGAAGGAGCTGGGTGCACAAGTTGTGTTCTCATCAGTTCTTGTTGAAGACCATGGCTTAGGATGAGAAAGAAGAATACTTCAAACAAATGACTGGCTACATCGATGGTGTTGTCAGGAAACATTCAGATTTCTGGACCATGGCTTACGTTTTTGAGATGGTGATTTTCTATCAGGAGATGGTTTGCGCCTTACGGCAGTAGGAAAAAGGATGTTTGGTAACAGCCTTGCTAACCTAATAAGGAGGGCTTTAAAATAAATTATATGGGGGAGCTAGACAATAATTCAAAGCCTCGTATGATGCCAGAAACTGGGGATAAGAACACTAAAGATTTGCAGAGAGTGGTGCATAGGCTAGATAATGTTAACGTGCAGGTTTGTACAGAAACTAAACCCTTGGGATGCATAAAACGTGGATTCTGAAGTCTCTACACTAATGCACAAAGTATGGGAAACAAACAGGAGGAACTGGAAGTTCTAATACAGGAAGGAGACTAAGACATAATAGGCCTTACTAACTTGTCTTGCTGACAACTTCCTTTTCCAGAAAGTGAAGAAGGAAACAAGGGGATCTGCTATCTTGGATTTGATTCTCACCAACAAGGAAGAATTGATTGAAGCAGTGGAAACAAATCACCAGTGCTTGTAGAGAAAAAATTAGGAAACCTAAAGCTCAATATGAGCTTAGGCTGGCCAAAGATGCTAAAAACAACAAAGAAGGGTTTTTTTTCTTATGTTCAGAATAAGAAAAAGAGCAAGGACATGGTAGGCCCATTACGAGGGCAAGAAAGTGAAATTGTAACGGGTGATGAAGAGAGGGCAGAACTGCTCAATTCCTACTTTTCCTCAGACTTCTCTTCTGAGGGAAATGGTGCTCAACATGGCAAAAACAGAACATATAAATTAAGTCCTCAGGGCCAGATGAATTGCATCCACGGGTTCTAAAAGAGCTTACAGATGTAATTGCATCGGATCTTTCCTACCTGTCAGCTTGATGTCTATTCCTGGAAAAGTTTTAGAACAAATCATCAGACAATCGGTCCTGGAACATTTAAAAAGAATGGATGTGATTACTAAGAGCCAGCATAGTTTTCTCAAGAACAAGTCAAACTAACCTGATCTCTTTTTTTGAGAAAGTGACTACCTTGCTGGATCAGGGGAATGCTGTAGATATCATTTATCTTGATTTCAGTAAGGCTTTTGATAAGGTTCCACATACTCTCCTTGTAGACAAGTTGATAAAATGTGGTTTGGATCCTGTTACCGTTAGGTGGATCTGTAACTGGTTGACAGATCACACCCAAAGAGTGCTTGTGAATGGTTCCTCATCCTCTTGGAGAGGAGTGACAACTGGAGTGCCTCAAGGATCTGTCCTGGGGCCAATAAATGATTTGGATGAAGGAATAGAGGGAATGCTTATTAAATTTGCCAATGATACTACATTGGGAGGGTTGCAAATATAGTAGAAGACAGAAACAGGACACAGGATGACCTTGACAGGCTGGAAAACTGGGCTAAAATCAATAAAATGAAATTTAACAGGGATAAATGTAAAGTTCTGTATTTAGGTAGGAAAGATCCGATGCATGGTTATAGGATGGGGGAGACTTGTCTTAGCAGTAGTTTGTGAGAAAAGGATCTAGGGGTCCTAGTGCATAATACGCTGAACATGGGTCAACAGTGTGATGTGGTGGCTAAAAAGACAAATGCAATTTTGAGCTGTATTAACAGAGGTATAGTGTCCAGATCATGTGATGTGATGGTATTGCTTTACTCTGCTCTGGTAAGACCTCACCTGGAGTATTGTGTTCAGTTTTGGGCACCATATTTTAAGAAGGACATAGACAAGCTGGAACGGATCCAGAGGAGGGCGACAGAGATGACGAGGGGTCTGGAGACCGAGTCCTATGAGGAAAGGTTGAAGGAGCTGGGGATGTTTAGCCTGGAGAGGAGGTGGCTGAGAGGTGATATGATCACCAAGTACTTGAAGGGCTGTCATATAGAGGATGGTGTGTAATTGTTTTCTGTGGCCCCAGAAGGTAGGACCAAAACCAATAGGTTGAAATTAAATCAAACGTTTCCTGCTAAACATTAGGAAGAACTTGCTAGAACGGTTCCTCAGTGGAACAGGCTTCCTTGGGAGATGGTGGGCTCTCCTTCCTTGGAGGTTTTTAAACAGAGGTTAGATGGTCATCTGACAGCAATGAAGATTGTGAATTTAGAGGGAGGTGTTTGTGAGTTTCCTGTATTGTGCAGGGGGTTGGACTAGATGACCTTGGAGGTCCCTTCCAACTCTAAGATTCTATGATTCTAAGCCACATCTGACTTTTTCTGGCAACACCATAAATAATGTGCATAAGTCAGCATATGGACAGATTGGAAGAAAAACATGGTAAAGTGAACCAACCTAGTACAAGGCCTAGCATAGTTCTTCATTGTTTCAGGATGGAAAAAAACAATATGGGATCAGGTAAAAGCCCCCTCTCTTTTGCACCAATACATCACATGATGATTCCCTCCCTGCCAGCTCTGTACACCCCAGAAAGCCTGGTGGTTTAGTGCCAGTAAAAGTAGCCCCCTGTGGAAACACCAGTCGTTTCTGACTCTGGGGTGACTCTGCTTTCACAACGTTTTCATGGCAGACTTTTTACAGGGTAGTTTTCCATTGCCTTCTCCTGTCATCTACATTTTCCCTCCAGCAAGCTGGGTACTCATTTTACCAACCTCAGAAGGATGGAAGGCTGAGTCAACCTTGAGCTGCCTACCTGAACCCAGCATCCGCCAGGATCGAACTCAAATTGTGAGCAAAGTTTGGACTGCAATACTGCAGCTTACCACTCTGCACCATGGGTAGAAGAGGCCCATGGCACAGAGTGGTAAAGCTGCAGTACAGCTGTCCAAGCTCTCTGCTTATGACCTGAGTTCGATCCTGGCAGAAGCAGGTCCGGCACTAGGGGTTCCTGTGCCCCAGGCCGAACCCTGCTCCTCTCACCCCACTGGTATATTCGCACAGGAGTCCTTGGCGAAGTCCTGAAGGCAGTGGGTGCGTTAAAAGCTGGGGTCTGAGAGCGCTCACTGCCACGACCCTGACTTCATGACCCTGAGTAGCTTCAGTGAAGTCCGGATGTCAGTGGCACAGGGCGTAAGGAGAGGGGGTGCGCCGTGGCACCCCTAGGCCAGGTGGCACCCTAGATGGCTGCCTACTTGACCTACTCCCACACACCAGCCCTGGGTGAAAGCTGGGCTCAGGTAGCTGGCTCAACGTTGACTCAGCCTTCCATTCTTCTGAGGTCAGTAAAATGAGTACCCAGCTTGCTGGGCGGAAAGTGTAGATGACTGGGGAAGGCAATGGCAAACCACCCTGTAAAAAGTCTGCTGTGAAAATGTTGAGATGCAACATCACCCCAGAGTTGGAAATGACTGGTGCTTGCTTAGGGGACTACCTTCAGTGCCAGTAGTTTTTATTAAAATCTGATCTGTCTCAGGATCCCTGAGAAAAGTGGCAAGTTTCCCTCAGGTAATCCTTGGTGGGATCCTGATCTAATATTGGGCCCTGATGATCTGGAAATCTAAGTTTTACCTGGGAATCTCCTACTTATGTTGACTTGACAGTCCCCAGATGGACTGGCAAACAATTCATCATGTAGTTTGGCCCACCGTAGGTAAAATTCAAACAGGAGCCCATGTGAACCAGTCTCTAGAAAATAGTAGATGGGATAGTAGAAGTTCATTGTAGTACTACAGGAATATATTTAAAAGCTGCTGTTTAAAATTGAGCAATAAAAAAATATTCCATGGTGGAGAGATAACAATCAACAGTTGACTGTCAGACAGTTGTTTTAATGGAGAAGAGAAGAACAATAGAGGCATCTCCATTTTTTTCTTCTATACAAAGTGGGAAAATAGAACCAAATTAAGATAGCTTTAACTATAAATGTGATCACAAAGCTCTGACATCAGTTGCTAGGAGCACTTAGGTCAAGCTAAATTATTTTACAGAAATGGCATACTGACCTACTGGTTATATTTTGGAATCATTTCATCTTAATGTTGTTGAACTATGACTCACATTTTTCCCTTTACACATTGGGTTCTTTATTTGAAAAGAAAGTACTGGGAAGGTAGGGGAGGTTAATGCAAACATTTGCATAATAACCCCACAAAAATTGAAGTTGACACAACAATTAAACTAAACTCCATGGTACAGTGTCTATGGTGGTTCATTTCTTCTGGATGAGCATTATTTAAATGACTGGGAACAACATTTACCAAGGACTTAGCATTTTCTGCATTTATTTCAGTAACAATTAGGGTACAAATCCCATTAGAATGAAAGGAGGTTGTTAAGAAGCACTTCTCTATACTGCCATAGTAGGCAAATAAATTGCCTTTAGTCAACATGCATGCTACATATTGTTCTGGATGATTTTGGTCATGCTTGTTTCAGATATAGATTTGCACTTTAAAAGTCCAAGGCATTCACTTTCCTATATCAGATCATTCATCTTCTGGCAACTGATACACCTCAGAAACATTTTGGTTCACAACATTGGTACACAACTAAAAATATTGTTTTCCTCATTGTTTTTTTACTGAGTAAGACTGGATCATGAAGGCATGAATACGGTGAAAGGGGGAGGCAAACCAGTTGCAAAGAGAGCCCTGTCATAACAAGCCAACAAAACAAACAAACAATCTCTCTCTCTCTCTGTAAAAAGCTCATACCTTGAATAAAACTTTGTTGGCCTTAAAGGTTCTTGGTGAGGAGGGGTAGGAGCCTCAGCCAATAGATAGGCTTAGCTCAGTAGCTCTGCTGTGCAATTGAGACAGCTGGCAAAGCAAGGTCTCCTTCCCACCCTTCCTCCCCAAGGGAGGAGACTTAGTCAATGGAGAAAACCGAGGCTTTGCTCCATAGCTCCTGTGCGATTGAGCAAGACTGGCAAAGCAAGTTGCGATGCAGAGGGATGCAAGAGAGGGAGAAGGAAGTAGACAACAGTGAGTTGCTCGTGGGTGTGATAGGAGCCCTCCAGGGGCCTGATGTTTGACACCCCTGATCTATCCCTTTCCTTTGGCCCAAATGGGAGTCTTTGACTGCTTCTGAAACTTCCTTACCAACTTTTCCCTGTTGTCCTTTCTGTGTAAAATGGCTCTCGGCTAAGGCTGAAATCAGAGACAGTTCTCCTCAGTATCCAGTTCAGAAGTCTTTCTCTGCTCAGCTGATGCTAACAATTCAGATTCCTTGGAACAGCTTTTCATTCAAGGCTCTCTGGCTCTGCAGAGAATTAAGCCTTTGCAGTCATTTATTTGTTTACACAGCACTTCCAAGGTTTTAAAAGGTATCATTTGTCATATGTACATATATGAGTTATTTCTGATTTGGACAGTTATAATCAGCATACTCTGAGTCAGGCAACCACAAAGTAACCCAGGGACACAACACACTTCTGACATATATCAGATGGAGAGAAATAGGTTGTAATAGGGGGCAGCTGTAGGAACACAGTATAAGAATGTGAATGTGCAGTTGACTTTTTGCACATGGAATATATGAGAACTGTTTGTCAAGGTTTTTACTCTGATTGTTGACATTATGTCAACCAAACAGGATGGGGCCACTTCCACAGCCTCTGCAGCCTGCAGAGCTAAAATGGAGGGCAGTGGGGTGGGGAAAGTGGGGGACAGATTGAAGATTGAAGAAAGCCCTCCTTAGGGAGGATGTTTCCAGACTGAGGCCAAATAAGGAAGCACTCAGAACTCTGAGGTTAAAAGGAAGAGCAGGGAAGGATGAGGATGGGCATGGAGCTATAACCTCTTCACTTGCCTGTACTCACATAACACTCAGGAACTGAGAACACCACTATAGGGGTATTCATGGGAGAGCACTAGGTGAACCTGTTAGAGAAAAAGAAATCAGAAAAAGGTGAGATATGAATAGGGGACAAGGAAAAACCCTAGGGGATTTAACCCAAGTGAACAGGGATTAATGAACCAAGTTTGAAGCCCTTCAGGTAAACTTGACAATGTTTCATGGCCCACATAATCTTATTTTACAGGAAGACTGACTAACTGTTTTAGTAGATTAAAATGCCTGTCCATGTCTCTCCTTGACCCCCCTCTCACTTTCCACTGCCCCTGAAGCTGGAACCAGGCAGCAAGCACCAGAATAACTAACAGAACAGAACATATCCACTCCTCCCAGAAATAATTCTATTAGTATCTGTAAAATTTATAGATGCAGGTTGGAGGTGATTAATCAATTCCTGATCTACATATCCTTGGCTGGAACCTTAGCTCCAGCCCCAGATGAGTGGTAGCTGTCTTTGCAACTCTTTCGCTAGTATTCCTGTCCTGTGTAACACAACTATACACTGAAAGTGGCTTGCATAGTTCTGTTGGGATGGGTTTCTTTTATTCTTCTTGCAGAGAATTCTTTGAATCTTTTGAGCACATAGCAGCACCAGTCATGATTGACAGTACGAGGAAGAGTGGGAGCTTTGTGATAAGTGGGAGCCTGTCCTGCTTACCAAATGTTGGGTTGTACTTATACATGACTATATATATATATATGTTCTCCTATTTCCTTTTGCAGCTGTTTTGTTGAATGTGTATGGTGTTATTTTGACAGTTACTGATGAGTGTCAAATTATGCATTGAGTTATGTGTATGGCATTTGTTCCCCCTCATTCTTATAGCCATGCTTTGCAATCAGTTATACTCCTACACTGTTCTGAGACTATATGACCAGTATATGTTTATATCCTTGTGACTACTTAAACCCTTGTCACTCACAACTCTTCATCATCCAAAGCTATTTTCTAGGAATTCATTTCTCACAACTGTTGCACTCCAACTTTCCTACCTAAATGTATCCATGTCTATCATAATTCACAGAGCTAGCAAAAACTCCGTTTTCTCTTATTCTCTTAAGCAGCCCAATGAGTCTTCAGTTTCTCTCACAGAATCCCATTTTGCATTACATTTCACAGCTGTACTTTGAAGCCCCGGTGCTATTATGACCCCCTCCCCCTTAGGGTAGAATTAGATGTTATGTTTGACAGGGAACTGCCACCAAAAGAGGAAGTCTCATGCCAATTTATCCTCTTTGTTAAGGTATACTTGCCATTATCAGAATCTCACATCTTGCATTTCCATATCTTTGGCTGGGGTTATGACAGTGTACATGTGACAAAATTCTTCAGAGAGAGGTGGAGCAGCTAATCTGAAACTCCTATTTTCAGTAACAACACATTGTAAAGAATAATATCTATCCACCCTTAGACACATATAGTTAAAAAATGGCAAAACTAGATTAGATTTATAAGATTTATATCCCACCCTCCCCACCGAAGCAGGCTCAGGGCGGCTCATAACCAATAGAATCACAGTAAAACAATTCAGCCATATTAGTTACATATAATAATTCATCAGGTCAACAGTTAATAATTAAAATTAAACAATTAAAACAATTTGATTGCATACATAGGTTTTATTACAGTTTCCGGGATTTTTTCTCTTAAAATGTGTGATGCTATCAGGTCTTGATTTATTGGAATCAGTCATTGCTAGCCATTATTTGACCTACAGAATTCAACTGTTCTTTAGTTGGGATCTAGTTGGGAACAGAAAGTTACATTGCATATTGATACATTTTAATGACTTTATTTCATTTACATGGATAAGGGAGGTCAACAGTCATTAATTGTGAGGTATTAGTAATAATAATAATAAATAATAATAAACTTTATTTTTATATCCCGCCCTCCCCCGCCAAGGCGGGCTCAGGGCGGCTAACAGACATGGGGATCCCATGATTCATCTAAAACAATATAAACAATTTTAATTATATCAATTACATAGTAAGTTATTTAAAATAAATAAAATACATAAAATACATAAAATAGGTGCTAAAATACTGTAATCATAATATCCACAAGATGGCTAGATGTCCACACGTCGGATTAATCAGGTTCTATCTTGAAAGCCAGCTGGAAAAGAAATGTTTTGCAAGCCCTGCGGAATTGGTTCAGGTCCCGCAGGGCTCGCACCATCTCTGGAAGGTCGTTCCACCAACGAGGGGCTATCACTGAGAAGGCCTGCTCCCTAGTAGCCTTCAACCTAGCTTCTCTTGGCCCAGGGATTGTTAGTAAGTTCTGAGAGCTGGATCTCAGTGCTCTCTGGGGCACATATGGGGAGAGGCGGTCCTTTAGGTAGGCAGGTCCTCGGCCATATAGGGCTTTAAAGGTAATAACCAGCACTTTATAGCGAACACGGTACACAACCAGCAGCCAATGCAGATCCCGCAGCCCAGGCCGCGCAGGTTCCCACCGTGGTAGTCCCTCCAGCAGCCTGGCCGCCGCGTTCTGGACTACCTGAAGCCTCCGTGTTCGGTATAAGGGCAGCCCCATGTAGAGGGCATTGCAGTAGTCTAATCTCGAAGTGACCGTTGCGTGGATCACAGTTGCTAGGTCGGTGCGCTCCAAGAAGGGAGCCAGCTGCCTCGCCCTCTTGAGATGGAAGAAGGCGGATCTAGCAGTGGCGGCTATCTGGGCCTCCATTGATAGAGAGGATTCCAGTAGCACTCCCAGGCTCTTGACTTTGCGCACTGGTACCAGTGGCGCACCGTCAAAGGCCGGTAGGGTAATCTCCCCTCCCGGTCCGCCGCGGCCCATGCAAAGGACCTCAGTCTTCGCCGGATTCAACTTCAGCCCACTCAGCCTGAGCCAGTCAGCCACGGCTTGTAATGCCCGGTCCAAATTTATAGGGACATCACCAGCCCAGCCGTCCATCAGTAGATAGAGCTGGGTGTCATCTGCATATTGATGACAACCCAGCCCGTACCTCCGTGCAATCTGGGCAAGGGGGCGCATAAAGATGTTAAACAACATCGGGGAGAGAACTGCTCCCTGAGGCACTCCACAATGAAGTGGGTGCCTCTGAGACAGCTCCCCCCCAATTGCCACCCTTTGTCCCCGACCGTCAAGAAAGGAGGAGAGCCACTGTAAGGCTAGCCCCCGAATTCCTGCGTTGGCGAGGCGGCGGGTCAGCAGCCGATGGTCGACCATATCGAACGCAGCCGATAGGTCTAGCAACAGCAGTACCGCCGAGCCGCCTCAATCCAGTTGTCGTCGGAGGTCATCTATGAGGGCGACCAGGACTGTTTCCGTCCCATGGCCCGGGCGGAAGCCGGACTGGCATGGGTCTAAGATGGAAGCGTCCTCCAGAAATTCCTGTAACTGCACCGCCACAGCCCTCTCGATAATTTTGCCCAAAAAGGGCAAATTTGAGACCGGCCGGTAGTGTGCCAATTCGGCCGGGTCTGATGACGGTTTTTTCAAAAGAGGGCGGACCAATGCCTCTTTCAGGGGTGTTGGAAAAACACCCTCTGAAAGGGATCGATTTATAATATCCCGTATAGGATATCTTAATTCCTCCTGGCAGGCCTTAATTAGCCAGGAGGGGCATGGGTCCAGGTCACAAGTCGTGGATCGTGCAGTGCCAAGAATTCTGTCGACCTCCTCCAAGCTGAGCAGGTCGAAGCAGTCCAGAGTTAAATCAGAAGACACGCATTGGGCTTCGAGTCCACTTACTGCCTCCAAATTGGCAGGGCAGTCCTGGCGGAGCGATTGGACCTTATCCGCAAAAAATTTCGCAAAAGCCTCGCAGCCAATCTCCAATTCCTTAGCTTTTGAATTGCCTTGGGGCAATATAGTCAGGTTCCAAATTATTCTAAATAATTGGGCTGGGCGCGAATTTGCAGATGCAATCTTAGCCGCAAAGTATATTTTCTTTGCGGCCTTGATTGCCATCTCATAGGACTTCATAAACTTCCTGTAAGATGTTCTAATCGCCTCGTCACGAGTACGCCGCCATTGCCTCTCTAGCCGTCTAAGGCCTTGTTTCAGCTGGCGTAATTCCGGGGTATACCACGGAGCCAGCTTAGTCCGAGGTCGCAGAGGGCGCCGAGGTGCGATCTCCTCGATGGCCCTAGAGAGCCGGCTATTCCAGGTCTCAATCAGGCCATCGAGGGAATCGCCAGAGGGCCAGGGGTCCCGCAGGGCCATCTGGAACCGTTCCGGGTCCATTTGGCTCCGCGGGCGAGCCATAATCGGCTCCTCGCCTAAACAGGTTTGGAGGGGCATATTTACACGGGCCTTGAGGGCGAAGTGATCCGACCATGGCACTACCTCTGCGGTTATGTCGCTCACTACAATCCCAGCCGCAAAGATCAGGTCTAACATGTGTCCGGCCTGGTGAGTGGGGGTTACAACAAATTGAGAGAGTCCCAGTGTCGCCATGGAAGACACTAGGTCCGTCGCCTGACTGGAGGACGGGTCATCAGCATGGACGTTGAAGTCACCCAGGATTATCAGCCTTGGGTGCTCCAGCGCCCAGCCTGTCGCCGCCTCGAGCAGGGATGGTAAGGCGTTGGCCGGTGCGTTAGGCGTACGGTACACCAGCCAAATCGCCAACCCCTCTCCATCCCCCCACGCCAGACCGGCACATTCAATGCCCTCAATCTTTGGGCTGGGAGTGCCCTGAAGGAGTAAGCCTCCCGTGCAAATAATGCCACTCCTCCCCCCCGCCCGCTAGTCCGCGATTGGTGGAAGACTGAGTAACCTGGGGGAGCTGTTTGCGAGAGGGCTACTGTATCACCCTCTCGGATCCAGGTCTCAATCACGCAAGCCAGGTCCATATTCTGCTCGAGCATGAACTCTCGGAGAATTGAGGTCTTATTATTAATGGACCTGGCATTGCATAGCACCAATGACGGAGGCGGGTTACACCTGGCCCTACTACCTGTCACCCTTGGGATGGGCCGCAGACTGGAGGGGGGCCGAGCACCGACTTGTCTCTGTCCTCCTCCCTTATAATATCTGCTCCCACCGCCATACCTCCCCCTCTCCAGGAGCACTGGAATCCCTGAGCCGGCCATTCCTCGCTGGCAGCAGCTGCTATAAAGACCACTTATCAAGGCTGGTATCTAGTCGCTCCTTCTCCTCACTCCATCTAACTAGACCCTAATTCTAATCAACCCAAAAAGCCCCCCCCCCCAATTCCTTATATATATTTGATAATAAATTAACTCCAATAGCAATCGGTTTACTCCCTCACTAATTCCCATCAATTTGCTAAAAATATTTATATAATCCAATTCAAATATATAGTAATAAATAATCAATGAGTTAATTAGTAATAAATTAATTTTAAACTAGTAAATTCCGGAGTGGGGTTAGCAGTTATTAAAGTGCGACGCAAGTTAGTCGCCATGCATTGCATATGACTGCTGACAGACCATGACTCTACAGCTGGGCTTTTTTTCTGCCAGAGACCACAGGAGTGGAGCACTGTCTGGGCTAGTCAGGACTCCAGCTGGCTCGACCCACCACACAGCAGCCACTTGCTCCCAAGCAGGGCAGAGTAGCCTAATAAGCAAATGAACTCCTGCTGGGCTTTTAAAACAAAACACTGCTCTATAGTAAGGTAGCAGACAAGAAAATACATTGATATTAATCAGTCAAGCAAGTGACACACCAACTCAAAGGATGGGATAATAATTTATCTAATAATTAGCGAAGATCCTTGCACCAATCAGAAGACACAGTTATTGGGCTCACATGATCCTTGGGCAGCCCTGGATTAACTATTAAGCAAAATAAGCATGTGCATAGGGTAACAAGGGAAGGCGAGCACCACAGAGTATTTTACCCTTCCTAACAAGAGAGCCAGTTTGGTGTAGTGGTTAAGTGCGTGGACTCTTATCTGGGAGAACCGGGTTTGATTTCCCACTCCTCCACTTGCAGCTGCTGGAATGGCCTTGGGTCAGTCATAGCTATCACAGGAGTTGTCCTTGAAAGGGCAGCTGCTGTGAGAGCCCTCTCAGCCCCACCCACCTCACAGGGTATCTGTTGTGGAGGGAGAAGATATAGGAGATTGTAAGCCGCTCCAAGTCTCTGATTCAGAGAGAAGGGCGTGATATAAATCTGCAATCATCATCATCATCATAACTCTTTTCCTGCCACATTTAGTTTTAGTTGATTTTTTTATAATTGTCTTAGCCTAACATGTTTTGGCTACATGTTTTGGTTTTTGGCTACTGTGTGAGTGTTGGACTGCCTTCAGTCTCAGTGAGAAAAGTAAAGTAAGTAAATATAGTAAATAAACAACAGAGCGAGTGGGACTGTAATAACTCCATAGCACTGGTACTAAAACAGAACAGAACTTAGAACATAATTAAAGCCTGATCATGGCCCTGTTAGGCCATAACCAGCTATAGCCACTTTAGCCTTCCAGAACATTCAGATTTTCAAAAAGTTTTATTAGTTTCAAGAAAAGACAGGGATGGGGAGTGGGAAAAATAAAAGCCACAATACATTCCGGTATTATTTTGCAAAGGAATACTTTCAAAAAGCTTAATTCTACAATAATTTCTTTGCATCGATTGTCCCCTATTATTTTGTCTCAACTGCACAGAATCCATTTTCAAATTTTATAGTATACACCTTTTGTTAAAATTATCTAGTAATTTTAACAATTCCAGTAAAGATAAATTTTAAAATATAAAATACAGGAAGAAAAGAAGAAAAAAGAAGTTCACATCAGAGAATCTTAAGAGTTTTCATTATCTAACCAGGCATATAATTTCATCCAATGTTTTCTTGCTCCTTCTTTAGAGTTCCCAGCCAACAGCTGGGATAAGAAGTCCAGCTCTGCTGTTTCCAGAATTTTTCCCACTAGATCCATTTTTGTGGGAATTTCCTGAGATTTCCATCTCTGTGCCAAAAGGATCCTAGCTGCTGTATTAAAGTGTGCCAACAAGTGTCTCATCTCTTTGGAATAGTCCTCAGGGAATATATTCAATAAAAATAGTTCTGGCTTGAAATGAATCTGTGTCTTCATGATGTTCTATAACAATTCATGCACCATTTTCCAATAGTCTTTCACAATCTCACATGTCCACCACATATGGTAAAAAGAACCAATCTGTTTAGTACATTTTCAACACTTATTGGACATATTAGTATAAATCTTACACAGTTTCTGTGGCGTCAGATACCATCTATAAAACATCTTATATAGATTTTCTTTGAAAGTTACTGACCTAGTTAATGTATTAAGTTTCCACAGTCTCTCCCAGTCTTCTAATGCAATGTTGTAGCCAAATTTTTATTCCCATTGAATCATACGGTCCTTTACAACTTCGTCTTGTGTCTTCATTTGAAGTAAATATGCATATAATTTGGAAATTAACTTTTCTTGTGGACCCAACAAGATTTTATCAAATACATATTGCTCGGTATTAAAACCTGTCACCTTGTCTTTGGCATATCTAGATTCAACTTGCAATCTCAACCACCAGTTCATTTTAATATCCACATTTTCCAGTTCTTCTTTGGTTTTCAGTTGATTGTCTTTTCCCAACAAGTCATCATATCTATAATTCTGATTTAGTTTTAGAAGATTTGGATAAGTAAAGGCTTCTGCTGGAGAAACCCATCTTGGAATTTTTTGATAGATTCTCGCCTTTAACCATGACTACGTATGATACAAAGATTTTCGAAACCAATGGTTCTTAAAATAGGAATGGCCTTCCAGTCTTTGATACCACAAATATGCATGCCATCCCATAGTCAAATCATGACCTTCTAATAGCAGTTGTCTCTTATCATTCAAAAGTGTCCAGTCTCTTACCCATAAAAGTGCAGATGCTTTATAATATAACTGCCAATCTGGCAGACCCAAGCCTGCTCTTAATTTAGAATCCTGCAATGTCTTTAGTTTGATTCAAGGTTTTTTGCCTTGCCAAACATATTTGGCAACCATCCTGTTCAGTTCTTGAAAAAATCCATTATTTAAAAATATTGGAATAGTTTGAAACAAGAATAATAGTCTTGGTAGAATATTCATCTTTGAATATTCTTCCCATTAAAGGTAAGTTTAGATCGTGCCATTTTTCCAAGTCTTTTTTAATTTCTTTGAGTAGTTTATCATAGTTATCTGCTTTTAGATTGCTGCATCTATTTGAAATAATGCCTACATATTTTTAAAAAAATTCATACAAAAATCCTGATTTCTGCTGGAAGGATTGAATTTGTTCCATCATAATGTTCTTTGTCAAAAAATTTGTTTTATAATAGTTAATCTTTAATCCTGCACAATGGCCAAATTGTTTGATCTTACTTATAAGACAGTCAATTGAGTCCATCGGTTGTTCTAATATAAAGACTAAATCATCAGCAAAGGCTCTAAGTTTATATGGTTCATCTTTTATCACAGCTCCCTTTATATTTGGATCTTCCCTTATTTGGTTATTTAACAACTCTAAAGATAAGATGAAAAGTAAAGGTGACAATGGGCAGCCTTGTCTTGTACCTTTTTGAATTTTAATAACATCTGTTAGTTCGCTATTCACTGTCACCCTTGCATTTTGTGAAGAATATATTGCTTCTACTACTATCAAAAAATTTTCACCACACTCCATGCCTTTCAATTGTTGTAACATAAAGTACCAATGAATGTTATCAAAGGCTTTCTCCACATCTAGACAAATTAAGGCCAATTGCTTCTCTGGATGACTCTCATAATATTCCAAAATTTTACAAACTGTTCTGACATTGTCTTTCAAATATATTTTAGGAAGAAATCCTGATTGATCATAGTGTATTATAGATTGTAAAACCTTCTTCTGACGTTGTGCCAATATTGCAGCAAAAATATAATCCACATTTAAAGGGGAAATTGGACCATAATTTTTAATGTCTTTCAAATCATTATTTTCTTTTGGGATCAGAGATATTGTGGCTTCTTGCCATGAAGCTGGTATTTGACCTTCATCTTGAATCTTTTCAATGAGGCGCTTGAATGGTAAAAGCAAAGAGTCTTCATAAGCTTTATAAAATTCTGCAGGTAAACCATCTGGGCCAGGAGTTTTGCCATTCTTTTGAGCTGTCATTGCCTCTCCAATCTTCCTTATTGTTATTGGCTCATTTAAAAATTTTTGTTGTCCCTCTGTAAATTAGTTGAGATTATTTTGTTTAATATATTCTTCTAACTTTATTTTCTGAACTTGCTTCTCTTCATATAATTTTTTTATAAAACTGCTCCACAATTTGACGTATTTCTTGCTTTTAACTTTTCTCTTTATTGTTCTCATCTTTTAGTGTTGTGATTATTATTTTGGCCTTCTCTTTTCTCATCCTGTAAACCAACCACCCTCCAGGCTTATTGGCATGTTCAAAAATTTTTTGTCTAGCATACCTCAGTTTAATCTCCATCTCTTCCATAAGAATTAAATTCAATTTATGTTGCATTTCTTTAATCCTTTTTTTTTTAATTCACATTTTGTTTGTTGTTTTTTAAGATTCTTTTCAGCTTCTCTGGCTTGTGACATTAAATTTTGGAAATTTTCAGCTCTCTCTTTCTTTTTCTTGCTACTTTATCTAATTGCAAGGCCCCTGTAGTAAGCTTTCGCAGTGTCCCAAACTACTTGCATCTTTACTTCTTGTGTTATATTTTGTTTGAAAAAGTGTTCCATTTCATCCTTGGATTCTTTAAGAAAGTCTCTATCTTTCAAAATTGAGGTATTTAAGTTCCATACCTTTCTCTTCCGTAGACCTTTTAGCTTTATCATTACTGGGCTGTGATCTGAGATAACTCTTGTTTAAATTTCTATGTCAACTAGAACTTTAATCAAACTTGCCGAAAGCCAACACATGTCAATTCTTGACCAAGTTTGGTGACTGGAAGAATAGTAAGTAAAATCTTTAGAGTTGGGATATCTTGTTCTTTATACTGTTAGGGAAACTGCTCTCAAAATGAGATTGGGGAATTAGATTGAGAGACAGCTGGCCCTAAAAAGGAATCTTTGTTATCAATTGTATACCAGGCTCAACCGTTCAGAGAGTCAATGCTCAATAAGAGACTCTAATTTAGTAAAAATCAATCGTAATTTATTTAGAATAATATTTCTTTCATACAAGGTAAACATACAAAACACTCACACATTCACACAGGTCTAGGAAATATAGATAGATCAATAGGGGAACATATATGGATAAACAGACAGGGTAATATTTACCATCGTAGTCTTCCAGGAAGGTTTCCAATGGCGACTTAAGAGGACAGGGGAAATGGACCCAACACTGTGGCCAGAATTGGGGATGGATCTAGACAGCGGGTAATAGGGGTTGCTGAATAGAAAGCACACATGAGTGGAGTTGGGTCAGAGGTTAAATAGGCTTCCTCAGACCCTTAGGGACTGGGAGGTCCAAGGGAGGAGAGATGGGAGGTTCAAGAAGGCTGGACATTCCTTACTGACACCTAATTGGATGCCTGCTTTGGCCAATGAACTTCACCTTAGTCCAGTGAACCTGGAAATTTCCAAGCTGCAATGTTGCCTGGGTTGGCCCCAAGGTATTAGACTGGGGTAAGAATGGGAATGACTGGATACTTAAGTTTAAATGGGATTAACTAGGAGGGTGACAATAGGTAATCAAATGCTGGCCTAGGTACCACCCGAGTTAGACAAAAGACTTGATGAAGACAGGAGATGTCCTTCCTCTTATCTCATCTTCTGCTGGGCAAGATTTATTGTTCTGGTATTGCTGAGCAATTAGGATCAACAGTGGAGCTATTAATCCATTCTTAAAACAGATGGGTTGCTTGCAGGCTCAGGGTGTGTACGTGTGACTTTCCCACTAAGAAGGAATGAGTTCAGCCTGGCAGGGTAAGCTTGGGTCAGGAAAGCAAGCTGGATTCTGCTGTTGTTAGCTCTAGGTCCATGGAGCCAGGCTGGAAACATGGTGGCTTCTTCCACTGCAGTGGCCAAGACTGGGCACACAAGGAGCAGCTGGAGCATGTCTGTATTTCTGGCTCACACCCTTCAGAGATGTAGAATGCAAAGCTGCCACATAAGCCTTAGAAAGTGTAAGCAAAGTCCACTTCTTAGAGCAGATGTGTGAGAGTCAAATCTCCAGGCACCCTGGCAACCACACTGGCGATCACGATGTCCACATGCATGAAAAGTAGGGGGCTTTTCCTCACAATACATCTACCAGATCCATTTCTTCTGCTAATTTTCAAAAACTTACTGGTAACTGAAGACCTTTACTTTTCATCTTGTAGACTCTGTTCTTTTTCCAGATGTTGCATCTTTTGAGTATTCTGTCACTTGACCCTCTAGTACTTTTAAAGCCTTATTTGCCTCAGTTGTCTGTCTGGTGTTCTCCAAAAGCTCTTTTTTAATCTCTGCCATCTGTTCACCATTGTTATCTACTTTGCTTGTTAGTTGTACTATAGCAGTCATTAAAGCAGCTTGCATCTTCTTCATATTTCCTTGCATAAATTTGCCTGGTTCAGATGGAGGGTTAGGTGAAAGGAATGTTTGCTTTCCTCCTTTATTGTCCTTTTTTTTAACAGTTTCCTTGGGACCACTCATTCTTGTTGAAATAAAGACACTCACAACCAAAAATCCAATAACACCTCTTCCATGTTTGATTTGAAACTCTTTGTTCCTGTTTATACCAGATAAGCTAGACTGCGCCAAAAATATCCTTATTATCAAGCAATTCAAAAATGAAAGCAACCTTCTGGCTTCTATCAACAGTTAGTGTTGGCCAAAACAATACTAAAAATAATAATAAACACCCCTTTTCAGTTCACCACAGTAGATAGTCAGTAGGAAAAACAGTTCAGATTAGTTCACTGGAACTGCAGACATTGTTTGTTATGTGCAGCAACGCTAGTTCAATTGTAATCCAAATCCCACCAAGTCTTCCAGCTGAATTCCAGGTATAAAAGCTGCAAAATATAAATCTGTAATCCAGGTCTGATTACCCTATTTGTAATCCAGAAATGAGACCCAAATTCCAGAACATTCAATGGGTGTCCTCAAAGCAACAATTTTATTACAAAGGAATTTCAGGAACAGACTGGAAAGGGAAATTGCTTAGTTGCAAGTTATTACAAAACTCAGAACAATGAAACCCTCAGGACTTTACAGGGATATTGGTTTCTTTTCTCACTACATATGCTACATATGCTAATGTCATTCAGTCCTTTCATCTGTATGCTCATCAGAAAGATAAGAATACAGATGAATATCCTCTTAATTTTATTTCATGTCTTATTTGAAATAGTAAATTGGAATAGTGACTGTAATGCCATGCAATGAATAGTAGAATGTAATGTAATTTGGAATGGTAGACTGGAATGTATATCTTTAGTCTGGGGACAGAGGAGACTGCATCAAATCACTCCATCTTAAAGAAAAAAATGTTGTTAGTTACCTCCATGCTTGAGAGGAGATGGATGGAGTGTAACAACAGGGTCTCAGTTAATTACTCTCAGCATTCCACAATTAAGAAAGGTAGATTTGCACATCAGTGTCCAATTCTGATATATTTATTTCTTTTATTATGTCTCCCCCCACTGGAATTAAATCCAAACAAATGGTGACCATATAAACTAAGCTTGTTACTTCAGTTTGGTCCTTGTGTCTGTTAAACAACCTTTATTATGCTTATACTAATTAGCTGCTCACCTTTTACCTATATATTGGTTAAACTGTTAACTTTCATTTCAATGTATCTGAAGAAGTGTGCACATGAAAACATATACCTTGGGGGAAAAATCTTTGTTGATCTCAAAAATGCCCCTGGACTTGAATTTTGTACAAATGAAAAGTGAAACTGAAGCAAAGGCTTTTACCTGAGGGGATCATTGTAAAATAACTATACCATATAAGGGAATGTCAACAAATTCACAAAGGCCCACAACATAACTGGGGCCATGTCTAATTTCATTAGCTTGCTAGCAAAATATCTGCTCCAGACGGAAGCCAACCAAGCCTTCCCTGAAATCCAACAATCACACTTGAAGTGTGCATTCAGATATTTCTGATCTGGAACAATGCCCCAAATTCTATTTAGTTTTGGATGAAAAAATATGCATTTAAGGATAGTTTTTCGTTTTGGAATAGTGGTTAAGAGAGTCAGTTTGGTGTAGTGGTTAAGTGTGTGGACTATAATCTGGGAGAACTGGGTTTGATTCCCCACTCCTCCACATGCACCTGCTTGGGTCAGTCAAAGTTCTTGAAAGAGCTGTTCTCTCAAGAGCAGTTATTTGAGAGCTCTCTCAGGTCTACCTATCTCATAGGGTGTCTGCTGTGAGGAGGGGAAGGGAAAGGAAATTGTAAGCCACTCTGAGTGAAGAGTGGGGTATACATCCAATCTCCTCCTCCTGCTCCACCTCCTCTTCTTGTTCTATCAGACAATCTGTGTTTCTTTAGCCAAAAAGAAATCCTGTTATGTTAACATTTTCTCCAAAAAGAACTATACTCACTTGAGTATTTCTCACTAAAAGTTTAATTTACAGTCTTTGATTTGCCAATAAAATCTATACTTCAATAAAGTACCTCCAAACATGCCTCATCTGGACATATCCCTTTTCTTCCATTTTGAAATGTTCTAAATGCATTGAGAAATATTGTCTGGAGCCATTATTTCCCCAGGGAACATACCTGCCTGACTTGCCTTCTGCCTGGTTAGTTCCACTCTGACCCTAATGGACTTTGTCCCATCCTGCAGGTATCAAACAACAGAGGAGAAATATTGTCTAATTCACTTCCAGATAAAATGAAATCCACGCCTCTAGTTTCTTACAAAGCATAATCCCGACATTATACCCAGCAGATCATTCTTGTCCTAATGAATAGGATTTGAGGCCCTTTAATACCTAGATGGATTTAAGCTTCCTTTGCTTTCTCTGAATACTTAAATGGGAACACTATAGCAAAGGCACACAGTGCAATAGTACACACTGTTCGGCTATTACTCACTGAGGTTAGAAGGTACAAAGGTATGAGTGGTTGGAAAGTTTCTCATGCAGGTAAAGGTGAATGTGTGCTTGGAATCTGACCTTTCCATCATGAAATAGCTTCAGACTCTTTGAATTAAATTTGAATCTCCCAGTGTATAATATAGTGGGTTCCACGCAATGATGAGGCGAAGTGGTAGTGATCATAGCTCTTTATTCAATACAGCATAATATAGGGCTGCACTCAAAGACTAACTACGGGGCCAACCATCTATGCATTCCAGGTTCCCGTGCTAGCGTTCTATTGGACCATTCAAAACAGCATGGGGTTCATGATTGGAGCAGGGCAGCAGGGATTTGGATCCTACTGCCCATTGTTCCCAAGTCCCCAAGCTTTGTCCTACAGGCTCCAATGAGCAAGGCAAGAACTCCATATAATAGACACATTACCAATCACATATATAACGCAGTGCCACATCAAAGGCAAAGTTCCTCTACAGTCCTGATATGCCAAGACCTTTTTCTCCTCACCAGTCATAAAAACTACTGATTTATAATCCCTTTTTGCATAAACTTCTGCTTGTCTTGGCATAGTGGCACCTTGCTGTTTTACATATATTCAGAGGAACTTACCTACATTTTGACAGGAAGGAAAGAAGTGAGAAAAGGGAACCCAACCAACAAAGTCCTAGTATCATCAGGGTGAGTAGGAAGATGCTGGTGATTATTTTGAAATACTGTAGAATTTCCCAAGTTTTAGGAATGGTACTTTTGGGTGGCTGAGTTGTGAGAGCTGTAATTCCATTTCCATGTTGGGTGGCTGCACTGTATGCATTTTAAAATATAAAAATACCCAAGCCCACACAAATCCTGCATGATTCACATCAATTCCTTCTTTCATTTAAAGTGTGTGTGTGTGTGGGGGGCATATTCAGGTTAGGAAATTCCTGGAGATTTGGGGGCAGAGCCTTTAGAGGGCAGAATATGGGAAGGAAAGGGGAGGGAACAAGTCTGATGATAATTTATATATCATCCACCCTCCAAAGCAGCCATTTTCTCCAGGGGAATTGACCTCTGTAGGAGATCAGTTGTAATTCCAGGAAATCTTCAGGCCTACTTGGAGGTTAGCAAAACTAGGGGAAAGGTGAAGATCTGATTTTTGGTATGAAAGCAGTAGCAAAATCTGAGGTTTTTATAACCTGGAGCACACCAGTAATGTAATTTTCTCAGATCTCCTCTTTGGGGAGGGACGGTGGCTTAGTGGTAGAGCATCTGCTTGGGAAGCAGAAGGTCCCAGGTTCAATCCCTGGTATCTCCAGAAAAGGGTCCAGGCAAATAGGTGTGAAAAACCTCAGCTTGAGACCCTGGAGAGCTGCTGCCAGTCTGAGAAGACAATACTGACTTTGATGGACCAAGTGTCTGATTCAGTATAAGGCAGCTTCAAGTGTTCATATGTTCATGACCAAGCATTACAAAACTTAATTTGGATTGGCAATTACTGAAATAAATTTTACAAAGATACGAATCATAGGGTTGCCAGGTCCCTCCTGGTAACTGGTGTGGGGAGAGGGGACTTACCAAGAGAGAAGGAAGGCCCAGATCACCTTGGTGGTGATGTCACTTACAGCATGCATGGGACTGTCACTGTCATTGCAGTGGCACTCTGTTATTTGGGCAAAAACTCTATGGTAAAAAATTTTGCCCAAATACCAGAGCATTGCCACAACATTGGTGACATGATGATGTCACTTCTGATACATACATTGGAATTGATGCTGCTGCATTGCTGACAATAGCAGCCTATGCCTGCCTCCTTTGCCAGGAAGACCCCTGCCAGCCAGCTGATCAATGGTGGGGGCAGAACCTGGGGTCAGGGGATTCCCTGGTCCCAGCTGGGGAGCTGCCAATCCTGTTGGGGAAGCCTGAAGCACATCCAGGGGCAAAGCCTGTCCAGCCAAGAGCTTGGTCTAGAGCAGGATCCAGTGCATAACTTGTCTGTTCATCTGTTGTCTTTGTTTAATAAGCCCTTGGCACTAAACAATGCCACCCATAGATAATATGTACCACAAATTATAACACAATATGGACCTCACGGAGACTCATATATTCATTAACAATCATGGCAACCTGTGATAAATGCATATCACACACCATATCTCACATATACATATATAACAAAATCAATAGAAAGATGCATTTGTTCACTTTGGTGTAAGTGGTTAAGTGCAGTTCACTTTGGTGTAGTGATTAAATGAGAGCCAGTTTGGTGTAGTGGTTAAGTGTGCAGACTGTTGTCTGGGAGAACCGGGTTTGATTTCCCACTCCTCTATATGCATCTGCTGATGTGACCTTGAGTCAGTCACAAGTTCTCACAGAGCTGTTCCTCTCAAGAGCAGTTTCTGTTTAGAGCTCTCTCAGCTCCACCTACCTCGCAGGATGCCTGTTGTGGGAAGAAAAGGAGATTCTAAACAGCTCTGAGGCTCCTTAGGGTAGTGAAGGGTGGGGTATAAATCCAATCTCTTCTCTTCTTCACTTACTTTCTCTTCTCACATGTGGATAGATTGAAACAATCAGGCTTCTTCACTCATCTTGCCTTCTAAACAGTGATTCCTTTGCGTGACAGGCAGGATACAACTGTCCTATGAGCAGCCTCATCTGTTGCAAAAGCTCAGATTTGGCTGGCTGGTAGAAAAGGAGGCAGGATGCATCAAGTGGCTAAATGAAAACACTATTGTCCACTACTACCAATCTTGACTGCTGGAGAGACAATCCTAGAATGGTAACATGGAACAGAGACAGTGCAGAGTCTTCTTGTTTGTTATCCCAAGTGAGAATGGTGTCAAGCACAGATGAATGGCTGTAGTAGTCTGAACTTGTCCTACCACCTGGCTTTTCCAGCTGGAGACATAGTGGGTTGGTCAGTGGGCAGTGAGTACACTACCTAGCCTAACTACTTAGGTTCATCCCATATGAAACTTGAGATAAGTAATATTGATTGAGGTGGGTCAGTACTGCTGTTATTACTAGACCTAACAGTGGCATTTGACATGGTGGACTATGACCTTGCTGGGTGGGGATACAGCAAGGCAGCTGCTTTGTGGTGGCTTACCTCATTTCTTCAAAGATGCGCCAGAGGGTGGTGATTGGGGAGAGGGTTTCACGGCATTACCCTTTGGTGTGTAGTGTCCCGCAGGGGCAATCCTCTCCCCTATGTTATTTCCCAAGATGGTGGCACGTGCAAGAGCCTAGGTGCTGAGGCTCTGAGGAAATGATATAAATAACAACTTAAAACAACATAAAACAAAACATAAAACCTGCCTAAATTTACCTGCTAGTTTTTGGAAGAGCAGTGGGCTGTTGGAGGTACTGACTGGAGGCGCTGACGATGGGACATGGGGAGAGGGGGCCGATGGAGCAGAGCGAGCAATGGGGAGCATTAGCCTGCGCTGGTCTACAAGTGGGGCGAGAGACGGTGAGAGGCTGCCGCCACAGACCGCGGCCCAGGGTGAGCGGCCCCCAAAAGCTGACTGAGTAGAGTGGGCGATGGGGAACATTAGACAGTGCTGGCCTGCGATTGGGGTGAGAGGCAGTGTGAAGCTGCCGCCACGGACCGCAGCCCAGGGTGAATAGTCCGGCTGGGCAACGAGAGTGGAGAGCTGGTGGAGTGAGGAAGGAGCTAGTGGGGAGTAAGGAGTAAGCGGAGTGTTAATGTTGGCGGTGGAGTGGTGTGGGTGTGGCACCAGCCTGAACTCATTGTTGGGGGCGGCTGGCGTGGAGGGGTTGGAGAGGTAGGAGCGGCGAGCTGATGAACTTAACAACTAACTTAATAACAGAGTGCAGGGGAGCAGAAGAATGAAGACCTGGGCTCTCAGAGAGGCGAGAAAGGAGCCGGTGGAGAACCAGTGAAGTAACAAAGTCCGAGATGGAGCGTGACAAGAGCCAGGGGGGTGGGGCGCCCTGATCCCAGAAGGGGACAGGGGCTGGCTTAACCCGCCGGCTGAGGTGACACGGACGGAGCTATACCATCAAAGGAATTGTTTACACTGGAATCTTGCACTGGCACTTTATAATAAGTACTATCATCGTTGTTTTTGCACTTTATAACAAAAACTACCATCGTTACTTTTGCAGCTTATAGTTTTGGGTGACTTTAATGTCCATGCCGAGGATGCAGCTTCCACTCGGGCGACGGACCTAGTGTTTTGGCAGCACTGGGACTCTCCAAATATGTAACAGTGCCCATGCACCAGGCTGGGCATACATTAGACCTGATCTTTGTGGCAGGAGTTGGAGTGGATCAGATTTCTGCCGAGGCGGTGCCATGGTCTGACCACTATGCCCTGAGGGCTCGTGTGAATACGCCACCTCTACCCCATCTAGGCAGTGAGCAAGTTTTAGCTCACCCACGTAGCCAGATGGATCCTTTGCGGCTTCAAACGGCTATGTGGGATCCCTGGCCCTCTGGTGACTCGTTGGATGAACTGGTGGAGAACTGGAATAGCTAGCTCTCCATGGCCATCGACGAGATCGCTCCCTGACATCCTCTTCATGCTCATTCACAATCTGCTCCATGGTATACCCTGGAGCTGCGATCAATGAAACGGTGATTAAGATGACTAGAGAGACAATGGTGACACTCGTGGCGAAGCTACGAGAACATCCTATAGGTCATTTATGCGGACCTATGAGATGGCAGCCCAGGCCTCAAAGAAGAATTATTTGCATCCCGGATTGCATCTGCAACCTCGTGCCCAGCACAATTGTTTAGTATAATTCGGTCACTAACAATTTTACCGCATGGTAAACAAAATATCAGAGAATTGGAAATAGGCTGTGAGGCTTTTGCAAGCTTTTTCGCAGATAAAGTCTTGTCGCTCCAACACGACCTTCCTGCCATACTTGATACAGTGAAAGAACTTGGGGCACCGAGCACGTCTTCTGGTCCAGTTCTGGATTCCTTCAGTCCACTCAGCCTGGAGGAAGTCAACAGGATCCTTTTAGCTGTATGCCTTACAACTTGTAGGTTGGATCCGTGCCCGTCCTGGCTTATAAAAGATAGCCAGGCGATGCTATGTGAACCACTGCAAGCTATCATCAATAGATCCCTGATAGAAGGGATATTTCCCACACCCCTTAAAGAGGCTGTGGTCCGTCCCCTCTTGAAAAAACCATCTGCAGATCCAGCCGTATTGGCGAACTATCAGCCGGTATCAAACCTTTCCTTTTTGGGTAAGGTTATAGAGTGGGTGGTGGCAAATCAGCTACAGGGATTCCTGGAGGACACTTCCGCACTGGATCCATTCCAGTCCGGCTTTCAACCAGGTCATGGGATGGAGACGGTTCTGGTCGTTCTCATGGATGACCTCCTGCGACATCTGGATCGGGGTGGCTCAGCAGTGCAGTGCTGCTATTATTGGACCTGTCAGCCACTTTTGATATGGTTGATCATCAGCTACTGACTGGCCGCCTTGCCGACGTGGGGATTCAGGGGTCCGCCTTACAGTGGTTGACCTCCTTTCTCCAAGATCGGGGACAAAGGGTGGTGATAGGGGAGGAGTCATCCCAGAGGCACTCACTCACATGTGGTGTGCCTCAGGGTGTGGTTCTGTCCCCGATGTTATTTAACATCTATATGTACCCCCTTGCCCAGATTGTCAGGAGGTATGGACTGGGTTGTCACCAATACGCAGATGACACCCAGCTCTATCTATTGATGGGTGGCCAGTCCGACTGTACCCTGGAAAATCTGGACCTGGCTCTTCAAGCTGTAGCATTGTGGCTCAGGCTGATTTGGCTGAAATTGAATCCAATGAAGACGGAGGTTCTCTCTCTGAGCCGGGGTGGTCCAAGGGGAGGGGTCCAGCTGCCGGCTCTAGACGGGGTGCCATTGATACCGGCCCCTGAGGTCAAGAGCTTGGGCACGTTCCTTGAGTCCTCCCTTACAATGGAGGCCCAGGTAGCAGCCGCTATTAGGGCGGGATATAAATAAAAGATTATTATTATTATTATTATTATTATTATTATTATTAAAGTAACAAAGTGCTTCACCAGTAATCCATACACATAAATTGAAAAAAACATTCTGGCACTCTGCTGATTATATAGTACACCCCACCAATCAGCTAATCTGTTGACTCATAGTGACTCCTCTGGACAGATCCAGATATTACCAGTTATTGCAACAGCCAGGTTGAGTAGTCCTGTGTCTCTTGTCATGTGACACCTGTCACTTTGACAGTTCTTGATCTATCATGCTTCACAGCAGGCTACAATACTACTAACATCATCATCTCTTCTTTTATGTGTTTTTGAAGAGTTAGCAGCACTGTTTATATTATTTTGAATGTATATATGGATTGGATTTTGGTGTTTAGAGCAGTGCCTTGAATAAATTTCATAATTGGAATCTTGTCTAGTGACAGTTGTGGTGCCATCTGAAAGAGATGAGGATATGTCTTGCAGATTGGTGAGTGGCCATTATCTAATCAGAAAAAAAGAATAAGAACTTTTAAATTAAAATCTATTTTGTCTTCAGGTGATATCCAGAGCTTTCAAAAGATTCATTGTAGATGCTAGGACTAGATCATATGTATCACACATACTAAAAGCTGACAGGAAACTGAGACCAAAACATGTGCCTTCTCCTACACTACTCAACCATTGACTATCAAAGAGATGTGACATCTGTCATTTTCCACATGTCCCACTCCCCTGCTGCCAGATGCCATGCCACTTTGTTTGGGTGTGTACATTGTCAGGGCATACTTTCCTCTCGTTGAGGATTAACAAATCCATTTTCATTTCATTTTGACATACTGAAGTCAACTGGACTTGATTGCATTATGTAGGTGGCATCGTGGGATTGTTTCAGCAGTTAACTAAACAATTACTCACCATTTTCTTTAAGAGTTTCCATAAGTGATATGAACCATGGAGGTGGTACATTATCATGAGGATGTTTTAAAACAATCATATCTGATTACTGGTGATGGAGCAATAAAAAGGGGTATGAGAATTGATCTTCATCGACATTCACTAAAAACAAAACAACTTTCTTTGACTAACATCCCACAGAGACTGCTAATGAAAATCATAGTCCAGTGTCCTGCTTTTAGTTGAGCAGGACGGGGGGAATCATTTACTTTGTTTTGAAAGCATGAGGTAATTATACAGTTTCCTGATATGGCTGTTTTCCCTCCAGTTTTACAAGTTGAACATATAAAGTTGCCTTATAATGAGTCATATAATGGATCCAGGGTGGTGTATGATATTTAGTAGGAGCTTTCCAAGATCTTGTGGTATAGAAGCACCTTCTGGCTCCATGTTTTCTGAGATCCTTTAACTGGAGATGCCAGTGATTATTATTAATTATTAACATTGACTTCATTTATTCCCACCTTTCTCACTGAAACCCAGGGCAGCTTACAAAATATGATAAAAATAATTTGATCAAACAGCAAAAATGCTTTCTATCACTGTGTGTCTTTTTGCAGGTAGCCATGGCATCTTCATCAACAACTATCCAACTATTTTTCATGCAGTCCTTCCCTCCAGTGCAAATATCAGACATGATTTCATAAGGTAAGATTATCAAAGTATGAAAACATATTTCAGCTGTTAGATGAGGGTATAAAGATGTAATACTTGTTTCCATTCACCAGAGTTAGCCAGGAAGCACTGATGCCAAATGGATATATCATTTTAAGAGTATATCAATTTGCTTCACATTGGGGTCAAAAGATTCCTTGGTATAGTTAATTATTTTGAAAATTATATATGCTTTGCATCTTGTATTGTATTGCAGTTACTTTTTTTGCATAAAAATTGCTACTGTAAATTTTGAATTCGTCATATCACTTAGGTCTTTAAGGCATGTGTAAATTAATCTGTTTGTTACATTTCTTCCTTGAAGACAGTTCTTGATTTCTTCCTTGAAGTTCTTGATTTCTTCCTTGAAGACAGTTCTTGATCATTTGATCATTACAGTAGCTCTATGGAGTGAGTTAGATTAAGAGATAGTGAATAAGGTAAAGTTATTAATGGTGAATTTAAACATGGATTTCTCCAGTTCTGGTCCAAGACTCTAACCACTGCAATGGATCCATATTTCTGTTCTTTGAACTTAATGGTGTGTGTGTGTGGGGGGGAATTTCCCACATACCTGATTCAGCAAGTGAATTCACAGGTTACAGATGCATATATGGGCTGAAAGTTGACATTTGGATAAGTCTTTAAAAAAAACACTAAAAAATCCCAAAATGAGGTTGCTGGATGGAGGAAGAAGTGCATGCTAAACTGAAGTCCACAGGTGATCTGCCATGATGTTATCTAGTACAAGCTGATGATAGAGAAAAAAGAGCAAAGAAGTTTCACAGCAGACTTACTGAAATATTGTGGTACATTCCTTCTTCCTGAAACTTCTCAATAGAACACAGGCTCTGGAATTTATGTCAAATAAACAATTCTTCAGAAGTGGAATATAATAGCTGTGCCTCACATGAAATATGGACTGAAGCAATGTTAGACCTTGCAAAGAAATAGTTGCCTTTAATAGGTTAGAAACGTGTGAGAAATCTGACATTTGTTTTATCTGGATATTAATGTTTGTGTATTAGAATGTTTATGGTATGGGATTAGGTGATTCCTTTGGGGATGAAAAGGAATGTTTTAGGACTGTCTAATTGGCCATGAGAGAGGGTTTTTTTTTCCTTTGCTTGCATCATGGCGTTTATTTAAATGGGCTTGTATATACTGGTAAAGTCTAATTAAGTTGTCACCTTTGGTACAAGTTGGTGGTTAGGTGAGCTTAATTCCTGCAGTTTAGATGGGCTGATTGGCAAGCATCCTGAGGCATCTAAGGATGAAGAGTTGATCGTGAACCAGCCCCTAATTGACTTTAGGGGTTGTGTGGATTGGGGAGGGCATGCCCTAGGTGGTGAGTACCATCCACCAAACTCTTGGTTGCTGGAGTGGCATGTTGGGAAAGGAGCACAGGGCTTACATGTCTCAACACTATTTTATGTGTAGATAAATGAAGTAGCAGTAATGCTGAACAAGTTTGCAGCCAGGGTGGATTCACCCCATATTTTGGTAAAACATTTGTGGGCAGGAACTCACATGAAAAGAAAATTCTAGGCATGATTCACCCAATATGATTACTAGTACTATTAGCTCTTTTTTCATTAAAAGTAAATATATAAATTGTTCTCACTGAGTTAGTGCATGCTGATGCACTATTGCAAATGAATATTCATGAATGTTTATCAACAAGGTGTCTTCCAGGGATACTGCTGAAGGAAGTGTCTATTTTTGGATGTAGTTGTACTCCCCTTGAGGTGCTTAGCCATGTTAATTTGTATTAGTATAAACTTTCATGAGTCAAAGCTTGTTTCATCAGATATAAAATCTAATATATTAGGCATGTTTATTGTATGTTTATTGTACCTGACTATGTGGACTTTGACTCACAAAAGCTTATACCCTGGAAATTTTTTTGTTGAACTTTAAGATGCTGGTGGTGGTGACTTATGGCAACCCCGTGGGATTTTCAAGGCAAGATGCTTCAAAGGTGGCTAGCCATTGCCTGCCTCTGCATCATGACCTTGGTATTCCTCACAGGTCTTAGCCAAAAACTTGGTCTAGCCTGGGCTATTGAGGTCAGGTTTTAAGATGTTATTGGACTCAAATTTTCTTCCTCTTGTCAAATGTGTTTAAAGCTCAGTGTGCAAACCTGTAGACCGGCTTAGATAACCCCTATGCATCTTCAGCAAAGACCTTCTTATTTACCCTAATATTTGATTGTCATCCCCCCTCTTTCACCTTTTTAATAAAGCCTGGGAGTTGCATGTCTATGTTGATTTTACTGCAGCTTTTAACAGTTTTAAGATAAATTGGCTGCTATATTTATGTTTTAATGCTGGTATTGTTGTCTTTTTAACATTGTAAATCACCATGAGAAACACTGGCTAAGAATGTAATCCAGGTTTTTGTTTTTTTAAAAAATATAACTATACTTGAAAAGGCTGAATAGCTTTTTAAAGAAAAAAAAACCCAAGCATGCTGTTAAGAGTTGTTGCTAGATGCGCAATTCAGATTTGGAAATATTCTGAATCTAAATTTCAGAAATTATAAAAATTCTAGATATTTGGAATAATTCTGGATATTTAGCATCCCATTAGCTCCTATAGAAAGTAGGGTGGACTTCCTAGGAGATGAAAGTGAAATATTTCCCTCAGGCAACCTGGCAGCAAATTAGGATGGGAGGCTGAATATATGCTGATTGGTGTTGTCATGGTTTTACCAAAGGACAGGAAACTGGGGAGGGAGCAAAGCTTACTACTGATGTCTGTGTTTAATATGGAATCCTAAAGCAGGCATAGACAACAGAAAGCTATCTTGTACAAGACTCTGGAGAGATAGCATAAACATTTCCTAAACAAACAAGCACTTTTCTCAATATTCCTTCCACTGAAAAGTAGCATAGTTGATTTAGATTCCCTCAAAATCAACTATGCCCTTAGCATTTACTATTGATGGTCTACACACTGCTGTTGGAGGAAGCTGTCAGCTGTTCTACCACCACTACCCAGCTGGCCTCTATAAACATTCTTACCTAGTGGGTAGAGCCATATATGGATTTTTTTTCCCTTTGGGAAAATGCCAATGGGTCAGAAAAGAAACCCATTGAGAAGTACCTACGGTATCATGTTTCCTATGTAGATGCCTATGTGAATGGGACTTCTGTCACAGTATTTATTAAAAGAAATTCAAAATTGTAACCTGGGAGTTCTAAAGCTCAGTATTTATTTCAGATTTGTTTCATAGTTAATGTTTGAAACAATACATGTATTTAATATGTTGTGCATGAAGCTATTTATGATGTTGCGTCTTTTTCTGTGCTGGCATTCAATGAGGATGGAGCATGTGCCAAATATTGCAGTTCAAAAGAGACACATTTCTGTTTGTTCACTTCTTATACAAGTTGAAAAAGAGAAGGCTCCAAAATACCTTACATGCTGAGAAAACACTAATATTTTTCTCCCTCGTGTCAGAGCTTCTGAAAAAAAATGCCAAATGGAGTTTTGTCAGCTCTCCTGAAACTGTTACCACCTTTGGGGCTTAGAATAAGAGGAAGGAAGTTCAAGCCTAGAGGGTAATTTATTTCAAAACCTATAAGTACCTGAAAATAGAGGACTGAAATGAAAGTGCCTTTAAAACTACTGTGAAACGGTACCAACTTTCATCTGTGAATACTTGAAAAGCGTACAGAAAACTGTACCCTACTGCATATGTGGAAGGAAATGTTATTATCTAGTGGCGCCAAGAACCTTTTGCTCTTGATAGGGTTCTTCTGTAGTTCTGTCAGGTTCCCCAGACACATATTCACACCTTTTTCTTGTCTCCCTCTCTTTATCTCTCTTTCTATCTGGCTTAGCTCACTCAAACAACATATGAGATGTCAAAACAGCAGAGGCAGAACGTCTGGTTGAATGCTTCTCAATATAAACATTACCTGTATGTTCAAAACTAGTATGTTAGGAAGATAGAGCTGCTGAGGGCCACCTTGGGCTTTTGAAGAAAAATTGCCACTGCCTCCCACTTCACATCCTTAAAGAATAGAGACAAGCAGAAAGGCGGAAGGAAAGAAGTCCATAATGGAATAAAAAGAAGGTTCTCTAGGAGGCCTTAACTGTTCCATCTAGCTTAGCTTAAATGGAAAACATAGCTGGTGTTCTTTGCAGCAGAGAAAAATGCTTGCTGTAAAATCTGAGTGATTATGGATTCTTAGAAAGGATTTTAACTGTTGTTGAACCCCTGAGATTACAACTATTGTGCTTGGTAAGATTTTAAAAAACAAACAAACAAGAGCAATAAAGACAAACCAAGGTTGATTCCATATGGAAGTTTTTCACCATTTCAGCAACTCTACTGCACACTCCTCTACTTGATTGTCATCCTCCATTCCTGTTCAAGTTGTGAACAACCCATCTCCACCCCCACTAAAAACTCTAGTTAAAATTAAATAAAAATACTGGCATGGTGTTGTTGGGACAATCTTTTTCATGTATCTGGAAAGGAAGATATGAATTCTGTTTGATTTTTTTTTTTAAATCTCCCTTTGCTAACACCAGCAAACACAGAGGGTTGTTTGTTTTTTGGGGGGAGGGGGGCGATCAGGGCAATATGGCAAGGGTGTTACTACATTACAAGTGGTAAGGGTTTTGTTTTGGTTTTAATGTTTTCTTGAATGGCATTTGAAAATTTTCTGAGGCGTTCTCTCTGGTTCAGCTGTAGGGGCCAATTAGTATTACAAAAAAAATCCAAATGTTGTGTTATCTGGAGAGCACTATGCAAATGTGAAGGGTTTTCAAAAAGGTGTTGCATTCTGTTATTCTTGAGTAGTACCTTGCATGCATCATTTCTTTTAAAGATGAGTGGAGAATCATGGTGGCTGAATGAGAAGGGAGTGCAGGGCAATGCAATCAGCTCCTGCTGTGAAATGGAAATATGGCTGACAAGGTTAAAAGGTTAAACTTTGTGAAATCTGTTTTGTTAGTATGAATTGTACAACAATCACTCTAGCAACATTGCTACCAGGGAGGGGGAGAAAAACCTCATATGGAATCATGTGAACTTGGGTCAGTCACAGTTCTCTCACAGCTGTTCTCGAAAGAGCTCTCTCAGCTCCATCTACCTTACAGGGTGTCTGTTGTGGGGAGAGGAAAGGAAGGAGATTGTAAGCCACTCTGAGACTCCAAGTGAAGGGCAGGGTAGAAATCCAATCTCCTCCTCTTCCCCTTCCCCAGAGTAGTTCAGGTCTGGGGAATTGTGTGCCTGAAGTTCTCACCCCCTTTTCAATAGCTCTTGTGCAAAGTGTCATCAAGCTGCATTGGACTTGTGGTCACCCTGTACAGTTTTTAAGGAAAAAGATGTGATTTGCCCTTGCTTGCCTCTGCATAGTGACCTTGGACTTCCTTGGAGATGTCCCAGCCAAATACCAACCAGAATTGACCCTGCTTAGCTTCCATGGTCTGATGATATCAGGCTAGCCTGAGCCATTCAAGTCAAGGCTCAGCAGCTCTACAGAATTCACGTAATTGAAAAATGTACAGGGGAAGTCTTTTATTTTAGGGTTCAACAGGATTTATGATGGTACTGTGGAAATACAGAACTCAGAATCCAGAACTGAGCCTGCCTTGTTGGGGTGGGCAGGACAGAAATCCCAGAAATAAAATAAAAGGAAAGGAAACAACCCAATTTTATTTAGCTGCACAGCTACACAAAATAATAGTCGCTGGGGTGTGCACTTACATATGGAGGGGGGAAGAGGGAATTTTATCATGATAGTTTATGCTTATGTAAAACATTATTGGTATGAGATTCAAATCCACGTGGTTTGCTCAGATTCTAGAAGTTTAGTACTATTACTTTCAATGGGGAAATTCTAGGCACCAAATTTGCAGAGAACATAGCCCTCCAATACAAAATGTTCTGCTCTGTAAAGGAGGAATCAGTAAAGATCAGAAACTGGGCAAATGACCCAACAGGGGGTCACATAGGCTGCAATCCTACCTTTATCCCAAGCAACTGAACCATTGTATCCACAAGACATCACAGGGGCATGACAAGGCAGCTGGGCTGGATGAATTAATCAATCACAGGATGGCAAGCATGGGGACACAGCCCAGCAGGCTTGTGAGCTAATGAGATGGAGGAACCATACAGTGCTGGGCCAGGCTCATAAAATACACTCCATCCCTTAAAAGAAAAGGCCCTCACAAAGAGGAGATGGCAGCAAAGGGGGGGGGGGGGGGCGGGCAGGGGACTATACCATCCTATGCACCAAGACCATGATAGTTCTGCTAAGGAGATCATGCTGTCTTGTCTAAGCTTTTCAGGCCAATCCACTTGCTGTCTTGCTGTAAAACAAAAATAAATAAAAATAAAAAGCTGGTACAGTAACTAATCGCACATTATCTCATGACTGTATTACCAGGGGTGCAGCATTTGGTGGGCAAATTACTTCACTGGCCATGGGTGTCTACGGCCTATGCTGTGTTCCCTGCCCCCGCCCCCAGCATAACTTTCTGCTGATTTAGAGGGTGTTGCTGTAGTAGTGAGGAAACTATCTCCCACCATGCCCCCTGCTCACCCTCTCCCCCACAGTTGCTGCTCCTTTCCTTTCTATATGGAGGCCATCAGCTTTAAGAATTCTTTCTGTTGCTTCATGCACTCTTTGTATGATCTCGCATCCTCTTACATTAACTGTATCTGCCAAATTTTACTTACTCAGCAAGTTACTGTACATACAAGCCCAATAAATTTGCTAGTGATAGTAAATCAGACTGCTCTGATTATAAAGGTTAATGACCTGAATTCTTCCAGCATATATAGAGCACCAACATACATTTTTACCAATTTGTGACCTGTGACTTCAGATGGTAAAGATGGAGGTAGAGGCAAAAATACTGGAAAATGGTAAAATCAACCACCACCACCACCAAGACCTGGTGAGCTATGAATTCTCTCTGCCTGTCTGTCTGTGTCTCCATCCATCCTATATATAAGGTCACTGCATCCAATCAGTATCTTAAAATGACACTGCTGACATTTTCTGTGATAACTCCAGACCAATGGATTGGCTTACACAAGTGGGTGCCTTCACTTGTTGCATTTAGGAAGGCATGCAGGACTTTTTAAATGGGGCATTTGGTATAAGGTAAACTGTTCTAGTAGATTTGTGGTTTTAATCTGTGCACTGACTTGCTGAAGGACTGCTAGGTTGCTTTTGTGTTCTTGCAATCTCTTTTTGCATTGTTAGCCACCTTGAAGTCTAAAAGAGATTTTGCAGGATATAAATGTTATAAATAAATAATTCCTCAAAAGTGAAAAAAAATATATAAATGTGTTTCCAGATCCTTAATCTGCACTCAGAAGTAAAATGTACTGTTTTGAATGCAAAAACTGCTGTTTCTATGCCAGTGAGATCTGAACAAGAAACCTCCTTTCTGTTATTATGTGTATATTTGTGTGCCTGTTTGCAGCCATTGTTTTTCCTGACCTGTTGTTTTGACACTTTTTTTTTGCTTGAAAGGACTTTTCCCACACTTTTATGTCAGTGTGACAGCTGTGAGTCAATGCACATGCTTGGGCACCTTAAAGATCTCTCTTGTTTGAACCTTCTTGCTTAGTAGTGTGTCAGTAGACATAAATGCCTAGCTCTCTCTCTCTCTCTTTCTCAGACTGTTTTAAAAACCCTTTAATGAATGCTGATGTGCATTATAGTACTGTGCTTTTTATTTTAAAAAAATCTGCTCTTACATATTTCCCATTTATTTTCCACCTCAGAATTTTATGGCCTTTTTCAGTTTAGGTATTCTCATTCACCATTAGCTGACGATAATTTCAAAATTCCTTGGGAACCTCCTAGTGTGCTTTCCATTTTTCCTGGATTAATGTCACTCATCCCCATGCATTCTTTAAACACTGCTAAATTAGCGGGGATCTTCTTGATCAAGCATTTCTGTTTGATTTATTTGATAAACCTCACATAGGGTTAATTCAGACACAATACAAAGCCATGATGTAATTATACTAACCATAATTAATTGATCATCTCAACTGTTATTTCCAACTAAGATCTGAAGCCAGAATATAAAACTGACTTGTTATCCCCAGTTACCCTTAACTCTGTAACAGCTTAGACCAGGGGTGTCAAACATGTGGCCCAGGGGCCGAATCAGGCCCCCAGAGGGCTCTCATCAGGCCCCCGAGCAACTGGCTGTCATCTGCTTCCTTCTCCCTCTCTCTTGCTTCCTTCTGAATTACAGCTTGCTTTGCCAGGCTTGCTCAATAGGATTTCTTTCATGATGCTCCTTCATTTTATTGTGTGGGTGCATGCATATTTCTTGGAAACCCTTTCTTCTTTGTTTTGGCATTCCCCCCTCCACATTTACATCCCACATGTCCTCCAAGAAGCTCAGGGTAACATTCATGAATGGGGTTCCTCCTCACAACAACCTTGTTGGGTAGATTAGCTTTAAATTAAGTCACTGCGCAAGGCCACCCAGTGAGCTTCATGGCTCAAATGAGATTCAGGTCACTGCATCCAATCAGCTCTTCTTTCATATGGCTGAGCTCTCTATCTCTTAGCTGCCTCATCTCCCTCAGCCAAATTTAATCTTTCTTAGGAATGTTTGTGATTCTGTTCTCATTCGTATTTCAGTTTCCACAAATCTAATTTGTCATTCTTTTATGACTTATCTTAGCACCTGCTGATCAGTCTTGAAATTGACATGGATCTTTTTTTATACTAGTCTTCCTACAGGTTCATGTCTTTGTGTATGTTTTGTGAAATATAAACTTTTCTGTCTATTTTCTTTCCCTTATGTAGGATTCTTCCCCTCACTCTATATGTATTTCTCCTACTTGATATGCAAGTTTCATTTTTCATTTCAACTTCATGTTATAGATACCTCAACTCACAGATGATAAATCCCCCCCTCATCCAAATACATTCTATAGGTTGTCCACTAGATCAAGGGTGGCCAAACATGCTTAATGTAAGAGCCACATAGAATAAATGTCAGAAGTTTTAGAGCCGCAAGACAGGAAGGAGGAAGAGGAGGAGGAGGAAGAAGATATTGGATTTATATTCCACCCTATACTCTGAGTCTCAGTTTCAGAGCAGTCACAATATTCTTTACCTTCCCCCCCACAACAGACATCCTGTAAGGTGGGTAGGGCTGAGAGAGCTCTTGCAGCAGCTGTAAACCACACCTTGTATGATTTTTCTCTTATGAAGTGCCTCTCAGACATACTGCCCCCATAGGATTCATTTAGAATTTTTTAACTATTAAAATGAGGATTTAACAAATGTACAGTTGTTTAGGGGACTGATTTGCTGTAGAATAAACACATGACAAGAGGGTATGAGTTCATAGGGTTCATAAAAGGTGGCAGCTTACCAACCCTCCTTATATCTCCCAGTTCCCCCAGTTCCCCCAGTTCCCCACCTGACTGGACTTATTGTCATCAGATTACATTTGTTGTTAAACCTTTAGACATAAAGTGCAATTTTGATCTCTCACAGTCAGAATCCTTCTTTCTCACTTAAGAATCACATAATTAAAAATACCTTGTAGATTAATCACTTTTTATTTCTCTACTCCAGCTGTGTTTAGCTGCTTTTTTTACTTTCAACATTTCTCAATGTAGGTTCTGGAACTTGCTCCAAAACAAACATCCTATGATCTCTTGCGCAGGGTTGTGACAAACAGGACAAACTTTGCCTAGAATTGTTGGGTCAGATAAAGAGCACATACTGAGATTCTGGAGTCCAAGAATCCATAAAATCAATAGAATCCATGAAATCCACAAAATCTGTGTCTAATATGGTCCAAGGTCACCCATCGAGCTTCCATGGCAGACTGGGGCATTTGAATCTGGGTCTCCCAGATCCTAGTCTGAAACTCTAGCCACTGTACCACACTGGCTTTCACAGTGTCATGGTGTGGCTGTTGTAGAAGCCCAGGAAGGACCAGGAAGTGAGGCCCCTAGTCTCCTTGTGTCCCGATATGGTACGTAGACTTTCCACAAGGAGAGCCACATAAAAGGTATAAAAGGGGGGGGGGGGCTGTATATTAAAAAAAATATATGAAGGCAGGGGGTTGGGGCTATCCAGTGTATTGCACTGAGTGTCACATGTATGACTGTCTGCCCACTGGACAAAAATCTTGGGTGTGTGCATGGTACAAGGAGCTTCTGATTCTCAGGGAATGAATTTGCATCCTTGAGTCCAAGGTGGCTGACCTGGAGAAGCAGAGACAGTCAGTTAGGCACTTGGAGAAGACTCTTGGGGACATGTTAGATTTGTCCCACTCTGAAAATGGCAACCCCACTGCTGCTAGGGAGCATGAGGGTTGAGAGGGAACAGGGCACCATGCTGAGGAAAAAGGGGAATGTGCCCTCAGAAGGGACCTCTTCTTCAGTTGGTGAGCAGGTATCCTTTTGCACCAAGGACCCATCCCTGGGCGGGGTGTGTGTGTGTCTTGGTAGTTGGTGATTTGATCCTTTGACAAGTAGACAGCTGGATGGCAAAACCGTGTACTAACCATATGGTGACTTGTCTGCCTGGTGTGAAAGTAGCAGACATTAGATAGGCTGATAGATAGGAGCCAATGGTCAAGATATATATCAGCACCAAAAATTTGTGGAAATGCAGTTGTGAGGTCCTGGAGGAAAAAATTAGGCTGTAAGGCAGGAGACTCAAGACCAGGACCTCCAAGGTAGCCTTCTCAGAAGTGCTACCTGTTCTACGCGCTGGGCTGGAGAGACTGGCACAAATTAGAAGTCTCAATGTATGGATGAGACGATGTTGTAGGGAGGATGGGTTCAAGTTTGTTAGGCACTGAGATGCTTTTTGGAACAAGCAGGAGCTGTACAAAAGAGACAGTCTCCACCTGTCCCAAGAAGGAACCAGGCTGCTAGCACTTAAAATCAAAAAAGTGGCAGAGCAGTTTTTAAACTGAAAGTTGGGGGAAAGCCAAAAGGAAATGAAATGTCTCTGGTTTGGGATGACTCATTTCAAAGAGAAGACAGGTCAGCTGTTCCTTTTCTACAAGGCAATGGATTAGAATTGTTCACTGAGACGGTCACAAACAATACAGACTGCCTGGTGAAGTCTCAAGACAGCAGGAAGAAGGTTGTGGACCTAACTTCCCTGAGAAATTATAGATGTTTATATACAAATGCTAGAAGTATCCAAGGCATAATTGGGGAGGTGGGATGCTTAGTGTTGAGAGGAAAATATAGACATTGTGGGTATTTCAGAAACTTGGTGGAATGAGGAGAATCAGTGGGATATAGTGATTCCTCGTTATAAATTATATCAGAAGGATGGGGGCGAAGGGTTGGAGGTGGGGTGACTCTGTATGTCAGAGAGGGTATACAGTCCAGCAAGACTTAGAAGGTAAGAGAATTAGATTCCCTTCTTGAAATGCTCTGGGTGGAAATAGTGGGCCCAAAAGGAAGTTTAATGTCTGGGAGTTTATTGCCCACCAGATCAAAAGACAGAGGATGATTATAAAATGATGAAAGAATTAAAGATAGCAGCTAGATGTAAAAACTGTGTCATAATAGGTGATTTTAAGTACTCACACATTGATTGGGTCAGTATGTGTTCCGGTCAGGAGAAAAAGATTGAGTTTCTAGACACTCTCAATGACTGTGCTATGGAACAGATGATCAGTATCCAAGGCAAAATTGGGGAGTTGAAATCTTTCACCAGGGGAGAGGTGATCCTGGGCTTGGTCCTAAGTAATGCCCAAGACCTGGTGAGAGATGTAAAAAATGATTGCACCACTTGGGAGCAGTGACCATAAAGTTGTTGATTTCACCATTTGTATAAACGGAGTTGTCCAAAAAGACCAACACAACCACTTTTAAATTTAAAAGGGGTAATTTCTCTGAGATGAGGAGGTACATGAAGAGGAAACCGAAAGAAAAGGTAAATAGGGTCAAAACTCTTGGGGAAGCTTGGAGACTATTTAAAACTATAATCCTAGAAGCTCAGATTAAATATATACCACAATTCAGGAAAGGCACAAATAGGTGTAGAAAAAGGCCTGCATGATTAACAAACAAAGTAATGGAAACTGTAAAAGGTAAGAAGGATTCCTTTAAGCAGTGGAAAGCTAGTTCAAGTGAAGTTAATAAAAGGGAACACAGGCTGTGGCAAATCAGGCAGGCAAAAGGAACTAAAAGGAGCATATTGCAACAAACATAAAGATTAACACTAAAAATTTCTTCAAATACATTAGAAGCAGGAAACCAGCCAGGTAGGCAGTGGGGCCCTTGGATGACCAAGGGGTAAAAAGATTACTGAAGGATGATAGGAAATGGCTGAGAAGCTGAATGCCTTCTTTGCCTCCATCTTCACTGTGGAAGATGAGAAGTATTTGCCCACTCCAGAACTGCTGATGTCAGGAGGGATGTTGAAAGACCTATGTCAAACCGATTTTGCACTCAGCTTACCCCGCTGTCACGTTCCTCTTTTATGCACAGCATCCCTTGATTTCCCACAATCTGCTCCGGAGCTGCAGCAAACATTGCGGTTTTTGTGCGGCAAACAGAAATTGCTAAAAACCAGTTTCCGTTTGCCCCATGAAAACTGTGATGTTTCCTGTAGCTCCGGAGCAGATAGTGGGAAATCCGAAAGACACCGCACGAAGAAGAGGAATGTGACAGCGGGGTAAGCTAAGTGCAAAATTGGTCTCAGATTGAAGTGATGAGAGAGGAAGTCCTATGACTGATAGACAATTTTAAAACAGATAACTCACCAGGCCTGGATGACATACATCTAAGATTCTGAAAGAACTCAAAGGTGAACTTGTGGCTCTCCTGACCAAAATATGCAATCTTTCATTAAAATCTGCCTCCATTCCTGAGGACTGGAAGGTAGCTAATGTCACCCCCATCTTTAAAGAATTCCAGAGGAGATCCAAGAAATTACAGACCAGTCAGTCTGACTTCAATACCAGGAAAGTTGGTGGAAACTGTTATTAAAGACAAAATTAGTAGGCACATTGATAACAAAAGTTATTAAGGAAGACTCAGCATGGGTTCTGTAAGGGAAGATCTTGTCTCACTAACCTGTTAGAGTTCTTTGAGGGGGTGAACAAACATGTCAACAAAGGGAACCCAATAGATGTCGTTTACCTTGATTTCCAGAAAGCTTTTGATAAAGTTCCTCATCAAAAGCTCTGAAGTAAGCTCAAGAGTCAAGGGGTAAAAGGACAAGTCCTCTTATGGATCTAAAGCTGACTAATTAATAGGAAAGAGAGAATGAGTATAAGTGGGCAATTTTCACAGTGGAGGGTGGTGAGCAGTGGGGTGCCACAGGACTCAGTACTGTATCTGATGTTTTTTAACTTGCTCATTAATTATTTGGAGTTGGGAGTAAGTAGTGAAGTGGCTAAGTCTGCGGATAATACTAAATTGTTCAGGGTGGTGAGAACCAGAGAGGATTGTGAGGAACTCCAAAGGGATCTGTCGAGGCTGGGCAAGTAGGCGTCAACATGGCAAATGAGGTTCAACATGGCCAAGTGCAAAGTAATGGATGTGGGGGGCCAAACATCCTAACTATAAATGCAGGTTGATGGGGTGTGAACTGGCAGAGACTGACCAAGAGAGAGATCTTGGGGTCATGGTAGATAACTCACTGAAAATTAGGCTTCCCAATCCCCAGGTCCCAGTGGGGGATCTCTCAGTTTTACAGGCTTCCCCCTGCCCCCAGCCAGCTGGTTGGCAGAGGGAAGCCCCACCCCCACAGCCACCATGTACCTCTAGATCTCAGGCAGGTTTAGAAACCTGCAAACTGGTCCCATTTTAAAATGTGTTTGTGTGTGTGTGTGCCTTTAAAGTTGAGCAGAAAGTACTTCATGGGGAGAGGTCAGTAGTAGAGCCTGTCAGAGCACAGCCCCTCCTTTTGTTTTGATTTCATTTTAGAGCAAGTAAGTGGATGGGTGTGAGTGTGTGTGTGTGAGAAAGAGCAGCATAGCCCATGTACGTTTCAGACCTCGTTGTGGAGGAACCAGAGACAGTTAAGTGCGTGTGTGTGTGTGTGAAAGAGAGAGAAAGAAAGGAGCCCCTGTATTTTTCAGAAGTCTTTGTAGAGACAGTAAGAGGGTGTGTGTCTCTCTGTGCTTGTTTTGCATTGTTTTCAGAGACTTTGTATAGGAACCTGTTCATGGGATGGAGGAAAACTCCACCTCTCTCTCCCTTTTTGTTTGCCAGTATTAGCCTGAAGAAAGCAGTTCCTGTGAGTGAAATGTGAGCTTGCAAACTGTGCATTTTGGCTGCTTTGTTTGTATTCATTTTCATTTACTGGAATTGCAGCTATTATGTGATGAGGAAATGATGACTATTCAGGTGAACCGCACTGTTGTATTTTTATGTATTTATTTTGGAAATGGGAAAGTCTGGCTCTGCCTCAAAGTCTCCTGGCTCTACCCCCAAAGTCCCCAGATATTTTCTGAATTAGACTTGGCAAACCTTACTGAAAATGTCAAGACAGTGTGTGACTGCAATTAAAAAGGGTCAATGCTATGCTGGGAATTATTAGGAAGGGAATTGAAAACAAATCAGCCAATATCAAAATGTCCCTGTATAAATCGATGGTGCGGCCTCATTTGGAGTACTGTGTACAATTCTGGTCACTGCACCTCAAAAAAGATATTATAGCATTGGGAAAAGTCCAGAAAAGGGCAACTAGAATGATTAAAGGGTTGGAACACTTTCCCTATGAAGAAAGGTTAAAACACTTGGGGCTTTTTAGCTTGGAGAAACATCGACTGCGGGGTGACATGACAGAGGTTTACAAGATTATGCATGGGATGGAGAAAGTAGAGAAAGAAGTACTTTTCTCCCTTTCTCACAATACAAGAACTTGTGGACACTCAATGAAATTGCTGAGCAGTTGGGTTAGAATGGATAAAAGGAAGTACTTCTTCACCCAAAGGGTGATTAACACATGGAATTCCACAGGAGGTGGTGGTGACTACAAGCATAGCTATCTTCAAGAGGAGATTGGATAAGCATATGGAGCAGAGGTCCATCAGTGGCTATTAGCCACAGCATATTGTTGGAACTCTCTGTCTGGAGCAGTGATGCTCTGTATTTTTGGTGCTGGGGGGCAACTGTGGGAGGATTTATAGGGTCCTGGCCCAACTGATGGACCTCCTGATGGCACCTTTTTTTTTCTTTTTGGCCACTGTGTGACAAAGAGTGTTGAACTGGATTGGCCATTGGCCTGATCCAACATGGCTTCTCTTATGTTATGTTCATGGATGTTGGGAGGCAGCAAGTAGCTTGGTGATTTCTAGTTTGCCAAGCCCCAATGAGTCTTCCCTCAAAGCCCAAAACAGCTCTGTAAAGTGCCTTGTCTTCTCCCCATGCAATTTATTGAAGGGGGGGGGAAGGCTAAAGGCTGGAGTGGGTGTCTTGCAATAGCCACTGAGCCATTTCTTAAACCTACATGCACTACCTCTATTATTTTGGTATGGTTTTTTTTAACTATCTGACATGATGTGTCTGGAACATGCCATCACAGACCTTATGGCTGAGTGCAGTAGGAAGGAGAGCCATTGGTGCATAGTAGAATCATTCTAAACCTAGTTAGGGCCTTATGGCATTTCAGGATGGGAGTGGGGTTGCCACCTATTGGCAGATAGTGCATGCTCAAGAACGGATAAGCAAGGATGGTGGAACTGCTGAACAAGGTTGGAGCCAGGATGGACCTGCCCATAAAAGGCAGCGTTGGTTGACTGCCTAATACAGCATGCCCTTGTGATAGTTAATTTATAGTAATAAGTAATGATGTTGATCAACCATTCAAAATAAATAAAACTAGTCAAACCCATACATTTGTCTTGTGTTCTTATGGGGTGTGGGGTGTGTCAGAGCAATAAACAGCACAGAGAAATAAAGCTCAAATTATGACAGTGCATTGAAGTCAGAATTTTTTTTGAAAAAAATTGAAAGAGAAAGCATCCAAATAATTTCCCAAGGAAATGAATTCTATATTTCCTGGTCTACAACCAATTGTTAAATAACACTGCCCCATTCTATGAAGAAAGATTAGTTCTATTTTGAAACAAAATCAAGAACATGGGTTACGGGAAGTAAATTCTACCTCTTTCCATTCTTGTGGCCAGTGCTTTCAACACTTTCCTTATAGCCAGGCTCTGTGGGGCCCTTACCAATAAATGATGCCCCATTGGCAAGTGCCTAGATCCATGCCACAGTGTTGTCGATTATATCTGGACTGAAATTGCTACATTATGCTCATAGACCAAAGCTCTCCACCATAACACATTTTCACAGGGACCTGAACTTCCTACCTATTCTGTGGTTTCTCTGTTACTATTAATAATCTCTTTGCAAATACATCAAACATCCAACTAACTATTGATTATATCAGCAATACCAATCTCTCATGTCAATATATTACAGTCCTATGGTTTTACCTAAGCCCTTAAATGGATGTCCACAATGCAGTCTCCAAAGCAAGTAGAACTTGCAGGATCTATATCAAATTAATCATTAACTAATAATGTGTTGTTGTTGTTATTATTATTATTATAGTATATTTCTATTCTGCCCATTCTCCGTAGGGCTCAGGGCAGAGTACAACATATGATAAAACAATAAAATACAAGAAAACATTCTATAAACAGACAACTCAACAGCACTCAGATTACCATGTCATCACATATTGCCCAGCCTAGCCATCTCACATCATGGCAGTTTTTATTCCATTTCCTAGCACAAATGACAGTGCTGGCTGGGGAGGCCAACCAGATCAAGAATAGATGCCTGCAGCCTCAGCTAAAAGCCTGGCGGAACAGCTCCATTTTACAGGCCCTGTGGAAGTCTAATAGGCCAGGTAGGGCCCAGATCTCAACAGGGAGCTGATTCCACCAGGTCGGGGCCAGGACCAAAAAAGCCCTGGCCCTAGTTGAGGTGAGGTGGGCGTCTCTTGGGCTGGTCACAGCCAACAGATGTTGGGATGCCAAATATAATGACCTCCTGGGCATATATGGAAGGAGACAGTCCCACAGGTATGTTGGTCCCAGGCCGTGTAAGGCTTTAAATGTTAGAACTAAAACCTTGAAGTGGATCTGGTACTCAATGCACAGCCAGTGCAGACTGTGGAGTCCCGGCCGAATGCTCACCCGTAAAGGTGGTGCAGTCAGCAGGTGAGCCGCCACATTCTGCATCCACTGCAGTTTCCAGATCAGTCTCAAGGATAAGCCAGTGTAGACCGAGTTACAGTAGTCTAGTCTGGATGTGACCATTGCATGGATCACTGTAGCCAGGTCCTAGGAGGATAGATATGGTACTAGTTGCCTGATCT